>NC_141697.1:925292725-925892725 GCF_964263255.1 Lissotriton vulgaris
GAATTTAGTGTTGTTTATGTGACTTGTCTACTTCTCTTGTAAATATATGGGATAATGTGAGTTTTTTTTATATATATACCCGTTTTTAACATCTTTTGATACTGCATTTTTGATACCAACTTTTACCATTTATGACTTTGATTGCCATGATTTATTGTATTTATTGACCATTTTTATTCAGGGCTCTGAATTTTGGTGTTTATTTATATACGGCATTTCAAGTCTGGTTACAATGCGGCTAATATTGCACTATGACTTTTTTTTCGTCGCAATCACCTCTTTTGCACTTCTTTCACTCATGCACTTTACTATTGTCTTTTGCTGCTATTGAAACATTGCTAAATTTTGCACATCGCAGTCAGTGGTTTACATGTCTCTTAATATCTCAGGTTTTAATTACTGTATTAGAAACACAAAGAAACATACATTTTGTTGTCCATTATTTGTGATGTTATTGTAGTGATGAGTCTAGTTAACCTTTACCACTTCATGTTATTAGAAACTGTGATATTTTAAGAAGTATTATGGATTTAACCAGTTATCCATTTGCACACTCTTACACCTCTTTCTCACAAATTTTGGATTTAACCTGTGACTGTTGTATAATAATGTGCTGTTTAAACATATCTCCGCTGCAGCAATAGTCTGTTCTCACTGTCATCACCCACGTGACACGGGAGATTACCACCAGGGGGTGGTAACATACATTTTGTATTGCATTTAAAAAAGGCTTGTGATTGCTTTATTTTTTCACTGCAGCGTGAACAAGGGCACTCGTGCTCGAAACGCGTCGCTGAACTGGCTTTGTGAATATAAATAAACAAGAACTTCTTGCTGATTTGGTGGTCCGTATTTTCCTTCTGTGGATGGCGTGGACCCATAGATTGCCATTTAGGAGGCATTATGGGATATGTAGTTACATCATTTTCAGTGAAAAACAAAAATATTTAAAAGAAAGACTTTGCATGCTTTTAAGTTACTGCACTTAGGTGACTAGTAGTTCACTGTGGCTATTTAGTATATTGTAAGTCCATTCTGGGTTTAGTACCCAATCCTTTCTTTATTGTCTCTTATGCCTTGAAATGTTTTCAAATTAAGGGTATAGTACCCAATGTCATTTAGAGAACATTTTTATTCCAGAGGGATATGCAGATCCTCTCCAAAGTTCATCCCTTTCGGGTGTTTTGTTCTGAGTCTGATTATCATGCGTGACTCCATTTGTCGCAGTCTTCGAACCACATCTCCACCTCTCTCCATTTTGTCCAATACTTTTACCCCATAGAAATGCATTTGTCTCCAATCTCCATTTTGGCATACGCTCATATGTTTTGCGGTGGCATATTGCATATTGGAGTTTTTTACTGCACGGATGTGTTCCAAAATTCGTTTTTCCAACATGCAAGTTGTGCACCCCACATACCTCATTCCACATTTGCACTCTATGACGTATACAACGTTTTTTGAGGTACATGAGATTTGTTGTTCGATTCTCATAGATTTCCCATCCGGTTCCTCAATCACTTTCATGCTTTTTCCGATTTTACAAGCTTTACACGAGTTACAAGGTTGAAACCCTTTCCGTGGTAGTTGCAGCCAATTTTGTTTTGGTTTATCTTGAAAATAGCTTTTGACCAACAAATCTTTGAGTGATGTGTTCTTTTTGTATGTTGTTAATGGTGCTTGACCAAGAGTTGTTCCAATGTCAGGATCCCCTGACAATAGATGCCAATATTTTTTCATTATGCGGGCAATGTTTCCACTTTCTTTACTGAAAGTCGTTATGAACCTCGGAGGTGTGTGGGTTTCCGTTTTTTTAGGCTGTTCCATTAAAGTTTGAGTCCGTGTTTTCAAATCGATTTTTTTCTTGCATTTTGTTAGCACTCTTTCTTCATAGCCTCTTGCTCGGAATCTGCATTTACTCTCTTGGATTACTTTCTCTGCATCCTCTGGTACTGAACAATTTCTCTTGAGGCGTGTGAATTCTCCATATGGTATACTACGTAGAAGGGGTGTGGGATGAAAACTCGTTCCATGGAGCACACTATTCGTCGCTGTTTTTTTGCGAAATAGAGTTGATTCAAGCTTGTCATTAGACACATATATTTTAGTGTCCAAAAAGTCTATTTCCTGTGTGCTTGTATTGCATGTGAACTGTAGGCCCACCTCATTTTCATTCAGTTTGTTAAAGTAAGTTTGAAATTGACCATCTGTGCCATGCCAAATAATAAACAGGTCGTCGATGTAACGAACCCATAATATTATCCGTTCCAGATCTTGTTGGTTTTCCTCATTCCACGCTATGGCCTTCTCCCACCACCCCATTGTGATGTTAGCATAGTTGGGAGATAGAGAAATGCCCATGGCGGTGCCACAGATTTGTTTGAATAATTGTTTGTCAAAAAGAAATACATTATTCTTCAAGCATAGATCAATCATCTCGATTAGCATTTTCGAGTGGTCCAGATATATGATGTTACTCTGTTTCAGATAATACTCACATGCTTGCATTCCGATCTCATGACGGATTGAAGTGTAAAGTGAGACCACATCAATGGTAACTAACAGATATTCCGAATTCCAATTCACATTCATTAGTATTCTCAAAAAGTCACCGGTGTCTTTGATATACGAGGGAAGACTAGAAACTTGTCAACATAGTTGGAGATGTTTTCATACAATGATCCACACGAGGAGACAATTGGTCTTCCTGGAGGGTGATTCAAAGTCTTGTGAATTTTTGGGAGAAAATATATACAAGGTGTTATTGGATGGTCAACGGTTAGATATTTTCTTTCTTCCTCATCTATCAAGTCTTTTGTATACCAAATTTCTATGTACTCTTGTAGTTCTCTCTTCATATTCACATATGGGTTGGTTTCCAATTTTTGGTAGTTATTTTCTTGATTCAGGTGTCTCATCGCCTCACATATGTAATCTGATGTCCTCATTAACACAATGTTGCCCCCCTTGTCCGCTGGTTTTATAGTAACTTTATCATTGCTCATCAGTGTTTTGATGGCTGCACGTTCAGTCTTTGAGAGATTCTCACGTGTCTTGTTTCTCACTTTGGAAAGATATATATATATGTATGTATCCAATAAAAGCACTCCTGCCGGTAATCCTTCGCCTTTCGCTGGGGTGGCTCGCAACCGGCGGAGCAGCCGGTACTTCAATATAACAACAGAACGGTGTTCCAAAGCGTGCACTGAGGTCCAATAACAACAGCACATGGGTAAAGTCCAAGTAAGTCTGGTTTATTCACGCCATAAGCCCAACGTATGCTTATGGCGTGAATAAACCCGACTTACTTGGACTTTACCCGTGTGCTGTTGTTATTGGACCTCAGTGCACGCTTTGGAACGCCGTTTTGTTGTTATATATATGTGTGTATATATATATATATATCTGAAGTATTTAGTCATAGCAACCTCTCGTCCTACAAACCACAGCATTGACACTTGGACCCTGATGACTCTGAAATTACATACTACAGAGAAACCTTTCACGTAAAAATATTCTCCTTGCATTTTTAGCCCTTAGAATAGAGGTTTTCACTTTTTTTTATATAGCGCAAACTAGTCCTGAAGGTATCAGAGCGCTTTACATGGGCACTAGGTGCATTACAGACGGACACATTCATTTAGTTAGGAACAGGGAGAATTAGTGATTTTTTTCCTAGAATCCCAGGATGTTGAGCGACCCTTCGGAGACTCGGACCCAGTTCCTCCACCTTCTAGTTCAATCGCTCTAGCCTTTAGGCCACATGCTCTCCGCTTGTTCGTTTAAAAAAATGTATGTATTGATAGGCTTAGACATTTTTGATATGTGTACAAATTAAAAAAAAAAATTATATTTAAAATCCATTCTGTCAAATGTTGGAATTTATTTTATGTTGGTGGAGAGTTGAGTAGAAAGTGAAATGCTGATTGCAAAGGGGTACCCCTGCTCAAACATCTGAATTTGCCAGACATTGTTTAATATTAACATGATAAAATGTACTCTAACTTTTGGATTTAGCGACCTTGGTTCTAATTGCAGTTCTGGTCCATGACAAAAGCTTACCAAATTGTAAAATCACTATGTCCTCCCTATACCTCAAATTGTAAATCCATGTATTGGAAAATTGTTTAGTGTAGAACTTTAAGGTGCATTGTTTTTAGTACTACTGTTGCTTCTATTCCTCACCTACTACTAAAGTTCTGTGGTTTTTTCTGTAATTCGCTTTCAACCCAACACTATACAACAAATGCTTTTGTATATGCAGCACCTCAAGTTTGAGATGTTCTTGCTAATATACAAATGTTTTCTTTAAAGCAAACTGCTGCACTTTATGAACTTGTGACTGGGAGTGAGTGTCCATCATCTCCTTGTGTTTGCTTTGTTCGCCCTAAGTTGGCAAGCTATGCCCAGACGTGGGTTCCTTGCTCACTTTGCCACTGTATTCAAGCTAGCCTGGCTGATATGGGGTGTTTCGCCGAAATCAGTCCTAGGATGTTTGTTTCCGGTCTAGGGAAGACCTGGCTTGGCAGTTCGGGCTGGACTGTTCCCATGAGTAACAGGGTCAAGACTGATTTGCATATGGCTGGTTCTGAACTGGGGTAGCCAAGTGAGCTAAAGAACGATGATGGAATCAACCCAGATCTGTTACTGGGGAGAGTGTCTGAAAAGTTTCAGAGCTTTGTCCATCATCTCCTTGTGTTTGCTCTTTATAAAATAACCAACATAACACCAAATAACCTTGAGGTTATTCACACACATTCAAACACATGCACATAAATAAGTGCATTAGCCCGCCAGGCAATTTTTCTAACAATTCCGCACATGACCTTTATGTTACAGAAACTATATTTCAGCTGACATTCAAGCTTCTGACCTGTTTCCTTGGCGCCTTGAATTCCTAGGGCCCGATGTAGGTAAATCTTTTTTACCACTTCATAAATACCGATTCATACCGAATCGGTATTTTAGAAGTGGTAAAAAAGAGAAGGGCAGATGTAGGTAATTTGATTTGAAAAATTACCGAATCGGAAGGAATCGGTATTTACCGATTCGGTAAATACCGAATCGGTAATGCCAATTTATTCCTATGGGCATTGAAGCCCATAGGAATCAATGGGCATTACCGATTCGGTATTTACCAAATCGGTAAATACCGAATTTTGCAAGGGTGCAGGGGGTGTCACTTTGACACCCTCTAGCACCCTGAATTCAGGCACGTGTGCCATGTGGCACACAGACATGCCCTAAGGGCATGTCTGTGTGTCACATGGCACTGGTGTGCATGCACACATGTGCATGCACACCTGTATTCGGTATTTTACCATCCAATAGGATTGGATGGTAAAATACCGAATCTGACTGGCCTGTGGGACTCAGAAGAGTCCCACCTACATTAGGAAATTACCGAATCGGTAAAAATACCGATTCGGGATTTTACCGATTCAGTAAATTTACAGATTCGGTAAATTTACCGAATCGGTAAAATGGCTCACCTACATCAGGAATGTCCATTTACCGGTCGGTAACGGCCGAAATCGGCCGTTACCGGTCGGTAAATGGACACCTACATCGGGCCCTAAATGACTTAGTTTTTATAGCACTTTGTTCAATTGAGCAGTCTATTTATTTACAAGTAAAAACCCTTCACTGCTCTTTCCCCACCACACCTCCTCACTATCGTACCATGCTAATTAGTTGGATTGACAGCGGTGATTGTTGAGACCTCTCAAACTCGCCCCACCCAATCTCGTGGCCAATGTGGGGCTCCAAAACCTAAAACATAACTATCACAGATATACAAAATCTGGAGACCATCAAGTAATCATGTAAAATTTGATCTCACACATGAACAAGGTGCAGAAGATTGCAAACTAGGATAATTGAATAAACTCAGATTGGTTAATGTGCAGCCCCATGGTTACTGAGAGACACGGCCACGTTACGTGATATTAACACATACTATTTGGAGCAAGGCCAGCAGAGATTGCTTTCATCTGGGTTTCAGCATGTTGGCTAGGTAAGGGTTGTTTAACGTACCCTGTGGAGTGTCTGCATGTGGCATTCTGGCGAATGGATATTTTATGTTAAGGTGACCTCTCTGGATGTGCCCAAGAGTTATGTGTATAGCTATTGATTGATCACAGGGCGAGACACAGTACACATAGTAATAACTCTTATGGTTAATGTGCAATCCACCTTTTTGGAGACGTTGGAATACTCCCCTTTAGCTTGTACCATAGACGCACCTATCGCATTACAGCCTGGCATCCAGGTACTTACATATGCATCACAAGGAAACTTTAGAACAAACTGAAACCTTTTACTGGCAGCATTTAGGTTGCCACACCATGACTCCACTTCCTTGAAAAGGTTAATTCAGGAGAGATTGAATGCTGCTGATATGGTGGGCAAACAGTGATGTGGAAACATTGGGCGTGTTGACAAGCAGCCTTTTGAGTGATGGCCTTGTTGTGTGTAGTGGGTGGCTTAGTGTGGGTGTATCACACTGCTACGACACCAGTATGACTGTTAGGGTTACCAACTGGCAGGGTGCAAATTCAGGACGGTCAGTGTAAAAATTCAGGACAAAGGGTCAAAATTCAGGACAGAAATTCAGGACAGAAGGTCAAAATTCAGGACAAAAATTTGGGACGAAACATAGGTTTTACAGACATATCAGAGAAGGTGGCACAATAATATATAAGTAAGTAAATAGACAACCAAAATAAAGACAAGTCAAAATAAGTTTATATAATGTTGATCCAATCGTGCACTGTACAGTTTTTCAGTATGCGCGCAACTTTGCAAAGCGACATCGGGCCCTTTCTGCAATCAAGATTTGTGCTAGTAACAATAAACCTTAATAAATTGTATTTTTTATTTGCATGTTTAAATCTGTCTTTTAAATGTACAGTGAAAACGGTGTTAGGTTTTTTATTTGTATTTTCTCCAGCATGGCGTCAAGACAAAAGCAGAATGCTTTGCCCTAGTCTCATGCAGGAGAAGGCACCCCACATGCTGTCACTACAATTGGGCCCATTAGCACTTATAGAATGACAATCAGCTGCAGTCTCAGACTGACAATGGCCCGCTCCACAGTCTGCACGAGGGAGGTCCGGGAGGGGCGGCTGCAGGGAGCCTCTTCGGTTTAAAAGATAAGAGCAAGAGGCCCGAGTGAAATGGGAAACAGCATTCCTTTCTGAGATTTCCCATTTCGATTTTAGTATGATGTCTCTAAGGCGTCCGTAATTTGTGGACAACATACTAAAATGACGGACGGTCCGTGAACTTTACGGACGGTTGGTCACCCTAATGACTGTTGGTCCTTTGTCCAGTCAGTGGGCGGTGGAGATTGAGACTGCCTAGAAATTACTGAAAGCTATAGCTTTAGAGTGTTCCTAAGTAGTTCTTGATCTGTGTATGCCTTTTGAATTTCTCTGATGTACCTATAATGGTGTTTGGTTGGATGTATGACGTTACAACACATAATTTTACAACACATTCCATTACAACGTATGCCATTACAACACATTTTTTAAAACTACCTGTACAACGCATTCCATTACAACACAGCCTACCAGGTGTTAAAATGGCTTTCGCGGTCACAAAGACTCTGATTTGAAAAATCCAAGGCTTTACTGCAAAATTACCTTATATATATATATATATACAAAATCCAAATTGTGATTTGATAACATGTTACTAAATTGCAGTTTGGGTTTGGAAGTACATACCAAATCGCTATTTGGAAAGCGTGTGTGTAGGGCATCCATTCTAAATAGCTGAATGGCATTAATGTTTTGTGACCGAAATCCGGTCGCAGAACATTATTTTATCAACACCTAAAAGGAGATGGTCACCCATTCGCAAATAGAAAGGTATTCTCAAGGGACCACTGTCTTGGTGACAAAACATTAAGAGGAGTCAGTGGTTTGTGGACCACTGCCTAGTCTTAAAAAAATTGTATAAAACTTTTTTTTTAACCTATCATTTATTTCCTTAAAGGAAAATGTGTGTGTCTATGTCGTACTGGGAACCCAAAGCAGACGCGGCAGTTTTCTGGAGCCAGCTCCTGGGGAAGCACTGCCTGGCCGAGGGAGGCTGGAAATGCTTGCTTGCTGCTTTTGTTATGGGGCAATGCAACAAAACCTGCCTCCAGTAACAAATACGGACCCCACCACTGCAAAACGGTCCCCCAGTGTGTGTGTGTGTGTGTGTATAATATATATATATCTCTGTCGGTAGCCTGTAGGTAGGTTTAGTTTGGACTTAGTTTCCATAGGAAGCGTGTTTTTTAATTTGCCAATAACTTTGTTGTCATCTGACAAATCTTCGTGAAATTTTCAAAACTCATTTGCCAGTAACTTCAGATGCTGTTTCGGAAATTCTGTGGTGATCTGTCAAGTGGGGGCCAAGAAAAAAGGGGGGCCCCAAAACGCTTTTTCTCCATGTTAATTTACATGGGAAACTTTAAACACAGCTACAGCCCGAACTGCTCTAGGGAATTACACCAAATTTGTCAGAAAGAGCCCATTTTGTTAAATGGTGTAAATCTCTTCAGTAGTTAAAGATTTTTAAGATCTAAGACTACGGCCGCGAAGGATCTGCGACCCCTCCAGACCTTGTGCCTGATATCATATTGGCTGCCAACACTTCAAACTAAGAAGTGTTGGCAGCCACCTCGTGACTCAGTTAAAATGGGTCACAAGAAAAAACGTGAAAGGAAACAGAGGCAGAGTAGAAACACCCTGACTCCCTAGGCCTCTTGGTGGGGTCAAAAAAATTATTTTTTTATAAATAAAGTTCATCAGGAGTCTTGCTGGATCCACAACTCCTGCAGGGGAAAAAACCAATGCATGAGCTCCCGCACTTCGTTTAATATAGGCCCCCGGGGAAAGTTTTTATAGTAAGGCGGGGGTGCCAATGCGACACCCCCTGCGCCCTGGGAAATGCCACCTCCCCAGTGCTATTTCAATAAATGAATGCAAGGGAGGCCCTTATGACCTCCCCCGCAGCCCTGTGGGCTGCCACCTCCCAGGGGAATATCTCTATAATTACTTACGGGCCACCCTGCCTCGCAGCCCCGGGTACCACACCTCCCTGGGGCTTAATTACATTGGAGGGGGTCGGCCCCCCTTGTAGAACCCTAGATGGCCCTAGGGACCGCCACGCCCCACCGGGCGCGCTCCAACCATGTCCCAGGGTGCCCACCATCCAGGACATTGCAGTTTGCTATGGCTTGGCTGGAGCACCGCTCCCGTCAAGCCATAGCAACCACTCTGCTTTCAGCAAGCAAGAGCTGCAAATGCTCTTGCTTGCTGAAAGCAGAGCATGTCTGTTTCCATGCCCGCTGTCAAGCGAGAAGGGAAACAGACACTGCTTTGAGATCCAGGGAGCTGCATGTTAGCAAGAGGCAGGGAGCCTGCAGGGACCACCAACAAAGTGCCGGGGTCCCCGGGCTGATATCAGCTTGGGGAGGGGGGAAAGACGGCTCCCACTCCCCATTTTTAAAAAAAACAAATATGAAGGCCTGGCCCTGGTGGATGGAGTCCCCGGAGCCCAAATCGGCCAAGGAGGGGGGCCGTGCGGCCCCCACCCCTTTTAAAAATAAATAAATATGAAGGCCAGGCCCCGCGGATAGGGTCCCGGAGACGAGGGTCGCGTGAACCACCTCCTCATTTTTTAATATATGAAGGCCTGGCTCCAGGGCCCAAATCAGCCAGGGAAAAGGGGCCATACAGACTCTCCTCTTCATTCTTTAAAAATACATAAAGGCCTGGCCTCACTGCCCAAGTTAGCCTGAAGGGGGGGGGGCCGCCTCCCCTGCCTCCCATTTTTGAAAAAATATATAAAGGCCCGGCCCTGGGGGGATGGTGTCCCCGGGCTGAAAATGGCCGTGGAGCGTGGTCGCTCCGCCCCCCTCCCTTTATAGAAATCATTTTTTTTTTACAAAGGCTGTGCCTCATGGGGTGGGGTCCCTGGGGCTGAAATTGGTCCATGAAAGGGGGGCCCGCAGTCCCCCTCTCTTTATTTAGAAAAAATAAATTCAAAAAAAGAGTCCAGGCCCCAGGAGTCCAGGCCACTCCCCCCTTTTTAATTTTTTATTAAAATAAGGATTTTTAAAAAGGGGCATACCCCGGGGTCCAAACAGACGAGGGAAGGGGGCCACAAAAAATAGAAAACAATAAAAAATAAGCTAGCAACTCACTGGAGGCCCTATCCCTTTTCTCCACCACTGTGAAAACGTGCCTCCTGGGGTGCTGCTGGTTATGGGACGAAGTTCCCTTGGCTGCTGACGGTTCTTAGGGGCCAACAAGACCTCCTCTTACCTCCAGTAAGCCTAACTCAAAAGTATGCAAATATGTTTAGCAGTGCTACCGCAACACATTTTTCCTATTTTTGCAATGGTGCAAAAACCTTCTCTAAAAGAGAATTACATTTTATTTCTCAATTGCTTATTCATAATCTGCATAATAGCACAAATCAGTATTTGCACTATCATTTGTACCAGTGGAAATCATTATATTATAACCCCAATCTTCTGTTACCCTCACAGGCTTTTTTCAAACACGTTTCTATGCTCTTAAGACACAGAATTCTGCATACCCTCTTCCTGAATGTATGTGTGCTTTTTAGATCTCACCTACCAGACAGCTTTTAGCTGCCTGTTTGTAAAAGACCTCTTGTGGACCATACCAAAAACATAAAGTGGGCTTAGAGCCCACCCATTGCTTACCGTTGGTTAACTTTATTGCTACCCTCCTTTGCTTGCTACTTATTCGATGGCTTGCCATCCTCTTCTTATGCTTGTCCATCCCTTCATGCATCACCTCTTGACCATCATTTTCTTTGGATGACTTGTATTCTTTAACTGCTTACATTCAGGGAACTTATTTTCCTTTCTTTCAGCTCTCCATGAGTGCACTTGCTTTTTTTATCTCACTCCCTCATATGCTGCTTCCTCCCAAACATCACCCCACCCCCAATTCACTCTCTGTTGCTCCCTCATCCCTTCCCCTAAGTTTTGCTTTTCTCACACCTGCTCTGGCAAAATTCAATTTTTAGGGCGAGCCTACAAAAGCGTTGCATGGATTCTCACTTGTGTGACACGAATGTTTATAATAAAGGACTTGGAGCCCACCCATTGCTTATCATTTGTTTGCTTCAGTATCACTTTTCTTTGCAGCCTCCTAATTGGCCAGCGCAGGCCAAGTGTTAATTCCACTCCTTTCTGTGGAGCACAGACCAAGCACACATTGATTGAACCTAATTAGTGCTCTTCTGGTGCTCGCACAATGATTCAGGTATTATTTCTTCCTTCCCCCTTCCAATTTCCTTGCCCCCATCTAGTATCCTTTCCTCCTCCCTCCCCTGTGTTACTTCCCCCTTCCAGCTTTTTATTTTTACATATTGCACAAGGTTAACAAATATTTTTTTTAAAGGCGATATGATGTGGTCAGTGCTGGGTGCATCATAGTGATTTTATTCTTCACTTAAAGCCAGGTTGCATAGCAGTTCACATTGCAAACCCAATAGTTCTCGAATAGGCACCATCCTATTGGCTTTGCCAATGCTTGTTTTGTTCCCTTTTGCAGTCAAAGTCTGTTCCCTGCTCCAGTGCCAGTGTATTCTCTGGTGGGATTTCCTTCACAGGTATTTTCTCCCAGTCCCACAGTGGGTAGTTTCCTCTTAATGTTTGTGTGTTTCTTACCCCACGATAAGCACTTTTTCTTTACCTGTTTCAGTGTGTTCTCTATTCTGTTGTAATTGTGATTATTACTTCCAAGTAGTAGTGGGGGTGCCTCTGCCACAGTAAGCATTTCCTGGCCCAGTGTTAGTGTGTGTCTTGTCCCAAAGTATGTGTGTTTCTGTCCCATTGTGTATATTCTTTAGTGTGTTTTCCAATTTACGTGTCTTCCCTGTTTAATTGTTAGTATGTTCCCAGTTACAATGTGACTGTAGAGTCCTTTCTTAGTGTTAGTTCTGTCCTGGTGTTTGCATGTTGCGGAAAAGTGTTAGCATTTCCCTGTTGTGTTCTAATGTTGGAGTGATCCTTGTTCTAGTGTAGGAGTCGCTGTTGTAGCTTAATCTTATTCTTTGTCTTGGTGTTTTCCCCTCTGTCTTAGTGGGGCTTTCCTGTGATTGTTTTCCTTGTCCCTGTGTTTGCATACTGCCCCACTGCTAGTGTTTACTGTTCCCGTTCTAGCATCTCTGTGTACTCGCTTCCAGTATCAACAAGCATTTGCAATGCAGTAGGTCTTGCATTTATGAGAGTTTGAGCTAATGGTATTGTAAATGACAATGCCTTTTATTTTATGTGTTGTTTTTAAAACTGATAAATAAAAGGCATTTTCATCAGTAACTTAAACTCTCTCAAATGCGAGACCTATTGCATTGCAAATGCGTTTGTGCTATAAAATTAAAAAACAAGCGTTAGGAGAGGAGAGAGCGTGGCCTGGCTGCACCTATTTGAGAAAATAGTGCTTGGGGGCTGTAATTAAAACCTACTAAGCAACAACACATGTAACAGGGTTCACCATGGGAGGTTACAAAATGAGACAAGGCGCTACTAAGGATAGACTACTAAGCCTCTTGACCAATGAACAGCCACAGTTTACAGTGGACAATGACACAAGCCAATGAAAATATGGGCGGAGAGTGGGCAAAGCATTAAGTCTCTACCTGAATACAGCCTGCCAGCACATGCGCGGCCCAGGGTCGACCTAAAAAGGTAGTGTGTATGTCTGCTATATATATTTTCAGTTGTTGTGCACTAAGTAATGTAGGGATTAGGCCGGGAGGCATCCCTCTACTTCACATCCCCCAGTGTTGATAGTGCATGAAAGGAAACCAAATGGCATTCTCAGCCCCCATGGAACTCGCCACCTTAAACCTGCATATGTAAACAGTATTGCTGCAAGCAAAAAACTTACACTAACTGTAGTCTCCTTCATTAATCAGTTTTGTTGATTGCACATGTATGTTGAGCCTCCCTTTCTACTGATGGGTTTCATTGTATTCAGACCATGTCCGTAATATTATACTGAAATTTGATTTTGGTCAAGTCCTCCTAATTTAGACTCTGTTATTCTTGCTTATAAATGGTCAAACTCAGCAGTTTTTTTTTTTATAATACACACATCTTTTCCAACTCTAGAGATGTTATCTGACACACTGCTTGTTCTATTTAGGTCTGGGATTTGACAGTGCAGTTGTCAAGTGTCCCTTTTCTAACAATATTCATAAAGTGACCTTTAGGTGTGCCTCTTTAAACCATTAGCTATTGTCAACCAACTTTCTGCAGCCATCATCATCATCATCATAAAACGTTATTCGATTCGAGAAGAATCATAAAAGTATACATTTGGAACATACAAATTGACAAATGGTATTTCATATCAAAAAGGTTCAGACGCACAGCATACAGAAGGGCATAAGCACATTATCAGTAAACATTATATTCTATAAAAACACAGAGTTCAATAAAAACATCTAAAAAACACAATCCAACATGTATAAAATGCACTCTGCATTTTTAGGTTACAATATCACATATATAAGTTGGTTAGCCTCTCACACTATCCAACCTAATTTTACAAACTTTTAGTTACATATTTGTATATTCTGCCAACTAAAGAGACCTAAATAAAATGTACTATAGATTGTCAAACTACAGCATCGTATATATCAGTGTGTTGACCTCTCACGCCAACCCACTTGGTTATTGTGAGATAGCTGCAAAGTGAAGAACTAGTGAACAAAAAATATATTCATATAAATTATAAATTTCATGATTTTCAATTTCTTTCAATTTAGAACACAAGATGTCAAAACAAGAATCATATTATCAATAACGATTTCTAATTAAAAGTGGCAGTCTAATGAAGCTAAGCATAGCAATACATATAGCAGCAGTGTGTAATGATCTTAAATGCTCAAAACCTTCTTTAAAATTACAAGGTCTAATTTCCCTTAGAATGGGTTTAATAAATCGGTCTCTTGGAGTCTTATAGAGAGTGCAAAAGAGTACAAAGTGCAAAGTGCATTGTTGGGCTTCATTATCACATGGGCATGGAGGTAGCCTCTCACACCAACCTCCTTGCTTCGGGAAGGCAACTAGAAAGTGCAGTGTATTTAATCGAAATCTTGTCAGATAAAAACGCCATTGTGTATGTATAGTAAACGATAGATAAAATCGGTGCTGTAGTTTACCTGCCCGGTGTAATGGTAGTTCATCATTTTTTGACAAACCCAAATTATTACGGTAAGCATTCTTAATTACCATCTTTGTATCTAATTTCATAGAATCTGGGTTATCATAAAAGTTTCCAAGACCAATTTTATAAAAAGTTTCCTTCACATAGCACAACCATGGGATCTGCATGGCATGATCCAAATTTACACAATCTTTTAGGATTTCTTTAGAAAGCTGCAAATCCTCTGAGGACCAGATTTTTCCCCATAGGAGCAATGGGGACACATGGATAATATCGCTCACAAATTGTAAAACCAACTCATTATGACAAAAAACGTTTGGAGAACTAATCGTAGCTGATAAAAGACGTTTTAAAAACTTGTTCTCCATAACTTGTAGTTGGGCGCACTTATGGTATCCCCATACCCCCGCACCATAGGTCGCGACCGGCAAACATTTAGATTTATACAATATCATCAATTCAGCAATAGGTTTTTGTCCTAATTTACTTGCAAAACGAAAGAGGGCCTCTATTGATCTTGTCTTATTTTGTACTTGTGTCGTTATTAATGGGTCCCAGCTCAGAGTTTTGTTAAAAAGATTTCCCAAGTAGGTAAAATTTGGGACCTTTTCAATGATCAAATTATCTACAACAAACCTATGAGTTTCTGTTCCGCTTAGACCGCAGACCATTGTGAAAGATTTTGTAAAATTGACCTTAAGGTCTAAACCCAGCATACGTTCATTAAAAGCATTCAAACATGTTTGCATACTGTTTGCGGTTAAGGTCTTTAACACTGTATCGTCAGCGTAAGACAATAAGGGTATTTGTTTGCCGTTTATTTTAGGGAAGTCTGAACATTTTTCCAATACAATTTTTTCTAATCCATTTGTATAAACTAAAAACAAAAATGGAGCCAAAATACAGCCCAGACGGACACCTTCGGTTGATGGGATAGGCCTTGTTTTTTCACACCCAGGGCCATATCTAATGGCCACTGAAGTAGCAGCATGTAATCTGCGCAGCAGGTTGACTAAGGGTTCCTCAAACCCCATAGCCTCCATTAACAACCACAATTTCTCCCTGCACACAGTATCGAAGGCACTGGATAAGTCCATGAAGGCCAGGTGTATAGAAACACCCCTGGCCTTCATGTACTTACCCATGCAGCCATTGGGTGGGGGCTTTGCCAATCATTTCCTTGCTCAGCTCAGTTAACAGTTATCTGTTACCTACAATAGTGGCTGTTTGGGTGTACCCTTGATCCTCCAATCGAGTGATTGCTTTGACCTGCATAAGGGGCTGCTTTACAACTGTAGCCCTCTCTTGCTGACTTGAATGTGTTTATGCTGCATTCATTTGTACATAAAACCTAGACCTGTTGACTTTGCTAGGGCTACTTTCAGTTGTTGTTATAAACTGTCAGTCCCTTTAACTCCTATTCCTTTCCTCTTCCTTTGTACTTCCAAAACCCTAGGGAGATGGTGGAATGCTTCAACAAGATTGCCCAAGATTCTGACTGCCACGCAGTAGTGCTATCCGGCGCTGGCAAAGTCTTCACCGCAGGTAACCAGAATGGCATTTTTAAGGAAGTGCTGCTTGCTGCATATTAGCTATTTCAGAACTCTATGCATAACAAGTTTTTACCCGAGCTTATTGGTGCTAGATGTTTTCAAAGGATTCATCGACAAGTCAATCCTGTTAGGCTCAAACCTGTGCCCCTAATGTTACACATTCTTCGAGCTTGTAGGTCAGCTATCTTATTTGCGTCTGTCTGATTTGAGAATTGTATTATTGTGTTTCAACCATGCGTGTTACTGTACGGGTATGATTTGTTATTGTGCTGTGTGCCTGCGTTTGTAGATCTGCATTGGACTGTGCGTATGTGTGTCTATTAGTAGTAAATCTGTGTGCACTGGTATGTATATGTTTGACTTTTAATGGGCGTGTATTATGGCGTCTGTCTTTACAGTGTATAACGTGGGTGTGGATTTTGCTGCCTGTAAGTGTTTTACATTATGTCACGGAGCGCACAACTCTGTAAGATGTGTTATGTTGCTGTGATTGCAGAGGATATAGCAAAATGGTAACCTGCCAAAAAGTTGCCTTTGCTTAGCAACCTCTAGTTTCTACTTTGTGTTCCTTGTAGGCTGGGCAAAATTGGAATAACGTGGGAGTCACTTCGGCAATATGTTAATCGCTGGATGTCAAATTACTGTGAATTACAGTCTGTGTAATTACGAGTAATTTGGCACAAAAATACTACAGCCGGAGCACAGAAACAATGAATTTAGCGACCGGCTGCTGCTGTTTGTGTTCTGTTGTAACTAGCAATATTTTCTTAGCACAAAATGCATCCTTGGGTCCGTTTTAGACACAAGGGTGCATTTTGAGTTAAGAAAATAGCACTAAGTGCTGGGTTACGCTCCTCATGTAATTTTGCGGAATGTTGCGTAATTCTTTGGTAACTGTACGTAATTACCCCTAGTACCTTGCAGCACTCTGTCTCTTTTCTTGCCCTATATGTTATTTGTATACCTATATGCCAACTGATCACTGTTTGCGGCTTGTTGGTGTTTACATGTTGCTTATATTATATTTTATTATATATATATATATATATTTTTTTTTTTTCACTGATATGAAACACGTGAATGTTATAGTTAGGTGAAAATTCAGGGCCAACGTGACGTTTTGAACTAAAAAGAAAACAGGACATCACCAGCTGCTTCTCTGGTTCCAGTAGTAATTCCTCAGTCTAAGTCCTCTAGGCAGTGCTGCAGCTGTGTTTCTGTACATCATCCACTCCACTCCAAACCAAAACACATAGGTAAAAGACATTGGACCATATGTAGGTAAAACGTGTTTTGCGATTCTCAAATTGCGATTTTTAGGGAATCGCAATTAGAGAATCGTAAAACCTAATGTAAGTAGGATTAGCAAAATAATTTGCGAATCCCACATATTCCTTATTTGCGAATTTCAAATTGAGATTCGCAATAAGGAATACCTTTCTATTCATTCCTATAGGCTAGAAGGCCCGTAGGAATGAATGGGATGACCTTCTCAATTGGCGATTCTCAGTTCGAGAATCGCAAATTGAGAATGCAATTTCAAGGTTGCAAGGGTGTCAATAGGACACCCTTTTGCACCCCTGAAATAAACATGTGCGCACATTTGGCACACATACATGCGCTAAGGGCATGTATGTGCCACATGGCACTTTAAAAAATTCAAAAAAGTGAATTTTTCTAAGAAATCGCAAATTACCACCAACCTGAACTTGGTGGTAATTTGCGATTCCTTAAACCAAAATAGCACAACTTGGGTGCTTCCTACATTGCATTAAAGGAATCGCAATTTGGGATTCCATAAATGCATTTTGCAAAATAAGGAATCGCAAAATTCGCGATTCCTTATTTTGCGTGTGGATTTTTGTGTGCAACATAGCACACTGCCCAAATTGCGAATTTCAGCATTTGCGTTCGCAGTTTGGCTTCCTACATATGGCCCATTGTCATTTACAACGGCAATAGCTCTAACTCTACAAAAAAAAAAGTGAGTCCTATTGCATTGTAATGCTTCTTAATTTTGTCCCTCTCTTTAGATTTCTAAGGTCAGGCCTGGTTGAGGAAGTGAACTTGCACTCCTGCCATGCACTGCTTATGACCTGACATATTACATCACTCATAAGATGTTCTATAACCTCACTGATGACATCACAGTTTACATCATCCAAGCGATTTTTGTAAACATTATTCTATAAGCGAGTCTGTCATTCGAGATATGAAAGTAAGTAGGAAGTAGCTCACAGTAATGTTTTTTCAAAAATGTCAGTCAATTTATATGGTTTTTGAAAAACTAAATCAGATCTTAATATCACACCGAAGTAAACCGTCACTTAAACCTTGTTTTTTCAATGAGTTTCTTTTAAAATATAATTTTAAATATAATTACAATTACTATGTCACTTTAACCATTGTTTTTTTTTCTGTAAATGTATATATTTTGTTTTAATGTTAAGTTATATTATATCACTATATGTAAAGCCAATCCTCCCCCACGCCCCCAATGCACAGCTTTCCTCTGTGCGCAATAGTGGGGTTGGCTTCAGAGCCTGGAGCCAACCCTTCGCAGGAAAGTAAGCCCACTACACTCGCGCCCTTTGGCCATGTCCTGCTTATGATTGCCCACAGCTCCTGGCCTGCAATCAGACCCTGTAACGACCCTCCGCAGTCAGCCAACCCCAGCCATGCATGGTCTTCAGTTGTGCGGCGTGGGATTGGCCAGCTCCCTGCCAGGGGAGGGGGGTTTCCAAGCCCATTGGCCCTATGGTAATAAAATGTTTATATTGGGAAAGGGGGGTTGTACTGCCCCCAACCGAGCCCAATTGTGCCCTAGGGACCCAATCGCCGGGTCCAACCACTAAATACACTAATTATATGGGAGGTGAGGTGGTCCCCCTCCCGGAGCCTTCAGAGTCCTCCGGTCCCCAGGACCCAGTAACAAAAACAATTATTTTTAGTGTAGGGGACGTGTGGTACCATCCCTGAACCCAAATGGGCCCCAGGGAGCCCTTTCCCAGGGAGCCCTTTCCCAGGGGCCAACCACTAATAATAAGGGAGGAGGACACATGTCCCCTCTAACCTTAAAAGGCCCTGAGGGACCGCTTCTCATGGAGCCAACCACTAAAAATAGGGAACGAGGGCCCTAGGCACCCCCTCCCCTCCCCAAGACTTCTTTGGCCCTGGAAACCTCATCTTGCAGGGTCAGATGGGGCACCCATAAACCACAAGTTGTTTGCCTGCGGGGGGGGAGTCCCTGCAGCTCCATCCAGCTCCCAGCATAGTGTGGGAGCCAGGATTTTAATATCTGTTACACTGCTCGTAGAAGTGTGGAGCGGACAGGAAAACAGAAGTCTGCTCCCACTCGACAAGAGCATATTTGGCTCCTGTCGAAACGTTCGACGTTTCGATTTCTAAATAGTGCCACAGCTATCCATTGTGTCTAATGCTTGTGGTTGCTATTTTGGTTAAACTTGCTGTTACCTACCTCTGTATGCAAGTTACCTCAGCTCAAAATCTTTGCCTGTAATTAATGTTTTATTGTTTGTATTGTTTTCCTAGTTCCCCACGCTTCCCCTTCTGTATCAGGGTACAGGCTTGTGCCCTACTGAGTTTTGTTGTCTAAAACATTATTTGATCTCATTTACTCTATTGTTTGAATAAAACTCCATGTCTGGCTGGACATTGGATATATATAGTATCCCATTGTGGGGAATATTTCATTTTTTTCTCATTTTTCCAAATTGCTCAGGACCTTTGTTCTCTGAAATAGGAATTGTAACCCATGGTCCTCGGCCAAAATTCGGGTTCCCATTGTCTGTTTAAAAATAGCCCTGGACAGTGCCACAGAAGGTGGAGAAGGTCTGCATTCACCTCGCCACATCTAGGGCAGAATGCGTCGGCTCTGTGAAAGTATTTATTTATTAGGTCGGGAGTGAGATAGGCCCTGTGAACTATGTAGACTTGGATTTGGCGGAAGCGCATATTTCTGGGGATACGCACTGGGCTTTTGAGGGTCTTCTCCCACTCTTTATCAGCTAGCGCTCGCCCTAGATCCCGCTCCCAGTTGCCACGGAGTGGGACCAGGTCCAGCTCTGTGTGCGCCCTCAAGGATGCAGCAAACCACTTAATTAGATGCCTGCCCCTACCCATTGGCATGCAAATATTGCACGGTCAAGTGCTGCGTAGGCTCCTTTGCAATATCGTCCCACCGAGCCGCCATGTGAGCCGTGAGGGAGTGGTGCATCAGGAACCCCCCGGGGGGAAGCCCATCGTCATCGACCAGTGTCTCGTAGGGTATCAGTGCTCCATCTCGAGTCACCTAGTGTCTGGATGTCCGCCTCCTGCCATTGCTCCAGCATGTGGCGCGTAAGGACCCCCACAACACCCGGCGAACCTTCTAACGGCACCGCAGGTGCGTAGGGGAGCACCGTTCTCGTGAGTAGCAGTGCCCTGCGGAAGCATTTGAATGCCACCGCCAACAATAATGGGGTGGGGCGTGCTGGAGCCGCTAGTGGATGGAATAGCGCGGTGATCCGCTCCAGGGTGTAGGGCGGCTCACTCGTGGCAATGTCCTCTCTCCCCCTGTCCGCTAACCAGCGGGCTATCCATTGGAGCTGCGCCGCCAGGTAGTAATGCTCAAAGCAGGGAGAAGCTAATCCACTTCGGTCTGTTGGTAAGAACAGTTTTCAGAGCGCCAGCCGGTGCCGGGACGCGCCCCAAATGAAGTCCCGCAGGATCTTATTAAGTGTGGAAAAGAAGGAAGCAGGTATATACAAGGGCAGATTTGCGAAATGGTATATAAGGCGAGGGAGCATGACCATTTTGGCAAGGTCCACTCTGCCTATGGGCGTCAGGGGGAGCGTGGACCAAAAGCCGATCTGAGTCTTGAGCGCCGTTACTACTCTTCCCAAATTTCCGTCAAAGACGTCTGCCGGCTGACGATAGATCTGAATCCCCAGATACTTAAACGTGTTTGCTCTCCACTGCACTCGCGTGCCATGGAGGTGGTATTCCGGATCAGTTACCTTGCTGCTGAATGCGTAAAGGCAGGACTTGCCGGCGTCTACTCGGTGCCCCGATAGTCTAGCGAAACGGGACAACAGGGGGGCCAGCAGCTCCGGCATGCGGCTCACGTCCCGTACGAATACCAAGAGGTCATCAGCGTATAACGACACCTGGTGAACGCCGTCACCCAGGGGGATACCATCTTCTAGGGTTTGACTCATGGCTGCAGCCAGGGGTTCCATGGCTAGCACGAAGAGCAGCGGGGACAAGGGGCACCCCTGTAGGGTGCCCCTGCCCACCGCTACTGCCTCCGAAATGTATGGTCCCAGTCGAATTCGAACCACAGGGTTCTGGTACAATAGGTCCACCATCAGCAGAAAGTCTGCTTCCAGCTCGTACTTATCTAGTACTGACAACAGGTAGCCCCACTCAAGGCAGTCAAAGGCCTTTTCCAGGTCCAATACTAGACATCCCGCTCTAGGCCAGACCTTCGTCGCTTCCGCCGCTACCCTTAAATATCTCCTGAGGTTCAGGGACGTGGATCGCGCCGGGACGAACCCATTCTGAACTGGGTGGACTAAGTGCGAGACCGCCGGCGCTAAGCGCTCTGCAAGGATTTTGGCGAATATCTTGTAGTCGGTGTTAAGCATCGCCAGTGGGCGATAGGAGCCCAAGGCCATAGGGTCTCTGTCGGGTTTAGGCAGGGACACTAGAAATGCTTCCCGCAGAGATGGTGGGAACTGACCCGCATCAATCGCTGCCATGTACACTTGAAGGAGCTGGGGCGCCAGGATTTCCCTGTTCGCTTCATAGTATTCGGCTGGCAGGCCGTCGGGCCCTGGGGTTTTTCCAGTCGCTAGCGCCTGGATCGCCTCTCCCACTTCCTCTAGCGTAAGCGAGGCATTGAGTACTGCTTTTTGGCTCTCAGTGACTGTGGGCAGCGCAATCGACTCCAGGAACTCTGCCAGTATATATGCTCATGACCAGTGCCTCGTGCCCTATAAAGTTCACGGTAGTGGTCAGTCAGCGCCTTGTATATCTCTCGCTGCGTATATACCACTGACCCTTCCCCTGTGCGAATGGCACCGATCGGGGTACTTCGTTCCGTCCTTTGCACCAGCCAGGCCAGTAGACGGCCGGCTCTATCTGCCTTAGCATGTGTCTTAGCCTTGTGCGCGGCGTAATTGTGGCATTGCAGCCTTTCGATAAGTACTGCGTGCTCCCCACGGAGGTCCCCAAGCCTGGCCGAGTGCCTACCAGTCCCCTCCCCCTCCCTCTCGTAGCGCAGGAGCTCAGTCTCTATTCGGGTCAGGGAAGCGGACACCGTGGCGCGGATGTTCCAAGTGGCACCTATGCAGTGTCCGCGGATAGTCGCTTTATGTGCATCCCATTCCACCATGGGGTCGCTTGCCATCTCCGCGTTCTCCTCAAAGTACGCTAGAATTGCCGTGCCCAGCGAGGATCTAAACTCAGCGTCCTCCAGCGCGGCTGGCTGCAGCCGCCACGTGGGCACCAGGGGCCGGTCCGCCTCCCAGCTCAGTTGGAACCATAAGGGATTGTGATCTGAGTGTGTTCTGCCTAGGCATTCCGATCTAGTCAGGAGCGGGAGAAGGGACTGGGAGTCCACTATCCGGTCCAAGCGGACATGGAGGTCATGAACTGGCGAGTAACAGGAGTATGTTTTGTCTATAGGGTGCTGCGCGTGCCATAGATCGTGTAGTCCCCAGTGCAGTAGCCAGTCCCGTAGAGCCTGCGCCGTCTTTGTTGCTGCCGCCGCACGGATGGGTGGGGATGAACGGTCCAAGTGCGTGTCAAGAACCATGTTGAAGTCCCCGCCCAGCAGCCAAGGAAGGCCCATGTACTGTTGAAGGATGTGATTTATATTGGCTAGGAAAGTGGGTTGATCCGTATTGGGGGCATAGATGGATCCCAGCAGTACCTCCTGCTCATTTAATCTCCCCCTTGCAAGGGAGTATCTCCCCTCCGGGTCCACATGAGTGTCTGCGCATATAAATGGGACGCCTGCCCTTAGCACATGCGCTGCGTATGTCGTACCGTAGACCTGCCCTCTCCAGCGTCTACGGAGCCGCTCCAGTTCTACCGGAGACATATGTGTCTCCTGTAGGAGCGCGATCCCCACCTTATGGCGCTACATATAGGCAAAAACAGAGTATCTACGCGACGGGGTGTGCATGCCGCGGATGTTCCAGGTCATAATGTTAGTGCTTGCCATACTCGGGATTGTAGTACAGCCGCTTGGGGTGCCAGGGGGGTGTCATGTAGGTTCAAGGGACAGACTCTCAGGGGGAAACTCTGAGCGCCGCTTCTGAAACGTAGAAACCAAAATTAACAGTGTAACAAGGTGGGCGAGTTCCCAACGGGGCATACGTCCAAACTAGGTAATGGATCTACCTCTTAATGTGTCTTGTCCGCAACGCAAAGTGTGTGCGGTGAAGCGCGCAGCCGATAGTTAAATCAGGGTGCCCCCTTTCCTATGGCCTCTAGGCTTCTGAGAGGTGTTCAGGTAGTACTAATCAGTGGATCGCGCAGAGCTGGCGCGAGCCGACCCTCCCCCCCCCCCCCTATCCCCCCCCCCTCCCCCCCGAGGCCACCCCGCGCGGCAGACGCTAAACATCTTCTAATCTAAGACTAAGACTTGGGGGAGCGTTTGCATTATTTTAGTGATGCCGAAGTCCAAGTCGGCACTAGCCATTTCAACCAGCAACTAATCTTGGCAACGCGCTGCAGCAGGCACGCAAAGGGTACAGCTAACATTGTGCTGAACACAGTGATCATATCAGTTCATCACAAGTCTGCTTCCAGTCGCATTATGAAGTCAGCTGTTTGGGGCGTCACCACCGGCAGGACAGTGTCATCCGACATCACGGCGGAGGATGAGGACGAGCCACTTGCGTCCAGTTCACTCTGTGGCTCATTGTCCGGACAGCTGATAGTATTCCCCACTCCCAGCGTCGTGACCGCCTCAAGTGCTTCCTGCCTTTCCTGCCGCATCTTCTCCAGGCTGGGTGCGGCCTGACCCAGGCCCGCGTCTCGCCGGGGTCTCCTCCTCTGCCTCCTGGAGCGTTGCACTTGCCATCCGTCCTCTTCTGGGCCCGCAGGTCTCGTCCCCAACCACTGCCGCGTCTCTTCCAGCCAGTCCCAGACCTCCGATGGAGCCTCAAAGAAGCGTGTGCCTTCCTTGGTGACCACCCTCAGGCGGGAGGGGAACAGCAATGAGTAATGCAGCTCCAGTTCCCGCAGCTGTTTCTTCACCACCAGGTACGAGCCTCGTCTCCTCTGTACTGTTGCTGTATAGTCCGGGAAAAACATCACGTGGCTCTTGCCCACTTTGAGCTCACCCATCTTCCTTGTTTCATGGAGCACCGTATCCCGGTCTCGGTAGTTGAGGAGTTTGAAAAGAAACGGACGTGGTCGGGTCCCGGGTCTCTGGGCCTGCGCCGGCACCCTGTGTGCCCTCTCCACCACAAAGTGTGCGGACAATGTTCCAGTCGGCATAAGTGACTGCAGCCACGTCTCTGTGTAATGCTCGGGGCCCTTCTCTTCGTCTCTCTCCGGCAGGCCGACCACCCGGACGTTGTTGCGCCGAGAGCGCCCTTCCGCGTCCTCCGCTCGGTCCTCCAGCGTGTGAACTCTGTCGATCAAATCTTGTAGTGCTGAGGCATGACTGTGCACTACAGGCTGCAGTTCTTGGACCGACTGATGCTGCGTGGCAACTGACTCCGATAACGTACGGTGGTCCGCATGTAGCAGCGTGAAGTCAGATGTGACTTTGTCGATCCTTGCTTCCAGAGAGGTCTTGGTTTGCGCTAAGGTGGCTCAATGCGCTCCACCGCCGCCAGAACCGTGTCCATTTTGGCCGCCAGAGTGGCTGTTGGCTCCATGTCTTCTCGCCTTTGTTCCTGCGCGGGGCCTGGACTGCTCGCCCCCTACTGCTTCAACTGGGATTTGTCCCGGAGCCTGCCCATGACGAGCTGCTGTGCTGTGGGCATCAGCGCCCCTCGCCTGGCGTCCAGCGGTGGATGTTGGGGAACCTTCCACCTGGTCCGGCAACGCTACACGTGATTGAAGCATAAACCAACTGGGCCAGTTCTCATGCCACCTCGCTAATAGCAAGTGGGGCGAAGGTCGGTGGGAGAGGGCAACTGCAGTGAGAGGCACCCGCTGCCCTGGGCTGCCTGGCTCCTCGGTTGCTCGAGGAGGACGTGCCAATATTTGAACAGCAGCCGGAGCTCCAACACCGTTACGCCGCCATTTTAAATGCTCCCACGAAGTATACCAGTATGAGGGCGTCTGCGCGCATGCAGGGTGATAGTTGAGTGACCTTCCACTCGCTGGCGGCACTGTTTGCGAGTGGGGTATCCCGATGGGCGACAACAGGGACAACAATGTTAGACTATCTGGCAGCGCACATCAGAGTGACCCGTGGGCCGCCATGTTGGGGCCAGGCAGGATGAAGATCGCGGGGCGAGGGCAGTCGTATTAGGAGCACCCACCTGCAGGTTCGCCTGTGGGTAGATCACAACAGCAGCCAGCCGGTCTTATTGGGCCCAGACGGGTTTGGAGCATCTGCGCCAGGCCCGGCGTAATCTCTGGTGTGGCCTCAGACGGGTCGGAGATTCAGCGCCATTTTGTGGTGCTCGCGCTGGACGCGCGGGCGCCACGGGGGACCCAGATTGCAGGGGACACCAGGGTAATCCGAGCACAATTCGCCACCCAGCCAGGGCAGCACAAGCAGGTAGGTTAGACCCTGGTGTGGTGATGACGATATCCCAGCGGGGCCCTTGTTTCGAATTGAGGCCACTTAGGTCACCTCTTGCTGCTTACCCACAATGGGTTTAGTTGATAAATAATAGTCCACTGCAGGGTAGGTTTAATAGGTTTTATATGCTGGCTGGCCCTCCATGTGATTGGTTCTATTGGTGGTGTATGCTGAACTCCAGTGGAGTTAATTGAATTGGTAGTATGTGCTTGTTCACAGCAGCGGATTTGGTATGTTGCGTTTTCAGTAGAATTGGTTGGATAGGAGACTTATTCTGACCACTTTTTGATGAATGACTTGGGCCAGACCACATTTGGCTTTGTTTAAGGAGCGAAATCCCTTTGTCTATCTTTATTTGTGATGTGTGCTCATCCCAGTGGTGTTGATTTAGTTGGAGGTGCATGGTGGTATCTGCTACAGGTGTTTGATTGGAAATGAGTGCTACTCCCCAGTTTTTTTTATTTTTGGGTGGTCTACACTATGACTGGTTTGATTGTGTATGCTGGTGTCCAGAGTCTGCTCGGTTGTTGGTGAATTTGATCCCCAGAGGGATTAGTTAGAATTCTAGACAGAAATAATCCCAAGTGGAGCTGGTTTGATGATTGCTGAATGTTGGTCTCCATAAAGTTTTGTTTTGTGTCGCTTTCAGCGGATCAGTATGTAGTTTGATTTGTTTAAAGGTTGGTGCATTTCTGTGTGTATCCCTTGGAATCCATTTGGCATTCGATGCATAATGGTCTCAACCATTGGAGTTGATTTAGTGTGTAGACTGTAGGTTTCTGCAGGGTTGTGTGGGTTTCTACTGCTTTTCGTGCGGGTCCGATTAGTGGATGAAGTGCGCTTGTCTTTACTTTAGTTCATTTGAAAGATGCTGTGACAGCGCTCCTTTGGGGTTGATTTGTTTTGTAAACTGTTTTTGTATTTATTGTTGTTTTGTAGGGTCTGTGTGTTGGCTGCACTCCATGATGGTTAGTGTGTGGAGGATGAGTACTGACTGAACTGTATTCTGGTCGGTATGGAAGACGATGTGCGCTGGTCTGTAGGAGTGGATTAATGTGTGATGTGTGTAGGCCCCTTTTGGGTTTCGAGAATGATGTGCTCTTTTGTCCATTGTGGTTGTTATGCTGGTTCATTTGTCATGGTTTCAAATGTGTTCCTTCGATTTGTGATGGAGGCTAGTCAATGGAGTGTTGATTAACTGTTATGATCGGCAGCCCTCTTACAGAAAACTCGCATCATTAAAAGCTTTACTTTATCCTATTGATGGCAGGTCTTGATTTGATGGATTTTGGAAGTGCAGTATTGCAGCAGAAGGGAGACGATCCAGCCAGAATTGCCTGGCATATACGCAAAAAAATCCTGGAGTATCAGGAAACTTTTAATGTGTTAGAAAAGGTAAGTGGTTTACAAACCTGCTTTCTTCGGAGTACCCATGATTGCCTTGTGACGCTGTTTCAGTGCTAGCTAGTACAAGCTGGCATTTTAGCTTTCCTTTGAGAAGAGGCACCCTTACTTGCACTAGTCTACATTAGAAGAGTGAACATGTTCCTCCTTCCCTTTTTTTTGGAATTGTTTTGCAACTACAGTAAAATCCCTCCCACACCTGTAATCTACCCTGCTTTTTCAAACACAGCGGTGTAGCAGCTCCCCACAGGCTCGAAATTTCCCAGACAATTGTGTTCCAGTTAATACTTTTGCATAGATCATAAAATCACTAACTCCCTTCTACTGTTTGCTTACTTCAGCGGGAACTGGGGGGGGGGGGGGCTTTTGGGGCGGGGGCGGGTTTGGGGGGGGGCGAGTGCTTAGAGCGGTTATTCCATAATGATGATTGGGTGTTTATTCCTCACAGACCTGCTGTCTTCATCCTGTTTGTTAGGTTTTATGGAGTAATTAACACCTGTTTGACACTGCAAGCCCTAATATATCCTCCAGCTCTCAAGTCCTCCATGGGAGAATAGCGCTTCTCAGAGACTCTGAGAAGTGCCCCTCCAATCCCCAACACCCACATCATTATCTCATGACACTGTGTGATCACACCTCTCAGTAGACTGTATTATATTCTGGTTATGCTATACTCTCAAATGTAACTCCCCTTTTCTCCCTTGTGCTTTAGTGCCCTAAGCCAGTTATTGTTGCCTTCCATGGAGCCTGCGTTGGCGGAGGTGAGGGTATTGACAGGGTGGGGATACGTTTTATGGTGACAGGAGACTGTTAGTGAAGGTGATCTGACGCATGTAGGAGCATGTGAAGTACGCAATTTATGGGGGATCAAGACTGTGGAAAGTGTATTGTGACATTTACAGCTGAAAGTACAGGACAAAGTGTGTTTTGTGTAGCATAGTAATGGGCTGTGTGTTTTGAATGTGGTGGAGTTTGCAAGAAGTGGTGAGCATTTGGTGTATTCAAGTAATTTCTTATTATGAGTGGTAAATGATGGAATAAGCTTTGGCTTTTGGTTAACCTTCATGTGACTGGTATATAGAATTATAAATATATAGCTGTTAAAAAGGGTGGGGCACTTTTTAATTGAGGAATTCTAACTGTTAACAAATCTAATGATGAAAACAACCTCCCTTGATGTCCACGTCTTACTGAAAATGTTATTAATGAGCCCTACAATTACTTATTATCATCAACGCACTTTTTTAAGGTGAAAAATGACTGTTCCATGTAGCAGGCTTCGAAAAGTAATTGTTTGCCATTTTGTGATGGCATGTTTTAGAATTGTTTCTTTGTTGATGAAAATCACTGTTGTAATTTGGAATTTCTTTCGGTTTCTTTATCTACCATAGTGAGATACTCCAATTTACTAGATAAGAGAGTTGGAGTGATTCAGTTCCATATCTATCTTTAGTGACCATTTCATGAGTCTTCAATGAGTGGTGGCAAAAGTTAGTTTTGTACCTTGTCTCTACAGCACCAGTATCTATAAAGGGAGTAAGGAACTTGTAAGCTTTATGAAATAATATCTAACAAAAACCTTCTTAATTGCAGGGGTCGATCTTATTACGGCTTGTGATATTCGATACTGCACCAAGGATGCATTCATCCAAGTGAAGGTAAACATACTACTCCCTCCCACTCGATTTCACTTTAGCTCACTCCAAAAAGGCCCATACCAACTTTCTTTTAAGTAACTCTCTGTGCCATGACAGAAAAAAACCCTTGGGCATTTCTACTGAATTGGTGAGCTTTTTAGGCCTCACAACAGTTTGTTGCGAGACATACTGTTGTCTTCCAGTGGGCTTAGAGCTCACCCATTCCTTACCCTTGATTGGCTTCATTCTTATTTTCATTTGCTTCCTTCTTATTGTTAGATGTGTGGGCTTTCCTTCTAGTTTTGTGTTTGTTCTGCACCTGGAGCATGGGCACATTACTTTGTTCTTCCACTACTTGCTTTTTCAGGCACTCCTTTCCCTTTTGCTTACGCACTCTGAGGGAGCATGCGTTTTCCCACTATCTCCCTTGTGTGTTTCTCTCCATCCTGCGGCCATGCTGTCTTACACTCTCTCGCATGTGGGCTTCTCCTCACTCCCCCACATTGCCTTCTCATGTGCTTTCTCCTCACCAGCTCCACGTTGCTCTTTTTTGCCTATTTAACCCCTCTACCTTCCATCTTTGTTGCTTTCCCCAACCCACAACCCCATGTTTCCTCAGCCCTATCATCCCCTTGTTGTTTCCACCTGTGCCCCATGTGTTGCTTCTGCCACCCCTGAACAAAAAGCCCATGTTGTTTCCTCCATCGTCTTTAAAAACCCGCTCCCAACCACGCTCGGTGTTGTTTCTGCCCCTTGACCACCAAGTTGCCTCTGCCGCCACTCAAGTCCCATGTGTTGTGCCTCACTCCCTGCTTTTGTGTGTTTTTGTTTCTCTTTAGTTACTATCCAACTCTGATTATTAACAAAAAAATAAATAACAGCAGCCATGCCATTTTGTAGCTGCGTCTGTGCGTGGTACCCACCCCTACAAAATATCATTGCATTTTATCATAGCCCTGATCACCAGCCATTTCATATATGCCATATTGGAGAAGTCTGGTCTCATGGCCGGAATTTACAGATTACTTTACTTGCTTTGTTTTGCAATTCATATTAACAGATCTTGGGAAACTCTTCATTTAGATACAAGGCATTCCCATATTATTGTGTATTTGATTGCAACTGGGCTCGTCTAATATTTCAGGAAGAGTAGGGTATTCCTTGCCAAATGGAGATGAGAATTGCAAGCAATCACTTCTTACTACATTTATTTGTTCAGGGACTTGCAAAAAATTCAGGAAATTATATGGGGTGCTGAAGCCCCCATCACTTGAATTTGCCGGTTTGTCCCGTTAAGGACCAACATGCTGTGCAGCATCTATTCCAATATTTAAATCGGGTATCCTGTTGTCTTCCCAATCTCTATCAAAGCTTCGCTTTGGTGGTGTTTTCGAACTTGGGGAAATCCAGCTCGTATTTCTTTAAGAACCCTCTAATGCAGAGGTCTTCAAACTTTTTGATGCCGAGACCCCCTTGTAAAACCTTTTTAGGCGTAAGGACCCCCTTCCGATAAAAGTTTCTAGAAACTGGTACTCCTCATCATCAACCTTTGACAACCATAAATGCGCCTGTTAGACCTCATCACATCCCTCCATCATTCATCCACCCACACTTTCACACATCCATCCATCTAACCTTTCATCTTTCCATGCATACATCCATCCTTCATCCATCCACCCTTTCATCCTTCCATCCATACATCCATCCTTTACCCATCCACCCTTCCTTCCATCCACCCATCATTCATCCACCCACCTTTTCACACATCCATCCATCATTCATCCATGCAACCTTTTATCCATTCATACATCCATCCACCCTTTCATCTTCCCATCCATACATCCATCCTTCATCCACTCTTTCATCCTCCCATCCATCATCCATCCACCCTTTCATCCATACATCCATCCACCCACCCTTTCATCCATCCATCTACCCATCATTCATCCCCCCACCTTTTCACACATCCATCCATACATCCTCCATCCGTCCACCCTTTCATCCTTCCATCCATACATCTATCCTTCACCAATCTATCCTTCATCCATCCACCCTTTCATCTTTCCATCCATCCATCCATCATTCATCCATCCACCCTTTCATCCTCCCATCCATACATCCATCCTTCATCCATCCACCCTTTCATCCTCCCATCCATACATCCATCCTTCATCCATCCACCCTTTCATCCTCCCATCCATACATCCATCCTTCATCCATCCACCCTTTCATCCATACATCCATCCACCCACCCTTTCATCCGTCCACCTATCATTCATCCCCCACCTTTTCACACATCCATCCATGCATCATTCATCCATGCAACCTTTTATCCATCCATACATCCATCCACCATTTCATCCTCCCATCCATCCATACATACATCCATCCTTCATCCATCCACCCTTCCATCCTCTCATCCATGCATACATCCATCCTTCATCCATCCACCCTTTCATCCTCCCATCCATACATCCATCCTTCATCCATCCACCCTTTCATCCTTCCATCCATACATCCATCCTTTCATCCATCCATTCACCCATCATTCATCCACCCATCTTTTTACACATCCATCATTCATCCATCCACCCTTTCATCCATCCACCCTTCATCCGTCCACCCTTTCATTCTTCCATCCATACATCTATCCTTCATCAATCTATCCTTCATCCATCCACCCTTTCATCCTTCCATCCATACATCCATCATTCATCCATCCACCCTTTCATTCATCCATCCACTCATCATTCATCCACCCACCTTTTCACACATCCATCCATCCATCAGCCTTTCATCCATCCACATCCATCCATCCTTCAGCCTTACATCCATCCATCCACCCATCATTCATCCACCCACCTTTTCTGTGCCTCTCTAATGGGGGGTGGGGGGGGGGGGGGGGGGATCAGTATCTCTCTGCGTCGTCGTCCTTCTTCTTTCCCGCTCATGGGAGGGCATCTCTGTGCCTCCCTGCTGGGGGCGGGGGACGTGTCACGGGACCCATAGCTCCTGGTGCGCAACATCCATTGAACTCAAAGGGCTAAACTACAGTCACTCCCCCAGCCCCCCCCCCCAAGCTCCCCCCAGCTTGTGTATGTGAGCCCAGCTGAAACAGCTTCAGGGACACACACACATTCACACCCAAGTACTTGGCAGGTCTTTAAAAGACCTTTTACTTGTTAATGAGGCGTTGATGTTTTTCACACCTCGGTGTGAATTAGGCCTCCTGCAGAATCTGCGACCCCCTTCCCAGGACTCCACGACCCCCCTGGGGGTCGCGCCCCACAGATTGAAGACCGCTGCTCTAATGGCTCTTTATGGACTTTGCATAAGGATGGAGAGATTGTTGATCTCTGAGTAACATCTTAATTCAATCTCATATTGGTGGCGAAGCTGGACCTACCTGGAAAAAAGTGTATCTATTGTTTGAAAAAGTTGGCTATTCCGGGCCACTCCACCGCACAAATAGAAGAGGGTGATGGAATGTGTCAAAAGCAGGCACCCAAGCCAATTATTTGAGTAATGCCTGATACTCATCATCACTCATCTACAATACTCTGACTTAATGTCTGCCAGTTCAGACTCTGTCCCATGGCTTGGGTGGAAACCTGACTGATGACTGGTCTCAAGCTGACACTCCTTAGATGCTTCTGCAGCTCTTTGGACAGCTTCCACCATAACCTTATTGTTGATGTGTTGATGTGCCCGGAAATAGGTAGATAGCTCCCTGTTTCCAGAGAAGAAAAATTGACCTTCTCGTATCTTTGTGTTCAGGTATAGGCTAACCATCAAGCAAAAAACACCTTCAATGTGCATCTTACTGTCACAGCCTCACATGTCTGAAAATTTCCTTTTTACAGGAGGTGGATATTGGATTGGCAGCTGATGTCGGCACTCTTCAGAGGTTGCCACGAATCATTGGGAACCAAAGGTAACTTATATGCACTTATAGTTTGTGGCAGGGTCCACAACATGTGGGTCGCTATTGTCTTTGGTTAGGTTTTCTTCTTTGATTGTGATGTGGATGTTTATTTTTAATCTTTGCTCTGAACTGACTATTGTCTGATATACATTTTGAGTGGCATGCCTTTCTTCTCAGGCGATGAATGCAATGCTATGTGTTTTGTAGGATGTTTCGCCATTGTATCGATATTTTATGTGAATAGTGGTACTCTGCAGAACTCTTTGGATAGTAACTTTGGTATTAGATTATTATGCAGTGTATGAATACTTGGAAAGTAACAGAAGATAAGACACACAAGTCTCATGTAGTCTTTCAATGTCACTATATTTTGTTACTCTTCAGACGTGGCTTTGTCTTTGTACAACAATTGCTTTTTAATATGATTTTATCTCATAGTTCTTTGTTAGGAGGCAGTTTTGTACTTTAACCACCCTTTTTTTTGGTAATTACTTTTGTATGTTGCATGTCAGCTTCTCTAAACAAAGTGTCTTTTACTAGCCCTTCTTATAGAACAAACGCTTCTCTGAAATATGCATGCCTCCTTTCCTGTTTTTACACCCAGAATTCCTGCATTTCTGTGTGTATGATTTCTGTTGGAGACCTTCTGCTTTTTTTGATAATTTTCATCTAAACTGTCTCAAATCTGTCTTTGTGATTTTGAGCATGCTAGCTTCTGCATGGGATCCCAGTTCACAAGCCAATGATGTGATTGGTGGTAGCACAAATTACTTATTCCTAATGATGATACCTCTTCAACCTCTCAGCCATATTATGGCTTCTGCCTTGGCATTGGAAGCTTATCTGTCGATGTGTCCAAGGTTTTGACATTACAGAAATTGCATACCCCAGTATATCCTTTTATTTATTTTCATTTTCACATAGTCAAATACTCCATCAAAATATTCTAGTGTGACTTACCTTGTGAAACCATGCTACTGTGTATGCCATAGTGAAATGGTTTTAAGATATTGCCCTGGTCATTACTTCAGCAAATGTTTTTAATAATGTCCCCATCTCGCATTTTCCGTTTATTGGCCTATAGTCGCCAGCTTCCTGTCTTTGTATAATTTTGTCTTGTGGGATTGCACAATGTTTTATCCAGTCACACGGCATTACTTTCGTTACCAGAGGGCAAATGGTTGGCATTGGTAGTTTCAATATTTTTCAGCATGCATCTTGGGTTATCATTGTGAGAAGTGGTTTTTTCCTAGAGCACATTAGATCAGAAGACACTTTATGCTGAATTTGGTTCTTTTTTTATCGAACCCCTTTCCTTTGTAAAACGTTTTCCAATCCGATTTAAGAAACCCAAGACATTTTCTTTTAATATCCAAGTTGCTGGATGTGGCAAAGCTTTCTGAAAAGATGGTGTTTAAGTAAATGTACCCCCCTACGTGACTTACTAGATTTGTTCATATCACTTTAATTGAATGTTCACCTTAGCCATGGACCAGTGACCATAAGGGTCTCATTACTAGATGCTCTATTTGTTGTTTCGAAAAATGCCAGTGTGATTACATTTTTGTTTTTGGTTCTTGAAAGCCATATTTGGTATCCTTGATCATCAGAGCCTACTGAATTGATTTTGTTGCATGTCCTGCTTTTTCTTTTATGATTTCTTATTTTTTTGATAATCAAATTGTATTAAGTTTAACAAGGTAAGCTTAATTCACCGTTTCATAAATATTATTCCGTAACACTAATAGCTCTGTGGAGTACAATCTAAAGATTGAATAATCAGATCAAATAACTTTTTATTAAGTTGATAACCCATGATAAGTCCACCATTTCCCTCATATTTTATCGTGTTTTTGTGGGCACACTGGTGTTTCATATATTGGCTTCTCTTGGCGGACACATCAGTCAACTCCATTCTGCCAGGCCAGCAGCGAGGGGTGTGTAGGCTTCTTCTAGTGACGGGCGAAATTGGTTTTCACCACCAAGCAGGTCATCCCTATGAAAATCCTTTCAGAGCGCAGCTCTCCAAGTTCCTCTAAAAGGCCCAACAAGGCTGCCTAGGACCCAAATCAATGGGATGGCCAAGTAGCGCTAAGATCTCGTGTCCCACCCCCTCCCAAAAGGGGAGTCGGGCAGACCCAAGCCACATGGTAGAAGTAAGTAAAGGGAAAGAACAATGTGCACATACTTCCTAGGCCGCTCGGTCAATCTCTTCGTAACCGAAGAGGGGATATGTAAGAGGTGTGAAGATAATTAATTTAGATCATTCCCAATGGTTTGAATGCATGAATCCTGGTGATTGTTAAAACTGGCTGGTGTTATCAGTTATGTTTCAAATTGTATTTGCCTTTTTGCCCTAGGTGGTATTTGCTCTAAATGAAGAAGAATTTAGATTCTGGACGTTGTTGAAAATAAGGTGTCATGCCCTCCCAGTCTCTATTACACTTTCCACTGAAGTACAATAAAGGCTAGTTCACAGTTTTGGGGAACTTGACCACTGTTAAGCATCCCCAGTTTATTTACTCGTAGTTCAATAGATTTCTTTAGTTGGCTTAGCCCCCACCGTTTATGCAGGAGTACCTGTAGCCCACACTCCGGGTCCTTTGTACTACTTGGCACTATTGTCACAATCTTATTTATGTACATTTGCTCTGAAATCTACTTATTATTTACATCAATTTTTGGGTTTTCCTTTGAATTCTAGTGACAGGATACTCTCTAAATAATACTCCATAGAAACAAAGAAAACCCAAATACCCGGACTGCAGAACTTGATGCAGTGTGCTAGAGTGGTGTAGGTAGTGGCAACATTCTCTTTTACTCCTTCACTCTGTCCTGCACACACTTTATTTACAAAATATCATCTTGTACATTTTGACCTTCTCAGAGTCTTCAAATGCAGTTAACCCCAGATGCTTTTTCTGCATTATCAGCGTGTAACTACCCCGAGGCCTCGCAGCGCTTTAGCCAGGACCGTTCTGACAACAGGATAGGGCGCAGGAATGTCAGACTCAGACCCACGCTTCAGAGAGGTTGCAGTTTGGCGAGAAGAAACACTCTCTATATCAGACAAAGTGTTGTCTGAAGTCTTTAACTTCTGTAGCCACAGAAGGAGACGGGCGTCTCTATCCTTTAAAGTCTTATTTTAAAAGGTACTGCAAAATTTACAACTCCTCACCTCATGGTCTGGGTATAAGCAATAAATGCACTTTTTATGAGGGTCCTAAGAGAAAAGACGAAGTTTTCCACATGATGAACAGGGTCTGAACAAAGACTTCTTCGTTGTAGACATATTTGAAAGCTTGAAGTTTGAAGATGAAGAAAAAACTGAGCAGAGCTCAGGGAGACTCCCTTCATATGACATGTGGTAGAAAATCTGAGGGCTTGAGCTTCTGAGGAGAAGGTTCTAGAGGGTGCTACAGCCTAATTGGCTGGAAAGTGGACTATTATAATGACTTGGATATGTTACTAAAGTGAGCTCTCTATGATTTCTATGGGCCTATTTTGTTCTATGGTACTTCAAGACTTTATTTTTTGAAAGGAATATACATATTATGGAATTTTATTTTATGTATATATATGTGTATATTATGTATATATTTATGTATAGTTGATTCTTACTACTATGTTATGTACCGTGGGACTCCCACTTCGAAGACGGGGAATTATTCAAGCATGCAAATCTATGAAAGACACCAATACTGGAGAACCACAATTTACAGGTAAGTAACTTCTGTTCTTCTCCCTTCTTCCCATCTGTTGTAGAAAGCCTTGACATTGTGTTCTCGCTTCAAATGTTTGCCTGTCATCCCAATCGGAGAGTGCTGTCCCTGTTTCGCCATACTGAAACTCTTTCTATACTTCACCAATGAACAGTACTTCACTTCTGATTTTTCCAGCTTCTAAGCTGGATTCAATACTTTTTTCTGATTCAATTGTTGTAACTCTCTTAGTGCTGTCTCCAGTTTCAAGGGGTGTTTTCTCTCACAAACCTTAGTTTTTTTTTTAAACCAGTGAGAAAAATATTTCCTTCTTCTTCCATGTATGGCACTGAAGATTTGTTTTAAGCATTGTATTTGGTGCATGGGTTTCTTCTCAAGGGCTGATGTGCACGCGTCCTGTGTGTCTTATTTCTGGTGAGTTCCTCTTTTCTACATGGTTATATATTGGAAGTTGAACAGAAGTTAAATTCTGTCCATGTTGAAGGTAGATCTTCCAGTCCAGGTAATCGGTTTCTTTACATGTTTAGTTAAGAGACATTTGGCAATGGGTATTCTGTCAATTTCACCATGCCTTACTGGTACTCGTGGTTAAACTAGTACTTAGACAGGTACCACTGTGAGAGTCGCCCCAAAGTTCCAGTGCCATCAACCCCATGTTTAAGAGGTAAATCATCTGCATACATGTGTCAGTGAGTAAATCCAAGCAGGAAAGTACCCAGTCACACGACTTTGAGGCCTGCGGTACCATAGGCCCTATTCAAACAAGGTACAACCTTTTCAGTAGTCAAGCAGTGACCTACCTAGCGCCCCTTTTAAAACTGTACCCAACAGGCTAAAGAGGGCACATTCAAAAACTACATCTGGCACAGTCCGTGATCAGTGTCATCATGTGGAAAAAAAATCCCTTCTCATATGCAAAATTATATACAAGTGTTGGACTTGTATCCACCCTCCTATGCCTGCTAATTCAGGCACTTTAAAGAACTGCTCTTTCAGACACATCGAAACTAATTTTGACAGAGGAAATCAGTTTTGGAGCAGCCCTTGGCGATTTGGTCTCAAGCTTATTGATGGTGGTGATTGCAAGCAGTCTCCAAACAGCTCAACCCGTGTGATGCCATAAAAATGCTGAATCCTCACTGTTGGGCATGGAAATATCTTATGCTAATGTACACTCTTACAATTCTATGGTTTTACATATTAATATATATCTGTCCTTGTAGTCCTCACCTATTCTTAACCATAAATAAATCTAACTTTGTGACAAATAAAATACACACTTATCCCATTGTCATCATTTCTAAGACAAACGAATTAGCCAAAATTCAGCAGCATTATGTGAAACAAAGCTCTCTGATTCAGTACCATGCTTATCCCACCCCCCTCATTTTAGTAGCAATAATTTGAAGATCACATTCCTGTTAAAGTTTGTCTTCCATTACTTGGGACACACTCTGTCCCACTTCTCCTTACAAACTGTTTAAGCTTGGTGACAGAATGTATTTATGCAAAGCTCTAAAGCTCTCTTCGGGTCCAGCCGCAGCATTTCAAAGGGTTTAAGTAAGGACTTTGGCTTGGCCATTTTAAAATCCTGATTCTTTTCTTTTTCAACTATTCAGTCGTGAATTTTAAATGTTTGACTTGAATCTGTAACTTATTGCATAATTCCATTTCTGCTCTGGTTTAGCTGTTGTCTAGATATTCTCTTATTTTTTTTTAACCTTTTGAATTCACTGGAGACTAGAGATAATCCTAATGGACTTCCTGTGGATGAGTCCAGGGTCTGCGGCTGTAATACAGGCTGAAGTCATCACCTCCTCCACATCATGGTTGACAGTTGGTTTGAGGTTCTTGTGCTGATATGCCATGTTTGTTTCTTGCCAAATATATTGTTGTGCATCACCGCCAGACAAGTCCAATTTGGTCTCACCAGGCCAGAGGACGTAGTTCCAGTTGTCTTGTGGCTCATTCTAGTGCTGTTTAGTAAACCTAATCCTCGCAGCAATATTCTTTTTGGAGAAGAGTAGTTTGCTTATGGCTACCCATCTGCAGAAGATTTACTCGGTCAGTATTTTCCTAATGGTACTATCATGGCCTCTTTCTTTGCGATTTCTAGGAGCATCATATTACCTGATCCTGGGTGAATTTGCTGGTACACCCACTCCTGGGTAAATTGGGAAGTGTCTTGAACATTCTCATTATTTTAAAATCCGTTTCATGAGGCAGCTAAAGGTGTTTTGTGTTTTTAAACCATCTTGATGTGTTGGTTCAGAAATAAAGGTTCAAACTAAAAGCAACACTTGTAGCACTGTGCGTCCGCTATATTCAACCATTGAGCAGTTGTGCCATGGAAGTAATTCTATAGCAGTGGTTAGTGAAGACATGATCAGACACTAAGCATCATCTTGCAAAACTGAGACCCAACTGATAGAAACTCAAGATGGTGCTCAAAGTCTGATCAGGTCAGTCAAAAATCAGACCGTCAGAAATACATTTTAAAAAGCGCAATAGATACATTAATATAAATACTAAACACTTTTGGTGATTTAGGGACACAAGGCTAGGGAACAGCCACCAAAAAATATATCAAATTCATAGCAAATTCAAAAGTAAGTTATACCTACCGAACAACCACTGCTTGGCTAAAAGAGTAGAATGTGGGTATGCAAGCTTTTATTTTTTTAATTGAAAAACGTGGAATTCATAAGCAAATGATGAAATACGGATTTGATTTCATTCAATCTTGCACAATCGCAGACTGTAGTTTCTGTATTAAGTTTACAAGCTTCCATTTATTTGGGAACCAGCCAACACGTGGTTTGCCCCTAACATGGCTTTAAAGCCTGTTTTTTTTTCGAGGCTCCTACTTTCATATAATAAAGTCATCTAAATGAAACAAAATCAAGCTCCGCATTTCCTTTACCAGAGAACAGCATGTGTTTGTTTGCTGTATATATATTTGACATCGTCCTGGATACATTTCATGAACAATGTTGATAACAAAATTTTAAAGTACAGCATTATGTGATTCATGATTACTCTTGGAAAATAAATCAAGGATAATAAGAAGATTCTAAGAAAAATGGCAAAACGGGGCAACTTCACACGCTGAAGGATTCTAAAAAAAAATGTGCTACATTGTGCAAATGTACAAGATTGAATTACACCAAATCTGTATTTCATCATTTGATCATGAATTCTTGGGAAAAATACACTCAACATTTTTCAATTAACTTGGCAATTCAAAGAAGCACAGTTAGCCCAACCTCAAGAGTGTAAAACTTCCTGCGAGACACACGAAAAAGGGTATTACCAAGTAGGTAAGGGAGTGTTGGGTCATTAAACTGTTCTGATCAAATTTTGTTTTTTAAGTTGATAGGTTGACCCATGACCAGCCTGCTAGAGCATCAACCGGGATACTGAGACCTATTGGATACCTGCGTTTGTGATACAACAGGAGTCTGCTTATCAATCTCTCCCTTTCATTAATGAATTTGAAAACCTTGGTCCTGAAAAGTGACTGAGTGCACAATGCCGAGTTACTATTAGTGTCCAGAGTTAGTATTAGTGTTGTGTATGCCGCCAGAAATATTTCACTATGCACCTGAATAAGAGCAAGTGGCTCCGTTTCTACCACTGGCCTTGAAAATCTCCTTAATGCTTTACAAGCCTTTTAGATTATACTTTTATGATTCATCTACTCAGTTTATAGCTCCTTGTTGAGTCTCATAAAGATTACCACCACTATTGCTGCTCATCTTGATATAAAAGGAGATGTTGGTATGCTTCAAAATGAGACAGTAAAGAATCATTTCAACACCCTGGTTTAGATACTTTTCTAGAAGTATGTTCCTTGCTGCGCAGGGATTCCCAGGAGGTTGTGATGGAGAGAAAGCCAAACGTAAAATACTGAAAGGAGTAGTATAACTTCCTCATTACAGCCTTGTCAAATTTTAGCCTCATTGAAGCATGATGAAGATGTGTTGTTTTGTGGAATAAATTACTTTAAAGTGCTTGAGAAAGCTGTTTTACTCTGTATCTGTGACACCAGTTAAGTAGTGGGAACTGGTTGACTTAAGTCGACAGAATGTAATTTTGAAAGGAATTTGTTTCGCCCCTGCACTGTTTTGTATACTTATGCCCAAAGGGTTGTTTTTCCACCACCTTTGCAGTTTGGTGAACGAGCTGACTTTCACTGCCAGAAGAATGATGTCAGAGGAGGCTCAAAGCAGTGGCCTAGTGAGGTATGTAAAACTGTTTATATTTGGCCATTTTCTCTGTAGGTAAACAATGCTGTTACTTCCCAGGCTGTACTAGTAATCTGAAGTTGTGGTTCAGTTATTATTTAATTACATTGTGTTTCCGTTATTACCTACTACAGTAATATGTAGATCAGGGGTTGACTAATGTGCAAGTTGGATGACTTATTCTCTTATACGTTTTAAATATCTCTTATAGTGAGAAGTTGGTACCATCTACTGACATCAGTAAAATGTGGTTAGATAATATGTGTGGATCAGACCTATTCACAAAGAAAGTAAGGCCTGTACAGCTAACATATGGTTTCGTAAATATGTTTCTGATAGAGACATCTAGCCGCAGATTCCTTACCTTTGAACTTCCTGCTGTCAGGCTGGATCCGGACGATTTTTCTCAGCAGTACCCCTGGGTGCCAGTAGGTGGCGTTGGCCAATACGGCTTGACATCATAGTGTTCTTCATCATAGTTGTGGCATCTAAATCGTCAGTTTAACCACCACTCAGGTGCGCTGTTATTTTCTTTCTGTGCCATCAGTGCTAATCCGTTGAATAGAGCTACCCCCTGTCATTTTTTGACAGACTTTTTTTTTTACTTTCTGTCCACTTCGTTGGTGTGTAGGTTTTCAATGTCAAGCAAGAAGACTTTGGGATTCAAACCGTGCGGCGCCCGTCACTGCGCCATGTCGGTCACGGATCCCCATTTGGTCAGTCTTAGTTGCCTGGAGCGCGGCCACGACTGCCGGGCTGAGGCGCCAAAGGCTTTGAGGGAGCAGTTCCTATTGCTTCCTGCAGCCCGGCATCCCGCACCGGGGAGGTCGCCTTGTCAGTCTAGATTTCAGGCCAGGACTCATCAAGAGGAAGGTCCGAGCACCGCTCCGGTGTATCGAAGTCCTCTTCATCAAAGTTGAGTAGGAGGCACCACAAGAAGCACAAGAATTCGAAGCATGCTTCGACTTCGCCCTGCCTGTCTCGCGGTGTGGCGGAAAAAGCTTGGTGTACGAGGCCCCGCTCCGTAGAGCAGGTGCCTGGGTCGGCTCCATGTATCCCTCCCTTTCCAGGGCCAGGAGTGACCCCCACCCAGCTTAAGGAATTTTATGACTCCATGTGCGCCATATTTGGGCGGACTGACCCTGCCGGCACACCTTCGGCCCCGCAGACTCAGAGGGCGGAGGTGTCCTTGTGGTTCTCATGCCAGTGGCTTCAGCACCATGGCCTCCGGAGTGAACTCATTCCCGGGTCCGGACCAACAGCAGTCGCACCTCCACAGCGACCTTCCCTGGCGTCACGTCCGATGCTGAGTTCCTCAGTGTCGCCGGCGCCCACAGGCAGCACCTCCTGACCCTAATTTCTGACCACACGGAGCCAGTCGGGCGTCCTCCGGCGCCGAGACTGGTGCTGATGGAACGGTACAGCTCCATGCTGTTCTGTTTGCCCTATTCTGAAGGGTTGGGGATGGAGGAAGAGGATTGGGAGGGGGAGCAGGATCCCTTAGAAATCCTGCAAGAACAAGACATGGACTGGTATGAGGAATTGGGTGAGGCGGGTAGTCTGTACACCAACCCAGACTCTAGCATGCTTCCCCCCACCTACCCTGGCTATGGAGGAGGGAGCATCTTTTGCCATGGTGGTGCATAGGGCTGCGGAGGTCTTCGACCTACAGCTTCCTACAGTGGCAGTTAAGAGCAATGTCTTGACAGAGGTCCTGCAGCCTGGGGTCTCGAGCTTGGACCCCCTACTGCCCGTCAATGAGGCCTTGACAGACATTCTTCTGGGGACATGGTCCAAACCCAGCACTCAGGCTCCTGTGACTAGAACGATTGCCTACAACTATTGCCATGCACCAGGTGACCCACATTTCCTAACCACCCACCTCCCAAAGCTTGGTGGATCAAGCTTCCACTTCTAGTGGTGCATTCCCCTCCACACCCTAGGACAGGGAATCCAAGCGTCTGGAAAACTTCAGGAAGAAAATCTTTTCTTCTGCCATCCTAGCATTGTGGTTGGTGAACACTGCATACCTTCTGGGCCGTTACTCCGATTCCATATGGTATACAGTAGCGCAGGTGCTGCCCAGAGTCTCGGAGGAGGACCGGGCTCTACTCTCCCAAGCTATTTCAGATAGGAGGGACACAGCTAACTTTGCCATCAGATGTGGCTTGGACACGACAAACTCGCTAGGCAGAGTGATTTCCACGACAGTGGCAGTTTGTCACCACGACTGCCTGAGAACATCTTTTTTTTCTGGGGATGTGCAGGCCAACCTCATGGACATGCCCTTCGATGGCTCCCATCTCTTCAGAGACAAGGCGGATGCTGCCCTTGAGTGCATGTGGGCCACAGCCAAATCTTTGGGCCTCACTACCGCCGCTAGGGCTTTATCCAATTTTCATTCCTTTCGTAGCTATGGAAGGGCAAATCAACCGTGACAACCCTACCCAGGCCAGAGGGCCTGCAAGTTCAGCAACCTCTGCGGGCTGTGGAAGCGGCTCACCCCAGCATTGTGGGTCAGGGAACCATCCCCTCCTCCGCCGCAAACCCTTCCTAGTCCGATCCTCCAGGATCTCTCGACCAGTCGGTGGCAGAATACGTCATCATCTCCACCACTGTCAAACATTGCATCGGACAGGTGGGTGTTGCAAATAGTCGGAAGGGGCTACTCCCTTCCCTTCGAGACTACCCCTCCTTCTATGCCTCCAGTGTACGATCGGCTGACGGAGGATCACCTTGCCTTGCTATGCGAGGAAATCACAACTCTCTTGGTCAAGGGAGCGATAGAGAGGGCTCTAAGTAGGCAGTTGTTCCTATTCCCGCTACTTTCTGGTCTTCATGAAGTACAGTGGCCTTCGTCCTTTCCTAGCCCTCAGAGCACTCATTTACTTCCTCAAACAGGAGAAATTCAAGATGTTCACTGTTGCTCAGGTCCTGTCTGCCTTGGACCCAGGAGACTGGATGGTAGCATTGGACTTGCAGAATGACTACTTTCCTATCACCATCCTGCCTGCCCATTGTCGCTACCTGCGGATCACAGTGGGTCACGTACACTTTCAATTTGTGGTGCTCCCTTTCGGCCTCACCAGTGACCCTCGGGTGTTCACAAAACTGATGGAGGTGGTAGCAGACCATCTGAGGAGATCAGGGGTTCCAGTCTTCTCCTATCTCCACGACTGGTTGTTGAAGGCGGGCTAGCCCCAAGCAGTTGTCTCCCACCTCCAGGCTACGGCGAATCTCCTGCATTCGCTGGGGTTCACTATCAATGTGCCGAAGTCACACCGGACTCCCTCTGTCGCTTCTTTTCATTGGGGTGGTTCTGGACACGGTGCAGTTTCTACCTATTCTCCCGAACAGCGAGTCCAAAATGGTCAGGCTATGATACCGATGTTTCAGGCTCTATCTTGGATTTTGGTGAGAATGACTCTGAGGCTGTTGGGCCTCATGGCCTCCTGTTTCCTGCTAGTGACCCATGCCAGGTGGCACATGCAAGCTCTGCAGTGGAACCTGAAGTTGGAATGGGAACAGCATCGGGGAAATCACACCCCCTGGTTCAGATTTCAGAGGGCACTATGAATGACCTGCAGTGTGACTAACAAACCGCGATTGGTTCAAGGGCAGACCCCTCTCTCTTCCCCACCCCAACCTCACAGTAGTGATGGATGCGTCTCTTCTGGGATGGGGCGGCCACCTGGATGAGATGGAGATCAAAGGACTCTGGTGGAAGCTAAGCCCCATTCCAACCTGTAGGAGCTTCGGGCGATCCGGCTGGCACTGAAAGCCTTTTTTCCATCAATAAAGGGAAGGCTTGTACAGGTTTTCACAGGCAACACTACTACCATGTGATATTGCAACAAACAGGGCGGAGTGGGGTCGTGGACCCTTTGTCAAGAGGCCCGCGTCTCTAGACTTGGCTGGAACGTTCGGGCATGAGCTCAACCAAAGGTGCCTTACAGATCACGAATGGCGTCTCAACCTGGAGGTGGCACAAGGTCTCTTTCAGCAGTGACGAGAGCCTTCGTTAGATCTATTTGCCTCTGAAGAGAATGCGCAACGTCATCTGTTTTGTGCGTTGGAGTTTCCAATGTGGCACTCACTCGGCGACGCTTTTTGTCTCGAGTGGAGCTCAGGCCTCCTATATGCATTTCCGCCCATACCACTCCTGCCCAGAGTGCTCAAGAAGATCAGGAGCGACCGGGCACAAGTTATTATGGTGGCTCCAGAATGGGCATGGAGAGTTTGGAAACACAAGCTCCTAGACATGAGCATCGATCCTCCGGTCAGGCTGCCTCTTCGGGAGGATCTTCTGTCGCAGCAGCAGGGGAGGGTTCTCCATCCGGACCTGTCCACTCTTCGCCTCCTTGCATTGAGAGCTGCGGCAGTTGACAGCTTTTGACCTCACTCCCAAAGTCTGTGAGGTTATTCTGGCAGCCAGGTGTCCCTCCACAAAATTGGTATACACCTGTCGATGGAACAAGTTTTGTAAATATTGTACAGACAGGTCTATCGACCTCTTATCTGCTCCCCTATCTCAAGTCCTTCTGTTTATACTTTCCTTGGTCCAGCAGGTCTCTGCTCTGGGCACTTTGAAGGGCTACCTTTCAGCCCTTTCTTCGGCTGCCTGATCAGCCCTCTCTATTCAAATCTCCTCTAGTGCAAAGGTTTTTGAAGGGGTTAACCCAATTGTACGCCCTTCACCATTCATCATGCCACAGTGGGACCTTAATTTGGTGCTAACTTTCCTAACGTGTGCGTTATTTGAGCTGCTGCAGAATTGCCTTCTGCGGTTCTTCGCCATCAAGATAGCCTTTTTGGTGGCAATATCCTCTGCCAGGAAAGTGAATGAACTGCAGGCACTGTCCTCACAGCCTCCTTACATGACGATCTTTTTCGATAAGATAGTACTCCGGACTAGGGCATTAGTTCTGCCTAAGGTAATAACACCCTTCCATCTGGGACAGTCGGTTACCCTTTCCACCTTCTATGCACCTGTGCATCCTTCGAAGGAAGAGCAACATCTCCACCGTCTGGACCCAAAAAGTTTGTTATCGTTCTACTGTGATCGAGTAAAAGAGTTCCGGGTGGGCAACTAACTCTTTATTGGATATGTGGGTGCAAAGAAAGGCTGTGCTCTCCAGAAGAGGACTATATCCCGATGGGTCATCCTCTGTATTACAATTTAAAAAAAGGATCCCCCTAAATGGCTTGAGGCCCATTCCAACAGTGTGAAGACGGCCACCACGGCTCTCCAGCGTGGTGTTCCTGTCTCTGACATATGTCAAGCTGCCATGTGGGCATCTCTACACACGTTTGCCAGACACTCCTGCCTGGATTCCCAGGTACGCAGAGAAGGCCTGTTTGGTTGTTCTGTTTTACAGGATTTTCTAGTCTAAGCCATTCCGCAGTCCCTCCCCCGGGGATGATATTGCTTGGGTATCTGTTCAATGGAAAGGACTCTGCGGCTAGATTACTTTATCAGATGGACATGTCACTTACCTTCGGTAACGCCTTATATGGTAGAGACATAATCTAGCTGCAGATTCCTTACTGACCCAGCCATCCCCCCCGCACTGCAGGATTGGTCTTAAGTGTCAGGGATGTTCCCCTTCAGGGCCCTAGTTGTTTAATTTGTTAACACACCATGGTCAGTCACTTCATGGCTTTGTGCTTCTGGCGTGGAACGTCGTGAAAAGTACTGACGTCAGTGCGCTGGAGTGGTGGTTATAGTGACGACTCGGCCGTCACAATGAACACGATGTCGACAACTTCCTGCGGAGTCGACCGACCCCACCTACTGGCACGCAGGGGTACTGCTGAGAAAAATCTTCTGTATCCAGCCAGGCGCCAGGAAATTCAACGGTAAGTAATCTGCGGCTAGATCATGTCTCTGTCAGATAAGGCGTAGGTAAGTAGCTTCTCCATTAGCAACGTCTGTATCCTATATAATTTGGTAATGTACATGTCTTCTCCTGTAAATGTACACATCCTCACACGTGTGTGCGCTTATGTAATCAGTCATGATCGCACCTAGTGAATGATGCAGTTATGTCACTCTTTTTTCAAGCTGTCCTGGCTGAAGAGGGAGGACCTAGCTTGGCAGTTCGGGCTGGACTGTTCCCATGAGGCACAGGGTCAAGACTAATTTGCATATGGCCAGGTCTAAACTGGGGTGGCATGGTGAGCAAAAGACTGGTGGATTTAACCCAGATCTCCAGACTGGGGGTGAATGTTTTGACTTGTTCTGCATTCCGCCCATCAATTGTGTATCTTTTGCTTTCTCGCCCTACGTGCGCCAGGTGTGCCCAGACCTGGGCCCCGGGCTCACTGTGCCACTGAAACCGGTCCTAGGATGCTTGTTTCCGGTCCAGAGAGGATCTGGCTTGGCAGTTCGGGCTGGACTGTTCCCATGAGGCACAGGGTCAAGACTGTTATGCATATCGCCAGGTCTAAACTGGGGTGGCATGGTGAGCAAAAGAATGATGGATTTAACCCGGACCATTTGTAAAGTGGCAAAGGGTTCAAGAGGTGTTTGTTAATTACTACAAATGGTAAACGCCCCCCCCCCCCCCCGTAATGGCGGACTGAACTCTATGTTGGCGGGCGGGCCTGGTCCTGCAGGGGTCTTGCTGCGGGACAGATTGCTGGCTACAGTCGTGTAGTGATGCCGTGAGCCTTGAACTGCGGAAAACAGACAGCTGCGGCCCGGGAGGCAGAAGTGAAAGTAAGCCTTGAGCTGCAGTGAGGGGCGCCCCGGGAGGTTGAGCACGTCACGCGGCTGGCAGTGCTGAGCGGGCCTGGCTGATTGAATCCTGGAGCCAGGAACACTTCATGGAGCCCGTGACCTTGGGAGACGGCAGGAACGTCTTAGGTTGGTGAGCGATGACGCTGGTGGGCTGCGGGGGACTGTTCAGTTAAGTTCAGTAGATCTTTATTTTGATGATTAAAAACCATCATAGCGCCTGAAGGAATGGAGGAAAGACTCGTCGGATGAGCGCAGTATTGTGAGTCGGCCTCGGGAGGCCGACGGCGCCGTATACTTGTGGGCACTACCATAATTGGCAGACACACAGCGGAGACCGAGTTCTACTACCCGTGGGGGGTACAAGCGGAAGTGGCGGCCGGCCGAGACACGTGTAAGCGCCGCATAACAACTGAAGAGTCGGGGGAGTCTGGGCCTTCCCATTGTGCACACAGATGTGGCGAGAAGCCTCAACAAGGGAATAGAAAGCCAAAAGGGTCTACTGAGGGACACTGAAGGTGGCGCACAGTACTGGGTGCAGCTCTGCCTGCTGATGAGCCCACACACCAATGTAAAGTGCTTATTGTGAATGCAACCCACCAACACTGAGACTGCTCATACCTAAACTGCATACTCCCTTACTTCCACTCCCACGAGTTAGACACTGAGCTGTCTCTATAGGGTGACAGGGGCAGGGACACCAGGGCGCTCTCATAAGCCTTATCGAGTAGTAACTGGGAACCGGCTGACCAACCGCATTGCCAGGACCTGAGGAACAAACGTGGGACTATTAAGGAGTACATGTTACAGTGCAGATCCGAGGAGAAGTCAATAGCAGATCACTGGTGATCGTGGCCTGTGGTCACTGTGGTTAATCATACTAGGTGCCGCTTGCAGCGGTAACTTGGGACATCAAACGCCGCCACCGGACGGGGTGAGGGAGACAGGGGGACAGGGGGACTCCATTGCCCAGGAGTCCCCACACCTACCACCAGCGAGCTCCTTCCCCTGCGTTTGTTAGCCTATATTGCCGGCTACGCCCACCTCAACGCGGGATGCGCGCGGGCCAAGGGCGAGCCCGTTTAAGACCGGAGTGGGCCGGGCCGGGCCCACCCTCTAACGGCTGCCCTTGGAGGTAGAGGACCATTGCCGCCCGGTAAGCCAACCATTGTTGTCTCAAGTCTACGTAGTGTGGAGTACAACTGTATAATTACCAGCGATGGCGTCAGGTGCTACTAAGGAAAAGCTAGCATTGTAAAGTGCAGGTATGATGGGAACCTTGGACTATTTTTTTACGAGAGCCTCGAACGCGCCGGAGCAAGAGATAGCGGTAACGGAACGGAGGTTGTTTCTTGACGTGCATGTATATCCTGTCCAGCCCGTGAGTGGATGCACTCCGCTTTGCTCACCTACACATGATACATCTTGTGGTAACAACTCCCCCCACTATGGAGGCTAATACAACAGCGGATGGCCTATTAAATCCAGTCACAGAAGTGATGGCATTGGCTCAGCCTTCCCCTTCCAAAACAAGGTCAAAGACCACCAGCCCAAAGAGCAGAAAAGAACATTTATTGACAAGGCAGGGAGCGATCAATAAGAAACGGGACATAGTTCATTCAACAAAACATTGTCACAGCAAACCCAGGAATCTAAGGTCGGACGATGTTGTGCGGGAATTCCCGGTTCGCCCAGAAGAGTCGGATGTAGTGGCAGTTGTCCCAGAACCAATGGCATCCGATTCATCAATTGCCCAAATGCCTTTGCCGAACAATACTTTTTGGGATAAAGTGGGGGCTCTTTTTGCTGATCTGTTATTGCCCCTCACTCATAGACTGGCTGCAATTGAAGCTAGCTTACTATCTTTAACTAATGTTTCAAACCATATTTCTGGGGCTGTAGCCAAAATATCTAAAGTTGATGATAAACCTGCACCTGTACTTCCTGATGGTTTAAATATTACGGGTACAGCTACTCCAGTACTCTTAAATCACAATGATGTGGGGATGGGTATGTTACTGTTACATCGCAACTTTTACATCGTAATGCTGTTACAACGCAGCTTTTACAACGCTGGTTCCATTACATCGGATGCTATTACAACGCAGGACATTACATAGCAGATGCTATTACAACGCATACCATTATATCGTAAGTATTGGTAAGTATATAATTTCTTTTTATTTTATTTAATATTATTTAATTAATTTTATTAATATTAATTATAAATAAATATATTTATTTATGTTTTTTAATATTATAAATTAAATATATTAATTTAAGTAATTTTTAAAATAAGTATGAGTATAGGAGTATATGTTTTGGGGTACTGAGGTATATGTTTTGGGGTGTTTGGGTATTTTTAGGTTTTAGGGCTGGGTTTAGGTTTTGGGGTACAGGGGTATTTTTAGGTTTTAGGGCTGGGTTTGGGTTTTAGGGCTGGGTTTGGGTTTTGGGGTACAGGGGTATTTTTAGGTTTTAGGGCTGGGTTTGGGTTTTGGGGTACAGGGGTATTTTTAGGTTTTAGGGCTGGGTTTGGGTTTTGGGGTACAGGGGTATTTTTAGGTTTTAGGGCTGGGTTTGGGTTTTGGGGTACAGGGGTATTTTTAGGTTTTAGGGCTGGGTTTGGGTTTTGGGGTACAGGGGTATTTTTGGTTTTAGGGCTGGGTTTGGGTTTTGGGGTACAGGGGTATTTTTAGGTTTTAGGGCTGGGTTTGGGTTTTGGGGTACAGGGGTATTTTTAGGTTATAGGGCTGGGTTTGGGTTTTGGGGTACAGGGGTATTTTTAGGTTTTAGGGCTGGGTTTGGGTTTTGGGGTACAGGGGTATTTTTAGGTTTCAGGGCTGGGTTTGGGTTTTGGGGTACAGGGGTATTTTTAGGTTTTAGGGCTGGGTTTGGGTTTTGGGGTACAGGGGTATTTTTAGGTTTTAGGGCTGGGTTTGGGTTTTGGGGTACAGGGGTATTTTTAGGTTTTAGGGCTGGGTTTGGGTTTTGGGGTACAGGGGTATTTTTAGGTTATAGGGCTGGGTTTGGGTTTTGGGGTACAGGGGTATTTTTAGGTTTTAGGGCTGGGTTTGGGTTTTGGGGTACAGGGGTATTTTTAGGTTTCAGGGCTGGGTTTGGGTTTTGGGGTACAGGGGTATTTTTAGGTTTCAGGGCTGGGTTTGGGTTTTGGGGTACAGGGGTATTTTTAGGGTTTAGGGCTGGGTTTGGGTTTTGGGGTACAGGGGTATTTTTAGGTTTCAGGGCTGGGTTTGGGTTTTGGGGTACAGGGGTATTTTTAGGTTTCAGGGCTGGGTTTGAGTTTTGGGGTACAGGGGTATTTTTAGGTTTCAGGGCTGGGTTTGGGTTTTGGGGTACAGGGGTATTTTTAGGTTTTAGGGCTGGGTTTGGGTTTTAGGGCTGGGTTTGGGTTTTGGGGTACAGGGGTATTTTTAGGTTTTAGGGCTGGGTTTGGGTGTTGGGGTACAGGGGTATTTTTAGGGTTTAGGGCTGGGTTTGGGTTTTGGGATACAGGGGTATTTTAGGGTTTATTTTTTTTAAAGTACGACTTTAATTAAATTAAATTAATTAAATTAATTAAATTTAATTAAATTTATTAAATCATATTAATTACAATTTTAAGATTAATTCAATTATATTAATTAAATTAAATTAATTAAATTAAAATAATTACTATTATAAAATTTATTAAATTAAATTAATAAAATGATATTAAATTAATTAAATTACATTAATTCCAATTTTAAATTAAATTAAACTTATTTAAATAAATGAAATTAATTACAATTTTAAAATTAATTTAATTATATTAGTTAAATTAAATTAATTAAATTAACTTAATTCCTTTTTTTTTTTTAAAAGTTATACTTACCTATACTTACGATGTAATGGTATGCGTTGTAATAGCATCTGCTATGTAATGTCCTGCGTTGTAATGGCATCCGATGTAATGGAACCTGCGTTGTAAAAGTTGCGATGTTACAGCCTGCGTTGTAAAATAACGCGTTGTAACATCATAGATCCGTGGGGATGGGCAGGCCAGCTGTACCAGCTCCTATAGTATCAGATTCCGTGAGAGCGGAAATGGCCCGAATAGGGCAAACTGAGGCTGTTTGCAACATTGGGCTGGGCCCAAATTTAAAACATAACTCCATCCAATGTCTTGACACTAACACACCTAAGCCGAAACAATGCCCCAGTAACTCAAGGCCCTTGCAAATTGACCTACCGCCTCAATCTAGCCCGTATGTGGTGGTCCCTGAGTTGAAGAATATGAGCGAGGAGTCCCACACTTCACTCAAGAACAAAGTCACAGACTGGCTAAATAAAAATAGACCACTCCTCCCATCTGTAACTAGTGGAATTCTACTTGTTCGCAGGGTGGCATGGGTGGGACAAAGGCCAAAGGATATAATGGGTGATGAATTTCAGAAACACACGGACAGTACACCATATTTGCCAATGGCCTCACCCCTGTCCCGCAGCAACTATCCAGTCGCTTCCCTTGTCATATTTCTATCCCCCTGGTCAACTGTACCCTATCACTGGTTCTGGCCAATCATGGTCCCGGGTAGGACGCCCAACAGTGGACGGACTCAGCCGTGGTGAGTCTGGTGATCCTGCAGGCCCTGTGGCAATACCCCTACATAATAGATTTAGTGGCCTGGATCTGGTGGATTGACTAGGGTGCACTCCGGAGAAAACAAACAGGGATTCAACTGAAAATGACAGGGTCGGGAGGGTACCGGGAGGAAACTCACAAGGAAGGAATAGTGTGAGCCTTAGTGGGGCTAGGATGGTGGGAACTAATAGGTTGATCAAAACAACCCCAACCACCTCCGGTAATAGCCAACCTTCTGCCGGTAGTTGTAGAGAGCCTGGAACTTCAGTAACATTGGTCGATAACCTACTGTTGCCCACGGCGTGCCTAGTGACCCAGATTGATGTAGGAAATATGGACCCAGTTAGGGATAAGGACTAGGGTCTTGGGCCAGATTCCCTCAAAATATTATTGTGGAACCTGGTAGGGCTCCTCAATAAAATGAGTTGCCCTGAATGGGGTTCTTTTGTGGACAACAGTGATGTGTGTCTCTTTCAGGAGACGTGGGCCCGAACCGTGCAACACCGGATAGGTTTTGCTATGTTCTATGTGCCGGCTGTCTGGGGAGGGAAAGGCTGCCCTTCTGGGGGTCTGACTATCTGGGTTGGCACCCATCTTGGCTGTACTGTCAAACCCTTAGATACCCACATCCAATGCGTAGTTCTTACCTGGCCCAATGCATTTAAACTTGCACTGATCAATGTTTATTCACGACCTGTAAGCCTAAGTAGTGAGTCTATTACCATCAAGGATTTAGCCCTTTTTATTCCCACAATTTCGAGTGATACTCGTCTGTTGGTCGGCAGCGATTTTAACTGTCACTTTGAATCCCTTAAAGGTTTAAATGATGAAGCACTAACTGCAGAGGACGACCATTGGTCGATACCCTTGACCCAGGCTCCATCACCTAAGGCATGGACGCCGTTGGCTATTCAAATTACGGCACTTACTCTAAACAATTCCTTAAGAGTGTGCAATGGCCGAACCCCCTTGGATATTCCAGCCAAATTTACTTACAATAAATTTGGACACATGTCTCTCCTCGATTATATTCTGGTTGAGACGAGGTTATGGCCATCAGTCATTGATTTTACTGTTTCTATTAGAGCAGATAGTGATCATAATGCACTAATTTTAGAATTGGGCTCACCATACAACAGCAGAAAGGGCGTCCTGGCCTCCAGTGCCAATGATGACAATCTTATTGCTTCCAACGATAGACGTAGAGTTAAATGGCATAAATTAGTGGAACACCCAGAACAATTAGGGAAACTTTACAGCCTCATAATTCCCCCATTCACGAAGGTTGTGACATTAATTAATCAACCACCATCGCTTGTATATTTTACTAAATTGGAGTCTCTCCACGAGGATTTACTGAAAAATCTGGGTGAGTTCCTTAATCCCGGGTTTCAGGGAGGACAAAAAAGGTGCCCCCCCCCCCACTTGGTACAATGCAGCGTGCAGGAAGACTAAAGGTGAGCTACTGCAGGCCATTAAAGAGAATGATAGACCAGTAATTAAAATCAGAAGGGCATACTATAAATGTCTGATCAACTGTGCCAAGGTAGAGTGGGACCACGAGAAATGGTCCAACCTATATTTGGCGCTTGCAACCAAAGACCCTCGTAACTTTTGGTCTATAATCAATAATGGGTGCACTGAACCAAAGGCAGCCATAGATTCGAATATAGCTCCAGAAGTCTGGTAAGGTCATTATCGGGCACTATATTCCACGGAGGGTCTTTCTGAGAACACAGAGGACTCAGTTGACCTTTCTGCATTGTCTGCGGATACTGATGTGATTGAGTTCACGGGGCCTGAAGTTTGTAACGCCATCTCTAAACTTGCTTCAGGGAAAGCCCCTGGGTTGGACAAATTACCTGGGGATCTCTTTAAACAAGAGCCTAAAATCTGGGCCCCATACTTTCAGATATTGTTTAATGCGGTCCTGAGTGGCATGTCGGTCCCATGTACTTGATTGGGTGCAGAGATAGTGCCGATAGTTAAGAAGGGCTCTCCTCTGCTCCCTTCCAACTACCGACCGATCAGTCTCATTGATGTCCCCCAGAAGATCTTTGCAAGACTCATCTTGGACCGGTTGCAGGACTGGATTGATGAATCAGCAATTCTTAGTCCTTACCAGGCAGGGTTTAGAAAGAATACCTCCACCGTGGACCAAATTTTCTGCTCACAATTACTATACTGGAAAACGGTGAGATTAGAGGGTGGCAGCCTCTACATGGTGTTTGTTGACCTCCGCTCTGCTTTCGATCTCGTACCTCGGGGGAAACTCTGGGCTGTTCTCTTCGACCTTGGTATCCCTACTCATCTTCTGACCATTCTGATAAGGCTGCATGAGGCCAATTTTGGCCAAGTCAGATGTGGGAAAAAAAGGTACGCTCTCATCCAGATTCCCTGTTGGCAGGGGGGTAAGACGGGGCTGCGTACTTGCGCCGACCCTGTTTTGCCTCTATGTTAACGGGGTAATCAGACACCTTAATGGAATCCAGAATAACGACGCACCAAAGTTGGCAGGTAACAGGGTCCCAGCGATTATGTTCGCCGACGACACCCTCTTGCTTTCCAAATCCCCAATGGGTGTTCAGCAAATTTTGGATGGCTTTCAGGAATTCTGCACCGCTAGAGGCTTGGAGATCAATACTTCAAAAACAAAATTTATGATCTTCAATCCACCAAGAACTTTACGCCGAAATCCAAGCTTATGGGCAACGATGCTAGAAAGGGTAAACACTTTTGACTATCTAGGGGTCACTATAAATGAAAATCTGACATGGGGACCCCAGCAGATTAAGTCAAAACTCAAACTGGCCTAACTCGCAGGCAGAATTCTTAGGCTATCCAACAAGTCCACTATTAAACCCATGGGACCACCATTGGAGGTGCACAAAACACCAGCGAGGGGTGCCATCATGTACGGGGGCAAACTCTGGGGCTTCTGCAACAGGTCTGAAATTAGTTAAACTGAGAACAAATTTCTAAGAGAGCTACTAGCTGTACCGCTCAGTTCCCCACTGCTTCCTTTAAGGCTAGACCTTGGAATCAGACCTATCGATGAAGAGCTAGCTCTAAAACCCCTGAGATTCTGGCGTAGGCTCTGGGTCACCCCGGAGCTGATACACTATAGAGAGGAGCTAAAGGAAATATTGATTGCTACAGGTTCAGGAAACATTCCCTGGCTTGCCTATATAAAAAAGAATTTATTAGGTTAGAGATCCCTGATTTATGATTAGACCCAGAGGAGTGCTGCAAACGACTGTCTCGCACTCAATTAACGTATATATTTTGTGCAGACAGACTTATTGCCGCTCTATCTAACCCCCAAACTGGTTCAATCACTGCTTCCTTCCTGCAAGTTAAAGATTGCTATTTATTTGAGCAGTTTCTTGATGATATATACCCCGTGTTAGCAAAAAAACGATATGTTCAGTGGAGGCACGGTGTCCTCCCGCTGCGAGCTTTTACTAGTAGGTGGTCACCCTCTGCCCCGAAAAATTGTCCGGCTTGTGAACGTGATACTGAAAGCGAATTACATGTGATTTTTTTTTTGCTATGGGTACCGCAAGGCTAGGAATTACTGGCTTGTTCCACTATGTAAAAATCTAGCCTTTAAACAATGTATGCAGGCATTTAGAATACTTAAAACCGACACAACTGGTCCGACTGTATGTGCTGTCTCAAAATTTCTGGCTGCCATGTGGCACAAGCGCAGGCTCCTAACTGTCTGAACTTAAGCTGGGTTTGCCTATGGCCACATATTGTCTTTTTATCTTGTTCTTAAATGTTAATATGAAATTTATTTATTTTTTAACTAATGTACGTTGTAAATTGTGTTGTATCTGTATGAATTGACAAATCTGTCTCTGGTTCAACTTGCTGCTACTATTTTTACTATTCTCTAACCGTCATCTATTTGCACTGTTTTTTATACACCTCTGCTGTTTTCTTTTTTGGCATTTTGCCGAAATAAAGATTCTTTGAATTGCATTGAATTAACCCAGATCTCTTGACTGAGGGTGAATGTTTTGATTTGTTCTGCATTCGCTCCATCAATTGTGTGTATTTTTACTCTTTTTTTCCTGACGCACCCTGAAAAAACTTTGGGAGCATCTATAAGTTAAAAAGGCGGAACCTGTTGGCTTTTTCCAGTACTTGTTTGTACCTTGTGTATAGTTGTGATTAGAATCTAAAACTATTTCTTTTCTTTTTGAGAAGGCTTTTTTTCTAAGCAACATAAAAGTTTATGGGTACGAACCACAGGGGGATTTTGTGTTCATCCTCGATTAAATCTGTGACTGTTGTCATATACTTTAAAAAAGGAACCGGAAGCTCTATATGCCACCATTCAAACAAGCGCATTTTGGTTAAATCTCAAAATGGAGGTGTGCAAAAGACGCCAGTTCACTCCCACATCATATTCTCTCTTTTCCAGCCAACGATCTCTGCAAGTCCTCTGGTGTGGACTCCAGACTGGTTGTAGGAGTTCTGCTCTTATGCCCCACCCTTCTGACAGCTATTATTATAAGATTACATTTAATTTTATGCTCATTGCCTTTGCGTGGCTAATAAAACAAGAAAGATAATCACAAAGATTGTCCAGCCTCTCTGCCAAGTGAAGTGAGTCAGTTCGTGTTGGAGTTCCAGCCAAGAGTTCAATTCCTGAATTTTCCTCATCTAGATTTGTAAAGCAAACCCTTCCTGCTGCTGCTTGTTTTTTCCATTAGGTTCTCTCTCTCTCTCTCTCTCTCTCTCTCTCTCTCTCTCTCTCTCTCTCTCTCTCTCTCTCTCTCTCTCTCTCTCTCACTCACACTCCCTCTCTCTCTCTCTCACTCTCTCTCCCAGAACAATGAGTCATGGTGCTCAGGGTGAAAGTATTAGACCATTTGGTTGTTGTTTTATTTTGTTTAAACTCCTAATCTTAATGTTCTTTTTTGTGCCCCTTTGACTCCCTTACACAAACTCGCTGATTTCTTTCTGTCACTCTCAATTCCCCTGCTTTTTCCATCATAACTCAATGTCTCTCGTTTCCTGCACGCTTCCTTTAGTGGCTCTACACCTTCAATCCCTCCTACCACTGTTGTGCGACTGGTCACCAAATCCTGTCTCAATCTCTCTCATTCTTGTTCTCTAATCCCCTTGAGCACTCTCCACTTATCTCTTTGTCCTGCCTCGGTTCTCAAACTCCGATTTTTTCTGTTCTCGCCACCGAACTGGTACTTCATCTGTTCTTTCTTTCCCAATGCTTTATATCTCCTACACACCCCACCTTCCTGATGTACTTCTTCCCTCCATGCCAGTCCTTCCCACGCTCCACTTTCCACTCACATCTCCAGTCCTCACCTTTGTTGCACCCCGTGCTTTCCACGTGTTTCATCCTCACCCTTCTCTCATCCTCACCCTTCTCTCGTCTTCACCCTTCTCTCGTCTTCACCCTTCTCTCGTCCTCACCCTTCTCTCGTCTTCACCCTTCTCTCGTCCTCACCCTTCTCTCGTCCTCACCCTTCTCTCATCCTCACCCTTCTCTCATCCTCACCCTTCTCTCATCCTCACCCTTCTCTCATCCTCACCCTTCTCTCATCCTCACCCTTCTCTTCTCCTCACCCTTCGCTCATCCTCACCCTTCTCTCGTCTTCACCCTTCTCTCGTCTTCACCCTTCTCTCGTCCTCACCCTTCTCTCGTCTTCACCCTTCTCTCATCCTCACCCTTCTCTCATCCTCACCCTTCTCTCATCCTCACCCTTCTCTCATCCTCACCCTTCTCTCATCCTCACCCTTCTCTCATCCTCACCCTTCTCTCATCCTCACCCTTCTCTTCTCCTCACCCTTCGCTCATCCTCACCCTTCTCTCGTCTTCACCCTTCTCTCGTCCTCACCCTTCTCTCATCCTCACCCTTCTCTCGTCTTCACCCTTCGCTCATCCTCACCCTTCTCTCGTCTTCACCCTTCTCTCGTCCTCACCCTTCTCTCGTCCTCACCCTTCTCTCATCCTCACCCTTCTCTCATCCTCACCCTTCTCTCATCCTCACCCTTCTCTCATCCTCACCCTTCTCTCATCCTCATCTTCTCTCAGCCTCACCCTTCTCTCCTTTATCCCTCCTTTGCAGTCGTGTGTTTGCGGATAAAGAAGCAATGCTGGAAGGCGCTTTCGAGGTGGCTTCCGAGATCGCCAGCAAAAGCCCGCTAGCTGTTCAAGGGTCAAAGGTGAACCTGGTGTACTCCCGGAATCACTCTGTGCCAGAGGGCTTGAACTACATGGTGAGGAAATACCAACGTATCCCAGTGGTTCATGTTTTATGCATGTATGCCGTGTTTTCTTCTAGGTGATATTCAGACACTGGTTTTGGTACTTTGTGCTTACTTTATGCCCTCTTCTGACATGTATCCTAAAGTAGTTACCGTCTCTAAAACAGCATCCACTGCAGTGGCGCAAATAGACCCAAACTTCAGGGACGACTAGTACTTAAAGTTGTTGGAGTCTAGACTTGTGCAAAACAGCATTAGACCTCTATGGGACCTGGTACTTGCCAGGAAGTATTTCCCTAAACTTTTTTGCTTTTTCCGCCTGGGTTTTGCTGATTCTCTTATGTGGCCTCTAGACTCTAAGCACTTTCCCACTGCAAATACAGTGCAAAAGTGCTTGTGCCCTTCCTGCCCATGTTGGGAAATGGCGCTGATTCAGTGTTCTGAAACATGGGCTGATCTGTCATTGCAGACAGGTAGGTGCGCACTGGCATCTATTGTGAGTAAACTCATGAGCAGCTTACCCTTGTAGGCTGCTGTATGCTCACCCGCACCTATGGAACCAGCGATTGGTTTGCTACTTGCCAATACACGTATTAGTTAAACCCATGTCCAGTCTGCTGTGCAGACTTGGGCGGGCGCACTTGCAACCCTGGTGCTGGGGACTGTGTGTCCAACCTGCCAAATTCAGGTCTGTGTGCGCAGTAGTGCACGTGCACCCAAGGAGTTAGGAATACCTATGCATGTTTTCACTACCTATGGGCGTGCTGTTCTCATAGGTTAACATGAGAAAGTGGTTGACATCACTGTGGGCTGCAGTAGTCGATTGCCGCGGAGCAACATCATGATGTTTTTTTATCGATTGATTCACCAAGACAAACCTTTTCCATTGGTAAAGGGGATTTTGGCACAGCTTGCTTACAAATGTCACTTATAGAACATGGGTATTTCTATGTTCCAAGAGTATTGTGGACCATGGTGCCTGGCTCCAGTGGACACCATGGGTTGGGGTAGCACATCTGTGCATTCCTCAAGCGACAGCCATAAACCATGCGCATCCCCTGGGGACACAGACCTATACAATTTGAGAGCCGAATGGGATAGATTGGAAAGAGAGGTTTCGACACTTAGCCTCTTGAGCAGATCATTGCAGCACTAAAGATTAGCATCTGCATTCCATGGCCCAATGGTAGACGGGGCTACAGTTTAGTGGGTGGATGGAAACGTTGGGCATGACTTTTATATAGCGAGCGACTCAAACAAGTCTAAAGGATAAACCTGGGGTCCAGGTTTGGTCCCTTTCCTGAGACAAAAATGAAAAAAAAAATGCAAATAGTGCGTTTTAAAGCAAATGAATGTAGTGGTTAAGCAAGGCTTATAAAGCAATGGGAACATATAGTCTTGAAATATTACACCATTAAAAACGGCCTCATATCTTACTGCATTAATATGTGTAACAGTTACTTTAATGTGTGAATTGTACAGTGTGATAACTTTAGCCCTTTAAAATGTATGCTTGCTCAGTGTCTTGCACGTCATGCAGCATTGTTTGAAAAAATGCTCTAATTAGGCTTCAGGAAGCACCCACAGCTGCTGGCTGCAACTAGTTATATAGAAATATGTGCAGACAGGTCTTTAAGTGGGATGTCATATACATTTTTATGATTCATATAGTGTGCCACCTGACTTATATTTTGTTTTCTTTCCGAGATGTAATTGCATCCAGATAAATGATACAACAACTGATAAACACCTAAAACTGTCAGTTCGATTGAACTGACAGCTGTTTAAAATAAATGAGTAACAACAGGTATTTGTTATAAATAACATTGGAAATGTTTCTATTCTGAAATTGTGAGTCTGTAAATTAAATAGTATTGAGACCTGTGGAAGGAGTTTTGGCCTACAGTTATGCGCGCTTTATAATAGATATGTACCCTCTTTTTCTCTGCATATCTCATCCATCTGCACATCTCCAACCCCCTCTCTTTCCTCCTCAGCACACTCTTTTCACTCTTCCCTGAATGCACTTCCTTACATCTCCCTCACTTGTCTGCCCCCAAACATACACTGCATGCCCTCAGATGTAAGCACTTTATTTTCTCCTACTTTTGCTTTGCAAATATTTTGACATCTGAGTATCCCGTTCACAATCATTTCCACAGAATTTCAGTTGCAGATGGAATACAAAAACATTGTTCTGAATGCTTTGCAGAGGGCCAACCCACTGACCGGCACTTTGTTTGGCTTCAGTCTTGGCGCTGGCTTGCTCAATCAAAGCCCCCCATAAACACCGGGCATGACTCAAAGTATGCACAGAAAAAATACAGATAAACAATAACATTATAAAATAGCTATCTCTTTGGAATGCAAGATTAAGTAAAGCATGTGAAATAAGACAGGAACTATATCACTGAATGCACTGCCTTAACGTTTTTAACATTCATTGTTTGCAAATCAATCCATGTTTTTGGCATCTGGATTAGCTTAGGGGCATGAAGACAGGGCCGCGTTTAATGTCATACTCTAGTACACTGACTGCTTAAGTGACAGGCACACAAGCACATTGGGACCTTGGCACATAATTTGGGGCTCTTCCACCAACATGGGGATAATATGCAGTTACAGTGATAGAGATATAAGCTTATACCTTGCTTCTACCAGGTTTTCAGCTTGAGCATGATACAAATGTTGGTGATTTGGTAGCAAATCTGGACAAAAAAGTCCCAAAATACACAAACAGTGTAATAAACAATCCTTATTGTTTATTAGATTTATTATGCTCTCCAATACTAAAGTAAGTTTAATATTGCATTAATCCATTTCACCACACTAGTCTCCTCCCTTCAAAAGTGGGTGAAGCGTTAAGAGAGCCACCAGCATCAAAATGTTTCTTCTGTATTGGCCCAAATTTCCACTATTATTCCATGTACCTCTTCATCCTTGATTGAGATTTAGTGGTTTCTGATCACTTTAGAAGCTCTCTGGCTGAAACTCCCAAATCGTCCCCACTGGATCTTAGTAGGACCAATATAGTACAAACATATTTGAAATGTTGGTCATGAGCAAGTAATGAAAGCCATGAGGATTTCTTATCTAACTTGTTTGAAACCATCATATCATTATCACCGGAGCCACGTAGGGATCGATCGGGAGGTATTTCCTCGTAGAAATCGTGCTAGTTAGCACACCAGATCCTGACGTTTTGGCTCATGAGGTTTATCTACAACTCCAAAACAGTTGATCAATAGACAACGTCTTTTTTTGCTAGGTACATTACTTTTACCTGCACTGTAATTTTTCCTCACTTAAATTCTGGTATTAGTTAGAGAAACGTGAGTAAGGTGGGGATTTGTGCACCCCGTCCTGAAGAAGGTGCTTCTGGCACCGAAACATGTTGACGCACACAAAAAGGAGGTAACGCACATTGTCTGCGTAGTGACCTCCCACCCTCATTTTTAACAGCACCAGCCCGGGGGCTTATTAAATAATTTTTAGTCACCCCACGAGCCAGGTTCTTTTTAACTATCACTATTTCCCAAACCCCACAATACACTCACATTTATTCAAAATACCCCCTCACCAACACCACACATAGTCTAACAAGTGCTCCCACGTCTCCGTAGGTCGCAGCACGCCGTACCCCGTAGAGGGGTACGATGACCCCGATGATGAAGCATGACACCAAGGGGCCTGTTGGTGTGTGAGGGGACCTAAAACATACCGGTGTTCCCCACTGTGGAGGAGACACCCTTAATCTCAAGGAGTGGATTCTAACTGTTTATTTAAATATGCCCAACGAGAATGAATCCATTCTGATTTCTCTCTCTCCCCCCTCTGATTGTTAATGAAACCATCATACATCAGAGAACTGTCCACTATAAGCACATAGTTTTCACTTTGCCATTAATTTGGATATTTGGATCAGCTTCACAAGGGAACAAGAACCTTGGCTGGCGTGCTTGTATTTTGGATCCATTTCACTAGAGAACAAATGCTGCAGCTCCAGTTCTATCCGGGCCAGCGACGTTCAGCCAGAGCCTGGGGTGTCACAGTGGGGGAGGTTAGCATGGCCTAGGAAACTAAGCACAATATACATCACACCAGAAATTAGCATTCTAACACCTACCATTACCAAGAACAAGGCACCAAATCAAGAGTGCTCTCATCCACTCACACTTCTAATGAAAGGGTGGGATCTGTTGCCTGTGAATGACGGTTGCCTGAAACACGTAGGGATGAAGTCTCCGATGGCCGAAACTGTGACACTGATTGCGTTACAGGCCTAAACAGTGCATACCACCACAGACCACAATGGCAATGAAGGGCTTTTCAACAGAAAGCTGTGCGTCCTGTGTCACATTGTAGAAAGTTGATTTACTGCCTGACTACCGTCTTCTGCTTCAGAATGAGCCTGAAACAGACAGCCCAGACTTAAATACATCGATTTATTTAGAGATACAATCATATCTCTAAATAAATTGATCTATGTAATATATTTGTATGGAAATATGTGGGAATTTAAGAGGGGTGCAGCCCCCTGAGCACTAATGGAGAAACTGCCCCTGCTACCTGGCTATCATAAAATGAAGGGGGAGGGGGGTTGTTCACTAAGAGCTCAAAGGGAAGGTGTATGCACAGAGCAAAAATTGGATAGCTGGTCATAGTGTAAAAACATGCATGTATTGATACTTGTATAGCACAGACCTAGCTAGGGAGCAACAGAGGGTTGTTCATTATAGGAGGCAATGTAAGACAGTGCAAGATTATAAACATCAAGTGGAGGTTTAAATGTATTTTTCACACACATTTACACTAGTATTTTAGACATTTTAGACACAATGGAATCAAGTGATTTTCCCAGAACTGCACATTTTTCATTTTACTGCCATGCTGGATTCAAACATGTGTCATTGACAACTTAGTAAATAGACCACTCCTTCCTTAGCTGATGTAATAAAACATTGAAAAAAAGCCTGAGTTCAGAATATAGTTAAAAATGCTTAATATGTTGGTCTTCTTCAATCCTTGTTCCTTATTTTTATTTTGCTTGATTTGTTTCAGATTTTATAGATATATTCAATTCAATTCAAAAAGACTTTATTTTGGTTAACAGAACCTCAAAAAGTACAATCACAAAACATAACAATACAATCTGAAAGAGACACGTTAGTGATAGATTCCTTACCTTAGAATATCCCCAGGCGTCAGACTGGATCCGGAAAGTTTTGCGTAGCAGTACCCTTGCGCGTCGGTAGGCGTCGTCTGCGGCTCCGCGTCCGTCGTCGGCGTCGTGGGCGCCGTGATGACGTCGTCGGAGTACTTAGACGCCGCCTCCGCGTGCTGACGTCAGTTCTTCTTTTTTCCGCGCCAGCCAGCGCAGATCTGGAAAGAGCAGTTCCCTAGTCACTTTTTGACTAACCTTTTGTGATCTTTTTGATCCCTTTCGAAGTCTTTACGACTCCGACGGTGCCGTTAGGGATGCCCGGCTTCAAGCATTACGACGAGTGCGACCATACCATGTCGGTCACGGATCCCCACCGCTTGTGCCTGATGTGTTTGGGCGTCGACCATGACGACGAGGCCTGCTCCAACTGTCGGGCCCTGTCGAGGAAGGCCAGGCGGGAGCGGTCCCGCAGGCGACTCGAGATCCGCCAGTCGGCCCCGCGCCGTGTGAGGTCCCGGTCCCGGTCCCACGGGAGGTCGAGGGACAGGTCGCGGGGACGGAGCCGCTCCTCTGGGTCCAATTCATCAGGTAAGAAACACAAGAAGTCGAAGAGACATCATTGCTCTTCTGACTCCCCCCGACGCTCGCGCGACGTGGCCGGGGGTTCGGGTGACACCGCCCACGCGGCTCCTCAGGAGTCGCGGGCGCCGCGTTCGGCTCCATACCCCCCGGTCCCTGAGGAGATTGAGCGTTTCCCCATGGCCATGAGGTCCCTTTCTTCTCCGACGGGTTCCACGGCGCCTTCGGGCCCAGCGAACCCGTCTGGGGGCCCTAGTGGGTCGGGGGCTACGACCCCGACGCCGTCGGGTGCTTCGGCCTCGACACCGCCGGCGCCTTCGGGCCCGGCGCCGCAGGGCTCCATGATCCCGACACCGCCGACGCCCTCGGGCCCGGCGCCGCAGGGTGCAGCGGTCCCGGCGTCGTCGGTGCCTTCGGGCTCGGTGCCGCAGGGCTCCGCTGGGCCCTCCTCGGGCGATGGATCGTCACCGGTGGACCTTACGACCCCCCCAGCGTCGGTCCGTATGGTGTCCCCTCCGGCGTCGGCCTCGGCCGGCGCCGTCCCCGATGCCTCCTCTCAATCGGTTCCGACGTCGGGACGACGCCTATCGGCGCCGCTCTCTACGCCGGTCGGAGATTTTCATCTCTATGAACCGTCCTCATTCGCTTATGACCCTGAATATCAGGAGATGGGGGAAGAGGAGAATTGGGAGGGGTCTGAGGACCCTCTGACGAGGGAATGTCAGTCTACCATGGACTGGACAGGAGATATTGGGGAGGCCAGTGGCCTGGAGACCTCTCCAGAAACTGGATTCGTCTCTCCTCCTACCGTGGCTTCGGAGGAGGGTGCGACTTATGGTGTGGTGTTGATGAGGTCTGCCAAGGCCTTGGGCCTTGAGCTCCCCGTCGCGGCCGTGAGGACTAACCTCCTCACTGAGGTCCTTAAGCCGCAGTCATGCTCCGCGGAGCCTCTGCTGCCGTTTAATGAGGCCTTGACGGACGTTCTTTTGGGCACTTGGTCCAGGCCCGCTACAGGTTCGCCTGTAGATAGGAACGTGGCCAGACGCCACCGCCCGGCTCCGGGCGACCCCAGTTTCCTGTCCACCCACCCCACCCCGAGAGTGTGGTTATCCAGGCCTCTAACTCCCACACCGCATTCCCGACGGCTCCCCCCGATCGGGAATCCAAGAGGTACGAGGCCTACGGCAAGAAACTGTTCTCGTCCCTTAGCCTGGGACTGCGGTCCTCCAACACCGCATGCCTCTTGGGCCGTTACACCCACTCTCTGTGGGAAACGGTGGCGGAAGTGCTGCCAGAGTGCCCGTTGGAGGTACGGGCCAAACTCGGCCAAGCCCTAGTGGAGGGCCGGGACGCAGCGAAGTATTCCATCAGGTGCGGACTGGATACTACTGACTCGCTGGGCAGAGCGATGGCTACGACAGTGGCGATACGACGCCACGCCTGGCTGAGATCCGCCAACTTCTCGGCAGACGTCCAGAATACACTCATGGACATGCCGTTTGATGGCCGTCGCCTCTTTTGCGACAAGGCAGACCACGCGCTTGAGCGCTTTAAGGACTCCAGGGCTACGGCCAAGTCCTTGGGCCTCTCGGCCCCGCGCCAGCAAATGGGTGCCTTTCGCGGCCAAGGAAGGGGCGTTCCCTCGCGTGCCGCCAGTCACTCGCCGCAAACTATCGTCCAGCGCGGCGGCGGCCGTGGAAACCGCCGTGGAGGCGGTCGGGGGAACAAGCGGAGCCAGTCCACACCTGCCCCCGCAGCATCCGCCTCAAAACCCTCCTAGAACGTGCTTTTCGGCCCATGTGACGCCAGTGGGAGGAAGGGTCCGCCATCACCTCTCTCACTGGCGCACAGTCACTTCAGGTGGGTGCTGCAGATCGTCTGAAGGGGCTACTCCCTCCCCTTCGAGACGACCCCTCAAGCCATGCCACCGCAACACCACCGCGTATCGGGGGGTCATTTTCGGCCCTCTTGGCCAAGGGGGCCATCGAGTGCGTTCCTGGGCCAGAAGTAGGTCGTGGTTGCTACTCCCACTACTTCCTGGTACCCAAGAATGGCAAAGGGGGCCTACGCCCTATCTTGGATCTGAGGAACGTCAACGGCTTCCTCCGGAAGGAGAAGTTCAAAATGCTGACACTGGCTCAGGTCTTGGCTGCCCTAGACCCAGGAGACTGGATGGTAGCGTTGGACTTGCAGGACGCATACTTCCACATCCCTGTCCTGCCGGCCCACCGGCGTTACCTGCGGTTCACGGTAGGCCTCGAGCACTTTCAGTTTACCGTGCTCCCCTTCGGCCTTACCAGCGCCCCACGGGTGTTCACGAAGGTGATGGCGGTGGTCGCAGCTCACCTGCGCAGGTTAGGGGTGTCAGTCTTCCCCTACCTCGAAGACTGGTTGTTGAAGGCGGGCTCGCCCCAGACAGTCGTCAGCCACCTCCAGACTACGGCGGATCTCCTGCACCAGCTGGGATTTTCCATCAATGTGCCGAAGTCACACCTGTGCCCCTCTCAGAAGCTCCTTTTCATCGGAGCGGTTCTCGACTCGGCGCAGTTTCGGGTTTACACGCCCGAACAGCGAGTCTCGGATATACAGGCTCTGATTCCGGTCTTCCGGCCGTTATCCCGGGTTTCGGTCAGGTTGACGCTGCGGCTTCTGGGGCTGATGGCCTCCGGCATCCTTCTGGTGCATCACGCACGGTGGCGGATGCGAGCTCTGTAAGTGGGACCTGAAGTTTCAGTGGGCCCAGCACCGGGGCAACCTGTGCGACCATGTCCTGATCTCTGAGGGCACTGCGAGACAGCTGCAGTGGTGGCTCTCGGACCGCGATTGGGTTAACGGCAGATCCCTCTCCCTTCCCCAACCGGAGCACGTAGTTGTGACGGACGCGTCCCTCCAGGACTGGGGAGGCCACTTGGGAGTGGCGGAGATCAGAGGACTCTGGTCTCCGGCGGAGTCCCGGCTCCATATCAACCTGTTGGAGCTGCGGGCGATTCGTCTGGCACTGAAGGCATTCCTCCCGTCTGTCCGAGGGAGTGCAGTGCAGGTGTTCACCGACAACACTACCGCCATGTGGTACTGCAACAAACAGGGCGGAGTGGGGTCATGGACCCTTTGCCAGGAGGCTCTGCGTCTCTGGCAATGGCTGGAACATCAGGGCGTGACTCTGGTGGTTCAACACCTGGCCGGTTCTCTGAACGCCAGGGCGGACGAACTCAGCCGTCAGTGCTCGATGGATCACGAATGGCGTCTGAACTCGGACGTGGCGCAAGGCCTCTTTCTGCGATGGGGAGAGCCTTGGTTAGATCTATTCGCCACCGAAGAGAACGCGCAATGTCATCAGTTCTGCGCGTTGGAATTTCCAAGGCGGCGCTCGCTCGGAGACGCTTTTCGTCGCGAGTGGAGCTGCGGTCTGTTGTACGCCTTTCCGCCTATACCTCTTCTGCCCAGAGTGCTGAAGAAGATCAAGCGCGACCGGGCACAAGTCATCCTTGTGGCTCCGGACTGGGCTCGAATGTACTGGTATCCCGAGCTACTCAGCATGTCAGTCGATCCCCCGATTCGTCTGCCTCTTCAGGAGGACATTCTGTCGCAGCAGCAGGGGACGGTCCTCCACCCGAACCTGTCCAGTCTCCACCTCCATGCTTGGAGATTGAGCGGCGACAGTTGAGGCCATTTGACTTGCCTCCTGAGGTTTGCAACATCATTCTGGCAGCCAGGCGTCCCTCCACAAAGACGGTATACGCCTGCAGGTGGAACAGATTTGTGGCATGGTGCACAGCAAAGGCTGTGGATCCCCTCAATGCCCCTCTCTCTGAGGTTTTTCTCTTCCTTCTTTCTCTTGCCCAGCAGGGCTCTGCTCTGGGCACTATCAAGGGCTATCTTTCGGCTCTTTCAGCCTTACTAAGGCTGCCTGACCAACCTTCTTTGTTCAAGTCCCCTATTGTTAACAGATTCCTGAAAGGCATCACTCATACCTTTCCTCCTGTTCCTTTCGTGATGCCTCAGTGGGACTTGAACTTGGTTCTAACCTTTCTGATGTGCGCTCCCTTTGAGCCACTTCATAACTGTCCACTTCGCCTTCTTTCTTTGAAGACTGCCTTCCTGGTAGCCATCACCTCTGCCAGGAGAGTGAGTGAGCTCCAGGCCCTCTCTTGTAAGCCTCCTTTCCTGTCAGTCCATCCGGACAAGGTTGTTTTGAGGACTAGGCCCTCCTTCTTGCCAAAGGTGGTCACGGCCTTCCACATTGGGCAGTCCATCACATTGCCCACCTTCTTTCCGCCTCCGCACCCCTCGAGAGAGGAGGAGAGGCTCCACCGTCTGGACCCAAAACGTGCGCTCCCGTTCTATCTGGATCGCACACGCCAGTTCCGGGTGGATGATCAACTCTTTGTTGGGTACGCGGGCGCTAAGAAAGGGAAAGCGGTGCACAAGAGGACCATCTCTCGATGGATTATCATGTGCATTCAGGCGTGTTACTCCTTGGCTAAGAAGGAACCACCTGTTGGGCTGCGGGCTCATTCCACTCGAGCCACGGCCACTACAACTGCCTTGGGCCGAGGTGTGCCCTTGCAGGACATTTGCCAGGCAGCTACGTGGGCCTCGTTGCACACGTTTGCTAGGCACTACTGCCTGGACAGTCAAGTCCGGAGAGACGGCTACTTTGGCCGCTCCGTTCTCCAGGACTTTCTGGTGTAAATATTGGTTCGCAGACCTACCACCACGGCTATGGTATTGCTGGGGTATCTATTCTAAGGTAAGGAATCTATCACTAACGTGTCTCTTTCAGATGCACAAGTTACTACTTGTGTAACGATATATCTGTAAGAGACATTAGTTAGTGATAGATTCCTTACTGCCCACCCATCCTGCCCGTTCTGCGAACCGATATCTAGGGTTAAGGTCATCCCCTTTCAGGGCCCTAGTTTCTTGGCACCAGTGTCGGTTTTTGTCATGGCTCTGCGCTTCTGGCGCGGAAAAGCTGTGGCTAAGAACTGACGTCAGCACGTGGAGGCGGCGTCTAAGTACTCCGACGACATCATCACGGCGCCCACGACGCCGACGATGGACGCGGAGCCGCAGACGACGCCTACCGACGCGCAAGGGTACTGCTACGCAAAACTTTCCGGATCCAGTCTGACGCCTGGGGATATTCTAAGGTAAGGAATCTATCACTAACTAATGTCTCTTACAGATATATCGTTACACAAGTAGTAACTTGTGCTTTAAAATTTGCAACAATAACAATAAAATAAAATGCACGTCAAGTTAATTTATCATAGGAAAGTGCAAAAAGCAAAGGTTTGTTCGTGGCAGTTTATAGTGCTCCATACTCAGGTAGTGCAAATATGCTTAATAAATAAATAAATTACCTAAAAACATTTACTTTGCATACATAGTAAAAAAAGTTGACCTATACTCTGTCGTTCTTCAGACGTGGTACCCGAGAATCAAGGTTCTCTACACTGGGGTCTAGGGCCAACGACAATCTTGAGTTATTCTAATATGAAACAAGGCCTAATTTAAAACTAACGGACTAAAGTATTATAATTGTTATCCAACTCCTGATGGAAGGATTCACATCTGGCATGGAAAGACGCCCAATGGCTCCTTACTCATGCTGTCAGGTGTGTCCGGCATGTGCACCACATAGAAAGTAGGACCCCTGCAACTGAGTACACTATTGGCATACTAGTATCATACTTCAGTATCCTGAGTGCCTTCGAATAACATCTAGTACCTAGGTTCCTACAAATCTGGACCAACCATTGTTTCCTTGCCTTTTGATAGGCAGGACAGATGAATAAAACATGCGGAATAGTCTCTTCAGTACAATCACACACAGGGCAATTTGCACTTTGCACATCCCCCATTTATAAGTAAAACATCGAAGAGGAAGAGTCCCATATCTGAACTGGAGGTATAGCTTCTTGGCCGCTGCCAGTTTAATTTCATCTAAAATCGGTTCAAAGCTAAGCCTATCTTTAATTTCTAGGAAAGCTGTAGTTAATCTACCAGTTCGGAGGCAACTATGAAGTTGAGATAGTTTGTACTGGTCGTAGTATGCCTTCAATAATTTTCTGGGGTGGCTGGGACAGACGGTATCCGGATGATCCCACAGCTCATCCAATCCAAGACGAACCAGCCACTGTTTGTAATGGGCAAACCATGGGAGTCTAACAGCCCCTCGCAGGTTCAATATTTCCCTTAATTCCTCTCTATATGATAAAGGTTCGGGGGTAACCCAGAGGCGACGCCAGTAGAGTAAAGGATTCAGAGCTATTATATCCGCAATTGCCAAAAGGCCTAGATCTAAACGTAAAAGAATAAGCGGAGTGCTCCTTGGGAGATTTACTAGCTGTTCTTATGAAACTGTTCTCTACTTGGGTGAGATTCTCTTGATTCACATGCCCCCAGAGTTCTGCGCCATATAGTGCCCCACCCCGTGCTTGTACTTTATACATTTCAATGGCCGGACTCAATCATTTTTGGCTAGATTTGCAAAAGACCTTCATGATGCCTCCTGAGGATTGCATTAATTGAAGAGCTGATTTTTTACCTTGAGCCCCCCACTCCATTTTTTCTGATATTGTTACCCCTAGGTAGTCGAAAGAGATAACTCTTTCTAGGGGTTTACCAGATAATATAGGGTTAGATCTTGTAATTTTAGGGCAGTTGAACGCCATAAATTTGGTTTTCTGCAGATTCATTTCCAGACCCCTTTGCCTGAAAGAAAAATTCAAATTTATCGAGAACCCTCTGGATCCCCATAGGGGATTTTGACAACAACAAGGTGTCGTCCGCGAACATCATTGCGGAAATCGGGCAGGAGGCTAGTTTAGGGGCATTGAGATCTTTTACTGTTGCTAAATAATCTATTAAACCATTGATTTAAAGACTAAACAAGGTGGGGGCTAGCACGCAGCCTTGGCGTACTCCGCGCTTCATTGGGATTGGTGCGGTAAGAGTCCCATCCTTGCCGTACCTAATTTGCCCAAAGTTTTCCTCATGTAGTATCTTAATAAGGTGAATTATATGTGTGGGGGCCCCCATATCATAGAGGACTGACCAGAGTTTATCCCTAGGGACCAAATCGAGGCTGACCAGAGGCCAACGAATATTAAATAGAGGCTGCTACCCTCCAAAGACACAGTCTTCCAGAATAGCATCTAGAGCCTAAGAATTTGGTCGATAGTGGACATTTTTTCCTAAACCCAGCCTGAAGGGAGGTAAGTATATTCTGTTCCTCCATCCAAGATTGGAGTCTAAGAGCACTAAACGCGCGAAAACCTTTTGTGAGATTTCAATCAAGCTGATTGGTCTGTAGTTATTTGGCAGAAGTGGGTAGCCTTTTTTATAAATCGGGATTTTTTCGGCTCCAGCCCAACTCCGGGGAATCTTCATACCCTGTAATATCGCATTAAAAAGAACCCAAAAATAAGGCGCCCATACAGAGGGTTCATTGCGAAAGAGGTCCCCTGGAATTTTGTATAAGCCCGGGCTTTCCCGGGTGCGATTTCTGCTAAAGCTCCCTTGATTTCATTTAGGCTTATGGTTGCATTGCATGGGACATCGGTGTCTACTTTGGAATCTCTTGGGTGAAAGGAAGGATCAACCCCTATTGGGCAGCCATCATCTGGGCCACCAACCACTACATCTTCTATAGAGTAGAGGGATTGGAAGTGTTCCCTCCAAATTCCTCTCCCAGATTAGGGTCTGCCGGCGATCTAGGACCAGAGCTATCCAGATTGATTACTCTCCAGAATGACCTCATGTCCCTTGCTCCCAAAGCACATTTCAGATCCTCCCATCTTTCAGTTTCCCATCTTTTCTTTGCTTGTACAGTTGCCTTTTGATATATCGTCCTTGCTAGTTTAATTGACGGACGGTCATTGGCATTGATGGATAATACCAGAGCTCTTTAGATTTTACGGCAATGATCATTATACCACGGATGGGGGGGGTTCTTTCTTTCTTCTATTTGTTTTTTTTGTATAGATGAAATCTAATGGGATCTCTTCTAATTTGGCGTATTTCTTCTTCAGCCTCTCCAGATCTATGCCGTCCCCCATTTGGTTTAGTGAGAGGGAAGCTGTTTTGAGCACTGGAACCAAAACTTCATAAAGGGAGCTCATTTTGGCTTGGGATTGGCTAAGGTCCATCCATCTTGCTCGTCCCCTGCAATTAGAGAAAGTCAACCTATGATCTATGGAGTTTTCCGTAACATTACCACTCCCTTGATTAAGGCCTTTTAATTCCAACGCCAGCGCATGATGATCACTATCATGTTGTTGAATAACCCTAAAATCTAAGACCCTCTCCCAGGATTTAGAATCAATTAAAATATAATCAAGTTGTGATCCCCGTTCATTTCGATAAAAAGTGTAACTGTTGGAGTTTTCAGAAGTGGATCTGCCATTACAGGCTCTGAGGGAATATTTTAATGTAAGGCAGTTCATTTGCATCACTAAGTGTGACCATTTTTTTACTGGTGGGCAACTAGTCTCTGGAATTATCCAGAAATTGTCCTCCTCAAATAATCCCTCCTTGAGTATACCCTCAGGTGGCTCAAATTGCCAATTAAAATCCCCACCCAAGATCAGCATATGTTTATCAGTAATGGTGCCTAGAAAGTTAGATAATTCCTCCAGCGATTGTGACTCTTTGGCTAAAACTGTGGGTCTTGAGTATACATTAATGAGGGCTACAGACATCCTTAGTGGGAAATGTAATGAAACACATAGTATGTCTTTTGACCCTGTGTTTATCTGCTCGGCCCGGCATCCTAAATGAACACCCACCCACGTAGTAAGGCCACCAGATGGTCCCCCCTAACTTCAAAGGTTGCAGGGATACTAAAGGTGGCAAAGCCCAACCTAGAGATCACCCCTCTAGCCCACGTTTCTTAGAACATGCAGATATCAAATTGATTGGTGAAGGAACCCCAAGTGGGGTCTTCCACCTTGTTGTTCAACCCTGCCACATTCCAAGATATAGTTCTTATTATTGAGGGATTAATAGATTTCAGTGGTAGGGATTCTACAACGGGTGAGAGTGTTATTGCTTTTATTCTCCCACAGTCAGCCTTGGGACTAGGCCCTGATGATAATATAGTTGTAATATTAGCTTTCCTTGCTAGGTCGCCCTCATTATGGGTACAAGCAGGGGAGCTGCTCATGCTCCTTCTGCTTTGGTCCCATCTGGGTATAAGACAGGACCCTACTGTTCCCACCTCTACATCAGTTTCTAGTTGTGCTGGGTCAGTTTGTGTTATGGTGGTAGATGACTTTTCCCTCAGTCAATCTACTCCATCTAGGCAACTATATCTGTTTGCTTTGGGTATGGTATAGATAGACTTTCCCTGGCAATGCTGATCTAGGTATGGTGATGCAAAAGTCTTGTAATCATTTCTCCTTCGCTGTTCCCCTTGACAAAAAACATAAAAATGGGTGGGGGGGGGGGGGGGTAAAAATACCCATAGTGGAAGGGCCTGGATACCACTTGGTGATTTTCTACCTTCTCTAGATAAAATACTTTTGGTCATTTTAGGATTTCTAAAATGAATTATTATGCAATCCCCGAATATGTCCTTCTGACATCTGCCAAGCCAACCCACCCTGCGTGTGGTTAATATTTCCTCCACGTTCTCATATCTGAAATGTCTATTATTTACCAACCAGTGGAGACATTTATTCTTTAGTTCCTGATGGGACTCAAATTGCTCCTTCCTGAGTTCGGGAACACCTGCAAGAATAAGGACATATGAGGTAGATGCAGGGGGAGGTTAATAACTCTTGGGGGGTGTGAGCAATTGGTAACATCTATTGTTTTAGGAGCACAGCCTCCCACCTGTCTAGAGTTTACTGCTGAGTGCTCTACGGACAAGATATATTCACATTACAGTATCCGGTCATAATAAATCGCAAGGGTGTTTACACCTTAATTAGCAGTAAAACTAAACACTTGTAGGATCACAGCATACATACCACAAAGATCTGGATTCAGCTATCGGGACGGCACTGCACAGCAATCTCACATCTAACTTACGAAAATACATCTAACGTACTCATATGAGTCATTGGGACTCCAACCATGGCACTGTATGGGAATTATATCAAACTTATTCATAACTTATCAACTTTGCGCAACCAATAATCACAGGAAATTAGGAGAAAACAGTAAGGGGAGGAAGGGTGGGGGGAGAAAAGAAAGGGGAATCCTGGGTTTGCCGCATCTCCAAACAGTCAATCCTTGTAAACATTCCTATTCTATTGATATTTTACCACAGCCCTTAGCCTAGCTAGTTCAGGTTTGTCTATTTGCCTATCACAGTGGGTTAAAGTGATTTATATATTAAGAGAGCAAGAGGGGATGCAATAAAAATACCTGTAATATGGTCCAATCTTACCAATGAGGGGTTTCTGATGACATAAACCATGAGGCCAAAGGCTCAGGAAATGAAAACGAAAGTTTTGTTCTCATGTCGCAAATAAATTCTTCATAAAACAATGAGCAATGGTGAGGTCATCAAATGTATGCAATTCTGTGACTGCGGAGTTTGCCACATAATTGTGGATTTACTGACCACATAATTTACAATTATTGCAAATTTCACTAAACATTGTTTCTACCTCAAATGGTGAAAATAATGTTTCTAGAGAATGTGCTACGTATGTTTTATTAGTTTAATGTGGTCTTCACTGCTGTATAAGTTCATGCCTAGAACCTATTGTATGTACTAGTGCAGTAGCCAATGTTATGTTACAAAGTCAAAACAAATGAACTGACAATACTTGTTTTGTATATGATTCTAGTGAGGGTGTAGGTTTGTTGCCACTGGCACTAAAATTAGCTTCCCGAGCAGTCCTGACCCTTCCATCAGTGGCGTAACAAACTTGATGGGGCCCCCCTGCAAGGTACATGGAGGGGACCCCGCTCTGGATTTAATCAGGAGCTCTCAAGCTAGAGTACAGTGCGAAAGGGGGGGCCTGGAGCTCGGGTCCCCCTGCGGGGGCCTGTGGTACACTACTGCCTTTGATTGGTACTTAGCACTGCATTAGTTTGATGACAGGTAGTGCTTTGAAATGCTTATGACCCCCGAGTACACTTTGTTATGAACAAATTCTTGTAAGTCATTGCTTCCTTTTGGTTAATCTTTGCAGTATGGAAATGTAGATAGATCAGAGAAAATAGATAGAGGCAGGAAGACAATGGTGAATAAAAACGGGGACATAGGTGAAATGTAAGGGGTGGTAATCCGCAGACCAAGAAAAATAAGAAGAGAGGATGACTGAAAGCAGTAGAGGATGCAGTGGCATGTGGAGAGGGTGACTACATGGGCAGAGGGCAGGATGAAAAGTGCTGAGGCCCAAGTGATGGGCTGTGGGCAATGCAATAGAAATCAAAATGCACTATAGCACATTGAAAGGAAAAAATGGGCCTGATAGAAAATCAAAGGTAAAGAAAAACATGTAAAATCTGAACTCTTCTCTGGGAACCAAGCTAAAGCTTTCAAATCCACTCTTCATGTGGACATTGAAAAGGAGGGATTCACCTGAACTGTGTCTCAGCAGTAGGTGTGTTAACCTACAAGACTATACTTACTGATTTGAATTTGGCATAGAATAGTGGAATGAATGGTAGGCACCTGCTGACTTTCAAAAGTGGGTCACAGCCAGTCTTCTTTTAAATTGAGCCTTTGAAATGAATAAATGTATCCGATTTGAAGCGGGGCACCTTTCAACTCCCTTGAGCTCAAGATTTTCCAAACCCAAACTGCCACTCACAGAGATAGTAAGGAAGACTAAGAGGTAGGCCCCCACAAGCGCCCATCTGCGACAGCATGCTACTGCAGCAGAAAGCTTTGGTGGGTGCAGTTCTGGGAGCTGTCTATCACAGCGCCATGCTGATCTGCCTCTTCAGTCTATTAGATGTTCGGCCATCAACCTTACAGGGCAGGAGGCATGCATGGACCTTCTGGGCGATTGACTGTCAGAGGAGGTGAGCACCCAGCAGCCTTCTGCAAGGCACAGGGGAAAAGTGCAGCAGATGTGGGTCCTTGCTGTGGTGCACATGTTCCATTCTACTCGTGTGACTCAACATCCCGTTTTTCACCACTTGACCCGACAAATTGAAATAAACCTAGGATTTGTCTCTGTTTTAGAGAGGGTCGACTGAACGTTGAGGTAGGCAAGTTTTTGTGCGTAGCAATTCAGGCTTAGTTAGAAGCCTGTAGCAATTCAGGCATAGTTAACAGCCTGTAGTAATTCAGGCTTAGTTAGCAGCCTGTAGCAATTCAGGCATAGTTAACAGCCTGTAGTAATTCAGGCTTAGTTAGCAGCCTGTAGCAGTTCACGCTTAGTTAGAAGCCTGTAGCAATTCGGGCTTAGTTAGAAGCCTGTAGTAATTCGGGCTTAGTTAGAAGCCTGTAGCAATTCGGGCTTAGTTAACAGCCTGTAGTAATTCGGGCTTAGTTAGAAGCCTGTAGCAATTCAGGCATAGTTAACAGCCTGTAGTAATTCAGGCTTAGTTAGCAGCCTGTAGTAATTCAGGCTTAGTTAGCAGCCTGTAGCAATTCAGGCTTAGTTAGAAGCCTGTAGCAATTCAGGCATTGTTAACAGCCTGTAGTAATTCCTGCTTAGTTAGCAGCCTGTAGCAATTCAGGCTTAGTTAGCAGCCTGTAGCAATTCAGGCATAGTTAACAGCCTGTAATAATTCAGGCTTAGTTAGCAGCCTGTAGCAATTCAGGCTTAGTTAGCAGCCTGTAGCAATTCAGGCATAGTTAACAGCCTGTAGTAATTCGGGCTTAGTTAGAAGCCTGTAGCAATTCAGGCATAGTTAACAGCCTGTAGTAATTCAGGCTTAGTTAGCAGCCTGTAGCAATTCAGGCTTAGTTAGAAGCCTGTAGCAATTCGGGCTTAGTTAGAAGCCTGTAGTAATTCGGGCTTAGTTAGAAGCCTGTAGCAATTCGGGCTTAGTTAACAGCCTGTAGTAATTCGGGCTTAGTTAGAAGCCTGTAGCAATTCAGGCATAGTTAACAGCCTGTAGTAATTCAGGCTTAGTTAGCAGCCTGTAGTAATTCAGGCTTAGTTAGCAGCCTGTAGCAATTCAGGCTTAGTTAGAAGCCTGTAGCAATTCAGGCATTGTTAACAGCCTGTAGTAATTCCTGCTTAGTTAGCAGCCTGTAGCAATTCAGGCATAGTTAACAGCCTGTAGTAATTCAGGCTTAGTTAGCAGCCTGTAGCAATTCAGGCTTAGTTAGCAGCCTGTAGCAATTCAGGCATAGTTAACAGCCTGTAGTAATTCGGGCTTAGTTAGAAGCCTGTAGCAATTCAGGCATAGTTAACAGCCTGTAGTAATTCAGGCTTAGTTAGCAGCCTGTAGCAATTCAGGCTTAGTTAGAAGCCTGTAGCAATTCAGGCATAGTTAACAGCCTGTATTAATTCGGGCTTAGTTAGCAGCCTGTAGCAATTCAGGCTTAGTTAGCAGCCTGTAGCAATTCAGGCATAGTTAGCAGGCTGTAGTAATTCAGGCTTAGTTAGCAGCCTGTAGCAGAAAGTAATTTGTTTACCACAGAGGATTGTTTTTAAAGTTGCATTTAATTGCCCCTAGTACCACATTGTCTGTTTTGGTGAGCTCTGTCAGTTAATTCATTCTACATCCCTCGGCCAGGGTAGTAAGCACTATATAAGTGCAATTATAATTTAAGACCCGTTGGGTTTTCCGCTTCTTTGCTTGAAAGCGCTCAGGTCATCAATCAAGACGGCAACAGGGCAGAGATCTCCTTTCAAGTGCAGATTCTCTCTCATGTCACTGCTAGTTGCCCAACACTGTTTCTCCTTTAAAACAGCAGTGAACGATAAAATGCACTGCTCTGCACAAGAAGAGCCCACACCATGGGGTTTGTGGATTAGGATATTGTGATTCACCAGAGACCCCCACCTCCTCCTGAAGGAAAGGCTTATTCTGGCATTCGCTTTCCAAGCACAATGAGAAAGGATTTGAGAGCATTGGTGAGCTGCCATCTAAGGAGATGGTGTACAATCATGTTTTCCAGCATCAGTAACGATTAAATAAGAGTTGCAGGTAGTAGGTGGCTGTTTAATTTGGTACTGACAGTAGGGAATTAGAGCCAAGTGAAGCTCAGTCTGAGGGATAAAGACCGATAGAGCCTGGAGAAGAGTGGAGGTATGGCCTTGTTTAGTTCCATCGTTTTTCAAGGTTCAGTAGGACACATAGTTATCCCATGTGTCAGGAAGGCATCTTAATTCCCCCACTCAACTGTGGGAATATTGGAAAATAATCCCTAGACCCACCAGAATGTATGTTTAAGTTCTTGATCGGACATTGTTTTTCAAAATCACAAGGGACCTATTTAGAGTTTGGTGGACGCGATACTTCATCGTAAACGTGGTGGATGTCCAGTCTGTAGTATTCGTGCATTAGAGCCTATGGTACGTACGGCGGATGGGATATTAGATACGTTATGGCAGACAGGATATCCGTCACTTTTTGACACGGCCTTCTTTAGAGTTTGGTGGATGGGATTCTCTGAGTCTTATGATTTTAATGAGGTGGCATTGTCTCTTTTAACATTCTGTAGTCATAAGAACAAGTAGTGCACGCCTCATCGTGTGTGGGTAGTTTGGTGCGTTAATGCTCCTGAATGTCTTTAGAATGATCTTTTCAGTGCATCCCCATGACATCTTATCTTTGTTCTCCTTAGGCTACTTGGAACATGAGTATGCTGCAGACAGAAGATCTCATGAAGTCTGCGATGGCTGCAATGGAGAAGAAGACCCCTCGGGATGTTGTATACTCCAAACTCTGAGGTCGCCCCCACAAAAGGACCATTGTGCACTGGAAGAGCTATCTTTGGGAGTTAGGTTCAGGTGTTGGACTGAATCTCATTGGAATATTGATTCTAAATCTTGTGCTTTGATTGCAGTGGGCAGCTCTGTTAAAGTGAAACACAAGTAAAATTGTGCCACCTTAAGGCAGCTGGTTAAAATAGATGCAATTAATAATGTTCTACTTTGTTGAATGTGAAACACGGTTTAGTACAAGATATAACATTAAAGTGATTATTCTAAACATCAGGAAGTTTTGATGATGGAAATGTTCCTGAGCTTCTAAGATGAGAGTTCCAAATTAAAGGCACTGCACTTAAGATCTAATGTTGTTGTCTCTTGGAGACACGGTGGTGGGAGCAGCATGCAAAGTGACTGACCACACTAATTGTGAAGAAAGCCTTTTCTCTCTTTGTAGGCTTCTCAACTTTTATTGGGCATAGTTAGTAGAATACTTGAGGAATTTTATAAATGTGAATTTTACATTGTCTTCTGAAATGAATGTATATAGTTGGCAAAACTCAATAAAAATAATCACGTTTACTTCTGTCGATTCATTCTTGAGTGCTGTGTAGTTCATGTAACAAAGCTCCAGGCAACGCCCCTTGAACCAGCGTTAAGATGCTCAATTGCTATACTAAGCCTCACTCCACCTCCCTTCTGCCACCCTTACACAGTCCCACCGTCTCTCTCTTTTGGAGACAAATAACTCCAAACATCTGTCTTATGCAGACATGATTGCTTGGGTATTTAAACACACCTGTTCCTAACAATACCAGATCAATCAAAAATCAGGAGCTTCTAGAATAAAGAATGCTGAAGTAGTGCGAGGGCAGACCAAGATGGATGTGGAATTAAGTGAATATTGACGCCACTCTACCTAGCCCGGACACACCTAACTGGGTGCAGCCTGTGTTTCTAAGGTGTGTTCGTTTGATATGCTCCTGCGCCTTCATTGGCTGTTACGTTTGATCCGCTAACCTTAATAGCATTAGTTACTGACTCACTGATAAATGTCAAGAAAGCAAACTCCAGTACATAAAGTTTTATTTGAGTTTGCACTAGCCTTGGTAACTGCATCCTTGACCTTCTATGCCTTGTCCGTTTTGCATAATGAGAGGAAACCCCAGTGAGCATCACTTTTCACTCTAAGCACCGCAGGTCACAAAGGGCGGTAGTCTAAGTTGATGGCTTCTGACACACAGGTACACGTACTGCATGATAATGTCCTTCAGGCAGATTAATTCAGTTCCCCAATTTGTGTCTACGAGAAGCTTTGCTCGGTAACAAAACTTGGAGATTTGCCCTCAGTGTAAGTTCACTTGATCTGTTCTACCATAGGAAACGATGCTTGGTATTTCCATGGAGACTACAATATTGCATTTTCCAGCCCTTTTTATCAACATAGACAAAAGGAAATGCATTCTCAGTCTGTACCTCATCCCTGCGTGTCACACCATGAGTTCCACAAGAAACTGGGCTTGGAATGATACGGCAATGCACATTTGAGCTCAGCCTCAACATCCCCTATAAGGTTTACACAAACAGGGCCTGAAGTCTGCTGGGTTCATACCTCTGTCAGCTCATCCCCCACAAAAGCAAATCCAAAGCTGCAGGAAGTATTACAACCTCTATAACTAATATAGTAGGAGGAAGGAACAGATTAACCATTAAGTAACTGTGGTGATGTGCGGATGAACCATACTGGATTAAAGGCTTTAGGGCCACCTGCTTATCTGCTGATTTGGGGCAGCTAGTTCACTTTAGGTGTTTACATTTCTCCTTTTTAGGTTCACTGAAGTCACACCAAAGAACCTAAAGGTGTGTTAATTAGGGCACCTCTGTTGCATCTCATCCATTCATGCTTTAAGCAATTATCAGCCATCTCTGCACTGCTCATGGTATGCAAAACTGCTCGGGGACATTTAGTCGGAGCCGCCTGACAGACCACTCAAGGGTTCTCAATCCACTTCTGCTGCTACCACTTTATTGGCTTGGTCTTTAGAACAAAGATAAGCATAAGTTCATACTATCATGGAAGAATAGTTATCTGATGTTTTATGTTGGGTCGCATGCCGTGTAAGGGGAGAATCGGCAGGAAGAATCCATTGAAGGAAGACCGCATCTCAGAGGAGCGATTGCCACAACTCAGTCAGCAAAACGAAGCCATACGTATGAAAGGAGACACATAAGAAGATTCGAAAGTTAGCCCCTGTCCACAAAACACTAAGATTGGACAGAAATCAAAATCTAAAAGATAGACCAAACCTGCGCCCCCTTTGCCGAAAAAACCGAAAATAAAAGCACAAGAAAAGGCCCATTCAAACGCTAAAGACAAGATACTCTGTGGGAATCCACAAGAACAAACTGTAGTATTATCTAAGCCAGAAGGAAGAACCATATATAGGACACTTGCAGCGATATTAGTGGTGTTATATTGGGATCATTTACATCGACCACTAACGTAAATGTGTGGTAAAGGCCTTGCACGGATTTGATTGGAAGATACCCTGCACACAAAGAAGAATGAAAGGATAAAACGATTTCTAAGCTGGTCCTGAGGAAGGTGGTCACATCCCACCGAAACGCGTAGACCTGGCGTTAGGAAACTTTTAAGATCTTTTGTTATTTCCAAACTTAGAGATTGTTTTAGAATTTGTAAGCGTGTGAAACTGTATGAATGTGATGTATGTGAGGTAGTTGTTATGTGTGTTAGGGGTATAGTTGATCTTGTCGTATCTTTACACTTTGCACTTTTCAGAACAAACAAATACATGATTTGATTGCATAGATGATGATAACTGATGTTACATTGTATAAAGTATTTGGATTGTAACAAATGTTAATGAACTGATGAATTACACTTATATAATTAAAAAAAAGGATTCTGTAAAACGTTAAAAAAAAGATAAATAAAATAATTGTTTTAAATAATTTTGATAAAATTGAAAAAAAGAAATAAAAGAGATTCAAATGAAAAATATGAGACTGTTATTCCTATACTAAATGTGAATTTTGATGGTTAAATTGTGAGAGCGAAGCCTGAAAAGAAATTATGATCTGACCATGGGGGAATTTTGATAAATTGTGATATACAGTGTATTCCTCTCTCTTCCCCGGTCACCAAAATATGTATAGAGGGGGTCCCGACATTTACACTATCATATCAGTAAAGCCAACCTTTTTAATTTTAGTGACGTTGAGGGCTTTTCCACATATCTTCGCTTGCTTCTTTGTTAGTATCTTGCGTTCATGTTTTTGTTTGTTAGGTGTTTCTCTCTTTTATTATGCGGCAGTGTTCTTACATCTCAGATTGTTGTCTTCTGTCTGACTTGTCATCTTGAGTTGATAGTTGATCTTTATCACTAACTTAGGACTTCCTCTGTTAAAGAGATTTTGTATAGTCCAAACGTAAATTCACCAGCCCCTGCACAGCCACTCTCTGCAAAGGGAATGGAAACCAGCGTAGAAGTTTTCAGAGAGTCCTTAGAAGTCCAAGGCACCTTGATGCCAGTTTCCTAGCCTGTACCTCATGGAGAGTTTGTCAATCCAGAACCTGAGGCTGTTGACTGCGGGAGTAGGAGGGATATGTACACCTAAATTGTCAGGCCAACACAGTTCCTGACAGTGGCAATAGTTGTCGCCAACAACACCAGTTTTTTCACCTCTAAGTTTTAGGCTGGTGTGGGACATCCAGTTCGTTATCTGTTTCAAACAGGCATTTAGTTGATTATAGACTTTATCTGTATCTGAGGTGTATCATATGCGTAGCAGACCAATGCTAGGCCATGAGTCTGCACCATCTCCGCAAGTGGGAGCACATACCGATTAAATAGTGTGGGTTTAGGGAAGAGCCCAGTGGAGCCCCAAGTTTTAAGGGGGGAGCTGCAGAAAACAGGGAGTCTTCACATACCTGGAAACTCCTGTTTTCAAGAAAGGCGCCAAGCCATTTGAGCGCAGCTCCATAGATTCCTGCGTCCTCCATCCTTTGTATTAGAACAGAATGGGATACGGTATCGAAGGCTGCGCACATATCGAGCAAAATCATAGCCGCTGTGCGGCCTCGATCCAAAGTTTTTCTCAATGTTCTGTGGCTGCGAGTAGAGCGGTTTCAGTACTGCGTCCAACTGGGACCCTGATTTAATTGACTTTAAAATCTCTTCAGGGGCCTTGTTGCTGATTGCAGGAAATGCCAGCAATTTATCCTTACCCAGACTTACTGCACAATGTGTCTTATTGGGAACAAAGGGGCATACTAGCATGGGCAATATCGCCGCTTTAGCAGGAATTTTTCCCGCTAAAGCGGTGATATTTTTATTGCCCTATTAGCAAGCTGTCGCTAACAGCAGTTAGCCACAGCTTTTAGGCGATAGCTACAGGTTTGGGGCTCGCTTTGCCTGTCAGCGATATTTATCGCTAATGACATGCAAAGTGGGCGTACCCAAACTGTTAGCGACTGAAAACAGTCGCTAACACAGCTATCGCCTATTAGCAAGGCAGGCGAAGCGATAAAAAAATCTCGCTAATCGCGATTATCGCTATAAGCGAACGCCTGGTAAAATGTTGGCTTACCTGTATAGTCAATGGGGTGTGGATAATCAGATTAAGCCCCCATTGGCGTTAATGCGAGAATATCGCTGGATTTCCAGCGATATTCTCGCATTTCGCCGCTATCGCTGGATATTTTAGCACAATGGAGAAAAACGTTGCTAATAGCATGTTTTCTCCGCTAAAATATCCAGCAATAGCCAGCGATTAAAAAAATAAATAAAAAAAGTCGCTAACCACGTTTAGCGATAAATATCGCTATTTCTTGCTAATAGGCCCCAAAGTCCTTTGGCAGGGAAGAAAGGATATTAATTACTTTTCCAAGAAAAAAGTTGGCAAGCAAATTACAACGCACCTCTGAAGGACCCGACTGAATTCTAGCCGTCTTCATGTGGCTCTTCACCAGCTTAAATAACTCTTTAGATGAGATAAGCACATTTTAAATGTTTGGGCTAATATGAGAGACTCAAGCTACTCTTAATGCATTCTGATATTTTTTCGTGGCTTTCTTCCATTATGGGGGGGGGGGGGGGGTAGAATTTGCTAGCGAGAATTTCCATATGGCTGCGTCAAGTTTGACCAGCAGCTACTAAGTCTAGGCAAATGAGGTTGATTAGCTTTGTTCCCAGTACTGCGTAGGCAAAAGGGCACTATGTGATGGTCTGACAAGAATATCGGAATGGGGGAGTCTGTGGTCATATCAATAATATTTATAAAGATAGGATCCAAGCAACGGCCTAGCCTATGAGTAGGGAGTTTGGCAAGTTGAGTCATTTGGATAGTGGCCAGATTGTGTAGTACATTTTTGGCGCTCTCACAAACATCATCAGAATGCAGATTTAAATCCCCCATTAAAGGGAAGTTTGCCTTCTGAATGCTGAGTTCCGCCACTAGATCAGGTAGCGCTTGATTAAATTGAGTATCTGGGCCAGGAGGGCAATACATAAATATGCCTGAGAAGGTGAAGGTAGCAGAAAGCTCCAAGGAGAAAAGCAAGCTTTTGCTCCCCGGTGTACAAATAGGTTAGAATTTTCCTGTCAATTCATCTCTAAAGATTAGGCTACCCCCCCACCTCTTTTCTCTACACGATCACACCTTGTGATTGCTTATCGATGAGGAAGAGAATCACAACATCTGGCATGGAGTCCCCTCTGAGCCATGTTTCAGTAATAAACAATGCCTCTGGTTGCTTATCTTCCAAGTATATAAACAGTTCAGAACTGTGCCTCCGGGTGATCTGCAATTGAGCAGGTACATTTGCCAATTGTGGCTGTTTCTAGTAACTTTTAAGTGGTCTATAGTTCCTCTTTAAAACAATATATATATATATATATATGTTTTTTATTTTAATTAAAAAAATGTTTTTAAGTCTCATTTCTCGCAGTCATATTCCAACCTTTTCTTACTACTGAGAACTCCCAAACACCCATTTCAAATGCCCTCTTACTTTTTTGTCAATTCACCCAACTAAGAAGCACCCATGTCCACTACTCCCAATAACAACTTACAACTTTACTTTTCTAATCCATTTTCATCATTCTATCTCTACTCAAAACACTACCAAACACACAAGAACTGAAGAGCACAAACTTTCCAAAAGTAATCCACAATGAAAAAAATAAAGTACATATTACTAATCTACTATGTATAAATACAATTAACAATTTACAATATATATATTGCATGTGCTCCACCAGTGTTGCACCTTTTCTTTCTACAGTTATCCCTGAATACCTCTTGACAGTGCTCCCTGACCAATATGGTGCACCCCTAGTTTGCCTAAGGTGCATCCCACTGTGGGCATCCTCAGCGACTTGGTCCTAGGGACTATTGCTGGAAGCTATAGATCCTGTTTGAAGCCCCGCCTGACCTCAGAACTGTTGATGAAGCTGGAACTGACTCATTTAAAAATCTTTACCATATTATCTCTGCAAAACATTGGTAAAACATATGAACACAATACCCTGGAAAAACACCCTTTTTGCAAATCGGTATCTTACAGGCCTTGTCTTCTTCACCCATACCATCACGTCCTGGACTAAGATTTTCCACAGTGAACGTAATGTTACATTATCATCTAAATGTTACTAATAGCTGCAAGCTTAGAAGTGATCTCTCCTCTCTAGTCAATAAATTAATTACAATTTCCATCTACAATAATGGAAAGATAGTGATTGCATTCACTGAAATAGGTCTCTCTTTATTTGACTATCTATTCCCAATCCTACTCAACTCTGTATTGCGAGTCTCCCCCCGTGCTCCTCCTATAGCTCTGCTCAAGTCTGCACGCATTACCCAATGACACTCCTACGCATCTCATACCATACTAATACACACTCAGAGATTATGAGTCTCATTTCCAAACGGGGAGCTCCAGCTCAACCCACCATCCTGACTAGCTAGTGACACTGATTTCCCAAGCCCCTTTGTCCAATCCTGGGAGGTCTCAGAGCTTGCCATCACTCTAATCAGACCTCACATTCCTTCCAACACCACTTTGTACCCTTCCCCACCGCAATCTAATGCACAGAAGGAGATTTTTCCACAATTATCGAAAGCCCACTTGGAAACTTTACTCCCCCACCCCACACCCTATTGTTACATACACACATGAATGATCAGTCTCACCTAATGCTGCTTAGCCTTTACAGTACACACATCCGCCTTAATGACTCATACTGCAATCCCTCTGCTCTCACAAAATACTCACCATCTCACGACACAATACCTACCCACATCAACTGGCACCCCTTGCCACTGCGTTCAACCATACCCTTTGAGGATACCTACTGATACTCTACTCAGATCATCAGTACACACAATCCTACTGTATGATGCATTTTCACATCTCCGTACACTCATCCTCTCTCCATTTACCCACACAAGGAGATCTCCTGCATACTGAAAGCCCACCTAGAGATTTCCACTCCCGCTACACCTTATTAATCCCTACACACATCAATGACCAATCCCACGTAATGTAGCAAAGCCCCTACAACACTCACAGTACCACATTGTCAATGAAAACCTTAAACCAATTCTAATACACTAATTGGATGAACTAATCCCTAGCTGAGAATGTTGGACTAGCACCTCACAGGGAGTTACCAGTCTACCAATGTCCACAGCTCCTAAAGTAGCAACAAGACCCATCTTCCAATCATGAAAGGTCTAAGTTAACACCAAAGCAAGTCTTACTCCGTAACACTGAGTCACCTATAATATAAATTAGATCTCACCTTGACATTCTCCCAGCTAAAGGCATCTATATCCACCATAAGCTCATGGATTTCTGCTCCCTTAGACTCTCTACTCCCCCAGCGTATGTCCCAGAATTCCTCATGCTCAATATCAAGAAGCAATTGTCTACCTCATCTCAAGAGAATTACGTATGCAAAGTCTCCCACACTGTTATTGTCAACTTACTTGCAACTTATAATACCCCAATATCCTCAGTGTTCTTTACTCCCTCATCTCACAATACTCTAAGCAACCTAAATCAATCAAGAATACCAACTATTTTGTGGACTAGGTCTACATACAAGTTCCACTCTAAAGCAGGCCTGGGACAACAAGAACATTATTCTCATTACAAGTAAAACCTTTGACACCCCTTACACCAAATCAGTCACATTAGCCTTGCATTGCTTGCTCCATAATTGTAAATCAGCAATGAAGCATATCAAGAAACTGTAGACAGTATCGCATGCAACAACCTTAACCTATTAGTCCCACAATATAATAGACTTTCCTCTTTGTCTAAACTACTTCATCGTCAGAAACAACTGTGTAGAGAGAGTCGGAGGAGGCATCGCAGCGGGCGGCTCCTCCGCTATGGCGGAGGAGAGTCACCCCACTGCTTTTAAGCAGTGCAATGCAAAGGAAACCTAAAATGATAATAACTTTAAGTTGTTATAATTTTATGTTTCCTGTTGCTTTGCGGGCAGGTGGGTGGGCGGGGCTGCTCTGCTCTCGGAGCAGGGCAATGGGGAAGTGGTTGGCCCAGTCCAAAGTGCTCAATGACTGTTTGGTCAGTCCTCTCGGGATGCCAAAACCAGTCATGCCCACTTTCCATGTTCTCCATGCAGGCTGCATAACAGACTGCATGGAGAACAAGCCCAGGCCCCCATTCCCTTGTTGAGAATCGAACCAGGATGCTCAAAACCAATCAGTGATTGATCAGGGGAGTCTGTTCTGTGCTTCCTGTCCCTCGGAGATTAGTCGCCCGCTACAAAACAATCGCTCCCCCCCCGCAAACCATGGCAGCCGCTACTGCATCACAGCCACCTTCAGAGTCTCTTTACAGCGCAGAGATACCCTTGTGCCTATGTTCAACATTTCAGTGCCTAATTCTGGATCTGCATGTATAGCACACTCTGTTGCTCTTTCAGAGTATACACATTTATCACCCACCGGGTGGTAATACTGCTGTTATTGAGGAATACATGGAGCTTGCAAGTAACCAATCAATGCTAAGTGATGTTTCTGGGAGACTTTAATCTTAACTGGGGCATCACATAAGTCTCTGCAGTGAACCACTTTGACTATTTTTTTTAATTGAAATGGTCTTACGGTATGATAGATCAAATGCCATAACTACACTAGAAAGCCAAATGATCTCCTAAATAGAACTTTGGCTTTTCAGCAAGAAGGTTGTACTTTCCAGTGATTATACTATTAAATGTAGACATGGCTGATCTGCATTACAAGGTAAGTCAACAGCACTTCTCATCAAAAGTATATAGTAACAAATAACAAGGGGTGCCATTATTAGAAATCATGTAACACTGGTTAGATCTTGTTAGGATATTGAAGACCCTATGCATGATGATTTTTCAATGTTACACTAAGATCCCTTTTAGAAAATAAAGTGCAAACTTGTGCTTTGAAATCACATTGGGTCGGTGCATAGGCCAAAACATGAGCTATAAATTTCACTTCAAATTCCTTTTCTCCTAATGTGTCTAGCTCTTATTTTGCATCTTTAGGCTCTTGTGTTCTCTATTCTCTCCCGACCACCTAATCTCTGTCCTCCCTGCCTGTCTCAACCTTTTCATCACTATCCTTTTCTATTTCTTGCTGCATCTATCTTCCCATTCCTGTCTCTCCTGCTTTCTCTTATGCTTTTTCTATTTACTCTCCTTGATTTTGCTCAATTTTCTCTCCTTTTATAGAATCTCTTCTATCTTCTTTTCTATCTTCTCTGTACTGCTCAACATTTTTATTCTTTCCCCAGCCATCGTCTCCATGGACCATGTATGGCAATTGGCTATGCATGTCCATTAGAAGCACCTGCCACCTTTCTTTGACCATTGTGATTTTCGCAGTTCCTCAGTCCCAGAAGCCGACCACCCTGGGGGCCTCTTGGAATTAGAGAGGTTCCCTATCATCATGGAACAAAGAAGTTAGCGCAATGTGTCATTCATATCCCTGCAGCTTGCTGTCGATTCTTGTTGGATAGGACATCAGGCCGCATAGATTTTGTGGATTTTAACTGCTTGAGGGCAGACGACGACCCGTTGACATCCGCCACACTACCTTCACAGTGCGATGGACTTCAAGGGGTCATCCACAGTACTGGAAAATAAATTAATTTTGTCAAAAACGGCAGAAATATTTTCTTTCTCCAAAATCAAAGTTGGGAAGATAGGGAAATGCTTCCCACAAGTCCCAGGTTAATTTGTTTGTTTTGTTGTATTGCACAGCATGCTGTGTGTGCAGATGTTACTCAACAAAACACAAGTGTTAATGAAATCTCTATTGATTCATAAATGTCCTACCATACAGCTTGCTTACACTCCTCCCAATAAAAATAGTACCCCACTTGTATGACGGTGCTATCACCCAAGATAGGTAAAGCTCCCGAAAACACAAGGAAAGATCAAGATTTTGCTGTGTAACTTGAAACATTCTGGGTATGTGCGTATCTGTGGTATTTACACCATGGCTCGGTCAGCACCCAAGGAAACCTGCCAGGTGCACATATTTCTGAAAACAAGGCACCTATCTTAGTTTGGGGTGCTGTGGCTTTCATGTTTCCCAATATCCTTTCTTACCCAGAATGTCCTGTAACTCCAAAATGTGGCTAATTCACAGATTTACCTCCTATTTCTGGGAAGGGATATTGTGAAATCTGTGAGGATCCATAAAATTCCTAACACCCAGCGTTCCCACACTTCTCTCAACAAAAACACTGCCTCAAATATTCACCAAGTATTAAACATTTAGTACATTAATTAAAGAGGGCCTCTCAAGAGCAATTTATTTGCTATGACCATAAATTAGATGTAGATAACGTGGAATTTAAAAGGAGTTGATACATTTCAAAAAGCAGATTCATACTACTCGGATCTTAAATTACAATATATAAAAATCCTAAAATGTTAGTCGCTTTCAACAAGATGTATAGCGAGATCAATTATAATACAAAGGCGTTCTGCCTCAGATTATGGTTTTCACAATATTTGATTCAAGGATATGAATACTCAGCTTGTTAACCCTCGTATGGTTATCTAGATATTAAAATATTTCTGAAAGATAGTCTGTTATAGCACCCCTTTGTGACATAGCAGACTGTATTGAGTGATTGCAGATTCCCATTACACCTAGTTGGGGTATTTGGAGGCCTCAACATCAGGCACATTAGTCTAACACCATCTGGTCCTTGAAACAAAATCCAGATCTCTACAGCAAATACATTATCTCACCAGGCCATATTTTACAACAGGCCAGTGTAGACTTGAGCAATGTCAGTCAATGCAAGTCGTACTTAGATTGTGAGGACTCTGTCCCAGCACAATAGGCTAAACAAAGCACTATGCTGTAATGGAATCTGGAGTTTCCTGATGGGACATTGGTTCTGAATAGCTAGTAGGTTTAGGTATGTATTAGTAATAGGAAAGGCCATTAAAGTTGATGGCTTAAAAACAACACAACTCAATGTCTTGTATAGTTGTGCAATTGCAATTCTCCTAATACCATGACAAGAGAATCAGGATTTCATTAAAGACACGGAGGCTAACATTATGCATATTTGTTGTAATGCTAACTTCAAGCAGCCACTTAGAAGCAATACATCATAAAGTAAAATAATTCCAGAACAGAATCTTTATAATGTACAATTGCCATGAGCCAAAAACAGTCTCCCTCTTTTAAATGTGATGAAGTATAATAGAAAATCTGTAAGTAACTATCTTTAAAAGTGAATTTGCTTTCCAGGTGTAGAAGAACGAGGAGGTTTGAGCGAAAGTGTCACATCTTGATTCTTTCTGAAGATCTTTCTTCTGAAAGGCGGTGATGCAGTGTAAATTTATTATGTCGGGTCATCTGAAAGAAAAAATAGTATGAGACTTTTGTTGACTGATAAGGAAGACTTGAGCCAATGAAAGAGGCATCTAGTGAGGAATTAAAATTATCACAATAAAGGTTCCATAAGCTTAGTAACAGTGTTATCAGTGAGGGTTGAATTGATCAAAGAATATTCTTTATATTTTATTGCCCAACTCTGGGGAGGGAGCTGGTAGAATAATGTTAGCCTCTGTGTCTTTAATAAAATCCATATTCTCTTGTCATAGTATTAGGAGAATCGCAATTTCATTACAAGACCGGAAGCTCCCATTATGCATGTTGGTAGCTCTGTAATACGACATCTGACATATATTCAATTGGTTCGTAATAGTGCTTTGCAAAGGTGTTTGCTTCAGAACAGTCAGCTGTCCTAAGGATGTCATTCAATTTACCACCTTTTAAGAAGGATTTACTTGCCATAGCTCCTCTAACGGAGTCTGCTTGGAATTTCTTGAGATCAATACAGGCTAATTACATGGCACATTTAACGAATCTCGCTATTTAGGCTGAAGTTATGGGGTTAAAGGGTTTAACGTAGGATATAAGTAATTGATTCTCACCATGCATATGATGCTCGCTCATTCTAGACTCGTATTCTTTCATACAATCTACCACACACAGTTTTTTTGCAAGCATCAAACTTTGGATAAAAGGTTGTGTCTGTCCTAGCTTTAGTTCTTCTGATCATCTCGAATTTCACGCCGAACATATCATAAACTCTATTACTGACCTCTAAGACTTTGACGTCTGAAACTTTACGTCAAGAGATTAAACTAAGGAGTGATGCAATTTTAATGGATAGTCTTTTCTTATCCAGGTGCTTGTTAACATGCCAAGTTGTCAATAGGTTCATAATAAGACTGACGTCCCAGAGTGCATCGTATTTAGGTTTGGGGGGTCTCCTTAGTCTAATACTTTTCAATACTCTGTATACTTTGACATTCTTACCTACTGTTTTTCCGTTCACTAAGGCGTGACCTGCTGAGATGGCTAAACTGTAGCAGTTAATTGATCGGCAAGTGTGACCCCTTTCAAATTGCTCTACAAGGAAGTTTACTACGTGTACAATAGGAGCCTCCACTGAATCCACGTTCCTCTCTAGGCACACACCTACCCATTTTCTCCAGATGATTCCCCGAGGAGAGGTGCAGCTCTTCTCAAAAGGCCTATAATTTCGTTAGATCTCCTGACACTTTCTAGGCAAGAAGGTTCAAAATCACAGTTTGTACTAGGGGATGATCTCCGTCTGTTTCTTAGGAGTTCTTTCTTGGCTGGAAGGGGGAGGGGGATTTTGTAAACTAGCTTCAAAGTCATGGGAAACCATGCTTGGGATGGCCAAAGGGTGTCGCTAGTACTAGGGAGTATTGTTCTAGTCTCACTTTCTGGAGGACTCTCTGTATCATGGCGAAGGGGGAAAGGCGTAAGCCTGGATTCCTTTCCAGGGTTGAAGAAAGGCATTCACTGCTAGAGCACCTGGGTGGGGCATCCAGCTGAAGTAATTCCTTTCTTGGAAGGAAGGTCAATCTGCTTGCAAATAGACCTGTTTCTTTAGGACCCCATATTTGACTGAGAGCACTGAATGCTTTGTCATTGAGTTTCCAATCACAACGGTCTGACAGGAACCTGGAGTTCCAATCCGCAGAGGCATTTGATTTTCTTGGTAGGTATTCTGCTTTTAGCAAAATGTTGTGTTCTAGGCAGAACATCCAGAGTTTTTGGGCTGTATTCGCGAGATCTGCTGACGTGGAATCCCCTAAACGATTTATATAGGCTACTGCTGATAATTCAGTATAACAGATCTCCCTTGAAGGGGTTTCCTGAAGCTCATTAGGATGTATAATCCTGTGGTCAGTTCTAGATAGTTTATGTGATGTGAGCTTTCTGTTTGTGACCATACCCCACCTGTGTGTTGATCGAGTAGGCAGGGACCCTAGCTATGAAGGGTCGTGTCTGAATCTACTATAAATTCTGGTGAGCTCCCAAATATGGCCTTGTCATTCCAAGCATCTAGATTGTTTAGCCAACCCATCAGTTACGATTTGGCTTTGGGATCAATTTGTATTTGATCTCCATACCATAGACCTGACCTTAGTGCTCTTGCTTTTACTCTTTGGAGAGCGCAGTAGTTTAGAGGTCCCGGAAATATAACTTGTATTGAGGAGGAAAAAAAAAGATCAGAAGTCTTGCTAGTTCCCTTAAGGTTAGGGATTTTTTTTGATTAAACTTATTTCCTTTCGTATTTTCACTATCTTCTTTTGAAACAGTAAGAGAAGGCATTTCAAAGTGTCTACAGTAAAACCTAAGAATTCCAGAGATCTAAAAGGTGTCAGTATAGATTTATCTTTGTTTATTATGAATCCTCAACTCTCTAAGAGGTTTATTACTACATTCAAATCTTGTAAGATCTGGGAGTGGTGTTGGGACATAAGTATGTCATCCAGATAGAGGATCAATCGTATTCCCCATTCCCTTAGGAATGATGCAACAAACCTCATCACTTTGGTGAAACACCATAGGGGGAGATGATAAGCCGAAGGGGAGAGCCTGAAATTGGAATAAGTGGCTGTTGCAAATAAATTTGAGGTAAGGTTGGCGTTCTTTTACCATGGGAATGGTGAAGTATGCATCTTTTAGGTCTAGTTTGACTAGCCAGTCTTTCCCTAAAAGTATATCCCTCAAGAGATGGATACCCTCTATCTTGAAGTGTCTCTAAACTAGAAATGTGTACAGTTCTCAGGGGTTTATAATGGGCCTCCATCCTTTGCCCTTTTTCTGTACGAGAAAGAGGGTACTTATAAACGTTCTGTATTCCCACAGCACTTCTATAGTTGCCCCTTTGGGTAGCATAGAGGTATTTTTCTCCTGTACTATTTTGTGTTGTTCTTTTGTCAGTGATAGAGTTCTCAACTCCCAAGTTTGAATTGGGAGTTCTGAGATGTCTATTCTGATCCTTAGATGGTTTGTAAGATCCAAGGGTCTTGAGTGATTGTTTCCCATCCCAGTGAAAAGAATTTGAGTCTGCCTCCCACCTTTTTTTGGAGAAAAAAAAGAATGAGGAGTGAAGATACTCACTATGGAAGTTGAGGAGTTGATCACATAGTCTAAAACCTCTGGACCGGGTTATTTTTCCACTCTGGAGATAGAAAGGTGGAGGGTTGATTGATACTTGGTAAGGTCTATCGAATCCTCTGTGTCTAAGGTAGGGCCTTTAGTAGAAACGTCTGGTCAAAAGGCCTCTTCTTCCGGCCCGTCCAAAAATATTTGCATTGAAGACAATTCTCATGTAATTTTGGGCTTTGTCGAGTGCTGTGAATGTTGCCACATATTTTCCCAGAGTCTTAATCATGTCTTCACCGAATAGTAAGCCCTTTGGGTTCTGAGAGGGTTCTTTGTCAGCCATGTTGCTTAATTTAGGGTTAATTTTGGTTAGGACCACTTTTCTCCTTTCTGCATTCATTCCACATTGGTGTTTCCTAAAAGGATGGATGCTTTTTGACTCCAACCCCAGACCAATTCAGTGTCGAGTGGGGTACCTTTGACATGGCTGTCCTCTGCCATATCAATTAGTCTAGTCAAAGGGCTAAGTATGTCAAGGAGGCGATGTTGGCATTCTTTTAGTGATCTCTCCATACCCTTTCTAGGATAGCTTTCCTTTTTGAAGAGGAACTTGATTAGTTCGGGGTCAAGGTTGGGAGTATGGCAGACTTTTTCTTATTTGGTCTTGAGCATTCTGCCCTCAAGATATTCCGTATTTCTCTTTCTAGGGGATTTCTGAGCCTTTTATTTTTTTTTAACTTTATTTTTTTATTTTTTTCTCTGAAAAGCAACATTTACAGATGGGAAAATAAGTTGTTAATGCAAGAAGTGTGACCAATAGCAAGCATATAGTCCACAAGCAATGTTGCAGGCTTTCCAATAACAAACACTCACATCATTATTATCGAACTGGAAGTACATATGTCGAAACCCCCATAGTCCTGGCTCCGTATGTAAGGTAAGAAGGCAGTTATTAAGGGCCTGATCCTGACCTCCCAGGAGTTAGAGCAAGGGCTTCTCTTTCTACGGCTAGATCCAGCTTGTAATATTTAAGCCATGGGGACCAAATTCTCCGGAATTTACGTGGGCATCCCCTCGCTTTATAAACCACTTTCCCCACAGCCATGTAGAGATCTATATTGGACTTTCACTCAGTAAGTGTTGTAAGGTGTTGCGTCCCCAGTATTTGGCTATGTCCCTTTTGGCCACCACTAACCCAAGATTGGCCAGCAAGAGGCCCGTAGCGCGGCAGGTCGATATATGTGGGAATACTTAGGAGTAAGAATTCCACATCTAGCCCTAGGCTTGCCCCTAGTATTTTGTTCAATTCACCCATGATCATGTGCCAGTAAGTTTGAATATGGCTGCATTCCCAGAGAGTATGAATATATGTGGCGTGCTCCGCCCGGCATCTGAGACAGGCAGGGTCTCCCACCCTCCCCATCTTGTGTAGATGTTCTCTGTCAAAATAGACCCTGTGAAGGATCTTATACTGTATAAGACGCCACCTGAGTTTGATCACTACTTCACGCGGGAGAATGAGGGCCGCTTCCCAGTCTATATCCTCGAGTGGCCCAGTGGTGAGTTCCCACTTCGCACGAAGCAGAACACGGTTATCAGGCATGTTATTGATTTGCGTTTTGTATGTTGGAGATATTGCTTGGGTCGGGATCTCTTCCTGCAGGAGCCTGCCTTCAATGAGGGCATACTCTGGCAGCGTCACACCGTCCAGCCCTTCCCCTTTCCAGGCATGTTTAAGTCTAACATATGCATAGGCTTGGGAACTATGAAGTTGGTATTTGGACTGAAGGAAAGAGAAGGAGGCCAGAGAGCCTCTTTCCAAGAGGTCTCCTATCTTAGAAATGCCTATAAGGTCCCTTTCCTAAAGCCCTTCAATGTTCTGATCTCAGTTAGACTAGCACCTTCCCATAGGGGGGTCTCCGCATAGGTTTCCCCTCCCACCTCATCAATTTTGCCGCACTCCTCCATGCCGCTATTATCCGATGAGTAGCAGGGAGGAGTTGTGTGGTCCTGGCTCCCCTGTATAAGAAGTGGAGCTGGGAGCGTTCCTGAAATTGAAGCCTTTCCAGGCTGTATGTCTGGTGATCCCCAGGGGCGTGGTTCCATTCATTAATGATTATGAGGTGGGCCGCCCTATCGTAAGCCCTAATATCTGGCACGGCCAACCCTCCGTTGTAAGGGTTCCGTTGTAAGGTCTGCAGTGGTATCCGCAGATGAGCTCCGTCCCTTAGGAGGAGGTGCAATTCACTATTAATGGAAGTAAAAATTGTGTCCGGTATTTTGTGATGTGTTCTGCAGAACGTAAAGAAGTTGGGGGAGTGTTACCATTTTATACATGGCGGCCCTCCCCATAATAGTCAGAGGAAGCTTCCTCCATCTTCTCACAACCGCCTGAAAATGTAGCAACACCCGTCGTATGTTACTCTAAATTCGAGCCTCAGGGTCGGTAGTGATAGAGTCCCAAGTAAAGAAACCCCCTTGTGGACAGCCGCAGGCAGCTGGGGTAAGTGTAGGACTCCGGGTCTCCACTCAACGGATCAAGAGTGGATTTAGTCCAGTTAATGTTATATCCAGCGTAACTGCCATATTCCTCAAAGATGTGCAGTAGACTAGGGCGTGTTTCTGCAGGTTGTGTGACATAAAGCAGAATATCATCCTCGAATAATATGCGTTCTTCCTCTATAGGACACGAATCGGCGAGGAAGCCACCTAGAGCAGATTGAGTGCGAACCGTACAGGCCAGCTGATCAAATATGAGGGCAAACAATAAAGGGATAGGGTGCACCCCTGCCTGGTGCCTCTTTGTATAGGCCAGCTGGGGCAGAGAGTGCTATTGACCCGGACCTGAGCTTCAGGCATGTTGTACAACAATGCAAGCCAATCGAGAAAAACAGGGCAGAAGCCCATTTTTCCCAGAGTACGCCACATGAAGTGCCAATGGATCGTGTCAAACGCTTTTTCCGAGTCGAACGAAAGAAGCAAGTGGGGACTGTCCCGACCCTTTGCCGTGTCCATCCAGTTAGCTAAGCAGCGCAAATTTAAACGCATTGCACGCTTAGGCATAAAGCCAGACTGATCCCTGTGCACCAGCAGAAGAATCACATTCAAAAGGCGCCTCGCAAGGATTGTAGCCAGAATTTTGTTTCAAGATTTAGAAGGGAAATGGGGCGATATGACCCACATTCCTCTGGGTGTTTTCCTTCTTTGTGAATAAATACCACTTCGGCTAGGCGAAGGTCCTGCGGGAGACTCCCCTGCTCCTTTGACTCCTGGAACATCTTAAGGAGATGAGGCGTCAGCAGTGCATTGTTCATTTTAAAGAATTCACCCGGTAGGCCATTAGGGCCTTCTGAGTAATTTTTTATGAATTTTGCCACATGTTCTGAGGCCACCATTCCGTACTTCTTGGGTGTTTAATATTGTATGGGGATAACACCTCCTCACCTAGGGAATTAGTTATCATTTCATTTGAAGATGATGGGAGCTCCTCAGTAATATCCCCTTCTTCCTCCATATCAGTATTTTGGATATTATAATGAGCACTTTGATAGTTTGTGCAGCTTGGGACACCTTGATCGTTTTGCTGCTTAGGACACCCAATACATTTGAGGAGCGGTGTCCTCTAAAAGTTGAGGTGCTTGGACCTCCTGTATTATCTACAGTGCTAGGACCTCCAAATGTGCTCAGGGAGGTTAGGTCTTCAGTATGCTTGCTTTTCGTTAGTCTTTTTCCACTTTTATATGTGTTATTATTATTTTCATCATTATTTTGGGGGTTTAGTATTTCAGTTATGTCCTCTTCTTCTATAGGTAGGGATCTTTTATTTGACCTAACTTGGTAAAGGGTCTCGAGCATCTCTCTTTGAATAATAGGCATCATTATTCATGCTGGGCATGGAAGCCTCAGCTTCATCTGAGTCAATATTAGACATTGTAAGGTATGCCACCCCCCCTTTTACTTTGGGCTATAAATAATCAGGAATGAGTCAAAAGGCTTATAGGAGGGCAAAATTGGAACAGAATGGTTGAAAAATGCCTAGGGTAGAAAGGTCTGTGTGGCTTTAAGCATGAAAGCTTGAAAATATAGGTAGAAAGGGTATTTGCAGTCATTAGGCAGAAGCTGATTGTCGGGGTGATTCAGCTAACGTTGAAACGAAGGCTCAAGCGATCAGCTGTTGCCTACATTGCCTTGGAAACCGTAGAAACCAAGAGGTTTCAAGTGAGCTTAGTTCTTGTTTAGCCCATTTTCTTTTTCCCTTTTTTAAAATTTATGCCGACTTTATTATATTTTTGGAGAAGGCTCAGCGTCGTGCGTAGACTTTTTAGACGGTCTTCAAGGTTTTTTCCTTAAAAAACGGGTGTGGCCCTGGAGAGGAGAAGGGCCGACGTGAATCGCTCGTCTCGGTGACGTCATATCGTATCACTGTGAAGGCACGGAAGGAGACAAGCCTTCTGCGAGCCAGCATACACTGGGGGCAGTAAGGGAAGATACGAGGCGAGGGATTATTGCAAACGGGCCGACTGCGGAGAGCGGGCCCGTCCACTGTCCCGTCAAATTGAAAGGTATGATTGAAATAGTATCAAGCTGAAAGGGCTGATACTGAGTTTGGGGGGGGGTTGGGTGAAAATTGGTCTCCGTAAATTGGAGATTGAGTGGAAATTAATATGGGTTGCTGTAAAGGAAGCAAGTTAGAGCAAGAGTATGCTGTGTAAGGAAAAATATATATATAAAACAGTCGCTCTTGTTAAAAAAAGGTTAGAGACCAGGAGTAATTTAAGGAATACTTACCTGCTTGGAGCTGCATTTAAAAGAGGCAGACTGTTCTTGGCTCATGGCTACTGTACATTATGAATATTTTGTTCTGGGATTATTTTACTTTATGGTGTAATGCTTCCAAGTGGCTGCTTGGAGTAAGCATTAAAAGAAATATGCATAATGGTAGACTCCGGTCTTCTAACGAAATCTTTTCACACAGCAAATTCTTGTTTGAAATATCATATATGAAGGGTGAGGCCGTAGTTCAGCTAATTCCCATTGAATTCCTGGCCTCTGAGCTGTGACTGTGAACTAGTGGTGGTAACACAATTCACATCAGCTCCTCACACACAACACTGGCAACTATTAGGGATCCATCATATCCCCTCTTTATTCAAAGTCTACCTAACCCACTTACCAAACTGTATCAAATCATTCAACCATTACCTGTTACAACTATGTAACTATGTTACAAAGATGACACTGAATCATTTAAAAAAAGGATGATCTGGAAGACCTCTATTTAAACTTAAAACTTGATAACTGCCTTCGGGCCATAAACAAATGGATGACGAATAATAACCATCTAAAGCTAAATACCACAGAGGAATACATTATAACTTGCGGACAAAGTCAAAAATACCAGCCTACCGCAATATGGCCTAAGAAAAAATCAAAAGGAGTCAGATACCAAGAGGTAACCATGGATTTACACTTATACTTGATCCACATCTCAGTGTCATCACACAGAGTACCTTCTACACAATGAAAACACTACCTTGCATCTTCCCACACCTTGGATACCACCCTAAACTACAAGCCATCCTTAACACCTTGGCTGCTTGAATTATTCCCCTGCTGTGCTGGACCATAATACAAATGGGTTTGGTCATGACGAGCTCAGCTCGTCATGAGCACACGAGCACCGTGCCTCATGACGAGCTGAGCTTGTCATGATCACGGAAGGGGTTAAACTTGTAATCTGCAAGCTTGACTATCCTAACAGCCTATACCTTGATGCACTTGCAATCATTAATTTACGCAAAATAGAACTCACCCAAAATGGTACTGCCAGACTCCTCCTCTGCCTTCCCCCAGGGGAACACATGACTCCAGTTTTCAGTCACTCCACATGTTATGCATAGCAACAAGGGAATGTTCAAGGTACCTTGCATTGTTCACAGCGCCTCCAAGGAAAAGTACAGCTGAACCTACCAGCTAAATTCAAGCAATACAAACAAAACAAGACATTTCGCTCCAGGTTTGCACAACTTATCCTACCACCTTACCATAAAAAATCTGTAGGAGGCACTGCATTCTCAGTGCAAGCCATCAAGGTCTGGAACTCACTACCAGCCAGCCTTCACAGCATCAGCACTTTAGAAGACAGTTGAAAACATGGCTATTTCCAAGATGCCTAAACCACCTTAAATTCTGGCAACAGAACCCTGAAAGACAGCGATATCCTCTAACTCATTCTTCAGCTTACAACCCACAGACTGGAAATAGCCAACCAGCCAATTAATTTTGATAGGCAGGTAAGCTAAGGAGGGCTGAATATGGTTCACCACAGTATTATATTGTTATGTAATTTCAAATACAACATTTCTGGCCAACACTAATACTAATGCCATAACACTTAGCGGTCAGCAGCCAAATGTAACTTACGCCTCTTATTTTCACATAAGAAATATCTGCTACAAGGGTTGTCCATTATTAGCATTGTGCAGCCAAAAAACAAGTCACTACCAAATGAAAAGGCATGGAATAAGTGAATAGATCTGTGTCACACTGCTGGTCAATTGGAGGACTTTAATCTGTTCCATGACTGCAGGTCCCAAATATCTATACACTATGGCCGCTTCTTTCCTTCTCACAAGGGCACTCAGATATGGGATGATAGTAACAATGCACATCCCGGCAGATCTCTCCACTTCTCTCTCCCTCCAACCATGCCAGCTCAGCCCTTAACTATAGACAAAATTTCCGATTAGAAAACCCATTGCAATAATCAGCTAAGTAGACTATAATCATAAGAAATAACATAAATGGAACCTGCTTAGCAGTTCAAAAATGCCAGCATACTGAAAAACCATAAACTGAACATCTGTGTCTCTTACAACGTATCATCCACCACTGCTATGCCCTGTTATCCATGACACAATAGCCACACATCAGTGTTCATCACGCACAACATGGAAACACTTCTCACATAGGATCACAAAACAAAGACAACACCCTACCAATCACTGTGCCTGGGTAACAGAACCTGGTGAGAGCCCGACAAATCACCCCTTCCTGGATTCCCCTAGGTGTCTAGTTTTCAAAAAATATATAGGTTTCCTAGGTTTCCCTAGGTGCCAGCAGAGCTAGGGTTCAAAATCTAGGCACTTTGGAAAAAAAGGGTCAGTTTTCACTGTAAAAATGTGGTGTGTCCATGCAGCGTTAGGGCCCATTTCCTGTCACGGGTACTAGGCCTACCCACACAAGTGAGGTACCATTGTTATCAGAAGACTTTAGAGAATGCAGGGTGGGTGGAAGTTTGTGTACCCACAAAGATTCCAGAACTTTTCATCACAGAAATGTGGGGAAAAGGTTTTTTTTTTTTTTACAAAGTTTGAGGTGTGCAAGGGATTCTGAGTAACAGAACCTGGTGAGAACTTGGCAAGTCAACCCCTCCTGGATTCCCCTGGGTGTATAGTGTGAGAAGTTGGCCTGGTATATGATGTCCATTAATTAAAGTGGGCACCTTGCACCAGCCCAAAACGACCCTTAGGATGTATGAGGTCAAAGAAAACCTTTAGAAAGCTATCCTAGTGGTAGTTGTGGCGAGCAACCTACAGGCTTTATCTTGAAGGTATATGAAGCAGATTGTTTTACCAGAATATCACCTCCTGAATGAACTAAATGAAGGAGAACCACACAGTAGTTATATAAAAATGTGTTTATTAATATAACACTCTCTACTATCCTCTAAACGAGGACAGAACACAAAGCACACACTGCGAGATCCATAGAACAATTGTAAGTAGCACATTACACAGTGGGCTCCAGGGGTAGACCAAACCACATACTAAAACGGTGGTATAACAATCACGACTTGACTTGACCCCACGGAGACGGGTGCAGTGAGGAAACAAAACAGGGTGCTTCGTGCAACTCTATGGCAAAGTCGCGGTTGAAAATGTAAAGTTTAAGGACCCTTCTAGGAGGACTTTGAGCAAACACTTTGGAACTTAGAAGGTTAGAGAGTCACCCCACCTGTGGATACCGTAGCACCCGAGTTACCTATCCCAGAGGAGCCGAGTGTATAAGTCTGGATTGGTGTCGAAAACCGCAGTCGTTCTCAATGGAGGGCTGTGAAGAAATACTGCTGCTGTGAAGGTGAAAAGGGTCATGTGGAATCTAAGCCTGGATTCTGGAAGGAAGGAACCTGAAAGCAGAGGTGACAGAGTCTGGGTCACGTCAGAGTGACCAGGGGCTCGGTAGACGAATGCCCACCGATGTCGGGTGCTTCAGGTACAAAGAAGGGATGCTTCACTCTGCAGCCACGAGGACCATGAGATGTGAAGGATGACCAGGATCCAGAAGCTAGCTGTCCCACGAAGGATGTCGAGCGATAGGGGTCAGTAACTCGCTGGAGCACCAACAAGCCTTGGCAAAAGCAAGCCACACATGAAGGTCAAACAGGTTACGGTGTGGTTCAGCAAGGTCCAGGGTACTCACCAAGCAATGGGGAGTCAGGGCACATCTGGAGCAACCAGGAAAGCCCAAGAGAAATCAAGATGACCCTCAGAGGGACCCACAGGCCGAAGGACCAGGAGTCGCGAGGGGAGCTCATGCAAGATTGCAAAGTACCAGGCCACGGAGCACTCGGTGCAAGGAGGCTGGTGTTCTTTGGTGCAAACACTGCTCAGGGTCAGGACTACACAGAGTCCAATGCGCAAGCTCAGGAATTGCCAACAAGCATATGCAACTGCAAATGGGCGCTGTGCTCAAGGGTTCAGGTCAGCGGCGTCACTATGGGGGTGCGGGGGGTGCGGCCCGCACCGGGTGTCACCATCCCACTGGGGTGACACCAAGGCAGTCAGCAGCAGTGTGTGCTGTCAACAGTGCAGGCTTTCAGCGAAAGTAAACGACGTTGCAACCGCAACGTACGTGCAAGTGCACCAACGCTAACTTTTCTGCTCTTTCTTGAGGACTGTAATAGGTGCCTGTGCGCAGTGCGCACTGTCTCCTCCTCCGCAGCGTCAGCGCGCCTCTAAGGCCCGCCGCCCGCGTACGGGCGGATCGCGGATGATGTCATTCTTCCTCTCGGATTGATTCTCAATCCGCATGCGCATTGGGCCCTAAGTGCGCGTGACTGGCAAGCAGCAGGAGGATCAGAGGTGAGGCGACACGTGTCCACCGGTTGGGTTGGGGTCCGCCATAATTTAATTTTATTCCCCTTCCCCTGCCTACACGCATGGAGCTGGGCGCTGGCCGCCACCGTGACCGTGACCGACGTAGACCCCGTCCCTCCCTCCCTCCCTCCCTCCCGTCTAGCAGCAGGACAGGTGAGTTTCTCCAGACCGGTCTAACTGTGACAAGCGCTGTAGCAGTCAAGATTTTACTAAGAATGTTTACATTGACATTGAGCATCAACAGGGGGATGATCGAATGTCACCTCTGAATCATTCTTAACTGGTTTGGGCAACATAACAATGAGCGGCTCCCTTACAGAGGCTGGAGGCCTCCCCCTTCCGTATCCTTCATTGTGAATATCCAGCAAGCAGTCTGGGTTGGTACATTTCCGCCGGCAGGCCATCCCCTCTTGGGGCCTTAGCTATCTTCAATGCCCTTATCGCTAACACTATTTATTCTCTGGATATGTGAGCGTCCAAACTTTCTCTCTCTTATCTCAATGAAGAGGCCTTCTGCAAATCAGTCAGGTACGACTACGCACACCCCCAACTGAGCTCTGTCACGCAGCACGTGTAAACCCTCTGCAGGTGCGCTGCACAGACTTCCATTATGCCTTGTTGCATACAGACCATCTGCCCCTGGCCGTCCTGAACCCCCACCATGGGAGGGCTATGAGAAAGAGGATTTCTTTGGTCTGAAATGGGTTGTGACTTGTGAGGTGAGCAGCGAGATCGATGTCAGCTTTCTACATAGTTCCTTTGGTGATTCTGGACTGTTCCTGGAGCTGCTATTTTACTTTCTTTTTGCCCACTGCCTTTAATGGGTTGTAGTTTTTGCTGGAAATCAATGTCGTATTTTTTTGACATTTAATTCCAAAATGCAGCATTTGAATAAAAGTTAAAAAATATGAAAAATTATTAACTAAATAAAGTAAGACAGACTAGTGGTAGCAAACTGGCAAGAATGACTTTATTCACACTCAAATACATTTAGCGCCACTTTTGCAGAGTTTGCTAGTGAAGCGCTATTTTTGTTGTCTTGGCATTGTTTTCCCTGGGCTTGGAACTAGTGCACCAATCCTGGAGGTACTGCAATGTGAGGATTCAAAAACAAAATTTGTACTGCTGATCTGCATCTAGAGATGTTGTCTTTTTTACCATAGATATTGCTTACGTTTCGTTAGGATATAAGCAATGGCCATTGAAATGGGTCAATTCAGGGCCCCGAGTCATGTCCTTAACTTTTCAGACAAAAGCACTCATTTCTGAACACTGAGTGTAAAAGCGTTAAGGCAACCATGTTGTTCCTGCTTACATTTCACATGGTTTGCAACATTTTGCATTCCCTTTGATTGTTTGCTTTCTCCAGGATGCTGTCACTTTTGTTTTGTAGGCCACATATTGCTCTTCTTGCCTAGTGCGTAATTGAGCCGCATCCAGGTGTTTGTAGCGCAGTGGCAACAATTGGGTTGTAGTTGAAGGCAGTCTGAGTTTTTCTCAGTGGGGCACTGCAGTATTGTGTTCAGTGGGGGAGAGGATGTGGCACTATGGGCAGAGGCGCTGCTGAATTTGGAACTGGGGAACCAAGTTCAGCCAGCCTTAATAACCAGTGCCTCCTCCCTGCCCTCTAGCAATTTTCGGTAACAACAAAAATGTCATGATGACTCTGGTGTTTAATGTTCCTCCTAGAGAGAGATCGGAATTTTGTCTAATGGAAGATTTGACTCATGGAAAGGTAGCTCAGAGGGTTAATGTACCTGCTGCAAAGAACATGTCCCATGCAGATCACAAAGTGCACATAATCATGTAAATAGGCCAGTGGGTGGTGGGCTACCGCTTTTGTCAGAGCGATCCTTTTGTTACTTGCAGGTTATACGTTAACATCCTAACATAGAACATTGAGCTATACCATCTACTCCCCAGCAACACAAGTCACATTTTTTCTTAACTTTTGATACGTTTGAGCTACAAACAGTTTATTAGTTGAAATGGTCGCATCATGCTGCAGATCTTGCATTATGAGGCAAATATGGCTGAGTCATTATTATTTAGAAAAGTTTTGCAAACTAGGATATTTAGCCATTCATGTTTGAACTGCTGTTGTGGAAAAGGGAGAAGTGCTGAATGATGACAGAAACTCCATGTCTCGGAGAGAAATGGCTTGTGCTTCCACATTTTATCATATTTGGGGACATTCTGCTATTAGAAGCATATCCCACGGCCACTTTCTGAATACATTTTACTGTCAATAACTCATTATAACCTTAAATCAATCTAATTTGTGTTGAAAAATGCTTTGTTTTTGACCTTTCTGTCTCCCAAATTTTCTTGGGAGGGGAGAAGTTCAACCCCCCGAACTCCCCCTAGTAGTGGTTGCTCACTGCGCTTGCTCGCTACACACCATGTGGGGGCTGGTCTCACTTTTACTTTGTTCTCTCTCTGATTCACTACTTGTGTCTATTTTTGGTGCTCTCTGAAAGAGTGTCTATGGGTACATATGACTGGGTGGGTAACCTGGTGATCTTTAAGGTCATCATCTACTATTTGCTGTGCTTTGAAAGTTGATACAATTTTAATATGTAATGAAAAATGCGCTGTAAAATTCACTATCATGGGACCTGGCACTGGCAGCCATCTGTAATTTGAAATGTGAAGACGACACAAGGGGTGAATCTGTGGCGCTATCATTTTTCAGACCATTTACTTCTGTCACTCCCATCACAGTACAGGAAGGGGGTCAGGGGCTATATTTGTCTGTCCTTTATTAGGCATTTATGTGCTATTGAACTGAGACCTTTATTTGGAATAGCTTGTAGGATGTCCAAGCCTGGGTGGGAGGCTCAACTACGGTGTCATTGTCACACGATTCCACCATGGTGGAGAGCTGCCTGGCAGAAACGCATCCACCAGTTAAATCTGGTTAAACCGCCAGGTTCGCCATGAAATGAGGGGGAAGCCGTCTCCTCTGGGCTAGCAGGGCTGCCCCCTCCTCATGAGCAATGATTATAGACTTCGCTATCCCCTCAAATAGGGGTGTGACAAATTAAATTTACAAACGTTACTAAGGATTCTATATGGTCCCGTTATTTGCCAACTGTGTCCACTGGCAGGCTCGGAGCGGAGGAGGTCCATGCGGTAAGTCGTGAGGGGGTGACACCATGAGTTACCCGCACCGGGTGACACCAACCCTAGTGACGCCACTGGTTCAGGTTATGCAGTCCCCACGAGGGACACAAGTCTCAAACTTGCTGAGAGGGCAGATCGTCCTCTGGGACCTTCAGAAACCCACCTCCTGTGTTGTTGAAATCCTCAGAGTCTGCAGGAGCTCAGGAACAGCAGACCGGTCAGTTGTGGTTAAGTGCCTGCTAGGGCAGGGTAGTGACTCCTTCACTCCAAGGGAGATTCTTCAGTTGTCTTTAGTGCACCACTGGTCCTGCATGGAGTCTGTATGGAGCAAGGGCACAGACTAAGCTTCGGACAGAAAGGGGGATGAAGTCGAGCTCAGTCGAGGTCCAGTGCAGTTCAGAGTGTCCAGACGGTCGAAGGTCAGTGGTTTCTTCTTGTAGAATCTTGTCCACGTAAAATCTAAAGTCTTACAGCAAGGTAAGCCCTTTTGTACCCACAGGAGAGGGTTGGAAAGATTCAAGGGACCCTCCAAGGGGAGGGGCAGGACAGACTGGAGGTTACTTCCATGTCCTTTGTTCAGTTTCACGCCAGAGCAGGAGCCAATGGCTCCCAGAACTGGTTTGAGATGGACTATGCACAGGGACACTAAATGTGCCCCATGTGCAGACTTTCAGGTACTCTCAGAGTGCACCCACCTAGCCAACAAAACACCATGGAAAAAGTGGGGGTAACCATGCAGTTAGATCCTACCTTCCTACATGTAGTTTTCAAAAATGTATTGGTTTTCTAGTGTTCCCTAGGTGCGGGCAGAGCGGGTTCAAAATCCATAGCTAGGCACTTTGCAAAAAAAGGGTCCTTTTTCACTGTAAAAATATGGTGTGTCCACATTGTGTTTTGGCCCATTTCCTGACGCGAGCACTAGGCCTACCCACACAAGTAAGGTACCATTTATATAGGAAAACTTTGGGGAATGCAGGGTGGGTGGAATTTTGTCAATCAACACAGATTCCAGAACTTTCCATAGCAGAAATGTGAGGAGAGTGTGTTTTAAAAAAAAATAACGTTTGAAATTTGCAAGGGATTCTGGGTAACACAACCTGGTGCAAGCCACACAAGTCACCCCCTCCTGTATTCCTAGTATCTAGTTTAAAAAAAATTATAGGTTTGCTACATTTCCCTAGGTGCCGGCAGAGATATGGTTTAATATCCACAGCTAGGCACTTTGCAACAAAGGGTCAATTTTCACTGTAAAAATGTGGTGTGTCCATGGTACATTTTGGCCAGTTTCCTGTCGCGGGCACTAGGCCTACCCACACTAGTGAGGTACTATTTTTATCGGAAGACTTTGGGGAATGCGGGGTGGGTGGAATTTTGTGGATTCACACAGATTTCAGAACTTTCCATCACAGAAATGTTTTTTTTTTTTTTTTTATAAAGTTTGGGGTTTGCATGGGATTCTGGGTAACAGAACCTGGTAAGAGCCACACAAGTCACCCTATCCTCGATTTCTCTGGGTGTCTAGTTTCCAAAAATGTATAGGTTTGCTAGATTTTCTTAGGTGCCAGCAGAGCTAGGGTTCAAAATCTACAGGTAGGCACTTTGCAAAAAAGGGGTTCAGTAAAAATGTGGTGCGTTTTGGCCTGTTTCTTGTCACGGGCACTAGGCCTACCCACACAAGTGAGGTACCATTTTTATCGGAAGACTTTGGGGAATGCTGGGTGGGGGGAGTTTTGTGCATCCACGCAGATTCCAGAACTTTCCATCACAGAAATATGGGGAAAATGTATTTTCTTTGACACAGTTTAAGGTTTGCAAGGGATTCTGGGTAACAGAACCTGGTGAGAGCTAGACAAGTCACTGTATCCTGGATTACTCTGGGTGTCTAGTTTTCAAAAACGTATAGGATTGCTATGTTTCCCTGGGTGCTGGCTGAGCTAGGGCTCAAAATCCACAGCTAGGCACTTAGCAAAAAAAGTGGTGTGCCCAAGTTGCGTTTTGGGCTGTTTGCTGTCGCGGGCACGAGGCCTACCCGCACAAGTGAGGTACCATTTTTTCTGGGAGACTTGTAGAGCAACTGTTATTACCTAGTGACTTTCTATACATTTCTGCCTTCCAAATGTAAGGCAATGTGTAAAAAAGAAGTCAATTTGAAAAATGGCCTATAATTCACATGCTGGTACGGGTACCCACAATTTCAGAGATGTGCAAATAGCTACTGTATCTGAAAGAGACCATAGTTATAGATTCCCTACCTCAGAATTACCTCCCTGCATCAGACTGGATCTGGATAATTTTTTTCGTAGCAGTACCCATATGCATTGGTAGGTGACTTCGGTCGACACCGCGTCCGTCGTCGGCACCTTGGTCGCCAGGAGTACGTCGCGGTGTCTACTAAGATGCCGCCCTTGAGCGATCAGGTCAGTTCTTTCTTTTCCACACCAGCAAGCGCAGATCTGGAGAGAGTGTATCCCTTAGTCGCTCTATGACTGACTCTTTTTTTACTTTTCTCGACATCTTTTTTGAGTCTTTAGACTCCTGGTACACGAGGGATGTCCAGTCGTCGGCCCGGTTTCAAGCCCTGTGACTCCTGTCACAAGTTGATGTCGGACACCGATCCGCAACTCGTGTGTCTTTGGTGTCTGGAGCGCGACTACAATCCGAAGTTGTACTGCGACTGCTGGGCCCTGGCCCCAAAGTCTTTACGGGAGCTGTCCCAATACTTTTGGAAGCCCGGCAGACCACTCCGCGCTGTTTACGGTCCCCATCAAGAGGAAGGTCGTGGGACCGGTCGCGGAGCCACCACCATTTGTCCTTGAAGTCGTCGCACTCCTTGGGTAAGTTGAAGAAGAAGAAGAAGCATCGTAGCTCTTCGCCTTCTCCTCGTCCGGCGGCCGAGGGGACGCGGCGTGACCCTGAGTGTTATCGCTCTCCAGCTCCTTACTCGGAGCCCACTGGGATGGCTCTATGCTTCCCTCCTTTCCCTGGAGCGTCCATTGCCCAGCTTTGTGCCTTTTATGAAGCGCTGCACAGCATCTTTAGGCAGCCCGACTCTGCTGGTGGGCCTTCGGGCCCCACGGACTCGGCTGGGGGCCATGGGCCTTCAATGCGGCTCCGGGCACGGTGCCACAGGGTCCCCAAGGATCCAAGCCTGGATCCGAATCGGCGCTGGTCGACCTCACTGTACCTTCGCGGCACTGATTCCAGTGATGATGCCGCCAAAGTCGGTTGAGCCCCTGACTGGTGTCGACCCCAGCCTCACCCCCTACTTGGACCCGGTGCTGAACCGACATTGGTACTGGCACCAGAGGGTACTTTTGTACCCCTGTTCATTCCTGGCGTGGCGTCATCGTCCTGAGTGGCAGCCAGAGGAGGGTGAGGGGGACTGGGAGGGGTCTGTTGACCCTCTAGTAGACTAATTTGAGGCGCCGGACTGGCGAGAGGAGTTGGGTAAGGGCAGTGGTCTGGATGCCTCCCAAGACCTTGGTATGCTTTCTCCCACTTTCGTGGCTTCGGGGGAGGGAAATTCCTACTCTGTGGTGTTGCGTAGGGTGGCTGAGGCCTTTGGCTTTGGGCTTCCTACGGTGACTGTCAGAACTAACCTCCTGACTGAGGTGCTTCAGCTGGCAGTGGCCTCTTTGGAAACCCTGCTGCCCATTTATGAGGCCCTTACTGACATCCTTCTGGGCACTTGGTCCAAGCCGAGCACAATGGCTCCTGTGGACAGGATGATTGCCCAAGGCCTGGCCCCGGGCGACCCTCTTTTCCTCTCCCAACACCCTACCCATGAGAGCTTGCTGGTCCAAGCCTCATCCTCAAATGGCGCGTTCCCTACTGTTCCCCCAGATAGGGATTCCAAGAAGCTGGACAATCTTGGGAAGAAGATGTTTTCTTCCGTCAGCTTAGGACTGCGGTCAGTGAACACCGCATGTCGCTTCAGCCGTTTAACACACACAGTGTGACACACGGTTGCCAAATGCTGCCACAGTGCCCGAAGGAGGCCCGGGCCGTTCACACCCGTGCTGTAACTAAGGGTCGAGACACAGCTAAGTTCCCCATCCGGTGTGGGCTGGATACCGCCGACTTGCTGGGTAGGATGGTTTAAACGTCGATAGCCCTGGGGCGATACACCTGGCTGAAAACGTTTGGCTTCTCTGGGGATGTCCAATCCACACTTTTGGACATACCCTTCGATGGCCGTCGCAGTTTGGTGACAAGGCGGACAGTGCGCTCGAGCCCATGCAGTCTGCCTTTCGCTGCTTTCGTGGCTACGGAAGTGGTGCCCCACCATGTTCCACCCAACCTATGGGTGGCCGGGGATGTGGTACCCAGCCTCGTGGGTCTGGGGGCCAGCGGGTGGGCCAGTCCACCATTGCCCCCCCCTGCAGCAGCCTTCAAACCTTACTAGTCCGACTTTGCAAGGTCACCAGTTGCCAGTGGGCGACAGGATCCGCTATAACCTCCCCTACTGGCAGAACATCAAGTCAGACAAGTGGGTTTTGCAGATAGTCCAAAGGGGCTACTCCCTACCCTTCTAGACGACCCCTCCCTCCATGCCACCTATACTCCATTGCATGTCGGAGGATCACTTGGCACTTCTCTGCCAGGAAGTTATGGCTCTCTTGGCCAAGGGAGCATTCAAACGAGTCCCTGTGCCAGAAGGAGTTGTGGTTGCTACTCCCACTACCCCCCGGTACCCAAGAAGGACAAAGGCCTACGTCTTATATTAGACCTCAGGGACGCCACCCGCTTTCTCCGGAAATGAGAAGTTCAAAATGTTAACCCTGGCTCAGGTCTGGTCTGCCCTCGACCCTGGAGACTGGATAGTAGCGTTGGACTTGCGGGATGCTTTCACATCCCCGTCTTGCCTGCCCACCGGCGTTAACCACGGTTCACGGTAGGCCACGAGCATTTTAAGTTTACCCTGCTCCCCTTTGGATTTACAAGCGCTCCTCAGGTGTTCCTCAAATGTGATGGTGGGACTTGAGTGAAATTGCAGACTCCTGTACACCTTTCCACCTGTACCACTTCTACCCAGAGTGCTTAAGAAGATCAGGGGTGACTGGGTACAAGTCATTCTTGGGCCTCAACTAGGCACGAAGAGTCTGGTACCATGAGCTCTTGAGCATGGCCATTGATCCCCCGATCAGACTGCCTCTTCAGGAAGATCTTCTGTTGCAGCAGTAGCGGATGATGCTCCACCTGAACCTGTCCGGCCTCCACCTCCTTGCGAGGGGATTGAGCGGCGACAGTTGTCAGCTTTTGACCTTCCTCCCGAAGTCTGTAATGTCATCTTGGAAGCTAGGCGTCCCTCCACCTGTAAAAGGAACAATTTTGTAGCATGGTGCACAGCAAAGGCTGTGGATCCCCTTTCTGCCCTCTTTCAGAGGTTCTCCTCTTCATTCTCTCTTTGGCCCAGCAGGGCTCTGCTCTGCGCACCCTTAAAGACAATCTTTCTGGCATTTCGGCTTTTCTTCACCTTCCTGATCAGCCTTCTCTTTTCAAGTCCCCTATTGTAAACAGATTTCTGAAGGGCATTACTCCTCTCTTTCCTGCTTCTCCTTTCATAATGCCCCAGTGGGACTTGAATCTTGTCCCTACTTATCTTATGTGTGCTCCCTTTGAGTCACTACATAATTGTTCTCTACGTCTTCTTACTTTAAAGACTGCTTTCTTGCTTGACATCACCTCTGCTTGCAGGGTGAGTGAGCTTCAGGCTCTGCCCTTCAAGCCTCCCTTTCTTGCTGTCCATCTGGACAAAGAGGTCCTTCGTATTAGGCCCTCTTTCCTGCCCAAGGTGGTTTCATCTTTCACATAGGCCAGACCCAGGGGTGCCTTCTCCATGTGGGCAGAGGAGCGTTGCCCCACTGCTTTCTCGCAGTGCGAGAAGCAGAAACATAAAATGGTATTTTAAATACCAGAAGGGTAGGCCTGGTTGGGGGCAGGCGGTTGGGCAGTCCTGCAGGAGTCCAGTGGAGGAGTGGCTTTCCCACTCTGAGTGTGCTGACTGTTTGGTCTGCCCCAGGGTCAACCAACCCGGTCTACACACACAATAGATGCGGTAACTGTTAGGTTGGAGCGCACAGCAGGTAAAGGGATGTCACAAACGAGTATCTGAAATGGTGCTCTAAATGAATACAAGTCGGTTACCACGACTAAAGATATGCTAAAATTAGCTCAGACAAATAATAATATTTCATTGAGCACTCAAAAAGATCAATAGCAGTCTTTTTCAAGTTATACAGTGTTTTTTAATCTTTGGCGTTTTCAATTCCTTTCTTCATTGAAATACACTCTTCAACATTAGTCTCCAAACTTTGCAGCCAACACGTGTTTCGTCTAGTCTGATACGACTATTGACTTCCTCAGGGCAGTATATATGGTAGTAAAGGTCACTTGGTGGTGAGACCTTTACTACCATATATACTTTTTTTACATCATTGTGGCTTGGGGATGTTCCCTATTGATCACGGGCTCTATTGACAAGTGTGTTATATCAAATCAAGATATAATGTTATAATAGTGATTATACTTTGTTTTGGGTTGCAGCCCTGAGGAAGTCAATAGTCGTATCAGACTAGACGAAACACGTGTTGGCTGCAAAGTTTGGAGACTAATGTTGAAGAGTGTATTTCAATGAAGAAAGGAATTGAAAACGCCAAAGATTAAAAAACACTGTATAACTTGAAAAAGACTGCTATTGATCTTTTTGAGTGCTCAATGAAATATTATTATTTAACCCGGTCTACACACTCTGCATTTCTCTATGTAGGCTGCATGCAGCCTACATAGAGAAAATGTCCTCCCCATAGACGTCAGTGGGGTCGGCGTCGAAGCCAAACACAATGCTGGCATTGCAGAGTTGTGATTGGTTTAGGGGCGGGGAGGGAGGCTGCCTGCGGCTGCTTCCTGTTGGAGAGAGGATGACGGACGCATACCACGACGCGGGATGGGCCGGTAAAGGTAAGTTAAATTAACTTTTATTTATTTTTAAATTAAACACCCCCCCCCCCCCACCCGCATGCCCTCCCCCATCCCCCTACCGATGAGTCATACCGGCCGCGACTGGCCAGACCATCACATTTGCCTATCTTCTTCCCGCCTGCACCCTTCCAAAGAGAAGGAGAGACTCCACAGTCTGGACCCAAAACATGCGTTGTCCTTCTATCTTGACCACACTAAAGATTTCTGGGTGGACGTTCAACTCTGTGGGTTATGTGTGGGCCAAGAAAGGTTGGGCAGTGCACAAGTGTACCATCTCTCGTTGGGTGGTCCTGTGCATTAAGATCTGCTATTCTTTGGCTGAAAAGGAACCTCCAGTAGGACTGCACTCCCACTCTACCAGGGCGACGGCAGCCACTACTGCTTTTGGATGTGAAGTTCAAATGGTTGACATCTACCAGGCAGACACGTGGGCATCCTTGCCCACGTATACAAAGCATTATTGCCTGGACAGTCTGTTCTCCAGGACTTTCTGGTGTGAAATTAGTTTGCAGACCCACCACTATGGTTGTTATTGCTGGGGTATATATTTAACGGTAAGGAATCTATAACTATGGTCTCTTTCAGATGAACAAGTTGCTTACCTTTGGTAACGATGTATCTGTAAGAGACGTATGTAGTTATACATTCCTCACCACCCCACCCATCCTCCGCATTCTGCGAAATGACTTCTAGGGTCAGGGACTCCCTTACAGGGCCCTAGTTATGTGCAGCTGTGGTCAGTGTCTTGCATGGCTCTGCGCTTCTGGGGTGGAAAGTCATGTCAGAATTGACGTTAGCACGCAGGTAGAGTAGGTAAGTAGACACTGCGATGTTATTCCGTTGACCACAATGCCAACGGAAGACGCGGAGTTGACTGACACCACCTACAGACGCACAGGGGCCCAAGGGGTAATTCCAAGGTAAGGAATCTATAACTACAAGTCTCTTACAGATACATCGTTACCGAAAGTAAGTAACTTGTTCTTCTAAACTCTATATATTGTTCCCATTATGGGTATACATAGCAGTCTTTGATACCTATATTCCACTCTTTATATTTTACCAAATATATTCCTTAATATCTGGTACACAATAAAAAAACATTGTTAGAGGCTGCTCGGTTATTGCCTCTGGGTTCCTCAGCTTCTTGGTGAACCTACAAGTCCTATATATCCCCAAAACCAGAAGAATCCAGCAGATGTAGCAGTATATAGTTTTAAAAAATCTGCCATACTTAGAAGAAGTTACCGGTGAAAACACTGGCACAAATGGCTGTTTTTTCCAACTCATTTTCAATTATTCTTATTTTAAATTATTAGTTTCTTTTAAAAAACCTTAAAGAATCTACACAAATAATGCTTGCTGAATTTAGAATTTTGTCTACTTTTCAGAAATCTATAGCTTTCTGGGATCCATCATTGCTCCATCATTGTTTTCACACCCATTTCTACCACTAACTGGAAGGAGGTTGAAAGCACAAAAAGTAGCAAAAATAGGCTATGTCCCAGTAAAATGCCAAAACTGTGAAAATAAAATTGTTTTTTGAGAAAAGTCGGCAGTTCCCTGAAAGCTGGAAAGATGTTGATTTTAGAACCACAAACACTTTGTTGATACCATTTACATGAAAAAAACAGATGCTTTCTTCTGCAGGACTTTTTCCCCATTTTGGCTAATTCTGAGTCCCCGCCACGGGAATCCACAAACACTGGGTACCTTTAGAATCCTCAGGGTGTTGGAAAAAAAGGGCGCAAATTTGGCATGGATACCTTATGTGGGCAAAAAGTTACAGGGGCCTAACCGCGAACTATCCCAAATAGCAAAAAAAAGGCTTAGCACAGGGGAGAAAGACCTAGCAGCGAAGGGGTTAAAATCTTAGTTTCCATCACACTTCTGAATTACAAAACAAAATGTGCTTCATTTGTGCTTTCATAACTGCAGATGTATATCGAAATATTTGCACAATTTATTTACAGGTGTTTATTTACATTTTTGTTTACTTACTTCCCTGTTTATGCCTACTACCCCTCCTGGGGTATAGTCCATCACCCAGGATTCTCCAGCCACCGCTGTCCTGGGCTTTTATTTCCTTCTGACTCCAGGTGTAACCTATCTCCTTATAGTCAGCCTTAATGCTATGTGTTTTTTTAGCCTTCCCTTTTCCTTTGAGGTTTCCAGGTCAGGGCTTGCCTGGTGGTGTTTGATGTGGGCTTGCAGAGGTTGTGACCTATCCAGCCCCAGCATCTTTTCAAGATTTTTTCATGATCAGGAAGTTGGAAAGTCTGCTCCAATAGGTCATGGTTACTGATAGTATTTTCTCTGGGGATTTGGACAATTTTCCTCAGGCAGGTGCTGATGAAGGTCTGGATTTTATTGGTGGTGGTCACTGTGGTCCTCCATGTTTCTGCTCCATACAGAAGGACCAATTTTACGTTGGTGTTAAAAAGCCTATTCTTGGTTTACAGCATTAGGACCATGGAGCTCCATATCTTATTGAGCTAAATGAAGGCAGCCCTTGACTTGCCGATTCTTGCCTCGACGCCTTTTTTGCACTGCTTGTTTGTGACGCTGCCAAGGAAGGTGAAGATCTCAACCTCTTTGAGTGCAAAGCCTGCAAGAGTGATTAAATTTGTGCAGGCAGTATTAGTTTTCAGCATCTTGTTTTTTTCCCCTGTGAGTTTGAGGCCAAGTTCTTGCATCTGCAGATGGGTATGGGAGAGTAGGGCCAGGTCGTCTGCTCAGTTCAGGTTGTCTATCTGCGTCGAATGTGTCTAGTGGATCTCATTTCTTTTCCTTGCTGTGGATGTCTTCATAATCCAGTCTATGGCTATCAGGAAGAGAAAAGGCAGGAGTTAACAGCCCTGGCTGACTCTGGTCCTCATCTAGAAGGTTTCTGTGAGTAGTCCTCCGTGGACTATCTTTGCAGGTCATTCCCATATAAATGTTCCTGATGATTCTTACAAGTTTATCTGGCACACTATAGTGGCAGAGGAGTTTCCAAGGGGACTCTCTGTCCACGCTGTTGAATGCCTTCTCATAGTGGATGAAGATGACATAGAGGGGGAGTTAAATTCCATCGACTGCTCAATGATGATGCACAGTGTTGCAATCTTGTCTGTGCAGGATATATCTTTGCAGAAGCCAGCTTCCCGATCACGCAAGTGAGCACTGATATTTTCCTTAATTCTGTTCTGCATGACTCTGTTGAATGCTTTGTTTTGGGTTGATTGAAGAGTTATCGCTCTGTAGCTTTCACAGTTACTCAGGTAACCTTTCTTGAGGATCTTGATGAGATATCCTCCTTCCAGTCTGTCAGAACGTTTTCCTTTTCCCACATCCTTTCATTTTTTTTTCACATATTGATTGGTTTGCTGTATTTTTTCCTCGGTTGGTCTGCTGCAGTCGATTGGCAAGTCCTTATCAGCTCGCTGTGTGTCTGGTGGAGGCTGTGGATCAGTCTGGTTCAGCAGTTCTTCAAAGTGCTCCATCCATCTTCATTGCTCGCCTTTGTTACCCTTAATTGTCTTTGAAGCGTTATCTTTAACAGGCCTTTTGGCTTGCTGTATCTGCCGGCGAGTGTCCATGTTATGTTGTAGAGTTCTTTCAGGTTTCCCTGGCTTGCTGTTTCCTGGGCTTCTGTGTCATGTTCGTTGATGAATCTTTGCTTGTCTGCTCTTAAACTTGTGTCTGCTTCCTTGTTGGTTTTGGTGTATTTGCCTTGAGCTTTTGCTTTTTTTGCTCTTGTTCAGCTGGTGATGACTGCATCTTTCTTTCCCCTTCTCTCTTGGATTTACAGAAAGTCTCGTTGGGGATCCATTCTTTATGCTGGTGTTTCTTAGGACCCAGTATGACCTGGCAGGTTGATGTCACTGTTTCTTTGATCTTCTCCTACGAACAGTCTCCTGGGTCTCCGTTGTCCTCTAGTTCCTGCAGGACTTGAAACTTGTTACTGAGCGTGACTAAGTATTTACTCCATTTCTGTGCATCTTTGAGGAGGGTAGTGTTATATTGCTGGTGTTGGTTTGTCAGTTTCATCCATGCTTTCTTATCTTAGCTTAGCTTTAGGCTGGCCACGACTAGGTCATGGTTCGACACTACATCTGCTCATCTTATCACTCTCACATCCTGCAGGGAACAGGTTGATCTGATTCTCTGTTGAATGTACTAGTGAAACTTATGTTGCCTTGTATATTCTTTTGTGTGGGAATATAAACTGCTCCTTAAGATTAAAATATTTTCAGAAACGGAGGAGAAAGTGTCTTTACAGATGGAGGCGAGGTTTTTCTGCAGCAGGAGGAAGTACAGATGAAGTATATTTGCTATCTAAGCGGATATGTGGATGATAAAGTGTATATGTAAATGGGTGGGGGTCCCTTGTTTTAGGACTTTACGCAAAGGGCCATGGGATAAAAAGTTCTTCATTTCACCACAAATGGCATGATTTGAATTGGAAATCTGCATTTCAATATAGTGGTTTGGCATTCCAGACAGTTTTTGCCCCACTTACTATTTGGACTAGGCTAATGGGATTAGGAGGACAGAGAGGACAATGGGTATGACTAAGAAGGGGGAATAAGTGGATAAAAGGTGCCCTTTTTGACATTTTTGACAAAGAAATTTACAGTCCTGGAAAAAACAAATACTATTAAGATTTCCCGATGCAGCTGTTACTGTTCCCAGGTAAGTGCCATCAGTAGCGTATTTTCCGGCGTATAAGACGACCCGGCGTATAAGACGACCCCCTACTTTGCCTGAAAAATTTTAGGTTTTGTGCTATACTCGCCGTATAAGACGACCCCCACTTCCAGCGCAGTCCAACGCAGTCCTGCATAGCCATTCCGAGAATGTACCGGTATTTTGAACTTACCGTATTAGTGTAGTCCTCCTCCCTGTGGGTGAGCAGTAAGGCTTTATCAGTGGACAGTGTTACCTAAGCGTTTATTTTACAAACTCAAAGACTGAACTCAAACAAATTGGTTGTATAAACAATCTTGCTTTACTCGCAATATTTTTATTTAGAACCATATGAAAAACTGTCACTTCTGAATATACCGGTACGGTACGGTAAACATAAATTAGTGCATGAAACAGTGCAAGTGGATTAAACTTCCCATAACTTTCCATAAATCCAAGGGATTTCTACAGGATTTACAACGTTCCCTTTAAAAGCCTTCAAAATCCTCCTCTTCGTCATCTGATCTCATAAGTAAGTCAATGAGATCTTGTGGTACATCTGTAAGGCAGTCATCGTATGGATCTGGTACCAATTCCGTATCAGATGATGTGGTCTCTTCTTCGGCATCCTCTTCACCTTCCCACAAATAGTCATCCTCCATACCATCTAATGAATTTGATATGCCACACTTCTTGAAAGACTTTATTACAGTTTCTGCATCAATGTCGTTCCAGGCCTTTATAACAAAGGTGCACAAAACATTCAACTGTGGAGCACGCATGTTTCCTCCTTTTGTGAATGTTTTTTCACCGCTAACCATCCACTCATTCCACTGTTCTCGGATGCGATCTTTAAATGGCTTGTTTAGGCACACATCCAGTGGCTGCACCAACGATGTCAATCCTCCAGGTATAACTGCAGCATCTGTTTTTATTCTTGCCAGCCTTTGCTTGGTGCTTGGAGTTAAATGAGCCCTGAACATATCCCACACCAGTAGACTACGTCTTTGTAGAAGTCCACCTGGTCGCCTGCTCCATACATTATCAAGCCATAGCTTTACCCCTTCTTCATCCATCCATCCTTTCTCATTCACATGCACAAAACAACCAACAGGGAACTTGAGTTTCGGCATTGTTTTTCTTTTGAAAATAACCATTGGTCTCAGCTTTGCGCCATCAGCTGTGCATGCTAGTACCACTGTGAAACTGGACTTCTCATGTCCTGTTGTTTTTATTAAAATTGTCTTTTCGCCTTTTTGATGGACAGTTTTGTTGGCAATCATATCGAAATTCATTGGAGTTTCATCCATATTTCCGATGCTACTTAGCGCATAGCCATGTTCATTGCGCAGCCTAATAACGTAGCGATGGAAGCTATGCATTTTGGCATCAAGATCCGCAGGTAATTTCTGGGCAATTTTTGTCTTTTGCCGCAATACCAGATTATGCCTTCCCATGAATCTGGTACACCAGGATACAGTGGCCTTAAATCTGTGGCTGAGATCTGGATTAGATTTGGCCCACTGAAGTGCAACCAATCGGATTTTATTTCGGGTCACGACATAACCGCTTTGCCGATGCTCGGCCACCATGTCTGCTACATGCTTTTCGAGTTCTGGCCAATGTGGGGTGCCTCTTCTCAATGCACACTTGCCCCTTGACATACTCCGTAATGCTTTCTCATTTGCTCTCCTGGCCCGAACCATCTTTTCTGTCACTCCATATTGTCTTGCAGCAGCACAGTTATTATGTTCCGTGGCAAAATCCACAACTTTAAGTTTGTAACTGGCTTCATATTTCCTTCTTCTTGCCACTCCTGGAGCCTTGCTGGGTTCTTGACTGCCAGCCATTTGCACTGGATGCGCTGCTGGAGCCTTGCCGGGTTCTTCACTGTCTGCCATTTGCACTGGATGTACAGGTGCTGTACAGTATGAACAGGTGCAGAGACTGTCTTCAACACCACACGTACGGTACGGCAAATACGGCATGTGCTCACCAGACTGCCTTTCCTCTTCGCAACAACCAGCCAATCACGGCAAGTGCTCTACTGCCTTCGGTAACATTCGGGAACATTCTACAGTCCCCTTTCTATGCCCACGCCCATGTCAAGCAGAGAGGGGCACGTGCCAAAACGTGCCAAACGTGCCAAACGTGTCAACACACCGGGCGCTGCCATCTTCGGCGCTGGCTGCCCGTTACCATATACCGTATTTCGGACGTCCTGCTGCCTCGTCCTGCTGCCTCGTCTGCCTGGGGATGTGCAAGCGGTTGGAGGCGCGTGTACAGCGGCAGCGGCAGTCGAGGTAAGACTCATGGCGCCATTTGCTCGCTTGTGAAGCGGTTTGACACCTTCGAGTGAAGTCCTTGCTATGAAAAAAACGCTTGCTTTCAATACCGTACTTCATGGCGCGGGGCCTGGGTGTGGACGTTGCCAGGGCCGGTGGCTGTATTTTTTAACATAAGGTGTGTTGTTTCTTGTTACATACGGTATTTCCTATTGTGAAGTGGTCTGACACCTTCGAGTGAAGTCCTCGCTATGAAAAAAAAAACGCTCGCTTTCGATACTTGCACAATTCATGGCGCGGGGGCTGGGTGTGGACGTTGCCAGTGCCGGTGGCTCTATTTTTTTTAACATAAGGTGTGTTGTTTCTTGTTATTTCCTATTGTGAAGCGGTCTGACACCTTCGAGTGAAGTCCTCGCTATGAAAAAGCGCATGAAAACATACCATAACATTTTGTACCCGGCGTATAAGACGACCCCCGACTTTCCAGAAAATTTTAAGGGGTTAAAAAGTCGTCTTATACGCCGGAAAATACGGTACACAGTTTGAGAGTAAAGATGTGTCACACTATAGCAACTGAGAAGTGCACATTATGGTGAAGCACTGTTCACTAAATGCACTATTGTGCTTTCATATTTCTTATCACTGGTATCCCACTAAATTTGGTAGAACAACCCCAAACAGGAGTTGTTCCTTAAATGTGTCCGTGGCTGCCATAGATGTTTTAAAATCCAAGGCAGAATTTGAGGAACTTGCAGATTAGGTCTATTCGATGCATTCCACATTATGTATGTGTGCTGTATATCATGGGATTTTAAGCTGCACTAGAAGTTAATGCGGGTGAATCTCTATTATTGGGCGAATGTACAAATATTATTTCGGGCACTTATTATAAAAAATGTTTGCCTTTGACCTTCTCTGACTTTCTTGAATGTTTTATTATAGAGAAAAGCTCCAAGAACCCAAGCTTAAACGTGAGTTTTATTAAGGGGACGTGGCATTGATAGATATAAACTTGAACTACCTTTCTGATGTGCAAATGGAACTTCAGACATATGATGAGAATGTTGATTTTAAGCGGAAATCACAAGAGTCAAGAGTTGGATTGCTGTCAATCTTAAAAAGGGAAGACTTGCCTCTGGATTTGAGAGATTTGGAGAAAGACTAAGGGGTATATTTACAAGAACTGCTGCTAGCTAGCATTAGCGTTAGTTGGCAGCAGTTTTGGGGGGTGATAGCCGGATGGAAATTTTATATATAAATATCGTGAAGTGGGGTTAGCAACAGTTTTTGCACGGAAACGCCCACCTTGCATCTCATTTTTGTTAAGTCATGCTAACAGAAATGGAGAGCTTCAAAATGAATGTTTACATTGGAAACGTGCCGCTAACTGCAGTTAGCGGCACTTTGTAAATAAGGCGATGATAAAAAGCCACGGTAATGTCAATAAATGTACTCTACTGCATCGTGAAATTTTTGTAAGTATGCCCCTATGTGTTCATTCATGCATGGGCCTTCAGACACATTAGGAAATTTGAGGTATTGCAGATGGAGAGGCTTGATCATTACTGTTTATGTACAACACTCAGGGGTATATTTACAAGAAATGGTGCAAAAATGCATTAGTGTTAGTTAGCAGCAGTTTTCTTAACACAGCCTATCACCTAAAAACTATTGTCCTGTTAGCGATGTATTCACAATACTTCGCTACACTGTATTCACAATACGTCACTGCATGGCGATAGTAACAGCTAGCGGAAGTGAAAACTGCCGCTAACACTAGCGCCAAGGTGATAAAAATGTTGACATTAGCGAGAGAAAAGTGACGAAATGCCCATTAGCGGCAAAAATAAACTTATGTTAGTCAGCTCAACATTACTTTTATTTTGCCTATAAGTCCACCTCCAATGAAAAATAGGAACTAAAACCAATTGAATGGAGAATGGAGCAGCCAGGGACAAGTGCAGCAGAGATCAATGCCCCCCTCACCACCCCTAACAGTCAGGATGACCAGCTAGAGTCCCAGGGGAAGAGGAAATGCAGATTCAGGGATACAGTTATGAAACGAAGCCCATCGCTGGGAAAAACCCAGTGATGCATCACTTTTCAAAGCGCCCTTCTTGCAATACCATGGCAGCAGAAACCTTGAAAGTGCGGACAGACACCGGGCCCGGAGGCCTCGCTGGGCATGCGTATGTGACCTGGAGTGGGAGGCAGAGGTGCTGTGGAGTTGCTGGTCTGTGGCAGCAGACATTGAGGTATTGGCGATCACCCTTACCTGGTGGTGACGTCTGGCAGGTCGTATGGAGACACATTGCTGACCTAATTTGAGAAGACCGTCTCGTGCCCCTTGGAGCTGTGAACAGTAGAGCCGCTCCTGCGTATCAAGGTAGAGAGGTCTGCATTGCATACCAGGTGCCACCATTACACCAGGGTGTACGGAGGAGATTAGCAATATAGGCCGAGCCTTTCTGCATCACAAGCCGTAGGATATTGCGCTGGCCGGACGCTGTGGAGGGTGAAGCTCCTGAGCTGCACCAAACTTGTGTGGTTGGATCGCTGCATCTTCACGCCTAAGGGGCACCTGTTGCATCACCTGCATCTAGAGGTTCTCCAGCGGATTTTGTGGTGACTGTGGTACCCAGGATTGTGAGAAACCACCTGGCAGAGACTCCTACTGGCTGTGTCACAGATTTGGAGAGTGCAGCGCATTAAGCCCTAGTGCCAATGTCCAAGTGAGGAGAAGGTGGGACGCATAGCGGAGCAGGACCAGGGGCAAGTCAGGCCCAGGCCTAGCAACTGTGGGTGACACACACCGTGCCCTGAGCAATCCCTGCACTACGGCTGACCTACATCACCAAGGGCACCGCACACGACTGATGGGGCACTCCAATAACTGGCTCAAGTCGCTGAGATCAGCCATTGGTGGCAGTGGGTGCTAGGAGCATGAGCCGGCTCTGGCCCAGGCCCGTGGGTATGCAGCATGATCCGCCGTTACTCGCAGGGGAACTGGGGAACACAGAATTTGATTGCCACTGTTAGACCAGAAGAGGTAACCGGGTGGTGCTGTCTTTCCTTGCACCCAGTTAGTTAGTTTGCTTTTGGGTGGACAGGGGACTAACCCTTATTGGACTTCCTCTTCCCATAGCACTGCACAGTTTGGTTGCTGCTGCTGCTGTCTCCATCTGCTGCTGCTGGTTCCTCTGACCTGGAGGTCAAGTGTTTGACATTGGAGTAACGAAACTTGAGGGGGCCTCCCTGCAAGGTGCGTGAAGGGGCTCCATCTGGGCTCAATCAGGAGCTCTCCGGCCAGAGTGCTGTGCTGACTACTGAGGGGGCCCACTGGAGCTTGGGGGCCCCCGCTCTGCAAGGGCCTGTGTTACTCCCCTGGTGTTTGAGTCCCTCCTCCACCCACAGGCTCCTGCCTGTGCCTCATCTCTGGTGGTAGAGTGGTAGAGTGTCACTGCTCTGCAGCTTGACTGTCCTCCTGTCCCTCTTTTCTGCTATCCCTGTTCATCTTTCTGCTCTTCTCAGTTGCTTTTCTACCATTGTCTATTTTTTGAATCTTTGCTTTGTTGTTCAGGTTCTTTTTTGCGGTTCCTTGTTCCCTAGCCTCTCCCTTGTTGCCGCAGCAATCCCCTGCATCCCCGCCCCTCCTGTGTCCCTCCTTCAACACTACTTAATGGTAGATGCTGTGCAGTCATGCATAGCGGGCATGCCACTGGTGCACAAAAGGCAAGCCCGTCTGCGTACGTCTGCCCCTGTACTCTTCCCAGCACCAGGGACCCTTCCTCTTGGACACTCCACCGCTATGACACCAGCACACTCCTCGCCCTCAACCCTGGACGACATGCTGCCTGCCATCTAGCATCACTGAAGAATACCCTTGCACCCTGTTCCTGCCAAAACTGCAGACGCACCTCCTGCCACATCAGCACACCATCTCCTCTTGCTGCCCAGCTGACCAACATCATACTACCGACCGGCTCAACTGCATCATTCTCAACATGCAGTCCCTCCACAAACACACCACAGAAATCTGGGACCTCCTTGATGCCACTTCTTCAGACATCACCTTTTTCACAGAAACCTGGACCAGTCTCTGCTCTGGACTGGACATTGCCATCGCCATCCCCGATGGCTACAAATCACCTGCAAGGACCACCCCGACCATCCAGGTGGAGGCACTGAAGTAGTCTAACAAAGCACACTCCGACTGACCACTCATTCTAATGACCCAACGGTGAACATGTAACACCTCCACTGCCAGATCCAGACAAACCCCAAAACCACCCTCCACAGCACCCTCATCTAGAGACCCTTTGGGCCATGAACCCCCATTTACCAATGCCATTGTAGACCTCATCGCACCCCTGGCTCTCCCCTTCTCCGATCATCCGACTTGGGGACCTCAAGTTCTACCTGGACAACCCCAGTGACCAGAACACCACCCCCCTCCTGGGGAACCTCGCCAACATCGGACTCAAGCAGCTAATCACAGCACCAACCGACATAGCCGGAGACATGCTTATGCCCTTCTTCTTCGCCAGCAGGAACTTCAACTACAGCCACACCACAGAACTCTCCTGGACCGAGCATCATTGTGTACATCACCCCTTCACCACATCCACTGTACACCACCACCATCATCACCCCCACGCTGCAGCTGGATAAATGCCACCCTAGAACTTTTCGTCAACTCCCTCAGCACCACCACTCCACCAACGCTTACAGACGCCAACACAGTAGCGCGCAACCTCCACCGATGGATCTCCAACTGCTCTGAGACCCTGGCACCCCTCAAGAAAAGACAAGGCAAACAGCACTCCAAGAAGGCCAACTGGTTCACTCCCACCCTCCACTAGTCCAGACGCACCTGCAAACGTCTTAAGAAGAGATGGAGCCACAACAATATTCCTGAAACTCACACAAACTTCAAATCCGCTGTCAACACACACCACACAGAGGAAGAGGAAATACCCTGGATTGATAGGTTTTGTACAGGTAGGTGTCCCTTCCTGCACAACATCAATCAACTCCGCAACACCATGGCGCAAGGGTGCCTCTATGGGCAAATGGCAGCCATTCTTCGTCAATGTAGGGGAAAAATACAAGGGGGCTCGTTCATGAGCCCCTTGAGCCACTTCTGACAGTTTAAAACCCTGGTGCTTCATTTACTTGACGTACTTGCAGCGTTAATTTTGCACCATGCTGCACCGGATTTACAAAGTGACAGATCTAGGCATATGCATGACCTTGTGAAGCACTGTGCCACATTATACCTGCGTCAGGTATGATGTATGCAGGGTGGGATTTCCCACGCAAAAAAGCCTCATAGGATTGGCGCAGTGAAATCCATCACTGCAACAATTCTAGGACGCCACTTTACGCCTGCCTCATGACATGTGCAGTAATGGAAGATATGAGGGCTTATTGCGAACAGGACAACTGTGGAGAGCGGACCTGTGCACTGTCCCTTTAAATTGAAATGTATGATTGAAATAATATCGAGCTGAAAGTGCTGATACTGAGTTGGAAGGGGGGGGGGTTGGGTGAACTGTATGCAATGAGGGGGAGGGGAGATCTGTGCGATCGAAAGGGCGAGAGTACCACTCGGTGTGAGTGGAAGGTCCAGCCGCAGTTGCGCCCTTCGATACAATGTGTTGCAAAAGAGAACTGGGCTGTTCCTGGGGAGGGTGTGTGTGAAGGTCACAGGAGTGTGGAGGAGAGGTGAAGTTTCAGTGGAAACCTACCAAGGGGTATCCATTTTGTTGGATATAGTGGCCTCACACACCTTTGCATGTGTCATGCTTCATCATAGGCAATGCTCCTCGTTGGGTAGGCGGTGCAATCCCCAACGGGCAACACCTTTAAGAGGGGCTCTTTAATGGAGTTCTTTTAATCCAACTGCCTGTAGGTGAAGTGCGAGTGACGGGCCAGAGTGTTGTAGATGGAAAAGTGAGTTCAAATGAGGCAATGGGTACCAGAAAAAACTTTATTCGGGTGGTCCCTTGCTTCAATTAAAATCAGAAGCTAGTCTGTACTCGCTTGAAAGTTATGTTCTCTAGCTCGAGACTAGACTAGACAATGTAGAAAGTGGTCGACATGTTTCTCGCTAAAGTACATTGACACGCAATTCATCAGGACCTATCAGTGGAGAAATTCTGTCTACAAAACATGATCTATCTAAGTATCAGTGACTCATTACAAAATTGTGAAATGGAGTACCTGTGTTGCACTGTTCCTTGCCTAGTGGTCAGGGATTATAAGCAACAACAGTACCTGGCGGGTCGAACATCGGGAGTGAAGCCTCTGTGGTTAAGGTTCCGGGCTCCCGTGTCCATGCTCATTAGTCTACCCCTCTCCGCCGGGACCGGATAGGGTGATTTGGGTGCAAACTGGTCTCCGTAAATTGGAGATCGACTGGAAATATATATGGTTTGCTGTAAAGGAAGCAAGTTAGATCAGGGGTATGCTATGAGAGAACAAAAACCTATATAACAGTCGCTCTTGTTAAAAAAAGGTATGAGACAAGGAGTAATATAAGGACTACTTCTCTGCCTGGAGCCACATTTAAAAAGAGGCTGACTGTTCTTGGCTCGTTGCTATTGTACATTATGAAGATTGTGTTCTGGAATTATTTTACTTTCTGATGTATTGCTTCTAAGTGGCTGCTTGGAGTTAGCATTAAAAGAAATATGCATAATGGTAGCCTCCGGTCTTGTAATTAAATCTTTTCACAAAGCAAATTTTTGTTTGACATATCATATGTGAAGGGTGAGACAGTAGTTCAGCTAATTCCTATCAAATTCCTGGCCTCTGGGCTGTGACTGTGAACTAGTGTTGGTACCACCTTTCAAATCAGCTCCTCACACACAACACTGGCAACTATTTGGGATCCATCATAACCCCTCTTTTATTCAGTCTACCTAACCCACTTACCAAACTGTATAAATCATTCAACCTTACCTGTTACAACTATGCATATGACACCCAAATCATTTTTAAAAAAAGGATGAACAGGAATACCTCTATTTAAGCTTAAAACAAGATGACTGCCTTCGGGCCAGAAACACATGGATGATGAATAACCATCTAAAGCTAAATACCACAGAGGAAGACACGAAGACTTGTGGACAATGGCAAAAATACCAACTTACTGCAATATGGCCTAAGAAACATGAGGCCACTCCAAAAATATCAAAAGGAGTCAGGTATATAGGGGTAACCATGGATTTACAAATATACTTGATACCATATCCTAGTGTCATCACACAGAGTACCTTCTACACAATGAAAACACTACCTTGCATCTTGCCAGTCCTTGGATACCACCCTAAACTGCAAGCCATCCCCACTCTTGTAATCTGCAAGCTTGACTGTCCTAACAGCCTATAACTTGGTGCACTTGTGATCGTTATTATACGCAAAATACAACTCGTTCAAAATGGTAATGCCAGACTCCTTCTCTGCCTTCACCCAAGAGACCACATGACTCCAGTCTTTCAGTCACTCCACATGTTACATAGAGCAACAAGGGCAATGTTCAAGGTACTTTGCACCCCTAAACCTACCAGTTAAATTCAAGCAATACAAACAAAATAGACACTTCGCTCCAGGCTTGCTCGACTTATCCTACTACCTTACCATGAAAAATACGTAGGAGGCACTGCATTCCCAGTCCAAGCCATCAAGGTCTGGAACTCACTACCAGCCAGCATTCGAAGCATCAGCACTTTAGAAGACAGTTGAAAATATGGCTATTTCCAAGACGATTAAACCACCTTAAATTCTGGCAACAGAACCCGGAAAGACAGTCACATCCTCTAACTCTGTCTTCAGCTTTCAACCCACAGACTGGAAACAACCAACCAGGAAATTAATTTTGATAGGCAGGTATGCTAAGGAGGGCTGATCTATGGTTCACCAGGGTATTATATAGTAATGTAATTTCATATACAACATTTATGCCCTACGCTAACACTATTACCATAACACTTAGCGGTCGGCATCCAACTGTAACTTACACCTCTTATTTTCACACAACACATATCTGCTACAAGGATTGTCCATCACCAGGACTGTGCAGCCAATAAACAAGTCACTACCAAATGAATAGACATGGAATAAGTGAAGAGATCTGTCACACACTGCTGGTCAATTGGAGGACTTTAACCCCATCCATGCTGGTGACGGAACCATGCCGTCACGAGCCACGGGTGGTTTGTGCTCTTGACGGCGTGGTTCCGTCATCCCACGAAGCACTGATTTCCTGCCTGTGCGGGTGCATTAGTGAGTGAGCGGAGTTGTGACAGAACCACGTCATCCTAAGCACAGCCCCCCCGTGGCTCGTGACAGCATGGTTTCGTCACAAGCATGGCGCCGCCGCACGACCCCCCCCCCCCAGCACCGAGGCGGAATTACCGCTGCAGCCAAGGAGTTAATCTGTTCCATGACTGCAGGTCCCAAACATCTATACACTATGGCCGCTTCTTCCCTTCTCACAATGTCACTCAGATATGGGATTATGGTAACAATGTACATTCCAGCAGATCTCTCCACTTCTTTCTCCCTCCAACCATGCCAGCTCAAGCCCACAACTATAGACAACATTTCTGATTAGAAAACCCTAGCAATAATCAGCTAAGTAGACCATAATCATAGGAAATAACATAAATGGAACCTGCTTAGCAGTTCAAAGCTGCCAGCATACTAAAAAGCCATAAACTGAACATCTGTCTCTTACATCTCATCATCCACCACTGCGATGCCCTGTGACCCATGACACAATAGCCCCACATCAGTTTTCACCACGCACAACATGGAAACACTTCTCACATAGGATAACAAAACAAAGACAACACCCTTCCAATCACATGCCAAGCATTATGGCATAGCTTACTGCCCATCTACGTAAGCGCTTGAGTGCCTCTCAAAGGGGTAGTAAGTGCCATACAAATTGTACAATTCAATAAAATGCAATAGAATATTTATAATTTGTGCATTACTAAGATTTTTGTTCATCCTATCAAAATCTTTGTTTCCATCACACTTCTGAATTACAAAAAAAAATGTGCTTCATTTGTGCTTTCATAACTGCAGATATATGTTGAAATATTTGTACAATTTATTTACTGGTATGTACATTTTAGTGTATTTACCTATTTATGCCTACTACCCCCCTTGTGGTATAGTCCATCAACCAGGACTCTCCAGCCACCTCTGTCCTGGGCCTTTCTTTCCTGCTGACTCAAGGTGTAACCCATCTCCTTTCAGTCAGCCTCAAGGCCTCAATGCCAGGTGTTTCTTAGCCTTCCTCTTTTCCTTTGAGGTTTCCAGGTCAGGGCTTGCCTGGTGGTGTTTGATGAGGCCTTGCAGAGATTGAGATACGTTCTTGGAGAAATGGTGTGTGTTGCTTGTGTAGTCATCCCTATCCTTCGAGGACAGGGATGACTCCGAGTCCACATCATTGGGGCAATACGCTATCGATCCTGCTACGGTATACTAGATCAATACAAAATACTGAGTAAGTGCACATAGTTGACTCAAGTCAAATAAGTCAAATAAACTTTATTCGGTTCACACATTATGAAACCATAAAAGTTACAACTTACAAATTCTAATACATATCCATTAAAAGCATAAGACATGTTACATGTTACATTACATTAAAAGTACAGGCCCGAGTGTACAGTGCAAAAGTTCTACTGAGTATTCAATAGTAGGGGTATGTGGGGGAAGGACACAGAGATTCCAATATTATTATTTTTTTTTAAATAACAGATTTGTTATACAGTACATATTCCAAGTCCTTTAGGGGTCCAAAGATTTTCTAAGTTTCATTGAACGTCTCAAAAAGCCTGCTATAAAGGGGATACATTCTGGTCTTAACAATAATAGATAATAGAGAGCGGGATGTACCTGTCTAAAATTTAACTTTTTTAAAAGAGGTTTTAAATAAATCGTGGAGCAAACTTTTCTGCCTCTGACCTCGTGAAGCCTTGTACCTGCTGTCCCCGCTACAGGAGTAGCACAGCTGACTGCCCAAGTGCCGCTGGGAGTTTGAGACCACCGCGAGGCCGCAGAGGAGGACGATGCGCCGGCCCCGGGACTGCGAGGTCCAACATACACCATCTCCAGCTGGTCCTCTTCCTGTGAGAGCCGCGCCCCCTTCCAGTGCCCCGCCCCCAGTGAAGCGCTACAACTTCTCGCGGCACCCGCTTCGCGGGTGCCACTCGTGGAGCAAACTTTTCTGCCTCTGACCTCGTGAAGCCTTGTACCTGCTGTCCCCGCTACAGGAGTAGCACAGCTGACTGCCCAAGTGCCGCTGGGAGTTTGAGACCACCGCGAGGCCGCAGAGGAGGACGAGGCGCCGGCCCCGGGACTGCGAGGACCAGCATACACCATCTCCAGCTGGTCCTCTTCCCGTGAGAGCCGCGCCCCCTTCCAGTGCCCCGCCCCCAGTGAAGCGCCACAACTTCTCGCGGCACCCGCTTCGCGGGTGCCACTCGTGGAGCAAACTTTTCTGCCTCTGACCTCGTGAAGCCTTGTACCTGCTGTCCCCGCTACAGGAGTAGCACAGCTGACTGCCCAAGTGCCGCTGGGAGTTTGAGACCACCGCGAGGCCGCAGAGGAGGACGAGGCGCCGGCCCCAGGACTGCGAGGACCAGCATACACCATCTCCAGCTGGTCCTCTTCCCGTGAGAGCCGCGCCCCCTTCCAGTGCCCCGCCCCCAGTGAAGCGCTACAACTTCTCGCGGCACCCGCTTCGCGGGTGCCACTCGTGGAGCAAACTTTTCTGCCTCTGACCTCGTGAAGGCTTGTACCTGCTGTCCCCGCTACAGGAGTAGCACAGCTGACTGCCCAAGTGCCGCTGGGAGTTTGAGACCACCGCGAGGCCGCAGAGGAGGACGAGGCGCCGGCCCCGGGACTGCGAGGACCAGCATACACCATCTCCAGCTGGTCCTCTTCCCGTGAGAGCCGCGCCCCCTTCCAGTGCCCCGCCTCTAAATCTTCTCACTCCTCAAAAGCGCTACCTGGACCGCTCATCGCGGGACGCGCGCGGGGCGAAGTCCGGGCGAAGCCCGGGCCAAGGGCGGGCCCGTTGTTGTCCGTTAGTGCCCGATAGAGACCGGACCGGGCCACCCCCCTTTCTTCACTGAATCCGCACCCAGACAACACCATGCCACCAAAAACCAGGAGCACCACAAAGACAAAATCCAAAAATGCACAGGAGGTAGCTCAAATAACGGGTCCTATTGATTTATTCATCTCACGGACCCATGAGGTAATAAATCAGAGTATCGCCCTGATGGAAAAGAGAGTGTCACTAGACCTCATGAACGCGAATGCAAAACGTTCCTCTCTAGGCGCCATAGCAAACGCCACCTCTCCTATCCATCTTAACTCACAAAACTGTTCCCTCCCCGTGACCCTGTCAGCACCAGACATAAATACAGTACCATCGATAGTAAACCTTTCTGTAACGCAGTCCGAGTCTGACCTCTCATTAACGCCTGACGACTTGGAAGTAACCCCTGACCTGGCGATTTGTCAAACCCAGGAGGACGCCCAGACAAATGTTAACCTGCTCCAACAAGGCGAAAGGGAAGGAGCAATTCCAAAACGAAATCCACTAATCGCCGAAAAAGCAGTAACTATGGCTCCGTGTTCAGATCATGCGACAACTCATTCAAATTCCACAACGCCGCAAAGTATATTACTCCCTTCCGCAACCAATCTACCTCACATGGCTACATCCAATGAGTCTGCTGACAACCTATGTAGAACATGCAAAGTCACCTCGCAAGTTCTCACTACAACGAAAGATCTGCTATTTCAATACCTGAAGCCCATTCAACTTAGTATCAGGAACTTAGAAGCCCAGCTAACCATAATTTCTGCCACCCTCCTTGATACTAACACCCGTATAGAAATAAAGGGTCAGCGGAATCCTTCGCAGCCACCCAAAAAACAACTCCAAGCACAATCACAGAAAGTAGCTAAACATCCAAATCCAACTACCCTAGCTCAGAAAAGTCACAAACAAAACACCATACAGCAAAAGCCACTATCCACAACACCCCAACCACAGCGGAATAAAACCTCTGCTGTACCTAATCACCGAACAGAAATTACGGACCCAGTTATTGTAGATACCCCAGGTCCAGCGACAAATATAGACACCAGCAGAGCCCTTCCAGAAAAAAAGCCTCCATCTCTCCCATCGAAACCAGCGGCCTCTCAGTCGTCTTCTAAAAATACCATCAAAAAACCACCAGCAGCTAGACGCCCTGCCCACTTGCCCCCGGAAGCCACCCCTTATACGATAGTCCTTACAGGTGTACCAGAATTAACCGACGATACACCCGAAACTGCATGGTCACTTAAAAATAAGGTCATGCAGTGGTTAAGCATTAATAGACCTCTTGAATCCCATCTATCTGGAGGGATCACCACAGCCCGCAGGGTAGCCTGGATAGGCAAAACAACAAAATCAATCCGCGGAGACTGTATCATAGTGACCTGCAGAGACCCCTCTGCAGTGGACTACATCTGCGCCTGGCCCTTGCTCGAAAAAAAAGGGGGGATCGATGCTCGCCATCTTTCCTTTTTCTATCCCCCAGCAAAACATCACCGCAATACCCCACCCTGGTCATGGCATCAGTTCCCCAAAGAACCATGGAACCAGGAGCCATGGAACCAAGAGCCTTGGAACCAGATGGAATACACATACGACCATGCAGGTAGGAATGGACCGAGAGAACGGCCAAGAGAACGGCCGAGGCACTATTGGCAAGAAAGACCCTATCAAACCTACGAAGGCTGGCAGGGTCTCTCAACGCAAAACCGTTTTGACTGTCTAGAGATGGTCGACTGACCACTCAGGGATGAACTTAGACATCCAAAATCTGTTATCACATCGCAACCAGTTAACTCTATGCAGCATCCAGCACCCCCAGAGTCCCCTTCCAATAAACACAAAAATCCACCCCAGGAACCTCTTAATGTTCATTTTATCATTCCCAAAAAAGTTACCCATATCACCCAGGAACCATTTAATGCGCTCTTTAACATTTCAAAAAAAGTTACCCCTATCACTCTTTCAGCAAAAGTTGACACTATTTCAGGATTGTGCCACCAGCCAGCCGTAGCCCCTAAAGTTCTAGCTGAACGCCCCTGGGTCAAACTACGACAACTACCAGTAGTCGAGGCTGCTAACAACCCGACAAATCCATCACACACCTTGATGGAATCTCCAAACCTGAGTTTTTCCATCGTATATTGGAATATTGCAGGCCTAACCACAAAAATAACATCTTCTTTGTGGCTTGACACAGCAAAGCGACATCAAATTCTGTGTCTGCAAGAAACCTGGTGCACAACCCCACTGCATTTAGCGGGTTACAAAACTCTTTTTACCCAAGCAGTACCTGGAAATATGGGCAGACCAAAGGGGGGCTTACGACCTACATTGCCAACACCCTCCCTCTCAGAGTGAAACTATTAAAGGAGTCACCCATCTTTCAAATCATACAAATCACGCAGTCAACAGTATCCAAAGGAAATCATCATATATTCATAAACTATTATAACAACTCAGGCACTCTGGAATGCTGTTCATATTTAGATGAAATAGTCACATTCCTAACTTCATTTCAAAAAGACAATAATAAATCTCCAACTTATTTCATCTGGGGTGGGGACTTCAACTCCACATTGTGCCCAAAGCATAAAAACGGGAACTGCGGGCTCCAAGATGAATTTGGGAATCCCATCCCTCACTTCGCGCATACGCCATGTGGCAACAAATTAAATGAAATCCTTTTTACCCTAGACCTCGACTTTGTCAATGAACTAGTCGATCCACAGCAGGATTATCTACCCACCTTTCATGGGCGAGGCTGTTCCTCAACCATCGACTACATCATAGCCTCAAACTCCTACAAAGGGCAACTAATTAACTACGAAATTGGGTCAAACCCAATAAGCGACCACTATTCGCTCAGCGTGGAAATCCATATGATACAAGCAGGCACATACCCCATAAAACTTAGTTCCCTTGATCAACACTCGATGTCTATAAACAAACTGAATGGGTACACAATTAAATGGACAAAGATTGACCCGGAAGAGATGACACAGAGGATCCTCGGAAAAACACATCACTGGCTAGCCAAATGCATGTCCCTGGAGACACCACCAGAAACAATTGTCACCTCCTTCCAAAGCATCCAGGAAGTAATAAGGGATGAGCTATTTGTCAACATAAAAAACAAGTCCAGGCTCCCTACCACGAGATGGTTTGATACCGCCTGCCGGAAGACACTCACATCCCTCAAAGAAGCTCTATGCAAGTAACCGAGAGACCCCCAAAAAATCTCTCAATTGAGGAAAATCTATAACACTGCTCGGAAAAACCGCAAAAAACAGATCAAACGAGACCTCTGGCTGCGTCTACATGACAGTGCTCAAAGGAAAGATAGCACTGCATTTTGGCAGACCATAAGATCACCCTTCTTGGCCAGCAGCAGTTCCTCTGACCATCTTGATGTGGCAATAACTGAGGAGGACTGGGTCTCCCACTTTTCAAAAATTTTTGGAACCCAACTAGACGCCGTACCAAATAACCAAACACAAGAACTTGAACTGGTGAAGAACAACATCTACCCGATTAATTTACGTTTCACCCTCAACGAAATTATAAAGGCAATCAAGGCCTCAAAAACTGGTAAGGCCCCTGGCCCCGACGGGGTTCCAATGGATCTGTTCCTACATGACGTTGACTATTGGTCAAAAATAATCACACGGGTCATGTCAGCAGTAGCTTCAACTGGTCTCTTTCATTCATGGTCAACCTCAACATTACTACCCATCTTCAAAAAAGGGGACCGCAATGACCCTGCTTGCTATAGACCGATCTCCCTTCTGGACTCCACTGGCAAGATTGCAGGTCGATTACTCCTGGACCGACTACAATCTTGGGCCCGGGAGAATAACATCATAACCGACCTGCAATACGGTTTCCAGAAGGGGCTCGGGACTGTGGAACAGGCCCTTAACCTCATCCTCCTGGCTGGAAAATATGCTCGCGCTAAAGGAGGCAAAATCTTCCTTGTCTACGTAGATCTAAGCGCGGCATTCGACTGTGTCCAGCATGCAAAGCTCTGGCAAACACTAGCCGACCTTGGTGTGGATCCTCCGATATTAACTTTTCTAAGAGAACTCTACACTAACGCAGAAGGCCGAGTACGATTTGGCACCAGCAGTGAACTGTCACAACCCTTCCAAATAACGAAAGGAGTAAGGCAGGGATGTGTACTGGCTCCCTTCCTGTTCAACCTCTACACAAACGGGCTTGAACAGGCGATGCTGGAAGGGAGCCAGGACCTGCCCCAGATAAATCACCGCCCGATACCCACCCTCCTGTATGCTGATGATTCTGTAATCCTAGCACGGACCTTAAACCAACTTCAGCGGCAGCTCAACAAATACGTAACATTTATGGACTCACTTGGCCTTAAAGTTAATATCAAAAAAACGTTTACAATGAATATTGGCCCCAGGACAAAAGTTTCCAAACCCATATTGATCAATAATAACAGGCTAGAAAGAACCCCGGTGTATCCATATCTGGGCATCCTAGTGGATGACGCAATGAACTGGCATAAGGCAGTGGAAGCCAGAAACCTTCATTTCCGCCGTGCAACCTCCGCACTAATTTCTTTTTCGAGGAAACTTGGCCAACCAGCCCCACCCGAACTGTTAGCCATATACTATGCAAAATGCCATAGTGTGGCCACCTATGGAGCTGGAATTTGGGGACATGGATGTATTGATCAGCTTCAGGTCACCGAAAATGCCTTTATCAAATACATCCTAGCTCTTCCCCAAAGTTCCCCGATATTAGCCTCGCACCGGGAGCTTGGTATGGAATACATCACCGACACCATCCGATGCCAGCCCATCTTACTGTGGCATCGAATATGGTGTAATCCCGAAAGTCATCTAACCCGCTCCCTTATTACTGACTGTCTTGGCCTAACAAATTGGCGGAAAATCCCGTGGCTTAACTACATATATAATCTCTTTAAAGATCTGGACTGTGAGCACTATATCCACGAACCACCCTCAGTCGAAGACATTTCAAGGAAACAACTAAAGCAAATGTGTATGGGCCATTTGAGAGAACTCCGAAATCAGGCAGAGATTATTAAAACGCAAAACGAAAAAATCTGTTCACTGCAGCCAGGAAAAGCTATCCAGCCCTATTTGACATATTTCTTATCGAACCATGAAAAGTTTTTACTAACTAGACTACGTTTCGATCTCTTTTACCGTTTGGTTTCATTCCCGGAAATGAAGAACTGGTCCCGCAATCTGATGAGATGCCCCTGTGACGGAGTCGCCTCACAATCCACGATTCATTTTTTCTTTTTCTGCAAATATTACAAACTAGCAAGGAAAACATGGATTATCCCTATTCTCCGATCCAGTGGACTCAGACAATCTTACCCAGCGCTCTCCCACTTGCAATCCCCGAAATCCCCTTACGAAGCCAAACTTATAGCAACTTTTCTCAAAGCAGTAATATCAACACGCCGTAATATTTCTAGCTAAATCAATATTTTGCCGACCTGTAAAAACTAGTCCACCGTTTCAAAAAGTTCCTCTGTACAGTGATTTAATTCTTTTTGTGATCTTATTGTTTTTAAACTTTTTCCCCTGTGTTTAAAAATCTTTCTATCAAATGTACTTTTTATGATTATTCAATTTGATAATCGAATAAAAGTTGTTGAACTAGAACTAGAACTAGAAATAGAAGCTCCTAGGGGTTTCATAGAACTTACAGAAGAACACAAAGTGCAGCAGATCCTGTGGAGACATATTGTCGCAGCCACAGGGTGCTAGCACTTTCCCTTTGTGACACCCTCAAGGAACAGCTAATAAAAGATGGAAATAAACCATTCTAAACCTGATTAACAGAAAGCGCTCATAAGAAGGTACCAGCCATTGTAGGTATGGTTTCAGCTCTAGAGAAGTCCTGAGTAGTATATGTTTACGTACACTGTTCTTTAACAGTTCTCTTTCCTCTCTTTCCATTTTTTCACGTAGCATAAAGGAGCTCTTTACAAGATGCACATCTTCCCTGGTGATACAATGAGGTATTAAAAACAGTTCTGGACGTCAGGGAATAAAAATCATGTGATCTAGGCTCAAAGTCTCTTTTAAGATTTTATGTGTAAGGTCGAGGTGTTCATTTAGCCAACATTTGAGCCAGAAGATTAGGGGACGCATGGCCAGGGTATCACGGATGTATGGGGTGCCTGTTTCTTCATGAACCGTTAGATTCGCCGTCGCGTGTGGAACGCACAACAGCTGCTTTAAAAAGCTGTTTTTGGTCACCTGCAGGCCCTCAAGACCAGAGTACCCCCATAAATCGCTCCCTAATTAGCTATAGAGACGCTTTTAGCTTGATAAATTTTCAGCATAGCGGCCACCGGGCGGTAGCCAATTTGAGCCGCAAAGCTAAATAATGCTCCGTTGGACCTAATAACCTCTCCCCTTTTCTTGTTAAGCAGAGCGGCCCAGTTCAGTTTATCATCCAATAGGACGCCCAGATAGGAGAACGTTGTGGAAATAGGCACTCTAACACCATTTACCTTGAAGGGATACTGCTTTTTGGGGCGCTGCCCTACCTGCATTACATAAGATTTGGAGTTGTTTATGGCCAGGTCTCTATCATCCATAAACCCCCGGAATGCATCAAGTAGGGTCTGTACATTTTGGGGGTACGTGCCAGAAGGACGGCGTCGTCCACATATAGCAAGATGGGCAGACCCCAGCGTCCCACATATGGATAATCAGTCCTTGTTTCCCGCAGGGTTCCTTCTAGGTCATTGATGTAAAGATTAAAAAGGAATGGTGCAAGAATACACCCCTGTCGTACACCCCGTTCTATTTTAAAATTCCTGGTCACCTTGAGGTCAGAAGCATATCTAATGTTTGCCCGTGTATCTCTATGTAGTTCCATCAGAAGGTCCACCAAATTAGGCTCCACCCCCATGTTCCTCATGGATTGCCACAGCTTTTCCCGAATGACACAGTCAAAAGCGGATGACAAATCCATAAAGGCCAAGTATATTGTCCCTGGGCGGGCGATGGTGTACTTTCCGAGGATCAGGTAGAGATTAAGACATTGTGCCATGGTCGAGTGGCCTGGGCGGAACCCAAACTGGATGTCTGAAATGATCTCGTTATCTTCGGCCCAGGCAATCAATCTCTTTAAGATGACTCCTCCTATGACCTTTACTACGGAGTCAATGAGGGAGATTGGTCTATAGTTCATAGTACAGTCACGGTCTCCCTTCTTAAAAACTGGCACAATAGTAGAGGTTCCCCAGGATTTTGGGCAGCCTACTTTAGCTGTGGCATTAATTACAGCAACCAAGATTGAAGCCCAGAAAGAGGGGTTTGATTTAAAAAGGTCCGGCGGGACACCATCTGGTACCGGCGCCTTCTTATTTGTGATATTATTAATGCCTTCCACCACCTCCCCTACGGTGAACACACAACTGTTTCCTTATTCAAGGTCCTGACTGTCGACTGTACCAGGGTAAATTTACTTTTAAAAATATTAGCAAAGTGAGATACCCATTCTTCCTCAGTTATATTGGTGCCCACTTTCACGACTCTTTCCACTGAGAAGAGTGGTCTATTAATGAATTCCCAGAATCGGGAGCTGCTAGAGAGTCAGGGGATCTAAAAGCTCCCTCCACGTAGCCTCTTTCAGGTCCTTTTTGCGGGTTGCCAACGATTTTTTATATTTGTGCCGAAGAGTTCGAATCTGTTCTTTGTCCCTTGGGGTTTCTTTCAGGGCCGCCTTGAGATCTCTTGCGGCTTTAGAACATAGAGAAGTGGGGCTCAACGGTTAGAGGTGGCAGACCCGGAGGCAGAGGTCGGCCCGGGACCAGGGTTCAATTCCCGACGCGGCCGGGTGCAGGACCAATGTCAGCGGGCCTGATAAATCTCACCTCGGTGCCACTCTAACCATGGGGTCCCACGCTGCAACTCTGGGCAATAGCTTGCTTAATCTCCACTCCGGCCCCATCACCGCCGGGGATGCCTGGCTGCATCTTGGGGATGCCCAGTAAAGGGACCATCTCACAGGGAAAGCCAGGACGGGTTCCCCAGTGGTACAGCGCTGGGACGCTTCCGGGTGACCACGCGCTCTATAAATTCAACATTCATTCATTCATTCATTCATAGAGGACTAAACCATCTGGGTTCACTAAACGCCTTATTTTTCCCTGGGGCAGATAGCAAGTTCCCCACCTTAAAGACAATTTCTTCAAATGCTTTAAGGGTGCCCTTGGCGGTTGATTCCACATTCATGCAACACCAAAATTCCGCCGCACATGCATCTTTGAGTACTTTATTAAAAAGGGAAGGGATTACTTGGATCCATTTCAGCCGACGCTTACCATCAGTTGATTGTAACCGAGCAGGGTTTGATACAGAATCCTTTTTCTTCAATAAGCTACCTCCTAAATTCACACACACTGGGTTGTGGTCATTATGGGCGCTTGCTGCGATTAAGAATCCCTTCAGAAAGGACGAGATGGGCCTAGAGAACAGTATATGGTCTATAAAGGATCCTTCCCCGCGACCTTTAAATGTCGGTTCCATTTATCTACTAAATGGGGGCGCATAACTCATAGCAGGGTACAGATCAAATTTATCAAGCATGTCATTAAGGACATTTCCCTGTGCGGAATGCTCAAAATGAAAACCCTGTGTCAGTGAGCACCCCATTGACCCCATTTCTGTGTTTTTAGGGTCACCACACGGATGTACATTAAAGTCGCCTGTGATAGTTAGATTATTTCTGTATGGGCCACAACACTGCTTTACAAAATCGATCAACTCAGTTATCTTACAGCTTGCATCATTATGTACAGCGTTGTAAAAGTTTATCACACACAGGCTGGTATTACGCCGCCCTAAGACGATTGCCTGTGTATCTCCGTAGACTGGCGAGATAACCCTGATGTTGCATCTCAGAGCCAGGGAGGTAAAGATAACCAGACCCCCCCCCCCCCCCCCCCCCTTGCTCTGCCACTTTTAACACACGTTTCAGGCACAAAGAACGCTTTGTAACTGGCCAGAGAAAGGTTACACTCAACCAACCAGGTCTCCTGGAGACAGATTACCGAGAAATGAGTGACGAACTGCACCCATAGGGGGTCTGCGATCTTACCCACCAGCCCTGCGATGTTCCAAGACAATACATTATAATCCGGAGCATTATCATGGTTATCCCAAGATATGGTGATATGCTCCCCTGGGTGATCAATAGTTGATACCCCCTGGGGTCATCCTCCCTTAACCCAGTTCTTGGGACGGTGTCTAATAATTCAGGATAAGGCGCTAATGCCTTTGTATCCGAGAATGGGCCTGCTTCTGTATCATGTTTATCAGAGGGTACACAATCGCTGACTACCAGGGCTAAATTTACCTCATTTTCTCGTAGTCAGTCGCAGTCATTAAGTCCTGAAAGAGCTGCATATCTGTTGGGGCCCAACGGGATTGGGGATATTTGTAGGCCCCCCGTGAGTTATCCCCTACTGTCCTAGATTGAATTAGGCCAGACCTAGATAGATCTCACAGTTTATACGGTCGCACCCAGTGTCCCTGAGTCAGATTATGTTGCTCGTAACTCCCCGCCCTGTAGAAAAAGCCAAGTGGCAGGATCTCTGTAGGCGGGGACACGCCTGTAGGCGTACACCAGGCGCTTTACAAATGCCCCATATAATAATCTGTACCTTGACCCCTATACGCCACACCCGAATCTACCTCCATGAATATGCTATCTGCTGCTAGGAAGTTATTAAAATTTACCACTATACAGTCACGCGGCGTACCATATTAACATTGTGTGTAATATGATGCCCAACTACTGTGTTACAGGCCAACCAATGTGTGACCTTGTTTTTGAGTTGTACATAATCCTCTTTAGCTCCATCAGGGAGAGTGGGTACATTACACAAAATGATCACTAGCGGGGCTGATTGGGGCGGTAGGTCAATAACCGGTGGGTTTTCTGAGTTTCTGATTCTCTTGGCTATATTGATGTTTTCCCCAGCCTGATCTAGAGCTACCGGGTTTGACTTCTCTGCTACTCCCTCTATGTGTTCTGTTCCTGCTTTACTGTTAGAATTTATCCCTTCTGACTCTCTTCCAACCTCATTACTGGTGAATTTTTGAGGCACTATGGATGTTACAGTTAGTGGTGATGGCATTGTGTGTGGAAAGCTATTACTGGTCCCGTTCGGTGTCAGTAACACTTTATGTATGGGCAACGCTCACATTTATTTTTCACACTTGTGATTACTTTCAAACAAGAAAGTGATTGGGGAATTTTATAACTCGTTCTAGAGAATATACAGAGCATTAGCATACACGAAAGTAAATGATGCTCTTTGCAATTGAGGTTAATATAGATGATATGGAAACAGTGAAGATACTGTACCTAATAAGAATCACGCTAGGACAGAGAATTCTGGGTTTATTGCATGGAAACTTTTCTTTGCCAACATTGAATTTTAAACAATTTAGTGATTATTACTTCTTTAAATCCCTAAGGTTATTCGATGCAAATATTAAGGTTTTACCAGTATTAATCCTTATTTGATGTATCTTCTTTAGTGATCTGGAGACGGAATTCCAGACGAATTACGACCTTATCCTCCTAGGATAAATGTGATTTTCTACATCTACTTTTGGAGGTATTTATAAATATTCTTCTTACCAGTTAAAATATAACTGGGGCTTAGGCTTTCTCTTGTAGAACTCTGTCTTTTCATTCCACTTTTTATTACTCAGTGTTTTTAAATAGTGTCGCAAAAGCCTGCTAGCTGTGATGACATTCTTTTTCTTATTAACTCACAGGGGTGATGGTTTTCAATATACACAATCTTGTCACTACCTGCATGATTTCACTTGTTATGAACAGAGGGGCTGCTACATAGCACAATAGAGATATCATTAAGAAAAGGAAATTGTTTTTAATTTCTGTCATATCTCTCCTTTTGTATATAAGTAATATAAAATATTGGGTATGATCTTGTTCAACAGCCTTGAAAAAGTCACAAGTTGGTGACGAAACACGTGTCAGCTGCAGCTGTACCATTGTTAGAACAACTCAACAATTGTGATGAAGATTGCTTGCTGAACTAATCACACGCTGAACCTTTTTATATTAAATAATTTTACTGATTGTCGAAATTCAGCTGTTTACTTATATGTGCTGTGCTCTGTCTATGGCTTAATTTGTCATTTATATGTACAGAATTTTTTCTGCATATATTATGTGATACAGTGGGTGGCACGGTATTGAGACATGGAGTACGCTTTGAAAATAGTGAGGCAATGCCTATTCTATATGCAAACATAACAGAGGAGCTGGCTGTCTAAGTTATCCACTGCCACCATCCTTTTTTCTATTCCCTCATAAGAGTTCCTGATGATTCTTATAAGTTTATCTGGCACACTGTAGTGGCAGAGGAGTTTCCAAGGGGTCTCTCTGTCCACGCTGTTGAATGCCTTCTCATAGTGGATGAAGAGGACATAGAAGGGAATACCATTCCATCGACTGCTCAATGATGATGCACAGTGTTGCAATCTGGTCTGTACAGGATATATCTTTGCAGAAGCCAGCTTGCTGATCATGCAACTGAGCACTGACTTATTCCTTCATTCTGTTTACAATGACTCTGTCGCTTGCGCAGTTACTAAGGTCACCTTTCTTGAGGATCTTGATGAGATATTCTCCTTCCAGTCTGACAGAACTTTTTCCTTTTCCCACATCCTTTCAATCATTGGGTAGAGCAAGTATTCTGATTGTTCAATGTCTGCCTTCACTACCTCTGCAGGAAATTTGTTGGGCCCTAATGCCTTCCCATTTCTCACATGTTGATTGGCTTGCCGTATTTCTTCCTTGGTTGGTCTGCTGCAGTCGACTGGCAAATCCTTGTCAGCTGGCTGTATGTCTGGGGGAGACTGTGGCACGGGCCGGTTCAGCATTTCTTCAAAGTGCTCCACCCATCTTCATTATTGGCCTTTGTTACCCTTAATTGGAGCTTCATCTTTAACAGGCATTTTGGCTTGCTGTATCTGCCGGCGAGTTTTCATGTTATGTTGTAGAGTTCTTTCAAGTTTCCATGGTTTGCTGCTTCCTGGACTTCTGTGGCAAGTTCATTGATTAATCTATGCTTGTCTGATCCTAAACTTGCTTTGCTTCCTTGTTGGTTTTGGTGTTTTTGCCTTGTGCTTGTGCATTTTTTGCTCTTGTTCAGCTGGTGATGACTGCAGCTTTGTTTCCCTTTCTCTCTTGGATTTACAGAGAGTCTCGGTGGAGATCCATTCTTTATGCTGGTGTTTCTTAGGACCAAGTGCATCCTGGCAGGTTGATTTCACTGTTTCTTTGAACTTCTCCCACTAAAATTTTCCTGGATCTCAGTTGTCATTTAGTTCTTTTAGAATTTGAAGCTTTTTACTGAGCGTGACCAAGTATTCACTCCATTTCTGTGCATCTTTGAGGGGGGTGGTCTTATATTGCTGGGGTTGGTTTGTCAGTTCCAGTCATGCTTTCTTCAGCTTTAGCCTGACCACGACAACGTGATGCTCCAATGCCACATCTGCTCCTCTCATCACTCTCACATCCTGCATGGAACTCTGGAACTTCTTAGCAATGAAGACATGGTTGATCTGATTCTCTGTTAAATGGACTCGTGAAACTTATGTTGCCTTGTATATTATTTTGTGTGGGAATACAAACTGCTCTTTAATATGAAAGTATTTTCAGAAAACAGAGGATGAGAGAGTGTCTTTACAGATGGAGGTGAGGTTCTCTGCAGCAGGAGGAAGTACAGATAAAGTATAATTGCTATCTAAGTGGTTTGTGGATGGTAAAGTGTATATGTCTCTACATATGGGAAGACAGTATAGTTCCCTCCTTCTCCAGAGAGGGCAATCATGTGCTGGGTTTCTCAAAATAGGTGGGGTCCCTTGTTTTAGGAATTTCTGCACAGGGGATAAATAAAGTTTATTTCAGCACAGATGGCATGATTTGAATTGGAAATTTAGCATTTCAATATAGTGCGTGGCAATCCAGACAGTTTTCTCCCCACTAAGTATTTGGATTAGGCTAATGGGACTAGGAGAAGAGAGAGGACAATGGGTGGGACTATGAAGGGGGAATAGGAGGATAAAAGGAGCTCCTTTTCACTTATTTGACACAGAAACATACAGTCTTGGAAAAAAAAATACTGTTAAGGGAAATAAGATTTCCCAATGCAGCTGTTACTGTTCCCGAGTAAGTGCCATCAATACTCAGTATGAGAGTAAAGAAGTGTCACACTATAGCAACTGAGATGTGCACTTTATGGTGATGCACTATTCCCTAAACACACTATTGTGCTGTCATATTTCTTATCGCTAGTACCACACTTAATTTGGTAGCACAACCCCATAGAGGAGGGGTCCCCACACCCCCTTAAATGTGTCAGTGTGAACCAGTGGGTCCTTGCTAATTCCACCAATACATCTAACCATGATCTCCCCTCTAACTCGGCCACTGGTTTTGATATTGGATCAGTTCTTCTTCGTCTATGCTGGACATCGTGATTTTAATGAAAGAAACTTTGTAGGGCACTTTTGAGGCTGCAGTTTTAAATACAGATGCTCTGAAAGTCTCATAATCTCTATTAGCAGACCATTGCTTCAGAATTAAAACAGATTAATAACTGTATGCCCCAGCTTGTAAAACCCGTGGAATGTGGGGATGTGTTGCAACGTCATGGAATAAGTGTTGATGTTGGCGAGAACAATATAGCAAATATCCCGGTAATAACCCCAACCTCTGAGGTGCTACCCTCACTATATATATCCAAGCATCAGATGTTAGTAAAAAATGGGGAAGTTACTTCTATGGTTATACTTCTGCCTTAGGGGCAGAAGACAGAGGTAGAAAACAAAAGAGGGGGACCGAGATTTCGGGTCAGGAAAAGTAAGATCCCTACTAAGAGGAGTAAAACTTCAAACACAACGAGAAATGGCGGTGTGAAGAATTGTGGGATCTTAGGTGCCATCCAGGACAAAGGTAGATGTGTTAGTCCAGATTCAGATTATACGGGTGGGAAATCCAGGTTGCTAAAGAGGGGGTTCAGAGGATGAATTTGGTTAGACATGCACAGGATAGGCGACGTAAGCAAAAAGGTCAACAGAGGAGTGAGGACAAGGGTTCCAACCGAGAAGGTCCCAGAAGGATGGGCTCCAGGAGAAGGGAAAAAGGATCTGACGTATATAACTCAGAAGTTACATTTAACTCAGACAAGGAAAGTCAGTCTGGTGGTGTCCAGAGTGTGGGTACTCTCGTGTCCAAAAGGAATAGTGAAGGACAGGGGAAGGATGTAAGTTCCTTATGGGTATTCTTAGAGCCCGTCCCTGAAAGAAGCAAGTGGAGGAAAAGGCGCAGGAAATTAAATCCTCTAAATAGATCTCATCTGCTCAAGACATTTTCAGTCTGCTTAAACCTCCATTCAATATTCCCTAGCGATATGAAACAGGTTGGCTTTCTGTTAAATAAAGAAGTAACAAAAATCCTGTTATACTCAGTGTTGGTTAGAGATGTTCTGCTCAATGCCAAAAGTGAATTAAAATCTCGAGGGTAAAAAATTACTCACAGCTAGAGTTGGATTGTAACATTTTTCCGAGATTGGGCTTCTTGCAATGCCACGTGGTCTCCAGCTAAATCAAGTTAGACTAGTTTTGCAGAGTGATCAACTTAGGTCCACGCATATAATGGAAAATAGAGAGGGCAAATTGAAAATCACTTTGCCCCAATGGGAGGGAAATAAGGGGAGGCAAATTCTATTTGCCTAAAATAGGTATGGTTGTCTAGGTTAGGACAAGGATGGCAGGGTTTGCCCAGACGTGGGTCCCTTGCTCACTTTGCCACTGGATTCAATCTAGCCTGGCTGATGAGGGGTGTTACCCCGAAACTGGTCCCAAGATGCTTGTTTCCAGTCCAGGGAAGACCTGGCTTGGCAGTTCGGGCTGGACTGTTCCCATGAGGAACAGGGTCAAGACTGATTTACATAAGACTAGGTGTGAACTGGGGTGGTGAAGTGAGCTAAAGAACGATGATGGATTCAACTCAGATCTGTGACTGGTGGTGAGTGTCTGAAAAGTTTCAGCGCTTCGTCCATCATCTCCTGTGTTTGCTTTGTTCGTCCTAAATAGGCAGGATACGCCCAGACATAGGTCCCCAAATATGCACTGTATGCACTTTACAAATCTGAACGGATGGAAAGAGAATCAACAAAATCAACTGTTGTAAAATACTTGGGAAACGAACTGTGTAGACAACCACTCCCGCTGTATCTTACCCTACCCGTGACCAGTTGGGAGAGATCACTTTTGTTTAGTTTAAGAGCGGGTTCTGTGAAATTTTTGTTGTCTTTCCCCTTGGGCTATCGACACAGCACAGAATATAATCCATGCCCGTGTGATGGTGTCAGTACACAGGATGATCTGCACTTTCTATTCTTCTGCAAATTTTATCTAAGATATATTAAATGGTTTTTAACTCCATATTTTAAGAAACATAGACCCCTTTCTCTTGAGGAGTCTTATATAATGTTGGTTTCCCTGGATTCAGATGAATTAATCTTTCGCACTAGCACTTTTTTGAGACTGATAACACGAGTGCGTAAAACGATGGAAAATCCTTGATGTTTGCCTCATCAGAATTGTATTACATTTTAATCATGAATTTTTGTAATAATGTGTAATGTAAATGAATTGTTTTTATGTGGTACTTTTATGAATTTTATGAAATTCGAATAAAGGTCTTTTGAACTTGAACTTGAACTTGAACTTGGGTCCCTTACTCACTTTGCCACTGGATTCAACCTAGCCTGGTTGACGAGAGGTGCTACCCCGAAACCGGTCCCAGGATGCTTGTTTTGGGTCCAGGGAAGATCTAACTTGGCAGTTCGGGCTGGACTGTCCCCTTAAGGAGCAGGGTCAAGACTGATTTGCATATGGTTAGGTCTGAACTGGGGTGGCGAAGAGAGCTAAAGAACGATGGTGGATTCAACCCAGATCTGTGACTGGGGGTGAGCGTCTGAAAAGTTTCAGTGATCCGTCCATCATCTCCTTGTGTTTGCTTGGATTCTCAAATGTTGCCAGAAATTAAAAGTTGAATGTGAGATTGATTGGGCATCCGTAAGTAAATACGAGCTCAGAAGAGTAACTAAACAGGTGTTTAGAGAGAAAGTTTTAAATTATTTAAGGAAGAAGAAATCAGTAGCCCTCCTGATGAAATTGTGGATGCAGGAGGAGACATTTCCTTACTTGGAGAATCTATCTAATTATTGGCTAAGACGATATTTATTGAAGTTTAGATGCAGTGTAAACCAGGTTTTGATATCTGACGATCATGGTTCCATTTTAGACAAGGATAGAATTGGCAAATGTGGATTTAATACAAAGGGAGATCTCAAACATGTTTTAGTGGATTGTTTCTGGTTTTTAGCTCCACAAACGTTTTTGTTGAAGCCTGTTTTACAAAAATATGATATTAGGGATAGGAGGCAAGCAGTTAACCTAATCTTAAATATGTGATTTTTGGATGTACCCTGTGCCTTGGGGCAATTTGTACTGTCTGTGGATGAAGTTTTAGGTACAATATGATTATTTTATTGTATGAGAGATTGAGGTAACATTGTGTTTTAATTGTGGGTTCGGCACGATTTTAGATAATAATATTACATGCACAGTTATTGGTTTTACTTTGCTTATGTTTTAAATACCACGGTCTAAAATAAACATATATTTGACTGACCGACAACAGACTTACACTAAAAACTAACTGAAAGTATTACAAAGTTGCACAGTGGAGACAAGTAGAGTTTTGATTTTTCTTTTTGATCTGATTAGAGAGAAACCATAGTGTAGAGTACACCATAAAGGTACAGGGTGCTAACAATGCTGGTGGTATTTGCCATAATCATATTAATAATTGAGCTACTAGTGAGTCTTAATTCTTCGGTCAAGTATGTTTTAACCAACACTAAGCCAGATGTAACGTATTTAGATTAACAGAGTAGGATTTAACATGAAGATTTTACATAAATGTGGATCTGGGGCAAATGTTTCAGAAACACATCTTTTTGCAATTGCTACACAAGTATTTTTTGAAGTTATGGGAGCCAGGGCCGGCTATATATGACATGACCTGTGGTTGCCCACAGTATGACAGCTCTGGTGTGTGCGGGGTTCCATCCCTCTTGCCCTCCAGTGTTGCTGTATCATCGCTACCAGGCATCCAAAAAAAGAGGAAGTGACCCGATGGAATGTCATATTCAAGTTGAAGCTCCCCATCTACAAAGATGTCACCTAGGGGCACATGCATCAATGTAGGCTTTTGCGATTCCTTAATTGCGATTCTTCAGGAATCACAATAAAGGAATCGCAAAAGCCTATGCATGTAGGAATCGCTGAAAAATTGTGATTCCCAAACATTCCTTAATTGCGACTTGCAAATTGCGAGTCGCAATTAAGGAATGGCTTCCCATTCATTCCTATGGCCCTACAGGCCCATAGAAATGATTGAAAATTGCATGCGCAATTTGCGAGTACACAATAGGTACTCGCAAATTGCGCATGCAATTGCAAGGGTGCCAAAAGGACACCCTGTTGCACCCCTGAAATTGATATGTGCACACATGTTGCGCACAGACATGTCCAAAAGGCATGTCTGTGTGTAACACACAACTTTGAAAAATGCACTTTAGTTCATTTTTCAAAGTTTTCGCTATTTACTACCTGGCATTATTGTTCAGTAAATAGCAGACCCTAATAGCAAAATTGCTATTTTAAATGTCATCTTGCATTGCATTTAAAAAATTGAAATTTGCAATTCCTTAAATGCAATCGCAATTTGCGATTTTTGCATTCGAGATGATGCATCACAAATGCAAAAATACCGGTCGCAAAAGGGCAGATTCTGAAAATCTGCCCGTTTGCGACCGATTTTTGCTTTGATGCATCTGGCCCCTAGTCTCTTCATTCCTAGCCTTGCCCATTCTGTTAGTCCACCCTGTCTTTTGGTCCACAGGAGGGCCACCATAAAGTCTAGTTGTACACCTGGGGAATAAGGGTGGCATGCCCTAGTCTTTTGTAGGCATCTCAGCCAACAGTGTTTTGCAATATGCAGCAACTCATGCTGCCCTGTTTGCACCTGTTTAGGGGTTAAAATCACTTGCACTAGCCACTCGAGGTTCGGTGTGTTCTGTTCAGCAGGGGCGTCATTGTAGCGTCTGGCATGCACCCATCTCGCAATCCGCTGCATTTGTTCTGCCAGGTAATATGTTTCTAGATATGAAGCTGTGAGCTCTCCATCAGATACTTGACATTTATTTTGGTCAGCGCCTCCCTACGCCTCACTTTGCCCTATATCAAATCAAGGGGTAAGCTATCCAGCTCCTTGAATTTGCTCTTACGCACTATCACCAGAAGAGTAGTGAAGAAGCACAGTAGCCGTGGTACTACTATCATTTTTGCGATCACTACTCATCCTGTTACTGACAATGGGAGAGTGTTCCATAAGGGTATTCCTGCCCGGAAGGCGGGGATGGCTCTGTTCACATTCCTGTCCAACAAATCTTGCTCCTGTCTGTAAAAACCGACCCCAGGTATTTTAAAGATGTAGCCCCCACTGAAGTCCTAGTACGGGGGGGGGGTCAATGGACTGAGAGAACCTGAGTGGGAAAAGACTGTTTTTTGGCACTTCCTGCCTAACCCCGATATAGCTCCAAAGCTCTTAAGCAATTGGATGGCTTTTGGCGGTTCCATATTTCCATAGCTCAGAAAAAGTAGCATGTCATCTGTATACAAAGCCATATGGTGAGGTATTAATCTCAATAGTATCCCTATATAGCGTAGTCCCAATCTCGACTACACGCCAATGGTTCAACTGCCGGGCGAATACAATGAAGACAGTCGGCAGCCCTGTCTCGTTCCACTTTGTAAGAATCTGTTATGATCGGGGCTGTGCACAGGAGATGGGTCCAGTAAACCCCTCTCCTGTTCCCATCCAATGCATTACCTCATAAAAGATGTAGGTAATCTACATTTACCTATTCTTAAATACCGAATTTTACCGATTTTGTATTTAAGAATAGGTAAATGTGATGTAGATAATTTTTCGGTAAATATTACGGAATCGGTAAGATTCGGTAATTAAGAATCGGTAAGGCCGGTGGAGGCCCATAGGAATGAATGGGAATTACCGATTTGGTAAATACCGAATCGGTAATAGGGGGAACCCTTTCAAGGGTGGCAGGGTGTCACATTAACACTCTGATGCACCCCTGAATAGTGCATGGGTGCACATGTGGCACACATACATGCTCTAAGGGCATGTATGTCTGCCACATGGCACTGAATAAAAAGCAAAAAATTGATTTTTAAAAGGAATTCGTTATTTACCACCAACTAGTAGTTGGTGGTAAATAACGAATTCTTAAATGTAAGAAGCACTCACTTGAGTGCTCCCTACATTACAGATTCGGTAATTTACCGAATCGGTATTTTAAGAATTCAGTAATTTACCGATTTCTTAAATTACCGATTCGGTAAATTACCAAATCCTGAAATGTGGCCTCCTACATCTGAAAAGCCTAATACCGGTCGGTAACGGCCAAAATTCGGAAATATCGTCCGTTACCGACCGGAATTAGGCTTTCTACATCTGGCCCAAAGATGTTCCCAGTGCAAGCTATCAAATGCTTTCTCAGTGTCTTTTGACTTCACTACTGCATCCTCATTAATCAAGTGTGCCTGAAGTGTGATGTTTACAACGCGTCTGATCTGAAGTGGGGTAGGATCTGGTATAAAACTAGTTTGCTCATAGTGCATGAGGTGTTTCATGTGAGGTAGTAGCCGAGAGGCCAACACTCTGCTCAGTATTTTATAGTCAACATTTAGCATTGATAAAGGGCTGTAAGCTGTTATATCTTGCGAGGGCCATCCAGGTTTAAGCAACGTACTCACTAGCGCCTCCCTAGTGGAATTTGACAATTCGCTTTTTTTGTCAGAAGTGTTATATACTTGTGCCAAGCATGGGTTCAACTTGTCAGCATATTTTGCATAGAACTCCACTGGGAGTCCATCTGACCCCTGTATTTTTCTACAGGCCATATTTTTGATCACCCCTTGTATTTCCTCAGGGGTTGTTTCTGTGCAAGGGGTTCCCTATCAGCCGGTGAGAGTATGCTAAGCGACCCAAGAAATCACTCCTTGTTTGTGCACTATCCTGCAGTTTATACGCATATAACTCAAAGTAGCAGTGCTTAAATACATCATTTATTTCCAATTGCTGATGGATCTTGTCTTCAGGATCTGTTTCGCGTTCTAAAATGAGCAACCCCTTTTTTTTGGGTTGGCTAGCCAGTCAGTCAAGCAAGCTTTATTCGACTAATGCCATAAAAGCATAAATCAAATAAAATTCATCCTTGGAGTTAAAAAAGCATGAAATTCATAAAAAAGAGAATGAAAATACAATTCATCTCAACTACTAAAAAGGACTAAAATTCATGACCAAAGTAATTATAATACACTATATACAACAAGTTATCACAAATACACGTAAGGATAAATCACCCCTTCATTACTTTGCTCCTAATATTCCAGGACCATCCTAGGAACTTAGCCACTGCGATGTATATAGGAGGGTTAGTACTTGTACAAATGATTCTTGTAGCTACCACTCCACTCCTTGTGCCCAATAATTTGGACATTGGGCGCAGCCAGGCTCTGCGCGGAGCAGAGTCCGCAGGGCACCCAAATAGCACATGACTAATTGTTTCCAAGGGGGCCGGACAACAGGAACATGAGGCGTTTCCACCACTTGACCACCTAGATGTGAATGCTCTAATGGGGAAACTACCAATTCTTGATTGAAAATAGAGCTTTCTATCTAGTGGCTGTGTTATGTCGTCCCAGAATGTCTCAAAGAAAATCTCATCTTTGAATTCCAGGAAGACCCCCGTGAGTGAAAGTGGAGCAGTAGTTCTAAAAACTCTTGAAGCTACCATCCCCCAGTATAAGCCCTTTAGTGCCTTTTCTGATGGGAATGTAGCGTTGAGTGGGTCCTCCCATAGCTCTACCAATCCCAGCTCTGTGAGAATCCCACCAATGCCAGAAAGCCATTTGATTCTGTGGAAGGTGTCACTTTTAATTATATCCAAGAGTCCTGAGGCAAAAAAATGTATTTCGGGAATTCACCATAAGCGCCTCCAGTACAATACAGGTCGCTAATTAGCAATAAGATCAATTGGTCTCATACCCAAATCATAAAAAACAGGACCCATAGGGGTGCTCTGGGGTAAGTTAACAAGATTGCGTAGAAACCTATTTTCAGATCCTACCATCTTACTTAGGTTCCCAAACCCCCAGATCTCTACACCATAGAGGGCTGCGCTCACCGCCTTTGCGTTATAAACGCAAAGGGCCTGGGCCAATGGTTTTGTCAGTGACTTGGCGTGCTCTTTGCTCAATGCCCCAGCCAATTGCCGATGCTTGAGCGTTGCCAGATCTATCTGTTCATTCCATCGCAAATCATGCTGAATGGTAACACCCAGGTTGGCAAATGATTTAACTTGCTCCAGGGGTAGTTCATTCATAAATATATTGCCCTTGTATGATTTGTGTTGATTAAAAGACATGAATTTAGATTTTAAAACATTTACTTCCAGACCACGGTTGGTGCAAAAATCTTCAAAGGTACCTAATGCTTTTTGCAATCCACTTGGGGTTTTGGAGATAAAAAGACAATCATCGGCGAACATTAAGATAGGTACTTTCGCACCTGCTAGGGTTGGGGCATCAACGTTTGCTTCAATCAGTACTTTGGCCACATTATTGATATATAAAGAAAACAGGGTCGAGGCTAGCACGCAGCCTTGTCGTACCCCTCTTTCTACTGGAAACTGGCTGGTAACACTTCCAGGTGAACCCCATCTAATCTGAGCAAAGTTATGTTCATGGAGTTTCATATTTAGTGAAAGGAGCGCAGAAGGCATACCCATATCATTTAAAACAAACTACAAGTTTGAGTGTGGAACAAGATTGAAATCTGCCCTCAAATCAATAAAGGCAGCATATAAACTACCCCCACCTAGTTGCACAGTCTTCCAGTAAAGCATAGCAAAATGTAGTACTTGGTTGACTGTGCTAATACAGGCTCCAAATCCTGCTTGAAGGTGTGATAGAATATTCATTTCACACTCCCAGTCCTGCACTTTGTTTAAAACCAGTCTGCCAAAGATCTTCCGCATGGTGTCAATCAGACTGATTGGGCGGTAATTACCAGGGAGTGACTTATCGCCCTTCTTAAAAACTGGTATAATTTCCGCACCATTCCACGATTCGGGTATAGTTGCTCTTTTTGCTATTATGTTTGCCAACAAGAGTATGTACCTCCCCCAGGATTCTCTATCGTACACAAAGATATCTACTGGAACGCCATCTATACCTGGCGCCCTCCCAGTTATTACAGAATCTAGGGCACATTCTACATCCCCAATATTAAACACGTCTTCCAAGCAGGGGGCATATATAACCTCTACTCTGGGTTCTATACTTAGTTCCATGCCTTTAGCGTATTGGGGCTTGAAATAAGCCACCCATTCATCTTGCGCTACCCAGTTTTGCGGCTTTTCAGGCTGGCCCTCGCATCCCCATCTGATTATATTCCAGAAACGTTTAGAATTCTTTGCGGCACTAGCTTCTTTGAGCTCGTGCCACCTCTTCTCATCCCAAGCACACTTTGAATTTGATATTACAGATTTGTAGGCTACCCTTGCAAGGCGTACATTGATGCTAGATCCAGTTTTTTTTTAGCCTGTCCCAAATCAGAACGTGCTTTTCTACGTTCCTTAGTATACCATCGTGGGGAGTTATTAATTTGGGCCTTAGGTTGGCTAGCCATTCAAGCATGGTCCCTGCCTTGTCCCTTTTAGCATGCATTTTTAAAATATTCTCCCTATAGTTGAAGCAACGTAATAACTCAACATATTCTGCAAATTGGTATCTGTGAATAATGTCGCATGAAGGTCAGCATATGTAGACATTTCTTTCTCTATTTTTCTAAGCATTGCTTCCTCATAATCAATGTCCCTTAAAAGTGTTCTGTACACTGCCGCATTTCTGGAAAGCCTTGGCCTCTAACCACTGATTTGAAGGCCTTCCACTCCACTAGGAGAGGTGAAGCTGTGTTGACATTGTCCAGGAAATAATTGCAAATCCCCTCCTTATTGTATGCTGGAAAGGCAGATTTTCTAGCGCATTGACATTTAATTGCCAACTGGGTAATGAGGTGCGGATCAACACCTAGTCCAACTTAATGAGAATGGGGTTATGATCTGAGATAGATTGCTACTTGTATATCAGGGTGCACAAAAATGTGACAAGGCGGACACGTAAATCATACAATATAGAGTAGAAAGAATATTCTCGGGTATCCGGATACATAGTCTGCCACAAGTCCACTGCCCCCCCATTGGGACTGACAGTTTTTTTATTTTATCGCTAGTCTCCCAATAAGGGAGTCCCGTAATGCGGGATGCAACAGATCAGGGTGCCCCACACAATTGAAGTCCACTCCCAGGAGGACCGTATGAAGCATATAGGCAGATACAAGTGTGAACATGTCATCCAGAAATGTGGGTTGATCCATAACTATGGTTATGTCTCTTTCCTCCAGTCACCAAATAATCAGTACATACCCATTATTTTGATCCACTTTTTCATCTAGGACCTAGAATGGGACCCCATGATGCACCCAGATCAAGACTCCCTGTGCAATCACTGAGTAAATGGTGTGATATATGTGTTGCCTCCAGTGTTTCTATAGGGCCAGTCTCTCCTTTGCTGTTAAATGGGATTCCTACAACAATGCAATGTGTAATCCCCTTCTTTTCAGGAAGGACTGAACATTGTATCGTTTAGTCATATATTATTGTGTATTTAGCCAAGTTCCCTGCCATTTTACTGTATATGTAGTGTTGGTCATGTAAATACCCTGCTATGAGGACTGGTGCTGCAGGTGCCCTGATCATACGAAGACACCCTTGATCATTTGGGCATGCCAGGGGACTGCAGGGACATATCCCCTCCCCAGGATAGCAAGGCAATATCCTCCCATCCAAACTAGTAATAACCAAAATAATATAAAACAACAAAACAACAACTTAAAAGCTAATTTTCTAATCACACAATCACTTGCTGGGTGTCATTATGTGCCACCCAAATCAGGCAACACTACAGTGTAAATATATATCATGTCTCCCTTATCCCTCATGTAAAATTGAATTCACAGGCAGTCATGGCAAAAACCTCACTGTGGTACACATTACCCTGCTGTTGCTCGACTCAATGACATGGTTCATACGGGGTCACTTTGGGACTGTCCATTCCAAAGTCAAATACATCAAGTAATCCAGTTACGGGTCTGTGTGTTGCGAATGCACCTCCTCCTGTTCATGTCTGATGATCCTGTTCCGAACTGCATAGTCTTGCGGCTGCTGCCACCACACTCAATTGGTCTCTGTGAGATTGTTCCTTGGCAGGAAAGACCCGCCTAGTAGAATCATGTCCGAGTCCCGGTCGGCATTTCTTTGGCTCCTGGTGATTTGGCTGTGCTTTAGTCACATCTTGGGGCTGTGCATCTATCCATTCCCATAATTCTGACCGGTCTGTGAAGAATCTGGCACCTGATGTGGGTATGGGAAGATCATTGCATACTGAATGTCCATCTCTCTGGGGCATTTCTTAACCTCAATGAAGGAGGCTCTTTTTATTTGCGCTAGCATCATGAAGTCTGAAAAAGTCATTTTCTTACAATTTTCCAGTAAACGTTCGCACCTCTCCTGTGGCTCATACAGAATCTGATCTCTATTTCTATAGTGTAGTAGCTTTGCCAACCCTGCCCTGGGGGGGCACCCCCGGTGTGGGGGGTTTTACCGGGACCCTATGAGCCTGCTGAGGTGCAAAAAAGGAGGAGAAGGCCCTGAGGAGTACCTGAGGTTCTAAGCCAGGTTTCCAGAAGAATGATTAGGTGTGTGCCCTCCACAAGTTCCGGTAACCCAATGATCTGGATATTATTTATATGCGCTCTACCTTTTGAGTCTTCAGCTCTGCGTTCTAGTGCTCGGACTCTCCCCTTTTTTCCTTCCAGGTTTTCTTTCAGAGAGCAAGTTTCAGGTCTCAGTTCGGTCAGGGTCCTCTATTTGTTTTTGAACCCTCTCGACAAGTTGTGCTGGTTTTCACAGAGCAGGACAATAGCACTACGGGGTCAGTCTCTCTCAACCAGGTACCCACTCAGCAAGGTATCATCCCCTGCAGTCATGTGGCAGTGGACAGTGGTCCCCTTGCACACTTCCTCCAATGTTCCAGGGACAAGGTGCAAGATTCTCGCCCTTCTAAGTCAGTTAGGTCAGCTTGCACCCCACCTGCAGTGCTCTCTCCATCACAGTAATGTAGATAGTATTCACTGGTGCAAGGGCATTAATACTGTGCTGAAATACATGCACACCACACTCACTGTGCACTGCTCACTGGCTGCTGTCTGTGTGATGCTATACCAGTGCACCACTACAGTCTCCCAGGATCCGGCACTGTGCCACCAGGTGCCCACTTTGTTCCTCAACGCCCCTGGCAGCATGCCTCTCCTGCTCTCTGCTGTCTTTTGCCACCACTCCTCACCTCAGGCCACAGCACTCTGCTGTCGCTGGCAGTTGTAGGACGCACCCAGTTTGCTACCTATGCCCCCGTCTCACCCTCCACCAATTCTCTGGAGTTGCTGTATTGCTGGTTTCCAGTCTTCCTCCATTTTCATGAGGTCTGACACTGCTCCTCTGGAGAATTCTCAACCACTTCACACTTAATGTTGAAGCCTTTGATGCTGCATCCTTCTAAAGATTTAGGATATCATTTTCTGATATTTCAGCTTGACTGACTTCCATGCAATTGTTTGGGCCTTACAGCAGAAGATGAGGAAGAGGAGATGGCCCCAACTATAGTGAGTCTTTTTGTCATGCTGAAAATCAGTTATATGGATGCAAGCTCTTTTCTTATCAAGGGGTATAGCTGATAACTTGTTAGAGAGCAGAATCTTTGCCCCTGCCCAAGCAGGAATCCTTTTTTAGGTCTCGCGCCTAGCGGTGCAGTGCAAGACATTTAGTAGCTAAAAATTGGGTTTTCAAGCTGACCTAAGAATCGCAAATGCTCCTGCGTGTGCATTTTTGCTTTCATGGGTCGCTATTGGCCTTTGAGTGCGTCTTTTTATAAAAGACAGCACGCAATTGGCCAAAGGCGGGCGCATTGCTCCGCCCACGGCCTATTGGTGTCTGTTACGAGCACCGGCCGTCATGTGCTTTCAGTTATCGTGCCCAGACACATGCACGATAATTGAAAGCACATGTCTCGATGTGGCGCAGACGCGCGCACGACTCGCAGGCTTCTTTGTTTTTCAAGCGAAAATGAAAGCGAACACTTTCCCTGCCTCTTGTTTTTTTGTTCCTTTCTTTGCAGGGAGAACCACTTGTGCTTTAAGGAGCAGAGCTCTTATGTTAAAAAAAGTTAGACTCATAGGGCCCGATTCACAGAACTAACTTAAGACAAAATCCTAAACTTACTACCATTTTCGTATTCACAGAAGGCACTTACTCATTTTGGTATTCACAGAAGTTAGGAGTCCTAACTTTAGGACTCCTAAATGCCTTCTGTGAATACCGAAAATCCTAAAGTTAGGATTTTTCTCAGTTTAGGAGTAGTAAAGTTAGGACTCCTAACTTTAGGACTCCTAAATGCCTTCTGTGAATACCGAAAGTCTTAAAATTAGGATTTTTCTCATTTTAGTAGTAATAAAGTTAAGAAAAATCCTAATTTTAAGACTTTGGGTATCCACAGAAGGCATTTAGGAGTCCGAAAGTTAGGAGTCCTAACTTTATTACTACTAAATTGAGAAAAATCGTAATTTTAAGACTTTTGGTATTCACAGCAGGCATTTAGGAGTTCTAAAGTAAGGAGTCCCAACTTTACTACCACTAAACTGAGAAAAACCTTAATTTCAAGACTTTCGGTATTCACAGAAGGCATTTAGGAGTCCTAAAGTTAGGAGTCCTAACTTTACTACTACTAAATTGAGAAAAATCCTAATTTTAAGACTTTCGGTATTCACAGAAAGCATTTAAGAGTCCAAAAGTTAGGACTCCTAACTTCTGTGAATACCGAAATGAGTAAGTGCCTTCTGTGAATACCAAAATGAGTAAGTGCGTTCTGTGAATACCAAAATGGTAGTAAGTTTAGGATTTTGTCTTAAGTTAGTTCTGTGAATCGGGCCCTTGGTGAATATTTTTTATTTTTACCTTTCTAAAATCAATAGCCGTCTCTGATCTGCTTAGAGCCAAGAAAAGCTGCCGAAAGGGAACGAACAAGCCATTAACATTAGCCACACATAGAAGAGAGATGGAATCTAGTGAAAATGAATAAAGAGCACAAGATGGAAATATGCGCCATTAGTTTGTCATTTACTTCACACCTGCTGCTGTGCCTTCAAAGTATGGCGCAGACGGTAATTGCGCACGGCTGCCACATAGTCTGCTACATTGTCTCCACCCTAACTGACGACCCGCAGCTATAAAACTTTTAGTAATTCTATTTACGACCAATAGATTGGGCTAAAACTGGAGCTCGCATTCAACGTGCTCAATGCTGCACCGAGATGCGGACAGTCCGGTGTCTTAATTGTACTTTGTCAAATAAGGTATAAAAAATTATTTTTTTTGCAATTAAAAAAACCAAGAGAAGATTCTGTTGGAAGCGAGGAAATGGAGGCGCGAAGGTGGTATGGGGGCGGGGGGGGTGGTCTGCACAAGTATCTTCAACTGGGACGAGTTTCAGTAAAGAAATTTTGCTTGAAAATACATTCACACACTTTGGAAAGACCCAGGTGCTTGTGTGCCCGAACAGAGTTAAGAATTTTCCTCCAATGAGCGACAGTCTACGATTGGTTACTCTTTAATGCTACACCACGCATATCACTTGTTTTTGGGATGACTCCCCTTTAAAAAGCCACTTACAGTACGGATACATGTTCATATATGCCATGGGTACTCACAAACTTTCTCTCGGGGGCCAAATTTACAGTGTGGTTTGTGTCCGAGGGCCGCACCGTTGGGGGCGGGATCAGTGGGGAAGGGGCGGGGCTAGAGCAAAAAAAAGTGTGACCATGATGTTGATCACAGGTCCCTGCAGCGGACGCCTTCGTCCACTGAGCCACCAGACCCCGCATACACACATTTCTCTCTCTCTCTCTCTCTCTCCCTCCCTCTCTTTCTCCCTCTCCCTCCCTCTCTCTCCCTCTCTCTCTCTGTCTCTCTGTCTCCCTCTGTCTCACTCACTCTGACTCTCACTCCCTCTCTCCATCTCTCCCTCTGTCTCATTCACTCTGACTATCTCACTCTCTCTCTTCCTCTGTCTCACTCACCCTGACTGTCTCTCTCTCTCTCTCTCTCTCTCTCTCTCTCTGTCTCCCTCTCTCTCTGTTTCCTTCTCCCTCACTCTATTTCCCTCTCCCTCACTCTATTTCCCTCTCCCTCACTCTATTTCCCTCTCTCTCCTTTCCTCTCCCTCCTTCCCTCTGTCTCCCTCTTTCACCTTCCCTCTCCCTCATTCCCTCTGCCTCCCTCTCTCTCCTTCCCTCTCCCTCACTTTGAGGTCTCCCTCACTCTGAGGTCTCCCTCTCTCTCCTTCCTTCCCCCTCACACTGAGCTCTCTCTCTCTCTGAGATCTCCCTCTCTCTCCTTCCCTCTCCCTCACTCTGAGGTCTCCCTCTCTCTCGTTCCCTCCCCCTCACTCTGAGGTCTCCCTCTCTCTGAGGTCTCCCTGTCTCTCCTTCTGTCTCTCTCCTTCTGTCTCCCTCGCTCTGTCTCCCTCGCTCTGTCTTCCTCCCTCGCTCTCCCTCCCTCGCTCCCTCTCCCTCTCTCGCTCTCCCTCGCTTGCTCTCCCTCCCTCGCTCTCCCTCCCTTGCTCTCCCTCCCTCACGCTCCCTCTCCCTCCCTCCCTCTCCCTCCCTCCCTCTCCCTCGCTCCCTCTCTCTCGCTCTCCCTCGCTTCCTTGCTTGCTCACCCTCCGTCCCTCACTCTCCCTCCCTCGCTCTCCCTCCCTCACGCCCCCTCTCCCTCCCTCCCTCTCCCTTGCTCTCCCTCACTTGCTCTCCCTCGCTTGCTCTCCCTCCCTCGCTTGCTCTCCCTCGCTCGCTCTCCCTCCCTCGCTTGCTCTCCCTCGCTTGCTCTCCCTCGCTCTCTCTCGCTCGCTCTACCTCCCTCTCTCCCTCCCTCCCTCGCGCTCCTTCCCTCGCTCTCCCTCCCTCACTTCCTCTCTTGCCCTCCCTCCCTCACTTCCTCTCTTGCCCTCCCTCCCTCACGCTCCCTCTCCCTCCCTCCCTCGCTATACCTCTCCCTCGCTCTCCCTCCCTACCTCTCCCTTGCTCCCTCTCTCGCTCTCCCTCGCTCCCTTGCTTGCTCTCCCTCTCCCTCCCTCGCGCTCCCTCTCCCTCGCTCGCTCTCCCTCGCTCGCTCTCCCTCGCTCGCTCTCCCACGCTCGCTCTCCCTCGCTTGCTCTCTCTCCCTCGCTTGCTCTCCCTCGCTCTCTCTCCCTCACTCTCCCTCCCTCCCTCTCCCTCCCTCGCTCTCCCTACCTCGCGCTCCCTCTCCCTCCCTCGCTCTCCCTCCCTCCCTCACTCTCCCTCCCTCGCTTGCTCTCCCTCCCTCCCTCTCCCTCCCTCCCTCTCCCTAGCTCCCTCGCTTGCTCTCCCTCCCTCGCTTGCTCTCCCTCCCTCCCTCGCTCTCCCTCCTCACCCTGCCTGTGTGTGCCCGGGTTGTGACAGCCTCCAGGGGCACACACACAGCCGCACCCAAGTACTTCACAGGTCTTTAAAAGACCATTGGCATGTTAATGAGGCTTTGTTCACCTCTCATCGCCCCTGCAGCCCCACTCTGACTCTGGAGGGAATCACACGGCCCCCACAGAGCAACAGAGTAGTCTGAGTCGCGCTCGGGTTGAAGACATCTTAAAAAAAAACTAAAAAAACATGGGTACAATGTCTGCAAGGTCCGCGGGCCGCCAGGGAAGGCTTGCCGGGCCGCCACCGGCCCGCGGGCCGTACTATGAGTACCCCTGATATACGCTAAGGTGAATTGTAAGTGAGTAAGCACTCCCACTCTAATTTGCTGCATTTTTGATAGATAATTTTTTTACGACCTTCTGCAGCTTCCACAAATCTCTTCACCTCCGTGAACCTTGGTATCGCGTGCTGTGCTCCAAAACCTGCTTTCTTGGTTGGTTTACACCCATTTAAGAAGATGATGGATGATAACACTTACTGCACAAATGTTGCTCCGGTCTCAATTACAACGGAGGAAACTAATACAAATGCGAACTGGAGTGCTTTTCCATGGTGAGGGGAAGGGCGTTGGTGTGGTCTTCCAGGTGGATGTTCCGGTCTCCAAGTAGAATGCAATTGCTAGCATGGAGGGCAAGTGGTGCCATGCAGTCCCTGATGGTCTTGGTGAAGTTGGTGCCAGGCCTCGTGTTTCATAGATAGGATTGCCGTTTAGGGTGAAAACGCCTCCTGGTTCAACGATGACCTTAAGAAATCGAAGAAACTCTGTCGCTCCCTTGAGAAGGTCTGGAAAAAAGACCCAAACACCAGCACCAAGGACGCCTTCAAAAACGCCACCCGCATACACCGCCAACTAATCCGGTCTGCCAAGAAAGCCGCATTCAAAGACCGACTAGATAACAACGCCCACAACAGCAAGGAATTATTCAACATCGTCAAAGAATTTACCAACCCAACAGCCAACTCCAACGACATCACCCCCTCCCAAGCCCTCTGCGACTCCCTAGCCTCCTTCTTCCACAACAAAATCGCAGACATCCACAACAGCTTCGACAACCGACCCGGAGACCAACCCACCCAACCTTCTGCAGGACCTTCACCCCCCTTGAACACCCTCAACGACTGGAACCCAATCTCCACTGAGGACACCATCCGCCTGATGAACTCCATCCACTCAGGATCCCCAACTGACCCATGCCCTCACCACATCTTCAACAAAGCAGACTCCATCATAGCACCACACCTTCGAGATGTCATCAACTGCTCCCTCATCTCCGCCACCTTCCCGGAAAGCTGGAAACACGCAGAACTCAGTGCCCTTCTGAAAAAACCCACAGCTGACCCCACCGAACTCAAAAACTACCGCCCCATCTCGCTTCTTCCATTCCCGGCCAAAGTCATCGAGAAAGCTGTCAACAACCAGCTCGCCACCTTCCTCGAAGCCAACAAATCCCTCGACTCCTCACAGTCCGGCTTCCGAGCCAAACACAGCACCGAGACCGCACTTATCGCAGCAACAGACGACATTCCAAATCTACTGGACAATGGAGACACAGTCGCCCTCATCCTCCTTGACCTCTCTGCTGCCTTCGAAACAGTCTGTCATAGCACCCTGTTACAACGCCTCAGAAACGTCGTAATCCAAGGAAAAGCACTGGAATGGATCACCTCGTTCCTCACCGGAAGAACCCAGAGAGTCTGCCTCCCACCATTCAAGTCAGAGTCTTCCGAAGTCATCTGCGGCGTGCCACAAGGATCGTCACTCAGCCCCACCCTCTTCAACGTATACATGACCCCACTTGCGGCCATCGCTCGCCAACACAATCTCAACATCATCTCCTACGCTGACGACACTCAACTGATCCTCTCACTCACCAAAGACCCTAACACCGCCAAAACAAACTTACACGAAGGAATATAAGAAGTAGCCGAGTGGATGAAGCACAGCCGTCTGAAACTGAACTCAGACAAAACAGAAGTCCTCATCTTAGGCACCTCCCCCTCCGCCTGGGATGACTCTTGGTGGCCAGAGGCCCTTGGAAAAGCACCCATCCCGACGGACCACGCACGGAACCTGGGCGTCATCCTGGACTCCTCACTCTCGATGACCAGACAAGTCAACGCCGTTTCATCATCTTGCTACAACATCCTTCGCATGCTCAAAAAAACATTTCGCTGGATCCCCACGAAACTAGAAAAACGGTCACCCACGCACTGGTCACGAGCCGCCTGGACTACGGAAACACCCTATACGCCGGTACCACCGCAAAACTCCAGAAAAAACTCCAACGCATCCAGAACGCTTCAGCCAGGCTCATACTAGACATCCCGCATAAAGATCACATCTCTGGTCACCTGAAAAACCTCCACTGGCTCCCCGTAAATAAGAGGATTACTTTCCGCCTCCTAACCCATGCACACAAAGCACTTTACGAACTTGGTCCCGAATGCCTCAACACACGACTGTCCTTCTACACCCCCTCCCGTCAGCTACGATCCTCCTACCAAGCCCTTGCCACTGTACCTCGCATCAACAAAACCACCATGGGAGGTAGATCCTTCTCTTACCTGGCAGCTAAAACCTGGAACTCACTTCCCACTCACCTTCGCGTTACTCAGAACCACCTAGCATTCAGAAAGCAACTTAAAACTTGGATATTCGACAAGTAATTCCCCACCCTGCCTCAAGCGCCTTGAGACCCTATGGGTATGTAGCGCGCTATATAAATCTCTTGACTTGACTTGAAAGTTGGCTGCTATGTGGAGCTTGAACCGCAGATGTTACATGTTAGAGGGTGATGTGCCCGTTGCTGGTGCAGCTGATGGTATTCTTGTGGATGATGGCGATTCCACCTCCAGGCTTGTGAAGTCTGTCTTGCCTGATGAGCTTGTAGCGGGTGGATGGCTGTGGCAATGTCAGGTAGCGATGTGGGGTCCAATCAAGTTTCTGTGAGGAGAAGTACTGTTACTGTTAACACATAAGTTTATTTAGACCATGGTCTATAAACCATACATAGAACAATGGATCGCGTATCGTGATAAGACATTTAAAACCACAATTCATTTTACATATTACAGCACTTGTAAAACCATACGCATACAATATTAAAAAACACAGTTCATTTTATACAATTACAAAACTTATGAGGGCCATATACATAAAATTGGGATACTCTATAAATTCAAACTCTCCCATTCTCCTTTGTTGTCTCCATTACATATTCTCGTATTGCTTTCAGAAATTTCCCCAACGCAATTGTAGTATCCAAAGAAGACATTTCTGTAAGGAGGCAAATAGCCTCAGCCCGTGAGAACACCTCATTTTTTAAAAAAATTGGACGTAAATTTTTTTTCCGAATTGCTAAAATACATGTACAATCACACAATATATGTAAAATATTATTCCTTACACCTAGACCACATTTGCAAGTTCCATCCGGATGGATCAGGGCCACACTTATTTTTCTTTCAATCTTCCATGGATTTAGTCCCACCCGAATCTTCAAAATTTCATTTCTTAGCCATCTACTAGGCAATAAATCCAGGTATGGGTACCGAACCTTCTTTTCCCACTCATTTTTTACCCAATTCACTGATTTTTTTAGCCTTAGATAGTCCATATCTTTTGATCTAGAGTAATCAAGCCCTTGGTCTCTAAGCATCTTTTTCGTACACGCTATATTTAACAGTGGTTGGGAAAGGCTCAATTTCAAGTTTGCAGCTACCGTCTGGAGGGTTTTCTTCACATCTCGCGCCCAGCGTAAGCTGCTTACTCGAATTTCCTCTCTACACCAGATTGAAACCTTCTCATCTCCACCAGTCTCCAGTCGGTTCCAAAATCTTATTAGAGACAATTGGGACTTTACCTCCCATGATGTTAAACCCACCTCCATTCTAATTGCTTGAATCATGGAGCTATTTGGTAAGGACAACAACATCTTCACAATTTTTCCTTCTTCCCGATCCCACCCATTTTTACCACTCAGAAAAAGCACCTCAGTTCCATAAAGCACTTGTGGGGGGATCATTGCTTCAAAAGCCTTCAAAAGCGGTCTGTGTGACATATCGCCATAATCTTTGTTAAATTTTTTCAGCCCACAGACAGACGAATAGGCCTTTGCCTTCTGTGCCTCCAAGTGGGTATTCCACTTTAATGCGCCATTAAACCAGAGGCCTAAATATTTATATTCATTTACTATATCTAATTTATCCTGTCCTAAAAACCAATTAAAATTGTTTACCCTCTTTCCAAAACATAGGATCTTAGTTTTTTCCATATTCACTGTTAAGAGCTTTTTATCACAGTACTTATTGAACACGTTTAACTTCCTTTGTAGGCCCATTTCTGTTTGATCCAAAATCACAAGATCATCAGCGTACAAGAGACATGACACTTTATTATTATTCATACGAGGGCTCGCACTCTTTTCAATTTCCAAAGTCGCTGGTAGGTCTGCCAAAAAGATTGAGAAAAGCAAGGGTGCCAAAACGCACCCTTGTCTCAAGCCATTTTTTATTGGAATTTTTTGGGTTAGGGAACCCTTTATATCTCTAATGACCTGTGCCCAGTTACCACTATGAAGTTCTTTCAAGATGTTCAATAGTCCCTGTGGTATTCCATAATTTTCCAGTATCTCCCAAAGGCTATTTCGGTCTACTGTGTCAAACGCCGCTCGGAAATCGACGAAACAGCAAAATAATTTGCCATTTTGTTCCATCGATTTCCTAGCCAGGGCCCACAATGCAAAACAATGATCTATCGTAGAGTGGCCTTCTTTGAAGCCCCCTTGCTCAACCGGGATGATAGAACTTTGTTCTACCCAGACTTTTAACTTACTAAGGACTATTTTAGAGAAAAATTTTTCTCCTATATCTAATAGGTTGATTAGCCTATAATTCTTTGGGGCATATGCATCCCCTTTCTTATGTAGCGGTCTTATTATAGCTCCCTTCCAATTTGGGGGCATAATCCCTTGTTCTAAAATTATAGTAAACATTTTTGCGTAGAATTCCGCCCACCAAGTCTGATTTGAATTTAGTATCAGGGCTGGTAGGTTATCTGGGCCCGCAGCCCTAGTTAGGTTCAGTGTCTTTATTGTTCTAAGAACATTTGCTGTTAGACATTCTTGTTTTAGATCCTCTACTTGGCCACGCCAGTCCCCAGCTACCTCATTTCCAGTCCCTCCCCTTGGGGCATATAATTGCTGTATATACTGTATCCACGCTCCCTCTTCCACTACGCAACTCATCGGGGCAACCGCAGGTACCATTGCTGTCTGGATTAACTCCCAGAACTGCCGTATATTTTTGGCTTCGATTGCTTCTAATAGTTTGCCCCAACACTTTTCTTTATAGGTCCTTTTAGCATTACGGATTAGAGTAGTATATTCCTTCTTTATTTTTATTAGATTTTCTGCCCTGGTTTGCACGAATTTTTTCCGTAGGCTACGTTCTTCTCGCCTAACTTCTCTTTTCTTTAGTAAACATTCCTGATTAAACCAAGTTTCTCGCTTTGCTTGTGACCTTCCATTATTCTTATTGGCGCTTACATCATACTTTAATTCTACGCTTATGCTTTCCACTACTTGAGTTATTTTCTCAACATACCAAGGTAAATTTTGGCCACATAAGTGCCCTAATTGCACCTTTTGTTGCAGCTTAGTCAACCTGGCGATATATTTTTCAGTTAAACGAGTGGTTATCCGTTTTGGATAATCCATCTCTTGGGGGATAACTATATCACATGCTAAATGTTGGGCGATTACAAGCTCTAGTTTTAACATTTTATGATCACTACATTCCGCAGGGGCAATCCTGAAATCTTTTATCAATTCAAAATTCCAAGCCAACATAAAAATATAATCTATCGGGCATATTTGCATCCCATAATTAAAAGTTTTCTTTGCGGGACAATCCTGCGTTGTCCTCCCATTTAGACAGAATAAACTTTTTGTCGCCAAGAAGTTGCCCAAGTTGGCCGCATCAGTTGTTATTTTAGTTTCCAGGAATTCTGCTTTTTTCACATCACATGCATCTAGAATTTCAATATACAACTGATCAGTCCGTTTTGGGTTTAATTTATGATTAAAATCTCCCATTAACAGCATTAAATCATTTCCATACTTATCACACAGCATATCCATGTCATTTTTAAAATGTAACAGTTCATCCCCATATTCCTTCCTGGAGCTCCACTGCATATACACATTTAGGATCAACATACATTCATATTTTTTATCAGCAAATGATGTTTGTATTCTGCAAGCCAACAGCCACTTAGATGTCACAGGTATCTGTAAAGTCGTTATTAGTATACATGTTGAGATCAGAGTCAGCAAGCCCCCGGCCGGGCGGCCAGATGTAGATTTTTCTGCTGGGCGGTAAATTTGTTTAAACCCTTCCACTATTGGGGGTTCCCCACTGAGCCAGGTCTCTTGAATACAAATGATTTCACACTTTTTTGCGAGTTCCTTCAGAGTTTCCTGTTTTACTTGGGTACCCATCCCATTTATATTCCAAGAGACCATATTTGTGCTCCGTGGTTGCCCCCTTTCCTATTCTACATCGCTTAGGGGGTCATTTATTTCTGATTCTTCCCTATAGCTTTGTGAGGGGCCTGCCGGGCTTTCAATATTACTCCAATTTTTCCAGGACTCTACTAGGTCCGAGTTATTTATCACTATATTGATATTTTCCCGCCCTTGTTTCATTTCTCTTCCAGGTAATTTCACTTGTCTCTTTCCTAGCCCTGCATGGTACTTTAGGAAGGTTCTCTGTTGGGACACCATCTGGCCTAGTCCTAGCTCTTCTTTGGGCACTAGTCTAACCCCCTCTTTTTGAATCTCCTGTTCTGCGTTTATTATTGCTGTAACAGCCAGAGCGGAATAGAACTGTACCTTAGTAACCTCCTTGCCATCACCATTTGCTTGAAAGCCCACCTGTTTCAAGTCTTCTGTACCTATACTTTTTAGGTTTGGGCAAAGTGCGAACATATTAAGAAGATAGGACCTATTTAAAGGAGCGCACTTTTTTACTTTTTTCCGCCCCTTCCCAATTTCACTCGTTCGAAATAGAGTTGCTTATTCCCTTTATTCATCTCTTCTCCAAATTTACCCTCATCCTGGTGTAGTTTTGTATTAATTCTACAACCTTCCTCTAGGCTAGTTTCCCAGTATACCTTCTTTTTCGCTGTGGCCTTCCGGGCGGGTGTAGTCACTTGCTCTGAAGCAACCTGTCTCTTATGTTTTATCACCTTTTCCTGGAGGGTTTGCTTTCTACAGCTGCTTTCCTCGTCCACTAGGCCCCTGTCCCGATTCTCAGATCTTAGTCTCATTGATCTAGGTACACTCGCCATCTTGTGAGGCTGGGGCTTAGGGTCATGCACTACTGCTTCTATTGACTCACGCTTTTCTTTGTGGGTTTTTATCGCTCTTTTACTTAGCTTCGCTTTCACCCTCCTTCTTGCCACTCTGTCTCTCTTTAGTATACCGTGACTCATAAATGTACTTCTTCTTTTTACCAGCATTGGCCATCTTGACACATAAACTTGGTTTCCCCAGAAGGGGCTATGTCAGTCTGGCTTGCTGGTCGGGGTTTAGTTGTTCCACCTTCCTCTTCCCCTTCTTGACTCATCATCACTGAGTCTGCTACGGGTCTTAACATTGAGGGCATTTGAACCCTAATCCCGTGTAATTCTCCCTCAATTTTAGACAGGTGCATTTTTTGACTTTTCAAAATGTCATGATTTAACATTGTTACTTCTAGCAGACCTTGTAACGATTTTTGCACCATTAACATCAGTTCCAAGATTGAGGATGCTGGGGATTCCGACGACTCCAAGTTTATCTCAGGATGCTGGTTTTCCCCGTTTGTGTCACCGTTTTTAACCAAGCCCACAAGGTCATTGCTATTTGAAAATGCCATTTTTCCTGAGCCATTAGAACTTCCATCTATGATTGGGGTTTTTTCATCACTGTGCCTCGAGCTCAGGCTAACTACATCCTCCAACGTCTGTCGTACGAATAGCGGAGAGGAAGAAAGTCGCGGTGAGGAAGAAAGTCGCGGTGACATTATTGTCCCTTTTTGGCCTGGCAGGGACTGTACTGATCGGTCAACTAGATTTATTGAGTCTGCCAATCGGTCATCAAAGATTAGTGACGTGCCCCCTTTCCATGGTTCCTCCTCCTCTTCAGTAGCATTAGTCTTAGCCGGTGAAAAAACCCTTTTGAAGTGTTTTCCCACAAATTCTTTAATTGTATGGGTTGCTACATTCCCCTTACTTCCTCCCTGTTGGACATTATTAGGAGTTTTCTCTTTGTTCTTTTGGGGACGTTTTGTTTTTTCCTTAACCACAGGTGACGTCGGACTCTCTTGGTCGTCTTGTCTATTTTCGCTGCTAGGCTTTGCTTTCCTAGATGTTCCTAGTGTGCTCTTATTTCTTCTTGGGGCCATTTTAATCCTTAATCACTTCCCTTTCGTGCTTCAATTTAAAAAACAATTTAATTGAATAAATGAAAATTCTTTCCACTTACCTCTGTTGTGCCTTGCCCTTGCGCTCGTGACCCGTGGCTTTCTCTACTTTTTCTTTAAGATAATATATATCTGGGCTAAGCAGATTATTCTGCCAAGTAGTCCAAGTTTTTTTTTTTTTTTTTTTTATCATGTCCTCACCTACGGAGGAGGTAGCAAGCTCGGGTTTGTGGGGCTTAATTTTCCACTACTGGCCACCCGGTTTTGGCCCGGGGCACTGGGATCGATCCTCCGAGGGTGGGGGCGAGGGCTGGAGCACAGCCTGGACACACAGGTCCCACAGGCACTGGATGCCTCACTCCCCCACTCCACTTACACCTCGCACCTCTTTGGGTCAGGGCTCTGGGATCAATCCTCCGAGGGTGGGGGCGAGGGCTGGAGCACAGCCTGGACACACGGGTCCCACAGGCACTGGATGCCTTGCTCCCCCACTCCACTTACTCCTCGCACCTCTTTGGGCCAGGGCTCTGGGATCAATCCTCCGAGGGTGGGGGCGAGGGCTGGTGCACAGCCTGGACACACGGGTCCCACAGGCACTGGATGCCTCGCTCCCCCACTCACTCCTCGCACCTCTTTGGGGAGTAAAATTGTGTTCGTGAGGTTCGTATAGTTAATGATTTTTATATTTCTCGCACCGCTCGGCTCCAGCAACTTCAAAATCGCCTCCCTTCGCGCTCCTCGCGCTCTGAAGCGCACGTCACGTCACACGTCGGGTCACGGGGTCACGGGGTCACGGCTCACGGCTCACAGCGGCAATACGGCACAACAGAGCAGCTCAACTAGAATATTCCACATAACGACTCCCAAAACTTGGATATTCGACAAGTAATTCCCCACCCTGCCTCAAGCGCCTTGAGACCCTATGGGTATGTAGCGCGCTATATAAATCTCTTGACTTGACTTGAAAGTTGGCTGCTATGTGGAGCTTGAACCGCAGATGTTACATGTTAGAGGGTGATGTGCCCGTTGCTGGTGCAGCTGATGGTATTCTTGTGGATGATGGCGATTCCACCTCCAGGCTTGTGAAGTCTGTCTTGCCTGATGAGCTTGTAGCGGGTGGATGGCTGTGGCAATGTCAGGTAGCGATGTGGGGTCCAATCAAGTTTCTGTGAGGAGAAGTAGGTCGGGGCGTTGTCATGCAGGAGGTACCAGATATCTGTGGTTTATTTTAGTAAGTGAGTGGGTGTTGAGGAGCATGCATGGGAGCACAGAGTATTATGTGGATGGTTGCAGGACTGTGTGAGTGTAAGGGAGTGGGGTGTTGGGTGCTGTCAGTGCAGGTGAGGAGAGTGTTGGGCGTGGGTAAGTGCATAAAAAAAGTGGAAGAAGTGCAGGAGAATGCTCCATGGGTGTTGTGTGGTACTGGCAGGTAGAAGCCTGGGGTGCTGCGGCCAGGGTTGAGGGCACAGAGGGTTGCAGCAGGGAGGACCAGGGTTCCTGGCACTGGACGTGGTTAAACGCCTACAGGCTTGCATTGGTGCTCCAGCAGCATGTCCGCTGTGTGTTTATGCTGTGGCTGCCATTAAGTAGGTCCTGAGAGAAGGAGAAGTGATGTCACTTCCTGTGCAGACAGATGATGGGAAATCATTGTTTTTTGCTTACTTGTAAATACATGTTTCCAGAAATCGGTCCACTGAATTTGCATCCAGAAATGGGGCTTTAAGATCAGGTCCTTCAATGCCCCTTTAGAAAGCTTGAGGAAATGAATTGTGACCTATCTAACACAACTACCAGATCATGTCTCTGATTTAAATTACATTCGGCAAGCTTGGACCAGATGGTTACACAGGCATTTTGCATTTTAGAATACTGTTGAATGTATCTTTTCTGGTTCTGTCATATGAGAAATGGAAGCTATTGAAAGTGGGGAAAAACTGCTAAATGACAGACATTACTTGCAATTAAAATGAGCAAAAATAGACCTTAATACCGATAATGTTAAAGGAAATTTTCATTGACAAACTAGGAGCAGGAGAAAAATTTAGTTTTGGGGGTAAGGTCAGTGGAAAATTTCCTCAATGATCAAAGGCAAAGGAGAATAAATATTATTTGGTAGGCTGCAATGGTCAAGTACTCAGATGAGACTTGATCAAACTCAGAATTTGTGGTGGTTTCAAAATATAAGGGGCAGGATTCACAAAGGTACACATATACAAATGTATATTTATTTGTATATATTTACTCCTACACTAAGATGTCACTCTCCACTATTGCAAAAAGTTACTATTAATACTTTAATAAATTTGTACCTGTGGATGGAGATCTCCCCCACAATAGCAGCGATCTCCCTATGGGAAAGAGTAGGGAAATTTAATTATTCTTTTTAAAATATTTTAAATATTTTAAAATAAAATGTAAATGCATATCAATGTAAAATATTTATTGTGTATCCCACAACTAATAAAATGTTACAGCACATTAACTCATCAAACTAAATATGTATTAAATAATAAAATATTTGAAATGCATTTAAATAATAAACAATATATATACAATTTACAACATATTACCTACCTTCACTATAATTGTTATTTGATATTTAGTAGCTTTACAAAATATATATATTTTTTAAATGATAGTTTAAAAGTTCAATTACATTTTAAGTGTATTACATTTTAAAATGATGAACAAATAATTATATATATTTTTATCATATAGGTAGCTCATCATATATCTATATCTACATATATCTATATCTACATATATCTATAGCTACCTATATCTATCTTTTTCTCTCTATAAAAATATATCTCAGGATAAAAAGCACTCTACTGCTGGTGCTAGTGCTGTGTATAGACCAGATCCCACAATTGATTTCACTCACAATAGAAAGAATACAGCTGCACACCAGTCTTCCAGAAATATGCACAGTTTAACCCCATGGCTGCTAGGCGTTTTCCCGTCCTGTGCTGCAGGATGAAAATTACCATTATTCATGACGAGCTGGCCTTGTCATCCGCGCACGGCAGGTAAGCGCCATGACGAGGCCAGCTCGTCATTAGCCTCGAAGGGGTTAATAACGATTAGCAAACATCAACGCTTTTCAACTCTAATGAGTCTTGCTCATGGTCAGTCAGTCCTCTTTCAGTTTTGATTTTTATACAAAGGCCCGTCCTGCATGTTAGGAGGCATTCTGGGAGTTGAAGTCATGTGAGTAATTCAAAAACAATGCATGCCTGACTTGGCAAATGTAAGGGGCATAATTACAAGCTCCTATCACCACCACAACGTCACTTTTTCTGACGTTGTGGTGGCGATAGGGGCTTCACCTTATTCACAAAGCTCACTTAATGTGGCTTAGCGCCGCCTTGTGAATAAGGCCTCCTTTCACGCAATACTTAGCGTGAAAGGGGTGGACATTGTGTGTTGCGGTGGGCGTTCCGCCGCTACACTCAATTGATTTTAATGGTGCCCCATATTTTCTGTCCATCACCACCACCCCCTTTTGTACCATATTTTCAAGGGCAAGGTAAATATAGGGCAGCACCAAAATTAAGACCAGGGAAAACCTGTTCTTAACCCCTTGGCCGCGGGGGTAATTCCCACGCTGTGCTGGGGGGCAAGGGGGCGCGCACAGCGCCCCGGTGCTCATGACGAGCTCAGCTCGTCATGAGCCACGGTGGCCGTGTGCTCATGACGAGCTCAGCTCATCACGGCTACACCCGTTTCTTTGGAACGCTCAGTACAGCGGGGGAATTAGCCCCACGTGCGAGCATTACGGCCGTTATGACGAGCTCAGCTCGTCATGAGCACATGGCCACCGTGGCTCATGAGGAGCTGAGCTCGTCATGAGCATTGGAGGGGTTAAACAAGCGCAATGAGGAAAAATGTTTCACTTCTTGTTTTTGCTGTTTCTATGTATGCTGCGTTGTTCAGCACACATAGAAACAGCAAAAAAATGAAGTTTTGCAACTTCTATGTGTGCTGCATTAAGAAGCACACATAGAAGTTTCGAACTGCCATTTCAGATTGTTTATGTGCAGAAAGGGACATCAATCAATCAGGGAATTGTGAAGGGCGCTACTCACCTGTGAGGGCCTCAAAGCACTAGAGGGGGGTGCAGTTCCGAGTCAGACGAAGAACCAGGTCTTGAGGCTCTTCCTGAAGGTGTGCACAGTAGGGGAGTGTCTGATGTTGATCGGGAGCTCATTCCAGGTCCTTGCCGAAATGTAGGAGAAGACTCTTCCGCCCACTCTGGCTCTGCGGATGCGCGGCGTTTCAGCAAGGGCAAGGTAGGCAGAGAAGAGGTTTTCCTTGTGTACGTGGAAGGAGACTCTCTCGTTGAGGTACTGGGGTGCTGTGAAGGGATTTGTAGGTGTGGGTGAGTAGCTTCAAGGATACTCTCTTCTCGAAGGGGTGCCAGTGGAGGTCTTGCAGGTGTTGGTTGATGTTTTCATGTCACGTGATGCAGAGGGCAAGTCTGGCTACGGTGTTCTGGATGGTCTGGAGTTTGCGGAGCAGGGATTTGTTGATTTTGGCATAGAGGGCATTCCCGTAGTCCAGTCTGCTTGTTATGAGGGCATGGGTGATGGTCTTTCTGGATTTGGGGAGGATCCATTTGAAGGTTTTGCGAAGGATGCGGAGGGTGTTGATGCAGGTGGAGGCGGCGGCGTTGATCTGTCAGGTCGGGGTGGGGGAGGAGTCGAGTTTGATGCCGAGGTTTCGGGCATGGTCCGCGGGAGTCTTCCCCAACAACACAGGCACCCTTGCACTATGGTGCAAGGTTGTCTGCGTTGGCGCTAGGCAACTAAAATTAGCATCAGCACAGTGGGAAAATGCAGGGCGGCACCGTATCTTTGTAAATATGGTGCAGCCCTGTGTTTTGGAAGTGGAGGAGCATGGTGTTAAGCCAAGGTGGCTAACGCAGCGATCCACCACTTCCTCATAAATATGACCCTATGTGTTTTGGCACCGGGCAATATGAACTTTCAATGTATGGTGCAGTTGTTATTCCCTATGCCAGTATGTGTCTCATATGACTGGTTTAAAATCCAGCACCATTACAGTGGCTCATTATGGTAATATAAGTGGGTACCTTGTTTTGGGCCGTATTCGATCATTTATGTCACAGTATCTATATGTGTTGACAGGCAGTAAGAGTGTTTTGTACTCTAGGCAGAACAATTGTCTCCTCACGTGGCAGTGTTGCAGAGAATGTTTCCAAATATGTAGATTTCTTTTTGAGGGGACTTTGTAACCGGTTAACCATTTTATGTTTGTGATACTATTGCTTTTCTACGCAGGTTAGAAGGGGTGAAATGGGAAGAGAATTTCCTGTTTGACATTGGACATAGATTTACTCTAACATGAGACTGGCATTGAAGCATGCAAGCATTTTCTGATAGCCAGACCTATGAAATATTTTGCCCACACGGAAAAGATTTTTCAAAATGATCAGGTGCTGTCTAGAAAATAACATTTTTCTATTCAATGGGGACTGCGATAGGAACTTGCTCCGCCCCAAGCTTTGTGGATATCTTCCTTGATTGATGGGAGGAGAAAGTGTCCAAAAATCCCCCTACATTGGAGGACATGCAAAATGCCATCCTCAGGCTTAGATACATTGACAACCTGTTTATTATTTGGATAGGCACAGAAAGATCATCCCTTTAGAATTTACACACAATATTTCAGAGAGAGAGAATTGAATTTTTGGATGAGGTAGTAGACATTAGGCAGAATAAGATTCAAACCAGCTTATACAGAAAACCAACAGCAGGAAACAGTCTCTTGAACGCTCACAGTGACCACCGGATGCCCTCAAGTGGAGCATCCCCTATGGAGAGCTCCTGAGAGCTGAAAGAAACAGTACACTCCAGAAGCATATCTTAAAGAAGAAAAGGTTATGGTGTCAAGGTTCAGCGAGAGGGGATATCCTCAATGGGCCTTGAACAAAGCCACAAAGAGAGTTGCCCAAACAGACCACAGTAAGCTCTTATTTGACAACTCTAAAAAAATGGAAACTATAAACAAATAAACCTCTACATGTATGATCACTACGTACAACAGAGGATCTCAGACAGTACACAAGTTCATTAGAAAAAATTGGGACTTTTTAAAAAGTGATCCCAGTATAGGAAACATTACTTCTGACAACTCACTGTGACATACCGTAAGGGGCGTTCATTCAGAGACAATCCTATACATAGTGACATCACAGTAACTGAGGGAAATCAATATCACATACTTGAAGGTTGCTTTCCCTTTGGCCGTTGCAAGCCCTGTAAGAACAGCAAGAGCAGAAGGGAATTTGAGATCTCCTAGGGTAGAGGAAGTAAAAAAAATAACCCAATTTCTCACAAGCAGTTCGCAATTTGTCATCTATATAACCGAGTGTCATGCAACAGAAAATATGTGGGTAGCACTATCCAGGCTGTCAAATAGCGCATTCTGGAACATATGTGGGCCATTGACTATGGCCCGCAATATCCAGTGGTGAGACACTTCAAGGAAATGCACTTTGGGGACAGAAGCAAATTGACATACTTTCCAATAGAACATGTAGCATTAATTAGGAGAGGAGTGAACAAAATGTTTACACTGTGGAGAAAGGAATCAAGACAGATAATCGGTCTAGAAACTTAAAGTCCCAGGGGTCTGAATAAGGAGGAAAAACTCAAAGTGCATGTAGGGGATTTTTAATTCCTATTTTTAGCTCTTTGACTCTGAAACGTACCTACAAGAGTGTTCTTTAATTTTAATATGTAGATATGTTTCTCTTTTTTATTACAGGAGAAATGAAAGGGGATCCCCGCATGCTGAAATGGATTTGTCCTAAGGGATTCACCAATTTTTTTCTTCTTGGACACACAAGGGTCTGCTGCACTTCGATTCACATACATTACTTTTTTGGGTGCCTTCTTGAAGGCAGTTTTTTTCTTATAAATAAGGGGAACCCAGCTTTGTGACATTTGATCATCTTTACTACATCATCATGTGCCCACTTGGGCTCACATAACTATATTTTCTTATATTTTCATGATTGCTTGTGTATTCAGTTGATCCCCACGAATATATACTCACATGTACATTTTGGTGGTGCTCTATCCTGTTGGATCATATTTCGCCTTCTTTTAAGCCACTTTCAGACCAGTGGATTTGAAACTGACAGCATTACATCCACCATAGTATTAATGTGGTTTCAAGATGGCACTCTTGATAATTTGTATTCCGTGTTTGCGATAATTGTACATTCTGGGTATGAAAATTAGGATTTTTGTCCAATCAGGCTGCCTTTTATATCCTGTATTCAGTTTTTTCATATTGAATTTTAATTTGATATAATGTTTCCACATTTTTCATTAGGTTATATTTCCGACAGTAAAATGCAGGGAACGCTAATACATTTTCCCACACTGGAGGAATTTTTATTTTATTTTATTTTTATTTAATGGGATTTTATATAGCGCGAACATTACCCGAAGGTGTCAGAGCGCTTTACAAAAGAACCAATTGTGATACATAAGGATTTAGGATTACATGAGTTACATAAAAGATACAAACAGAAAAAAATTGCAAGTGTACAAGTTGTAAAGTCACACAAGGAAGAGATACAAATGGATACACTGTAAGAATCACATAGGAATGCTAATGAGTACCGGTGTCTACTACATATACTAGTGGTTAGGGTTATCTCTATATACATGTATATACAAATAGTGGATTTGCTCAGGATTACATTTTACAAGCGATTAGGCTGGACAAGTATATATCACATAATTACAGTGTTAACGGGGAAATATAAAAAAAAAATCAAAAGGGGCAGAGAGCGGTAGGTGGGGGAGAAGAGTCAGAGGCTGAGATTGGTGAGAGGAGAGAGGGGGACCTGAGGGGGACAAAGAGATAAGGCAGTCCAGCGTAAGTGAAATGTCTGAAGGTCAGCAGGATGGAATCCATGGGACCAAAGGAAAGGACAAGAATGAACAAAATGGCGGACCCGGGTCGTGGGCATCGATGGAAACCATCTCAACATGGCAAGATGCACCCAGGGCAAGAGCGACAACAGGAGAGGGTCCCAACATGGCCGGGCGCATACAAGTTCCAGTCCTAAAGTTATGAGGGCCCAGTCCAAAGAAAACCAGGGAGCCGACCCAACGGAGAAAGAACAGGAGGGGAAAAGGAGCCAGACCGTTAAAAGGTGGAGCATCTTCAGTATTTGCACCTCCTTTCACCACTGCTGCACACACATGATCCCTCGTCTAAATGCTCCCACGCTCCTGTACTGGGCACCACAGTCCACCCGTGTCATTAGCTGGAGGTGTGTTAAAACAAATCCCCAGGTCTCCACCCAGCTTTCATGCTCGACAAAAAGCTGATATCTATCTTGGCTCTCCCAGGGGGGTGTTAGCGGCTTCGTCACATGTAGGGGGTGAGCACTGTAATAAAATCCTCTCCCGGCCGTGTAACCTGTCCCGCCCGTCCGCTGTGGCCACGTTCCCCAATCCACACACTGCGGTTGGGCCACACAGGCGGATGGAGGCTGCGGATCAGGCGATCACGGGCTGCACCAGCTGTGGGGGCCCGCCGGGGAAGATGAAAGGGTAGCAGGGGGCCTGCTCCTGATGTCGCGGCCCCCGCATTGTTACCTCATAACGTGGGTCCGTTTCACTGCGGCCCCCCCACTTCTACCTCCGTTTCACCTCGGGTACCATCTTGAGGTGTTATCGCCAGGGTTGGATATTGCCGATATCACGGCAGAGCAGCCTCTGGAAGTATCGGCAGCTCCAGCGGCAGACGCTCCAGATCGTCCGATTTTGGCATTGGACCCTTACAGATAATTTAGTGGGGCTTGGAGGGCCGCGTTAGGATGTTGTGCACGGGGTTTCCACGGAGCTGAAGCTCCTGCCAGCTATCTTCTGTCAGCACCATCTCTATACTTTCTCTATTTACAGGACATGCAGCTGTCACCATTGCTGTGTATATGATGTCAATATGCATGCATACTTAGTACTGTACTTTTTTCCTTTGGGCTGCCCAATATATATATCAGAGATTATTGTTCATACGTATTTCACATATTTCAAGATGGAGCCTCTGCACTTCACTAGTACACTATTTTTTTTACTATGTTGCACACTTTAAGTTGTTTGAGTGCACGCCCATCAATATGTGATCAAGGCTGCTTCATGTCTGAAACAAGTCGTACTGTTTGCACTGGTTGCACATTAAAACTTTTCTCACAGCACATTGGAGCCCTGGGAGAGTGTTCATTTCATAACGGATTCAAGATTTGTTTATCGGCGTGCTCCACTGACTGAACGCTCCAACCCCATGATTTAGTCTTACACAGGAGCACTGTGGATTTGACACACACACATAATATATATATATATCCTTTATGTCTGGACTAAGCTATAATTCTCTGAGGAACTCATAAAAAGAGCGAAACATGTGTCAGTTGCTTTTATAAATTCCAGGTGGGGTTGGATTGTGTTTTATCACTCCAAAGCTGAAATATTGTTCCTGCTGTGGTAAAAGGCTTTTGTCATTTTTCAACTTGATATGGATGGCACTAGCTAATCCTATGTTTAAAGACTTAGCGGTAAAAATGGCAAAAGAATGTCACTTTCTCGTTCTGCATGGTTGACACTGCACTAATCCTATACCCAAACCAGTAGTTCCCAAACTGTGCGCCGCTGCTCCCCAGAGCGCCATCAGAAGTCACCAGGGGCGCTGGGCACTTTTTGGCAATGTGGGAAAGGTTCTGCTCTGGTACCGTAACTTTAACTAACCTATCACTTTTCTTTCATTGGTGATGCAGACTGCCTTGCGTTTGTTTTCCCTGCGATTTATTCTTTTTCATACTTTAGCCCCCTTATAGAGTCATGCACTTACCTTTTTTGTAATGTGCATTTGCAGGCCCGAGTAAACAATGTGTGAATGCCAGGTGTGGGAGTTACGGAAGCCGCACTGGCCAGCATGTGGATTTGTTTAAATGAGGTGTGATGTATGACAAAAAGCGTGTGGGCTTAAGTCGAGCTGCAAGTGTTTCTGGAGTTTTGGATGGGTGTTTGAGATTTTTTGGTTAAATGTGCTATGTGCGTTGTATGTTTTCCTGCCACTGAAAATACCATGGGGCATATTATCAAGGGATCTATCTCTGCTTTTTTGGCTTTGAAAGTCAGGAAAGCGGGGATAAAATTATCTCCCTATCAGCAACAGGGTGCTAACACGCAAATTCGCATGTTAGCACCCTTTTTCTCTACGCTTCCCCTTGCATCTCTAATGAGATGCAAAGGGGGCATTCCAGAGAAAAATAGTAGGAGAAATGTTGTTAAGCGACATTTCTCCTATTATCAAGGATATCGCTAACCCTGTTAGTGATAAAAAAAAAGCAGCGCTAACCGCGGTTAGTGCTGCTTTTTTTACACCTGGTATTTTCCTGACTTAGCCATGATATCCTATGGAAGGTGGATATCATGGCTAAGTTTGTGAGCCCCTATCATCAAGCTAACGCCAAACTTCGAGAGATCATCGTTGGTTTTCCAGCGATAATTTCTCATTTGGCAGTTAGCGCGAGGATGTTTATCACTTCTGAGATAAGCGTTGCTAATAGCACGCTATCTCAGTGATGAAAATCCACGCTACCCGCCGATATTTATCCTAGCGCTAAGTGCGCTTAGCGATAATTATCGCTGGGGCTTGATAATATGGCCCCATATTCTCAGTTGGCTTTCCTTATTTTTCAAAGTAAAAAATCCAAACTGCTTATGCTCTATTTATTCAAAATGTTCACCATGCTGTTTGTACTGTAAAACAAAGCACAGCAATGCAGTGGCTCAAGCATGCTTGAAAACACCCACACATCCATTGAAACGGGCTTATCTAAGCACATGGGGTTTTCAATGTAATTTTAGAGTATCCAAAAAACTATTGAATGACGGGCTGTGGCTATTATAATTGAATTTTGTTGCCACTGTTATACACATACAGTGCTTTATTTGAATTGAACGGCAGGTGTATGCAGTGATGTCTTGAGCATTACGTGCAACTGGCTGCATGTGAATTAAGTGAGAACACAAACATCTCCTGCTGCAGTCCTATTTACCCACTGAGCTACCTGCAGAGAAAATGAATAGGAAAGTTCTAAGTAGCAATATTATGCCTCTTATCTAACCACACTCAGTTCTAATACCATTACCAAACTACTGCAGCTCATGGTAATGAAGGTTGTTATAGGTCAGTCAGGAGGTCTGCAGGGCATCCTGAACGAGGTAGTAGTCACAGTGGGTTTACCATTACAGTGCTTTCAGTTTTTAAACAAAATGAGCGAAAAATAAGCGGTGTGCAAAGGAAATTGGGTACTCCTTAGCATCAGGAAGCACTACTATGCTTTTAAAATCTGAATTGACAACATATCCAGGAATATTGTGTAATACCCCGAAAATAAATGTCAGGTTTTACCCAGTAACATTGGCATAGATTCCCTGCTGCTGGTAGTGAAACAGAAACCACAGGTTAAAATAAATAATTTTGCAAATCTGGACACAAGATTTCCTTGGTTGGACATAACTGTGCTGTGTAAACGAAAGTAGATTGCCATCTTCCTATTACAAAAAAAACTACAAAGTACTTGTAGAGACAAACCCTTGAGCTGTAAAGGAAAGAGTGAGTAGTTCTTCTAACCTTGACTCGCACACTGAAAGGTTTACTGAAGAAAGCTGCAAGTTTCCACTGATGGCACGCAGGTAGCCCAGAATACTTACCCTGAGATCAGCACTGCAGAAACGACTGGGCTGATTGTTCTCATTTTACTTATCTTTTCTTCCCCTGATTACACATTAGTTTACCTTACAATTCACGTCAACAGTATGTGTTTGCCCACAACACCAGTAAGCCTCCATACCAAATGTAGGTAGGTGACATAACATTTTCTCATTATCTCCTTCTTAATAACTGTACATTCCAGTACCTGTGGTCAGGCTTATATCACCCCACCTAAAAAAAATGACATTATGGGAGCCGCGGCCAATGGCCAATTATGTCAAGGGAGCCACAGGTTGAAAAAGTTTGGGAACCACTGACCTAAACACTCTGCTAGAAACACAGGCATTTGAGGTGAGTAGAGTCAAAGTGTTGCTGATGTTTTAGGGTGCTCTATGTAGATGTAGGAGCTGCTCTCCACCTAAACTTGGGAATGACTTCGGAGTTTCTTGCTTCCTTTTTGCATAATTTATGTGGCAGTCTAAGCCTGCAAGGGTATTGTTTTGACTTATACTGGGTGCTTATTTCTGTCTGGATAAAGCTATACCTCTCCTAACGAGTTCATCATAAGAACGAAACATGTTTCAGGGGTTGCTTTTATTCATTCCAGTTTGGCAATCATGCTGTTTTACCAATCCAAAGCCGTAATATTGTCTCTGGAGTAGTAAAAGACTTTGTCATTTTCTAGCTTGGCGTGGATGGCACTGCGCTAATCCTATGTTTAAAAACTCTGCTTGAAAAACAAGCATTACAGGAGCTGCTCACCAACTAAACTTGGGAAACACCCAGAATTCCTTGCTTCCCTTATTGCTTCTCTCTCTATCTCTCTCTCTCTCTCTATATATATATATATATATATATATATATATATATATATATATATATATATATATATATATATATATATATATATATATATATTCACTGAAAAAACCATAGGTTTCACACCAGTTATAGTTAGATGCAAATTTTACTGACATAAAACCATTGAAATTCCACGTTATAGTTAGTTGGACTCACTATAACTTGCCCGTTTAATGCACTGGTGATGACGTCACATATTACATCACTCATGGCATGGTCAGTGACATCACTCATGACATCACTGATGACACCATCCAGTGAATGTGTATCTTTCTGAAAAATAAATATTTTTTATATATGTATATGTAAAGGTCGATGGAAGAATAAATGTTTAAATAAATGTTTTAATGAATGTTTTAAAAAAAATAAATTGATTGGTTAACTGGCTTATTAAGTGTATCATAGTGAATACATATATTAGCGAGTAATTTTTAAATATTTAAATATATGTATCAGTGTTGCACTTTGTGTATAATTGGCTACATGGGTTGGTGAGTAGCTACATGTGTGTGTATATGGGTTATTAGATGTTTTTTTAGTATCAGTATGAGTGTCTGTATGGTTTGGTGGGGGTATTACTTTGCACATAGATGCATCAATGACTGACTCACTGTTTGTATGTGTTTTGAAGACAGCATATGTGCAGGACTATATGGGTGGATGAGTGTGTATATGTGTGTGTGAGTGAGTGAATGACTGTCTCATTAGTGTCTTTATCACGAACGACATATGTTTTAATCTAGTATATGTGAGTATTGATGTTTATAAGTGAGTATAAGTGAGATTGTAAGAGTTCCTGTTTAAATAAGTATGTGTTTCTATAAGTGATTGTTTAAGAGAGTAAGTATGTGTAAGTTTCCTTAGAATTAAGGTGGTAGTGTGTGTATAGTTGTATATGCAAATAAATGGATGTTCAATAGTTTATTTACATGTGTGAGTAACTTTTGGATGACTGTCGGTGTGTAACAGGATGTATAGGTGTATCACTACATATGATGAGTGAGTATATATATGAGTGACTATATTGAACTGTTGGTGAATGAGTGGATGTGTATATAGATGGTGGAATTACTGAATTGGTTGTTGTTACTGGTATGGGTATATCCACTTTTTTAAAAATGTTAGTTGCAATTTTTAAACATGTGTTTCAAGGGTTACATTACACTGAAAGGAGGTCTGTCACTCTGTCACAAGGATGGTGTCATCAGTGATGTCATGAGTGATGTCACTGACCATGTCATGAGTGATGTAATATGTGACGTCATCAGCAGTGCATTACACGCGCAAGTTATAGTGAGTCCAACTAACTATAACGTGGAATTTCAATGGTTTTATGTCAGTAAAATTTGCATCTAACTATAACTGGTGTGAAACCTATGGTTTTTTCAGTGAATTTAATAGGTTTTTTAAATGCTAATTCCTAACTATAACTGGTGTGAAACCTATGGTTTTTTCAGTGAATTTAATAGGTTTTTTAAATGCTAATTCCTAACTATAACTGGTGTGAAACCTATGGTTTTTTCAGTGAATTTCATAGGTTTTTTAAATGCTAATTCCTAACTATAAGTCTCAGTTTATAAGTAAGACTGTTAGCGCTCTAGTTGTTCTTTAGAACACTCTGGTACATTCTGTTATTGGGCTATAGTTGGGCTACATCTGGCTGATATTTGGGCTACATTTGTTTTTTTTTTGTCTCTGGTGGCCATCTTTGGGCTACATTGGGCTACAATGGGCTACATTTGGGCTCTAACATATATATAGCCCAATGTAGCCCAATATATATTTTTTCAAAGTTAATTTTCGTAAAAACCACTGGAGCATATATCTTGAGACATAGCAAAGGCACATCGGGCTACCAGTTCCTACAATTGTACCCATTTTTTTGTTTGTATATTTAAAAAAAAAAATTTTTCTTGGAGCGCTCCCGGTGCGCGCCCCGGTAAGCGCCCCGGAAAGCGTAGTATTATGAAGCGCCCCAGGGCGCGTACCGGGGAGCGTCCCGTTAGCGCCCATATCGCGAACAAAAACGTGATCGTGACGTATCGCGTAGCCGCGTGATACGCACGGCGTAAGCGCACCCGGAAGCACTCGAGCGAATACGATCGCGCAACGTAAACATCCGACGCGCTTACGCGACGCGACCCGGGGCGCACCCCCGGGCGCGCATCGTAAGCGCGTCAGGTCATGTGACCTGAAAATAACACTTTTCATTGGTTCATAACAGTTTTGGTTTCATAATGATGAAGCCCCTGGTCTTGTGACCTGAAAATAACACTTCTCATTGGTTCAGAACAGTTTTTTTTTCCAAATGATGAAAGACCCCACCTTTTTTCCTTATTCTGACTTTGTCCTTTGACTTAGGAAGATCTGTTTGTACCTCTCTGTACCTTTGTGATCTATATAATGGCTTTAGTAGCATTTGCGGCTGGTGCATCTGCATCACCACCACCACCACAACCACCAAGAGGACCACCTCAATATTACATTGGTGGTCAACAAGAGGAGGAGGAGGAAGAGGAAGAGGAGGATGGGGGAAGATGACTGCCTGAACAAAATACCCCATACAAGCCCAAGTCACACATTGTATGGGAGTTTTTTCAATCCCAGAGGGCAAGAAAAAAGTGAATGCGGCCAAGGTAACTTGCCTAATCTGTAAGGAACAACTCTCAAGGGGCAACCCAAACAAAAAGTATTCCTTTGGTAACAATACCATGATTCGACATATGATCCGTAAGCACCCTAACAACTATTCTCGTGCAGAGCTCAGGGAACTGGCCAGTAACCTCCCCCAGTCTTTAAGGACCACCTCCCAAAGAAACAAACCCACTTCATCGGGACAAGAAACATCAGAGATGATGCCTTGTATTCAGCCACGATTTGCTGATTTTAAAATCACTTGTACAGAATGTGGCAAGCTTATCGCCTATGGTGGAAAGAGCGTAAAGCTCATCGTCCTTGCAGGTGACAATCACAAGTGCCCCAAAAATAAGTAATTTTTTCCGTTTTTTGTTTTTTGCTCCAATTCCCTTTTTTTTGTTTCTCCCCCTAAAAAATACAAAAAAAATATAAAACAGTTTTGAAAAGCCAAAAAAAGTACAAAATGTTCAAAAAACATTAAAAAAATATAAAACAACAAAAAGAAGAAAAAAAACAGTTCTTTTTAGACCTCCAATTTCTAAAAAAAGGCTTCATTTTTTAAAAACTCTGTCATTCTTTTTTCCTCCTGGTACGCTCCCCGGTCCGCTCCCCGGTGCGCGTACCGGGCGCTCCCCCCGAGCAAAATGGAAAAAAAATATTTATTTATTTTTTGCCCCGCGGGGCCCTCTTATAGCCCCCACATCAAACCTAGGGGGTCAGGGGGGGTCTACCCTGCCCCCTTATGGTCATTTCCCCCTTTGTTTTGGCCACCTCTTGTGTCTCAATCCTACCGAGACACAAGATGGCGGCCGCTCCGGACTGTTTCGAATGTTTACAGACACCCGAGAGCCAATCAGCTTTCCGTGCGCAAGTCACGGGTCGCGCCCGGGGCGCTCCCCGGTACGCGTACCGGGGCGCTGCCATAGATATATATATTTTTTTGAACCTAAATTACTCAAAATCCACTGGAGCACATATCTTGAGACATAGCAAAGGCACATCGGGCTACCAGTCCCTACAATTTTGCCAAGTTTGGTGGAAATCCATTCAGCCGTTCGGGCTAAAAGTGAAACCGACCGCCCTATGGAAATTAACATGGGGAAAACACGTTTTAGGACCCCCCTTTTATCTCGGCCCCCGCTTGACGAATCCCCCCCAACCTTTCAGGGAAGGAGCGGAGCGGAGCGGGCCATTTTCTTGGAGAAATTCGCGAAGATTCGTCCACCGGCGCCAAAGTTATTCCCAATAGAATGTTGCGGATTTCCTATGGAAAGTAGATCCTATCTATAACTACCTACTGGCGACCGCCAGTAGGTAATATATATATACACACACATATATATTTAATGATATACATGCATATTTAGTTATTTATATATATATATATATATATATATATATATATATATATATATATATATATATATATATATATATATATATATATGGAACAGTCTCTGCTATCTCTCGCCCGGAGCCCAGTCCTGGATACCTTCGGCGCAGATGAAGAGAGGAGACCCAGAATGCAGGTGAGCAGTGTTTTATTCAATTAAAAAAGCGGCACACCTCAGCATAACGTTTCGGCCTTCACAGAGGCCTTGGTCACGTATATATATATATATTTATATATGAACCGAACTCCAAACACCACCTCCGATCCCAAACTCGGAACGGCGAAGCAAACAGGAGACGGACCACCAGGATAAATTACAGGTTTTCTTTATTGCATTTTCAGCTGGGTTGGGCAAGACGCGTTTCGGGCTGGAACAGCCCTTGTTCACATGCAATAGACCAGATGTAACTTTTTACTTTTTATAATGCCAGTGATCCTCCTGTAACACGCCTCTAAACTGGTCATGTGACCCTAGAGATAGAAAACATTCTGCCTGATGTGCAAAATACGCCGATGGAAACACTGCTTGCAAACATCACTAGTGTTGACATTATAATAAAAAACATAATTGGTTAAATCATGACAATTGAAAATAACAGGATAAATCCTTATTTTTCTAGTATAAGTAACAAGGCGTTGTATTATTGTTTAATACACACAAGATATTCCTAATTTATATCCACAGTGCAATATGATATTCGGGCAGGACAGGGGAACTTATAGTGCTACTAATAGTGACACCTAGTCAATGCCTAAAGTGCAAGAAGCTATATTACATGTGCAAACTAAGCGGGATAAAGTGCTGTAGTGCATGATAAAATCAACCTGTAATTGCAATGCATAAATGCCATCTTAACAATACGGATCAAGCAGAACCTTATTTTGTTAGATAAAATTTGATTTAAAACATTACAAAAAACGGTTAAATAATTTATCATGATAAAAGTGAATAAAACACCCGGTGTATAAAACAGTTGTAGAAAAAATCTAATAAAAAGCAGAATGATGAATATATATATATACATACAACTATATACACTGGAGGAAAGCTGTAGCGCTGTTGGAAACGTTTTAATGACTAACAGGGAACCTGACTAGCCAAAGAAATACAAGGATGTCAGCAATAAAGATCATGAGATCAGTCTCAGACAAAAAATCCCCGCAGGCAACAGGGAACCTGACTACCTGGGGGTTATGGACACATGCTAGAGAAATGAGACAATGATAATTAATGAAGTAGAGTCCAAGCAATATGGATCATAGGAAATTATGAAGGTCCTCGGTGTTATTGAGACCATTCGGCCACTTGCTGTCATATTCGAGGATCATGCTGGACTCCAATTGTCTCAATTTAAACTCTCTGATACCTCCCCTTAGAGATTTTGGCACCGCAGCCACTACATAATAGGTAAGACAGTTTACATCCTTATTATGTTTACTTTGGAAATGGCAGGCCACAGGATAGGCAGGATCACTGTGTAGGATGGCTCGGAGATGCTGTAAAATCCTGATGTGCACCTGTTGTTTGGTACTGCCTATATAGTTTAGGCCACAGGTGCACATCAGGACATAAACAGCAAACTCCGTTTTACAGGTATGATTGCCTATGATGGGAATTTCAGTACTGTTGAAAGGGGTACGGTAATGAGTTTTATTTACGCCAAACTTGCAGGCCCGACAGCTGGAGCATTTGCGAAACCCGGCTGCAGGTTGCAGCCAGTTCGCCTTCTGTTTTAATTCCGGACTGCTAGGATTCAAAATAGCTCCCATGCTGCGCACTCTGCGAAAAGTTACTACTGGTTTGTTAGGAAGCATGTGCCCTAATATGTTGTCAGTTAGAATAATGGACCAGTTCTTATTGATGATCTGTCTGATCTTGGATTCTTGGTTACTGAAGGCCGTTATGAATCTAGGACAGTCATCCTGCGAGTCAACAGTAACAGGGGTAGATGTAATCACCTCACTGCTTGGAGTGTCAGCTGGAAAAAGACTAGCCCTCGTTCTTAGATTGGCTTTATTCAAAGCTTGCTCAAACATGTTGTCCGAGTAGCCTCGATTTTTTAACCTGGCACGTAGTTCCTTAACACATTTATCAAAGTCATCAGTAGAACTACATATTCGTTTGAGTCGTAGGATTTCACCTAGAGGGATGCTGTGTATGGTATGTTTTGGGTGAAGACTCGAGGCGTGCAGAGTGGTGTTGCCTGCTGTGGGCTTTCTATGCAGAGCAGTCTTCACTCTGTTGAACTCGTCAATATAAATTTTGACGTCAAGAAACTCAATCTGCTTAGCACTAATGTGAGATGTAAATTTCAAATTGAGGGAATTGTTGTTAAGATCCTCAATAAAAGCAGATGCTTCTTTTGCATCCCCCTGCCAAACTATAAAAATATCATCTATGTAGCGGAGGTATTTTATGATCTTTTCTTTCACCCACACTTGATGTGTTACGTTAAGAACCCGCTCCTCCCACCAGCCCACGTGTAAACATGGTATATATATATCAAGGTATGTTGGCATTCTCCCCACTTTCCGGTCTGCGAAGAGAGAGTCACAGACTCCTGTAGTTTTGTGGCAAATCAGGTCTTTATTTTGCAAAGTTTTATGACGTGTTTCGGGCAACCTTGTTCACATGTAATTATGTATATAGATATATATAGTAACTTTGGAAGTGTAGTTAGTAAAATACAATGGACTTTCTCTTTGGTGGATACATTTTGATTTTAACATGTCCCTCCCTAAAGCTCTCCTTCAATTTTTATACACCCCGTACATTTAGTAAAAGCTATTCTCCATTTTCCAACCACGCTCATCAGCCAAAGTCACATTTACTACTAAAACGTAAACCCGTGTGTGCAGAGACATGTGCCACCTTGATGAAGAGCCTCCGCACAGAAAATATGAGAGATGTGCAGGTGGAGGTCTCTGGCCATTGGCTAGTGAATTACTTTTTGTGGTACGTGAGTAGTACTACTGTAGCACTACTTTCTGTACGTCAAAATTCAGGGCCCAATTCACAAAAGTAATCTGAGACAAAATCCTAACTTTACGACTTTTGGTATTCACTAAAGGCATTTAGGAGTAGCAAAGTTAGGATTCCTAACTTTACTACTCCTAAACTGAGTCAAAATCCTAACTTTACATCTTTTGGTATTCAGAAAAGGTATTTAGAATGAGTAAAGTTAGGGTTCTTAACTTTACTACTCCTAAATGCCCTTTGTGAACACCGAAAGTTGTAAAGTTAGGATTTTGTCTCAGATTACTTTTGTGAATCAAGCCCCTAGTTTCTAACTCAGACCCACAAAGACTAAAGGGTGATCAGAAGGCATTTGATTGGGGCCTGTAATTTCAATGAGGTCTGTAACCAGCATTACCAGCCCCATTCGGATTTCAAGATCTCTGGGAAATGAGGAAGTACAATGGGAATCAGGAGTTGTATTATGGTTCTCTTGCAGCAATCAGCCTTTTCTGAAGTCATTCTTGCAGTGCCACTCATAGGGGCACATTAGGCTGGCGGCTACCCGCCATCTCGTCGTAAAAAGGGACTGCCCGCCATAAGGGCGGGCGTCCCGTGGGTGTCATTAGGATGCGCCTGCCACAGTGGCGGGTGCATCCTGCATTCCTAACATTGTGGCGAGCGGTGCACTCAGCACCGCCCGCCACAATGCCAGGATGACATGGTGTGCAGTTCCATGCACAACATGGCAGGCACCGCGCGGTGCCTGCCATGTTGTGCATGGAACTGCAGGGTGGTAGCATAGGTACCCCCAATGTGCATCCCCCACCCCCCAGAGTCCCTGGGGGCCCGCAACGGGCCCCCACAAGCAATTCCCACATGCTTTTCTGTGGCGGTGAAAGGCATGCTTCCGCCCTCGTAGTAATATGGCTGGCGGTGTCTAACAGACAGCTCCACCATATAAACTGCTTTTCCGCACGGTAGGTAATTGGGCGGATTGCCTACCAGCGGAAAACAAGTGGACGGTCTTCCCGTCCGCCGGGGTCCCCCCCGCCATGGTAATGTGGCGGGGGGAAATTGGTAGCGGGCGGAGGTCTTTGGCGGGCGGATCACCACCGCCATACGGGCGGTGGCAATCCACCGGTTATCCTAATGTGCCCCTTTGTTAGAGGAAATCCCCACCATCCCATGGAATTATCCATGCACCCAGTATGTGTAATGCCAGGAAGGAGGATGCAGAGGGTGATGTCAGTCTTTCTATGGCCATCTCATAATTGGACCACTAGTACAAATACGGAGGGGCCGATTAACAAACGCAAATTTGGTGGTAAATGAACGTTCAAGAGCGAATTTACTTTACTTTGCGCCTTCCAGGAATTCACAACTGGATTCCTGGCAGACATAAGCCATGGTTAGCCCTGAAAAATTGGGAATTTCCATAAACAACTATACTTGATGGCATACACAGCCTCCTCAATTTTCCCTTTCCAGCCTGAAAAAGGGTCGGATTTTTTACTCCAGCACAGTGCTGAGAAATCCCTTTCCAATGTGGAGAGGGGAATGCTGAGGCACTGCCCAGATTTAGTGGGGGTGTAAGGGACGAAGGGGCATATTACCAACAACTAGCGATATTTATCGCTAAGTAAGCTTAGCGGCAAATTTTTTATCGCCACGCATCGCAGGATATTATCGCCGAGATAACGTGTTATTAGCAACGTTTATCTCAAAAGCGATAATATTTCCGGCGATAGCGGCGAAATCCGTGAATATCGCTGAGAATACAGCGATATTCACGCATATCGCTAACAGGGTCTATGGGCCCGATTCACAGAACTAACTTAAGACAAAATCCTAAACTTACTACCATTTTCGTATTCACAGAAGGCACTTACTCATTTTGGTATTCACTGAAGACACTTACTCACTTTTGGTATTCACAGAAGTTAGGTGTCCTAACTTTCGGACTCCTAAATGCCTTCTGTGAATACCGAAAGTCTTAAAATTAGGATTTTTCTCAGTTTAGTAGTAGTAAAGTTGAGACAAATCCTATTTTTAAGACTTTCGGTATTCACCGAAGGCATTTAGGAGTTCTAAAGTTAGGAGTCCTAACTTTACTACTACTAAACTGAGAAAAATACTAATTTTAAGACTTTCGGTATTCACAGAAGGCATTTAGGAGTCCTAAAGTTCGGAGTCCTAACTTTACTACTACTAAATTGAGAAAAATCCTATTTTTAAGACTTTCGGTATTCACAGAAATCTTTTAGGAGTCCTAAAGTTAACACTCCTAACTTCTGTGAATACCGAAATGAGTAAGTGCCTTCTGTGAATACCAAAATGAGTAAGTGCCTTCTGTGAATACCAAAATGGTAGTAAGTTTAGGATTTTGTCTTAAGTTAGTTCTGTGACTCGGACCCTTAGCCATTATATCCACCTCCCATTGGATATAATGGCTATGAACTGGTCTGAGCAGGCGTGAGTTTTTGGAGATATTCGCGCTTAGCGCGAATAATTCCATCTCTACGCCTGCGTTGATAATTTGCGATAGCGATGTTAGCGACTGTTTTCAGTCGCTAACAGTTTGGGTACGCCCACTTTGCATGTCATTAGCGATAAATATCGCTGACATGCAAAGCGGGCCCCAAACCGCTCGCTATCGCCTGAAAGCTGTCGCTACCTAAAGTTAGCGACAGCTTGCTAATAGGGCGATGAATTTATGACCGCTTAGCGGCCGAAAACGGCCGCTAAAGCGGCGATAATGTCATTTTGCCTGCCTTGATAATATTCCCCAAAGTTTCTTCACGGGGAAAAATACTTTTCAATTGAAGAAATAAATGCTCCGTAGATTGATAATTTGCTCAATAGTCCAAGAATTTTGCATTATCTTTATGAAGGCGATTTTTATGGAGCTCAGAAGGTCTCGTGAGGCACTTCTATTGCTGCTAAATGTACAGGCAATTCGGGTGCAAAATTGGCTGTATCTGTTTCTAAAATAAGTTAGGCTGAGAAAAAAAACGGGATTTGTTAATTGTTCTTTTTTTCAAATCTTGTTTTATTCTTATTTTACTAATTGCTGTTTTTTCTTTAATTCGTGGTACCTCTCTTATTGTAAGAATTGTTTTATCAAAAGGTCGGCGTTGTTTTCATGTGCATTTATTGTACTATAAATGCGAAAGCTTTACATTAAAAAAGAAATTGTTCCCTATTTATTCTTTAATGTATGCTTTTTGAAATCCTTGCCTATGCTCTCTCTCTCTCTTTCTCTCTCTTTCCCTCCTCCTCTCTCCAAAAACCACCTCACCTAAGAATGATCCATGTCATGTCTTAACCCATCCCGAGCCAAGATTCTTGACCACACATGTTCTCTGGCTCTTCAGGGGTACCAATATGACGGTTAACTTAGTAAAATAAGTCCCAGTTTTTCTGGAATCCATGTATAAAGTTTTGCTAGAAAATGACCCCCCACAAAATATAATGAAAGTCAATATATTGTTAGGTGATACCATTCGGAATCCTCCTGCACAATTTGTTTTTACTGTAAAGAAAATGGCGACAGACGGATTTGCAAACATCTGAATCTATGCAAGAGGAACGAAGGGGGAACTCAAAGAGACACCGCAAAGATAAATAAACTGAGCCTGAACAAGTTAGGAATACTCGAGAGGCTCCTATGTAAAACATATTTAAACCTATGGAAGTTGTTGTCTACTTGGCTTATATTCTGTGTTTTTTGGCCTTTCTGGCCTAAGAAATCTCAAAAAGTGACTAACTGAAGTGCTGGCCACACCTGCAAAAATCCTTGCATTTCCCAGTGAACGCCAGCTTCCACCTCCGCCTTTCACTCCTGGGCCTTGTTTGCAAAAGTTGCTGATACCGTTGTAGGGCGCACCCTGTGCCAATGCTGAGCAGGAGATCCCAGCGATAAGTTTGTGTTTGCTACATCTAAACTGTTTGCTCTCTGTTCCCTGGTATTCTGTGCACTGACTCTCCCAAACCCCGCCCTCCTCAACAAGCAATGGCCACACAAAGGCTCTCAAACGGCCAAGCTGGAACATTCTATGGAAATAGCAATCGGTGACTGGCAATGCCCAATCATGTGAAGAGGGCTCGGCTCCAGGGGTCGCGACAGCTCATCTGTCGGGCACCTCGAGTTGCATTCAGGAACCTCTTGGTCTATCCATGCAAATCTGAGGGGTCCGTTTATCAGATCATCCTATAACATATGTTAACCATTAATGTAGCGCACCACAAATAGCCTCTTAGGGGCTTATTTACAAGCCCCTTGCGCCACCCTTACGTCAATTTTCTCATGTTGAAAATTACGCAAAAGTGTCGCAAGGGGCTTGTAAATCTGCCCCTTTGTTTTTAAGTCACAGGTTTACGCTACGCAGTGTGGCACACTTTATCGACCTTGATCGGTCCTCCTAGGATCAGAATTTGTAAACCGCAAGTTATGTACTGAACTCTACAGCGACAGCTCAAAGCAAGATATCTTACCTACCAGGAGACTGATTTACAGCCTCTTACAGGGTTTACTGAACATGAATATTAAATATCTGGAATATGGAGAATCACAACAAGCTGCATAGAAGAATTGACACTGTAAAAGAACGTCTTCAGAATGGAGGTAGCAAAAATGAAAGAGAAGAGGGACAAGGCAATGGATCATATGGCAGAGTTGTGGTTGGTTCTGCATCACAGTGATTAGGATGGTGGTTGGAAGACCTAATAAATGACTTTTCAACAGGAAAAACATGTACGAGGAGAAAAGCTGTCACCTCCTTCCTGACACAAACACTTCCCCTTAAATTTTTTTTTACAATTGAACCAGTCAAGAGGCTCCAAAAACAGACTTTCTAACATGAATGGACACTTTCATGAATGTTGGGGGAAACGGCTTAGGTGTGCCCCATGGTGGTGGCAATATCTGAAAAAGAGCCCCCAGAATCAACCACATGGTCAGAGAAATGACAGACATGCTACAGCTGGAAGCATTGTCCACTCAGAACTGTGTAAGAGGCTCTCAAGCAGCATCTTTTCCCTTGAACAGATGAACAGAACCCCCAACCATGGTCCACTTGCTCAGCAGATGAAGAGGAGACGCCAAAGTTTGAGAACAGTTTCTGCGTTCTTCATAACTTTGAAGGTGGCCACCTAAGACATGCGTAGTAATGAAGGACAACTCAACGCTGGTAGAATGGAAGCAGGGTGAAGCCAAAGAGCGGAAAGCTGAATTATGAGTATTTCATTCACCATGCAGCAGACTAAGGGGGTGTGTCTCAGCACCTTAGTCAGCTCATGCAGGTCAGAGGTAAAATGTGCACCTGACCAAAGCAGAGCTCCACCTCTGCCAGCATATAAAAGGCTGGCCCTCCCCTGCCAATCTCTCTGTGCAGACGGGTCTTTGTATTCCAGCGAGAGACGCCAAACAAGTCAGGCAGCAAAGATGTCGTTCATGCCCGCCCCGGGATACCAGCCCATATACAACCCGGTGAGTACCAAAGGACCTGTTGCTTCTAAAGTGTGGCTTTGTTACGACCCGCTGCACCTGCCCCGCGTCTTCTCCCCATCTCCCCGCCCTTTCGCAATAATATTTTTCCAACAAGTCATGACCAGATCTACAAAACAAAAATGTTGTTTTATTATTAATTTAAATGTAAAATATTCCCAGAGGGGTTCCTGGCTCCAAGATGGACATGGTAGTGATCAATTGAGAAAGAATAAAACTATTTTGCAATGATTAAAGCTCTTTATAAAAAAAGGGAAAACATTTAGCTTCAGAAACTGTCACCTACATTAGAAGTGTAAAATATAGTGCATCGTATTTGTAAGTATTCAACAACCTGTCAATGTATAATTGACAAAAAACTCCACACTAATTTATTTTGCGATGTAAGTACTCTTTACACTAGCTGTCTTAGTTCACTCCAAAACTTTTTTTAAATATTGAAAGTCTTCACATTAGTCCCTTGAGTGATTACCCTATTAGTTAATAATTAGCTGCACGTCTAAAGGAAAGGAGTTGCAGAACGTGTTTGAGATTTATAGTTAACCCCTTGACCTCCCCATTTCTTGTTCCCCTGGTAAATTGCTCTTTTTTTCAGAATAGTAGTTGACACCATAAAGAGACAGTTGAGAAATAAACACCAGCCGTTGCCAAGAATGCTTCATAAATTAGATTTGTCCTTGTCATCTGATCTCCATGTTTGTTTGTGTCCCAGTCTCAACTCAACAAATTCTAACCTTCAAAACGTCCTTCCCTCTAACCAAGTCGGCTTATGTCCTTATGTACCGTCTTTTGTGCAGAGTTATTGGGAGACATGCCGATTGTGAACCAATAGCGACGCACCACGCTGTTCAAGGCTCACTTCTAATCGTACGAGAGCTCTCAATGTATTTTAACGTCGCACCTTCAAAAGATGTTCTTTGGTTTTCATGAACACAACTTTGTTGACTGATATCTAGAATGCATCAAGCCTAAGAGCAGCGGATTTGTTACACCTAAGAGCATTTGTTGTGTCCTCACCTAGCAATGGACCATATTTGACGCTTCCGTGCCAGTCTGGTGCCCACTTGTTGTTGATCGACTGGGGTCGGCCTAATAATGCCTTGATGTAGCACCGGCCCTGTCGACAGTACCAGTCGGCTTCTTTTTATCTCCCAATGTAAGCCTTTAATTTTTTACACTTGTCCATATCTGCTGAAAAGCTAATATCTGCCTGCTGAAAAATGCTCTAAATTAAATAGAGAGTTACATGGTAACAGGAGAAGCAGGATTGAACACGAGCCACAGACCACTCTTGGCTGATACCCAGACTGGGCATGGGGAGAACTGTGCCGTATCAGACATTTGATGGGAGCAAATTCACAGACATTGTGGTGAACAAATTCAGAGTGTCACTGGTGTGGTAGGGTGCTCTATACAGAAGCTGCTCTTCACCTAAACCTGGGAACTGCCCAGAGTTCTCTTCTTTATTTTTGCATAATTTATGCAGCACTCTGATCCTGAAATGGTATTGTTTTGACTTATACTGGGTGCTCTCTTGAGTCTGGACAAAGCTAAACATCTCTAAAGAACTATAAGGATAGCGAAAAACATGCCACTGGTTGCTTTTATTAATTCCAGGTTGGCTTGCATGGTATTTTACCAATCCTAACCTGCAATACTGTGCCTGGAGTGGTAAAAGCCTTTTGTATTACATTTATAACACATCACAGTAGGATGGCACTGAGAGTAATCACTCCAAAGCTGTGAGGGAGACACTATTCTAAAACACATCCCACAAATAATACGCCTCAGTTGGTGCCCCACAGCGCGAAATCCTGTCCAATCCAAAGAGCCCAAAATAATTAAGTGAACAGAAGGAGAAGCAGTGGAAAAAGAGAAAAAAAGATTATTGCTAACCAATGAAACAACCTATTCATTACAAGGTAGGGCTTAAAGAAGAAAGACATTGACTCCAGTAGGTTTCCTGCTGTAGTTAGAGTACATTTCCAACTTTTTGGGGCTACGCAATAAATCCCAGTAATATCCTGGAAATATACACACGTCATAGGTTTCCGGGATGACGCGTACCGGGCAAACTATACCCTAGGTGGACAATTGCCAGCAGATCAGGTGGAAGTGTACATTTGAGCAAAGCACTTTCATATTTTCCCCACTCAAGCACAATCTTTTTTTTCTCATGGAGAAACCACTTTGCCTACACCTGCATAAAATGTGGGTGTGTTCCCTTAACGTTCTCCTCTTGGAAAGGCAATTACTTCCGTCTTTCATTAAAGTAGTTTTACTTGTGAGTTCAGGTGGAAAATTACCTGCAAAAAATGTATGAATGTCACAAACATATTTTATCCTTCATCCCCTTTATTGCACCCTTTCCCAGTGCTAAATCTATGATGGGGAAAATCTTTCTTAACGGTGGGTTTCCAACATTGTGTCATTTACAAATGTAAAAATAGGACACTATAGGAGTTGCTTACTAATAGGTCCAAGGAACTGCCCCATTTTGCGCTGCGCCCTTGGGGCCTCATTTATGAGGCTGTGCGTCACTTTTACGCCGCCGGTGCGTCACTTTTTGTGACGCACCAGTGGCGTAAAAAATGCGCCTTGTTGCGCCATATTTACAAAGTGACGCATCTAGGTAGATGCGTCACTTTGTAAACCCCTGCGCCTCATTATACCTACGCCAGGTATAATGTATGCAAGGGGGGGCGTATTGACGCAAGGAAGGGTCGTAGAAGTGACGCAGTGAAATCTATGAGATCACACTGCGTCACTTTTAGGACACCGTTGCGTCAAAATCTTGCGCCTGCCTCATAGCAGGCGTAAGACTGACGCAGGCCCTTTCACATGGGGCTTGCCCCATGTGAAAGGACGCATTGCTGGAGTTGCGTCACTTTTGTGACACACTCCAGCAATGCGTCACTTTTGCGCTTACAGATCGGTCAGAAATACTGACGTATCTGTAACTCCTTGCGTCATGAGGCGTCATACATTAAATATGACGCATCAGGAATGTCGCAAGGAGTGCGCACTGAGAAGTGACGCATTGCTGCTTTCACGCAGCGATGCGTCATTTCTCATAAATGAGGCCCTAGGAGTGCAAACAAGACCGAGATTAGGGTATCAGAGCACTTTACAAAAAAGCAGAGTCTGTATAAAAACAATTGCAAATAAAAGCAGAGATAATATCAAAAACATTATTAACAAATTTCGGCAGGTAACAGAGATGGTACTAGAGATGAATTGTTCGGTAAAGTGGGAACAAGTTTAGTACGAATAAGTCATAGAGGCGAAGGTGTCATTAAGGGGAGTGTAGAGAGAAGCTTGAAGTAATGGACTGGACCAGTGCCTTGCAAGTCAGTGAAATAGCTGCTGTGCTAGAGGGGCCACATACGATGAGGCAGGTGCAGAGTTAAGGGAGGAATTTGCTCATTAGGAATGATTTAGCTTCCCTTTTGGCGTCGCTATGCAACCCTTAGCTAAAATAAAACTCCCTACAAATTCACGTAGGTGTGAAAAATGTTTGAGAGTCAGGCTTTTAAAGGTTATGAGATGTAATAACCTTAGAAAAATACTGAATACCTGTTAATGGAAGGCAAGCCACAGAAGACAGTTGTATGTCAGCATATCAAGCACAAAAATAATGTGCTACAAAAATACCATAGCCAGAATATCGACTTCCAAAATATTGTGAAGGTAAGTATATAGATAAGAAAAGATGTACTATACTTAACTCCACACTTAAGAATTATGATGATATTCGTATCATTAAGGTACGTCGATTTGTAGTTAAAAAATATACCAAATCTGTACTTACCTATATGCACTAACACCTTCTCTATACTGATAGTGCCTTCACTAGATTCAGAGCCACTGGAATTATGCAATTCTGTGGGAGTGGCTTTTTTCGCATACTTATATATTTGTCGCATTTTCCACATAATCCATCATCTGCGGCATCATCTGCGGAGTTTAACAAAAAAAATGTATAGCCCGGGCAGATAAAAAGTTATTAAAAATGCAGCAACGTATTTGCATGCAATGGAAGGCCCTTCACAACAGTTAACTAGTCATCTTTTATTTGCTTATTTATGCGTTTAGTTGTTAAACTGATAATATTGAGGTGAAATCTTTGCCCAGACGGTATTACCATGTGTAAAAATGTCAATATAACTAATAGTATCCAAATATGCAGCATTATGCCACATTATTTGACTTTTGTTGCCGCATAATTTAGTCAACTCTGCCACATAATTTGGTTCTCCCCTGCAGCATAGTTCCAGTGGCCCTGAATATATTTTTGCAGTCGATATTCTTGCTTGTTGTTCTGGTGGTACATACAGTGAAGAAATTGGGGGCTGTGAAGAAGGCCTCTTCTGAAAATAATCATCCATCTTTTAAATTTGAAGACCAGTTCAATATACAGACTACGATTATGCTTCCACATCAAATAATATAAAGTGTTCTGCACAGAAAACCGCTTTCTCAAACACTAGGGGGCGGATTTACAAGCCCCTTGCGCCAATTTTGCCTCACTTTTCCCATGTTAAAAATGACGCAAAAGTGGCGCAAGGGGCTTGTAAATCTGCCTCTAGGTATCAAATCGGAAACTTTCTGCTTTCCTGCTCCAGGACCAGGTGATGTGCATTTTGAAGTCTAGCAAACTAACTGAGGAGAAAATACACATCTTCTGTTCACTATAGCTACATACTCTGGGAAAGCTGTTCAGTTCTTTCAACTAGAGGCGGGCGAGCTGACAAATTAACAGAGAGAGCCGAACCTCTGGTCTGGCTCGCAACCAAGAAATAGCCCGTGTAGGTGCCAAGCACTGAAAATATTTGCTATGTAAATCATACAACAAATATCAAGTAAAATATGAAAAGGTCCCTTCAAAATTTCCAAGCGAGTATTTCTTTAACCTGTAGAAGCGTTGACTTTATTAAGACACACTACAGTACCCTAGAGAAATAGTGGTCGTTTTGTAAATCTGGTCGTCTGAACTCACATATTTAAAGTGCATTCCTACGCGACAGTGAAGAAAACAGTGTAGGTGAAATTAAATATTTGCCTAAGATCACATTATTTAATGAGTGTAAAACCCGCGATTTAGCCAGGTTTTCTTGTTTCATTTTGTACAAATCAGAGGAAAATACATATCTGTTTCTCTTTCCTTATGTTAAGGGTTTGTTTTGACCCCTTACTTCATTTTTCTGAAGTTTTTAACTGCAGCGTGAACTGGACCAGAGATGGCCGAGCGCTTTACGCGAGCACCAGCCACACTGCACAAGGTTACATGATTGTTTATAGGCACTGGGGAGATTAGGGGATTTGCCCAGAATTACAGGGTGTTGAGCCGACACCGAGACTCGCACCTGGATCCCCACATTAGCAGCTCTGGGCCTATTGGCATATCCTGGGTAAAGGGAGGGAGGCAGGCAGAAGCCACAAGAAAGCTCTGCTCCTTATGGGCTTGAGATTCCTATAGGACCTCGAGCTGACTCAGAGCCAGGATCAGACTAGAGCTTTCAGTGGCTCGCCCATCCGTACTTTCAACTCTACAAACTTGTGGGATGTGTGATGCCTTGGAAGAGCACACTGTTCAAGTCGATTAAATACTCTTCTGGTTTTTGGTGCACATCGGGGCACAATTCGCAACTCTTTTATGCATTTATGCCCAACCTCGTTAAAAAAAATAAAAAATAAAAAAATATCTTGTTTCAGTTTGTCTTTGTTTAATATATTCAGTATTTGCTGACAACATGGCGACCATGAGACATGTTTCTAATTTTAGACTTTTCGCGTTCTGAATTGACCTTCCAGTGCCTTGTGTCCCTCTGCAAGTAACATTAAATACCTTTTCCATGCACAGCATCCAGCTTTTATATTGGGCATGAGTTGCATTTTTCAACATCCCGTTGATTCGAACCTCCTATCACCTCCTCAGGATTATTTTTCAGTAATCTCCCAGATTGTTCCTTTTATCACAACCCCCTTTACCTCTAGTCATCTCGTTATCCTTCTAAGACCTATATCTATTAAATCTGTCACACAAAGAACTTGTTGAAGACTGAAGCATAAAGATATTGAGGAGAATGGTATTATATTGTATTGTAATTTCATTTACATAGCGCTTACTACCCCTGATGGGGCGTCAAAGTGCTTTTTCTGCGAGTAGCATGCTACTCCGGAACCCATAAAGGATTAGTGTTAAATTAGTATAGTGAAATATGAAAGTAATTTGAGTGGTGGATATGTTAGTCAGTTATTTGTATTCAGAAGGATATCGGAAGGATAGAAGAGGGAAAAAAGGTTTGCATTTATATAGCGCTCTTTAACCCTGATGGGGTGTTGAAGCGCTTTTTTGGAGAGTAGCCCGCTACTCCGGAAACCCATAAAGGATTAGTGGTGAATAAGTATAGTGAAATATGAAAGTAATTTGAGTGGTGGATATTAGTAAGTTATTTAGAGTGAGAAGGATAGAATTAAGGAACTCATTTTGCCAACATCTCTTAACCAGATCAGTGGGTCCGGTCAAAATAGCATGTTTATCTTAGTGTGAATGTCAGTTGTTACTTCATCATTACATTAAATATATATTATTATTATTCAAAATATTTAATTAAATCTAATATTGTATAAAAGGAAATTAATTTATTTAAATGTATAGAATTAAATGTTAAACTCTGATGCCTAAAAACACCTTACTCACCCAATACACTTCCCATCCCTGAACCCTAAAACACCTTAGTACCCCTATACACTACTCATCCCTGAACTCTAAAAGCTATTTACTTCCCATGACTGAACCCTAAAAAACAATTCCTATCCTTATACACTTTCCAACCTAGAACAATAAAAGCACTAACGATCCTGAACCCTAAAGCTCCTTACTATCATATACTCTATACATTCCTGATCTCTACTTCACCTATACACTACCCTTGTCTGAGCCCTTCAACAATTACTGCCCTCATCCCATACACTTCCTGAAGCCCTACAAACCTCATGCTGTCCCTATTCCATATCCATCCTGAAGCCCTCAATTTTCCTTACTACTCTTACTATCCATCCCTGAACCCTAAAAACACCTTACTACCTTCATTCACCACCCATCTCTAAAAAATGCTACTTCCTTCAATATTTAATAAAAATAAAATCAATAAATGAATTACTTCTTTATTAACTACATTGAATTACTTACATCTAAATTAGTAAATTACTGTGGGATGGTGGACACACTATTATCAAACTAAGGGCCAGATGTAGATTTCGGCGGACGGGTTACTCCGTCACAATGGTGAAGGATATCCCATCCGCCGAAATGTAAATCCCATAATATCCTATGGGATTTATATTTTGGCAGACGGGATATCTGCCACTGTTGTGATGGAGTAACCCGTCTGATGAAATCTAAATAAGGCCCCAAGTACACTTAAACCCTTGTATGAAGAGGACTGCTTGGCCCTTCCAGATTTTTACTACTACTTCACGGCTTCCCAGCTACAGCACCTCTCGCTGTGGATAGCGGACACCCCCAACAGGAACAGGACACTTCTGGTCGGCGGCTACCCCCAGGATAGTAGGGTGTGGTGCACCGGACATGGAGACATCAATCCCAGACAATGCTACATCTTAATGTCACAGGGCTGGGGACGACTTTGCAACTCTGTAGTGAGTGGTGTCTCGTTTGTGTCTGTGATGGCGATATGGACCCATCCGTGTTTCAGCAGTTTGAATATGGTAGTGGAGACGGCAGGTTAGATAGAGGGTGGATGTCGAGAGATGGGGTACCTCTGAGGGTATTGATCATGTTTGAGGGACCCAAGATCAAATTCAGGATTGGCCCGGGTCAGTTTCCGACATTTGCTAAACTGACTGCAGCGGTGCGCAGATGCTGAATTGGCTTTCTGGATCAACCATCCGAATCACGCATGCTGAATGCCCGTGTAGGACTTCAAGATTGGGGCAGACCTTTCTCCTACATCTACAAGGCGAGGTTGCAAGATAGGATACATGACCCACTGACAATACTTACTAAATGTTAACACGACATTGGTGACTGTCACTGACTTAGAATGGGACAGAGTGCTGGGGTATCATAAGGGGGTTTCAAGGAACATTAGATTCCGCTGCTACAATTTAAAGGCATGCATCATGCCTACCTAACCCCATACACACTTAGCAAGATATATACAACACAAACGTGGGATTGTCCTAGATGCCGACAGGCTGCAGAAAACTCTCTCTGCATGACTTGTTGATGCCCAGTAATTATCGAGAATTGGGGCCTGATGGCAGAGGGTTTGACCACAATATCAATCAATCAATCAATCAGGGGTTTGTACAGCACAGCTACTCACCCGTGAGGGTCTCAAGGTGCTGGCGATAGGGGGTGGGGGTTGCTGAACCGTCTGGGTGACAATACCATCACTGAGGGTCAACCACTCTTTGAAACAGGGCATACTGGGCCTCAATCCCAAATAAACAAAAAAGTCAAATCTGATGTAGGTTCAGATCACTGGTGAGGTTACTAGCAAAACGTAGAACATTGATACACAGTATACAATCTAGAGGTCCCTTGATTAAGCTGTGGTTTAAGGATGTCTGAGAGTGGCTGTTGACCAAGGAAATGTGGAATAAATTGGTATGAAGGGATATATGTCAGCAAATTCCTAAAAAAGGCGAATCTGAGTCCTCCCAGGCACAATCCCGGATCATCACATCTTACCTTTCCCTAACGGGATAATTTGTTTTACATGTGGGACACTAGTTTCTATTTGCTTCTGTGTAATTCACTGTTATTGGTGCATAATGACAAGGTTCATTCCTTGGACATTATTCAAGTATTGTGACTCCCTCAGGCGAAAATACTCTAAAAGTTACAGTCATTTGTCAATATTTCAAAAATATGAATAAAACCATGTAAAAATAGTAAATACATTTTACTTAACAATTAAATTACTATTATATTTGAAGTGTCCAAACTTTAACAAAAAGTGTATGCTTATAAATCTATGTGTGCGTCTGTCCATATATATATATATGTATATATAGATAGATATATATATATAAATACACCTACCCCCACACACACACACACACACACACATACATATATTTAGCTTTTTAAGGTTAGGATACTTAAAACTAACTTACCTGTGAAGTAAACCCTGCAATGTAAAGTAAACACTGGAAAACTTACCCAAGTATAATCACTTCCAACGTAATACCCCTGAGGCAATTACTCCAGATGCAACCTCCGCAATGTAACAATAGTATATCTCTCGCTGTATGTCTACTCTTAAGAAAATGTTGACTAAGGATACTGCTGTTCAAAAGTATTTTACTTAGAACAATTGGGTACATTAGTGGCTTCCAGTGGATTATCATTAAAGTATCTTGTCAATAGTTTGGCAAAACTCTGTTTGTTCGAAGATCAATATTATTTATTAAATTTGATTTTTTTTTTGTCAAACCAACAAGTTTGGCTCAGGTGTGCTGGACCAGGAATTACGATACTGTGAAAAACAATATCACTGTCTTCTGTGTATTGCTGATTTACTGCACCAAAGCAAAATTGTTATGGTCTAATGATTAGACAAACAAAAATGTATGTATCAGTTTAAACATTTAATAGTGTTAAAAAGCAGATGGAAATCAACATTAAAATGACAGACAAAAACTGAGAAATGACCCTGCGCACTCCCCGATTTATGTCAGTTTATCCAGCTGACAAAAATTTAGTTGAATACAAGCAGGGTAGTGGGGAGTTAACATCAGAATACAATAAAACAAATTAGACCACAAAGAGAAGTTTTCCTAGTGTGATATTACTACATTTTGTTGTTTATATATACAATCAATGTCATGGCAATGTGTCAAACATCAGTTGACAATACAAATAAAAAATGACAGCACTGAAAATTGTTTATCAACAAGTTTGCACAAAAGTTCAGACTTTAGGATATCCACAACTTAATGTTACATATAATAGTCCATGACTATTATCACAGTGAAGTAATCATAACATCAGATTAGCCAGTAGTTGTAGTACTGAAGTAGAAAACGTATGTTTCGCAGAATCTTATCTTGACTTCTTCAGGGCAATTTTATCCAATTAATATGGAAAAATCTGTATAATCCATAAAGTCAAAATCCAGAATAGGCAATCAGTGCAGGCAACTATAGCTGTTCATGAAGGCAGGTTTATGCGGGAACACACAGTCTCTCTCTCTTTTTTGCCTGTTAATTGACCGTAATCTGGATATTCTACAGTTGCCTGTATGGTTGCCTACATCTAGATTTTGACTTTATGGATTATACAGATTTTCCTGCATTCGTTGGAAAAAATTGCCCTGAAGAAGTGGAGACAAGATTCCACGCAACATGTGTTGGCTACTTCAGTGCTACAAATACTGGTCACTCTGATGTTATGGTTACTTCAGTGTCATAATAGTCATGAGCTGTTAAAACGTAACAATTTGGTTGTGGTTATCCTAAAATCTGACATTTTGTGCAAACTTGTTGTTAAAAACATTTCAGTGCTGTAATTTTTTATTTGTATGTGTCAACTGATGTCTGACACATTGCCATGACATTGAGGGCCTCATTTATGTGTTTTTGCCATAGGGCAGCGCCGCCCTATGGCAAAAGAAAAGGGCACAAATGCACCGGGGCACAATGGGCTGCTGTGCGCCAACGCAGGCACCTTCGTATTATGGTTTTTGTAATGTAAAGTAATTTGGTAACTGTTTTGCAGTGGTCTTAGTGACAACGACTAATGTTTATTTTTTTTTTTTTTAGCCTATTCCTTTCATGAACCCGATTTCCGGAGGCCTTCGAGGAGGGATGTCCGTCTATATTCAGGGAACAATTCCCCATCACATTAACAGGTAACTTACACTTAACGTACACTTTGTTTTTTCCACACTTCTTGTTGGACCTGATTTTGTGCATGAATGTGGAGTCTCTACTTCCTGTCTGACTTTTGGTGGCACCCATATTAATAAAATGTGATGCTGGCTAGGTAACGGGCAGCAACATTGAGCGGCATAGATCCATCAACCTGCAAAGCATGATTGCTCTTCGAATCCTGTTCTGGCACTCATACAATGCCAGTTGTAAGGTCTTAAGTAGGAAGCAAAGTCATGTGGGGTGACTCATGTGCAGGAGCACGGAGACCTTCCTCTGGTTTTGATAGAGGCTGTCTCTTGCCCACTCACTCACTCCCTCCCTCACGGTGGCATGTGCAGTCTTCAATACGGATTCGCAATGTTTGCTTACACATGTGCTCGTACATGCATAAACACACATTTGCACTTTCATTATGTATATACACCTGTGATACACCAAAACCCACACCTGAATAGACAGAGACGTGTTCACAATTATACGGATACACTGCGCCATCAGGCTTATTTAGATACTTTTGTGGACATACACAAAACTGTATACACAGTTCACCCATTTACAAACACAATTTCCAAATACTGATACAGATCTCACAGTATGACGCATAGTGGGTGACCATACATTGTGGTTCTATAATGTGATTGAGTAGTCATGGTGACCTGATAACAATCCAGGAAGCTCTGTAATGAGACATGTGGCCACAGTGGCCTCAGCCATCTGCCCCAGCCAAAGACCATAGATTATCTCAAGCCAGCCCCATGATTAAAGCCTCATCCCTATAGTTACAGCTGACAGTCATGGGGACATTATCCTATGTACATTAACCTGTAAGTAACCGCAGTTGGTTAATGCACCTGATTCCGAAACGTGTTTGTGGAAGTAGTGGCTAACCGGTCCTAATCCTCCTATTTGAAAAAAAAAGGGTTTTTATTGTTTACTAAACCAGGGTATTTATGTAACATTAAAGTGCATTAGCAATGGGTTCTGCTCCTTCTTGAGTGGATGGTTATGGTTTCCAGCTGTAGTCAGAGTCAAGTGACAATTTTCTATATGTTGTGGTGCGCACGCTTACGGTTACTGATATGCCTGCCCTGGTCTGCATGCTTGTGCCTTTGACTATATGTCTTTACATACACTAGTTTAAAGAGTTGAATGCAATCAATTGAAATGTTGAGTTTTGAAAAATTTCAAGACATTACTTTAATTGCACATAAGCCCACCTCTCTAGATCTGCTTACAAGGTCCATATATGCCGCATAAGGCACACACTGTTGCCACCGCATGTCCGGTTATAGGTTCACATGTAGGGCAGAACAGTGCCAGCAGATTTCTGTTCACAAGGCCTGGATGTGTTACAAGAGGGTGGCATCACATATCTGCCTACAGGGCCTCCATATGACACCAGAGGGCTGCCTTCGCATTAATGCTGATTCTAGGGCAGCTGGGCCAAGGGGGCTGCCATCACATATATGCTTAGATGGCATCTGAGCCAGGAGGGCTGCCGTCATATACATGTATCTGGAGATGGTTACCATGATATGTCTTTTTGCAGAGCTTCACAGGAGAGTTTCCATCAAAGATCTGCTTACAGGGCATCTGGCACAAGAGAGCTGCCATCAAATGCCTACTCCTTGGGCCTAGCCTAGCACTGGGCCTAATATAGAACATTGATGCTACATGCCTGTGTCAGCACCAAATGATCTCACCACATGCATGACCACAGGACCTGCATCAGGCACACTAGACTACTGCCACGCATCCAACCACACCGCAATGTATGTGTCAACACTGGCCGGGCCTATATTATCTTTTAATGTATTTTATCGGTTACTTTTACATGCATCAAGTGCTGCCAAATGTGTGATCAGAGGGCAGTCACAAACCTGCAGGCAGTGCGGTATGTTACGTCATATTATTGGCATTTACATGATCTCACAAGCATACTTATGACATAAGAATGCATTCCATATCTTGGCACCATTTCGAACAAAAGTGTGAACAGTCAAACAATTGTGTCTATTTGTTGCCGTCTGCTTGTAGGTGATTCGTTGAGTTTGGTCAATATTTATCTAAAAAGCAGTATATAAAGTGCATAAAGTGAAAAAATGAAATTATTTGTATGGATGGTTGTGTCAATGGACTTTTCCATTTTTCCTGGGCTGGGTGATCGGTGTCCATTGCTAGATGGAGAAAAAGTGCTTTCACTATAAGCATCACAAGGCTGGGGAGTAATTATGATTTGTAAGAGTGCACATGATGACGTGTTATGTTTAAGCTTGGAGTGGTTGTGTGGTGTCTTGGTGTGGTGCATGACTGCTGTTGGGTTGGCACTGTTTTCCCAATTCTATGGATTTGGTGTGGTCTTGTGGACACAAGGGTGTAATAGTTCTGTCTAGCATGTGATGTCTGAAAATGTTCATTTGTAGTTGTGTCTAGGTCCATTGGCAGTTAGGCTATATGTGAGTGGAGAGTGATTTCGACTATCAAATGAAACCTTGATTTTGGGGCATTAGAAGTATGTTGAAGTTGAGTAGCGAAGACTGTCTTTAATGTGCTGATTGTTAGGATATGTGGTGAACAGCTATTCACTAAACCAGGTCTAATGCTCCAACCTACAGATTTCCCAATAGAGATCCCAATAGAACTTGCCAACCACACAAAATCTTCACCTAAACTACCTGTTGTCAAGGTGCCCGACTATCACAACTCCACCTAAATGCATCATCTTCTCTACACCGCACATGCACAGAACTTCAGATCATGTACCTTTTTTCAACATCCATATAGTTTTGAGAATATATGTGTCAAAATGGATATTTCTAAATTATGACAATTAGATCAATAGATGGTTTACACTCTATCCTTACCTCCTATAGGTTTCATGTGAATTTCATGTGCGGGTCATATGAGGGGGCTGACATTGCCTTCCACTTCAACCCGCGCTTCGATGGAAGGGACAAAATAGTCTTCAACAGCTTCCAGGGCGGGTCCTGGTGTTCAGAAGAGAAAAAGCATGAAATGCCTTTCCGCAAGGGGGAGCACTTTGAGCTGGTCTTCATTATTAACAATGAGTTTTACCAGGTAAGGGGCTTGACACAAAAGACTTCACCCTGGCCTTACACTCCAGATTTCTGTGGCTTAGTAGCCACCCAGTAAACATTAAGACAAAGAAGCCTCTAATGTAATCCCTGCTTTCATCAATGGAACTAATTGTCTGATACCAAAACTGTCAGTATTGGGTATCATATAACATTTGCACATTTTTATTTCTGTTTAAATGCCTGGGGAGCAAGACATCCCTACAAGGATCTCAGAACAATGCCGGAGGCACAGACATGGAATATTCCTTTCTAAGTGCTACAAAACCTTTTATTCTGAATGGCAGTCACTGTGGGAGTATGCACATTTGTGCTGGGTAATGTCTGTTTTTGAGGCACAACTAAGTGATCCCGAGTGTGCATGCATCAATTTTTACCTTGTGTAACTTTGACATGGGCCTTCAAAATCCTGGTCTCTTATGTCTGTCATGGGTTCCTCCCAGTTGGAGGGAAATTGCACTTGGAGATCTGTGCTTCCAACTTTTTCTTGGGAGCTTACCACCAGTGCTGCCAAATGCCAGGGTTACCAAATGCCAAGGCTGCCTAGTCTTGAATCCAAGTAATGGCTCTTTCCTCCACCATCCTCCACTTCCTATCTCTTTTTCTCAAGATCTTTTTCATCGTCCCTTTCTCTATTTGTCACTTTTTCCCAATCTTTCTCCGCTTTAATCTTTCTCCCTTTTTGGCCTTTCTCTTTCTCACTCTGGGTCAAAGAGTGAGGATGAAAAATATGTCCTGGTCCTCAAAAGAGGGGGTATGCCCATCACCTGCACAAACCAAGCATTGTTGGAGTTCCAGTGCCACAGTTTCATGTTCTGGCTTAGCATATACAAGGTGGGTTTTGTTTAAGAATACTTGTAATGACTATGTGAACATGGATTTCTTTGGGATAAGGTCTGTTAGAGGCTTAGATTTATGTAGCATGAAGATAACTTCACCCCTATGCCATTCAAGTATGATGACCCCTAAATGCTTAACCACTCCGACTCGATTAGTAGTCGTCATCGGTTGCACTACCTGATTTCTCACCCTATACCTCTTTCAATATATCCTCTACCTCTACTCTCTTACTCACCCCAAAACCCATTCTACTACGAGCCTCAAAATAACCCTTTCTAGACTCTTCACTCCTCTATCCCTCCTTGCATCAACTCATACCTTTTTTTACTATTCAGATCTACCTAACAAGCCTTTCTGAACCCTTGCCTCTGACTGTTACCCCTCCTATTCCCTTTTACTCATACCAAACCTCCTCCTACTGCTATGAGCTCCAAAAAAGTCCTAAATCCTTTCGTATCCTACCACTATCCTTTTCAATCCACATAACAAACTAACATGTCCACCAAACAAATTCATTTCATATTTCCCTATACTAATTCCCCACTAATCCTGTTTGTAGTCTAGAGTAGCATGCTACCTGCCGAAAAGCGCTTCAACACCTCATCAGGGGTAGCAAGCGCTATATAAATGCAAACCCTTCCCTCTCTTATCACTCTGCTATTGTTTTTCAATTCAAATTTCAGAATGGCATGTACACTGCTCAAATTAATTTAAAATTTCCCTATACTAAATCACCACTAATCCTTTTTGGGTTCTGGAGTAGATTGCTACAAGCCAAAAAGTGCTTCAACACCTCATCAGGGTAGCAAGCACGATGCAAATGCAAACCTTTCCCTCTTCTATCCCTCCAGTATCCTTTTTCAATACAAATAACAAACTTAGATGTCTAGCGCTCAAATTAATCTTATATTTCCCTATACTAATTGACCACTAATTTGTTTTGGGTTCCCGAGTAGCGTGCTACTCGCCGAAAAAGCGCTTTGACTCCTCATCAGCGGCAGGAAGTGCTAAAAATGCAATTACAATTACATTTATCCATTGGTCAGCTAAGCATTTGTCTGCTGTCATAGGTGAACGTGAATGGGGCACCTTTCTATGAGTTCCGGCACAGGATTCCACTGGAGCGTGTAGAGTGCTTGCAAGTGGATGGAGATGTCACCATCCAGTCCATCAACTTCATTGGAGGAGGATTCCAAGGCAACATGGGTGGAATGGGCATGGTGAGTAAAGGGGAAGGGGGTGTGGGATCAATAGTGGTGAATGGTGGGAAAGGGGACTTATGACTCAGAGTGGTAAGGGAGGGAAAGAAAGCATGGTATTGAAAAGTGAGTGGTGGAAAAGAAGACCCAGTGTCGAAAGAAGGCAGTGCAGAAAAGGGGCATGAGATAAAGTGGGGGGGGGGGCAAAGGGCTAGAGATTAAAAGGGTAAAAGGCAGGTAAGGGGGAATGCAGTCAAGAATGGTGGATGGCAGGAAATGGAGCACAGGGTGATGGAATAAATGAAGAGAAATGGGCATGGAATGGAGAGGGCACTGCATAGATGAAGGTATGTTTGTGAAAGGGGGCTTGGGATAGAGAGCAGCAGAGAGGGTACAAATAGTGCTCCATGCTCTAAAAAATGCATTTCAGGCATTTTCTGTCCTTTTTTTCTTAAAAGCAGTGCTTATGGAAGGAGAATGGTTTGTGTATTTTATATTTATGTGGGTGTAACCGTGTCATATGAAAGTGGGACTGGCAAAATAACTGAAAGGGAAGGATGGTGGATGCAAATATTATAATGAAATGCAAAGTAAGGTGGATGTGGTTGCATACTATTTTTTATTGTCTATTTTAGGGGATGGGACAGCCTCCTCAGTACTATCCAGGAGGAATGCCCGGGGGAATGCCCGGAGGGATGCCCGGGGGAATGCCTGGAGGGATGCCAGTAAGTACCATAGGGAAACCTGTGGGGGTGCAAGGGGGGCTATCAGACCAACCTAACCTCAAGTAACACACAGGGCAGCCAGTGCAAGGCAAGAGCAGCCAAGGAAAGGTAGTAAATCACAATAAACACAATCACAGGGCAATCACACAGAAGCAATAGAGAGAACAACCAATTGGAGACAATGAGCAAGAAAAAAAGCACTGATTACACACACATATATGCAAAAAAACACTCCCTCTGACCTGCTCAATCAAAGAACAGTCAGTTGATGCTAATCCATTCAGAGACAATTGCAAATCAACCAAGCAGGCACAATCAAACCCATTCACAGAAACATTACCATCAACAACAATCACTTCACAGTGAAGAGAAGACAACCACAGAGCAGAAAAGTTAAAAAGTGTAAGCTTTATTGGCATTTATGGATTTCCAATGCATTTGACTAAGTCGACCATGCACCAGCATTTCTTTTAGCCTTTCCTCGTTCACTCTATGATCATCCAGCTTAAGTCTCAAGATTCTAGAAACCGGCCTTCATTAGTACAGTGGGAAGAGAAATAACGTATAGGGGAAGCAGGTACCTGGAGGACCCTCAGCACCAAATTGCACCTCAATGACCAAGTTCTTTTTTCAGCCTGCAGATATTCACCAGTAAGGACTTAACAAAATCACAGGAATCGACTAGAAGAGTAGTTTTTCACAGACTGCACTTATGGTGGTTCCTAATGTTAAACATAAGGATTTACACAAATTGGGAGTGCCCAGCTGTTGTTGTATCTTGTCAGCAGCTTCAAGGACGGTGGTGACGTTGGCTTTGTCTCCACCTTTCATCCCATGATGATCCAAGATGATGGATGCACTGCTTTCCTCTGTCAATGACAAAGATTCCTCCAAGGATGAAGCCTTATTCATCCTAGTTACCTGTCTACCCATTCTTTCACACCCGGTGGAAGTTTTTCAACATGCCCTGGTGAACAAAGCTTGAAAAGGTTATGTTGCACATGAAAGGGCCATAGAAGCATCTCTGAAGGTAGACTTCCACTTTGTAATACTTCTTGAAGTTCCTGACTTCAGACCCAACATTGTCCTTCACAACAGCATAGAGACGTCTTTCAGATGCATAAAGTTCTAACCTTGGCAACTCACCAAAGTGTATCTGGATGTCATATTGGCAAAAGCTGTAAGAGCTGACCTGGTCTTAGTGATCTATCAAGGTGCTATGCGAAGCATCCCCTGTACGTGATGCATATGGCCAGGGAAGGGCAAGGTAATCTATAGGGGAACTGCCCTTCTGTGCACCTCTCACTCCACGCACTCTAACTGGGTCACACCACATTTGGGTAATACATTACCCATGCACACCCACTCAATAAATATACAGTGCATATTCTGTGGGCAACAGGGCTGCTTTAGGGTGATGGGCATCTATTAGATAGGGGTGGGGTAGTAGGCCCCCTCTTGCCCCCACCTCACTCACCTCACCAGGATTATTATAAATAGCCTGTGCTCTTTGTCTTAGAATCAACTGGTTACACATCCCCTGGCATCAGACAGCTGTTGCCACCCTTGATTATGAGTATATACTTAGAAGTCTTTGCTGCTGAATGTCATCAAAATCATGGAGCACCTCTGCTGGATGTAGAGATTGTTGAGTCCACTGATGGAGCTCACATGACAGCTAAAGTAGAGTAGAAGCAATGTGGTACAGCTTTCCAAACCATACAAGTACGTTTGTCCTTACACTATGTTAAAGCAATTCTATGAGGAAAGTCATCAGAACAATAATTTAGGGACATCCCTTTACATAGCAGACATTCAAGTGTGGGACACTGGTTCATGCTATATAGGAATAATGAGGTAATATGTCAGTTAGGGAAATATTGAGATGATATACAGAGTTGATGAATACAAGATAATGAGTAAAGTTTTGGCACCCCGGCTACTCCCATACCTGAACAAATTAGTCTACATAGATCAGTGCGGTATTGTGCCAGCGCGCAGCACGTCACTGACCATCAGGAGACTATACCACGTAATGGACGCTACCCCAATAGAGTATACAAATGCAGGATGTGTCACACTTGATCTACGCCAAGCATTTGATACAGTAAAGTTGGACTATATGTTCAAGGCCATTGAGAAACTTGGCATACCGCCAGAATATATACAGTGGATATGGCTCTTCTATGCGGGCTCCACGGCTAGAGTCTGCACCGGGAGCCGTATATCCCGCACATACTCAGTTGGCAGAGGCACACAGCAAGGCTGCACCCTGTCACCTCTATTATTTGTGTTAGCCCTGGAACCATTAGCCAATAAACTTAGAAAAGAGGCGGGACAAAAGGGAATCCAACTAGGCAGCTCCACACACGTGATATCAGCTTATGCGGACGACCTTTATAAAATATGCCTGCGATCTGAGCAACACATTGGACCCGATACCGAGTGTATTTTCACAATTTGAGTGCATATCAGGGCTCGCCATAAATGAGACAAAGTCACACACCTTCTTTTTTCGTGCAGGTGACCGCCCAGACACAACTAGATTTGGGAAATATATCCTATCAGTAGTACTGCACACATTCAAGTACCTAGGCATCCAAATGTATAGGTCACAACAAGACTTAATAGAGGGTAACCGGACAAGAGCGATTAGAGCGATCCGCTCCCAAGTGGCCTTCTGGACCGCGCTACCACTTTCCGCGATGGGCCGCATAGCCATATCCAAAATAGTGGTTCTTCCATGGCTCCTATACTTCTTCACTTATCTGCCAGTGCTGGTGCCTACCCCCTCTTTAAAACACTTGACACAATACTATCGGAATTGATCATGGGCAATGGTGGAAGACGGTTGGGACTCAATAAGTTGCAATTAGGGTCCAGTAGGGGTGGGCTGGGAGCACCAGAACTCCGTGCATATTGTTATGTGAGCCAACTCCAGTGGCTGTCCTGCTGGATTGCTGGCCGCAACCTACAGGAAATAGGATACACAGCGGGAGACATCCACCAAGGTGCCTTACACACACTACTCCTGCCACTGGCACTGAGCAAGATCCCTCGAGATGCAATGGCACTATTATGCATCGCTCTTGCATACTGGAAAAAAGCACTACAATACACAAGCCAGTGCCTCCCATATGCCAATAACATCCCCCTCAACAGCGAATGGGCAGATCACAAGACGTACCATCTTCACCTGGTCCGAAGGAGGGGTGGAAACGGTAGGCGCACTCTTTAACAATAACACACTGATGGACCATGAGAATCTCACACAGGAGAACGGGGTTCCAGGAAATCTATATATGACACATGCCGCCATACTCCGGTATTTATACTGGGCTCCCACTAGGGAAGAGCCCCCAACACATGAAGTAGTGCAGGCAATGTACTTGATGGGAGAAGGGCGCCATCTAATAAAATGGTTATATAGAGGAACCGGAGCACACCCTGAGATATCCCTTACGGAACTGTGCAACAAATGGTTAAGAGACATAGAGAAGGAATTCTCTGACAAGGAGTGGGGTGGTATCATAGAATATCCCAAGAAAGTGTTGAGGAATGCAAAATTTAGATTTATACAATACATGATTTTACAAAGGGCCTACCTTACACCACACCGCTTGCACTATTGCCCTCGATGCAAAGCAGCAGGAGCCGAGAATGTCCACACGTTATGGTCCTGCCCGAGTCTTAATGTATATTGGGGGGAAGTAACACACAGCATGGAAATGGTGAGCAATCTCCAAATAAACGTAGTAGTCAGAAGACGCATATTGGGGCTTCATAGACACTTCAAGTCACATACGGTACAACTCTGCTTTCTAGATCTAGCTTTACTGCTAGCTAAGCGCTCCATAACAATGAGATGAAAATCACAGAAGCCCCCAACAGTCCACAATCGGCACGGTCAAATGGTGCGCTGGGGCGGAGCAGAAAGCGCGGTCATCAGGCGGGAAGACACCCGTGGCACGTGGAAAAATCAGATCTCTATGGAGTGGATCTAATGTTAGAGGCCCTCAAAGCTCTAGCTATTGATCCCTTGCCCACAGCCCTAGGATAGAAGAAGGTGTACATAGATATATCACCAAGCTGCCAAACTCAGCGCAAGTACAGACCGGAGGCGCGGCCATAGAGTCAATACAATAACACTACACAGGTAGCATAACGGTGACCAAGACAAAATAGCATAATAGCGCGTAAGCCGAACAGAGCCAGGGGAAAAGGGAGGTGGAGGGAGGGATGGTTGAGTTGTTAACTTAACACGTGTAATGTATTTCAATACCAAATTTTTATCTGACGCCAAATTTAGAAATGTGAATGCAAGGCTTAAGATATGCAAGCTGCATGTGTAACATCAACTGTCAAGTACTGACACAAATAAATGTAAATTATTATGCATACTTACAAATGTAATGTGAAATGTATTCATGGACGTGATGGTTTAAAAGCAAAATCAATAAAGAGTGTTATAAAAAAAATGATATACAGAGTTGATGTGGGATTACATTGTCATTGTGCTCTCTTTTCTTAGGGAGGAATGGGCATGCCTGGATACCAACCTGGAAATCTGCCTGTAAGTAAAGTGTCAGCTGCCTATCAACATGAAAACACCAACTAGCACGCAAAGAGTACTATTCTGTACTACCCAACTACTCGCTTTTGCCAAGTATCAGACAGCTTCTGTCCCATAGGATAACTCAATATATACCAAGTAATTAATTAATTAATTAATTAATTGTGTGCTTATATAGCGCTGGAATCACTCCCGAAGGGGTACCTCCGCGCTTCGACCGCTGCGAAACCCTTCCTGGCTTCCCTGAGAGATGGTCCCTTAATGGGTATCTCCAGGGTGAGACCAGGCATCCCCGGCGGTCTGGTGGGGCCGTTAGTGAAGATGAGGCAAGCTAGTGCCCAGAGTTGCCGAGTGTGATCACTGATCAGAGTGGGCACCGAGGCGAGAGAATTATCAAGTCCGCTGACCCTGGTCCAGAAACCTGCCGCGTCGGGAATCGAACCCTGGTCCCGGGCCGTCCTCTGCTCTCGGGTCTGCCGCCTCTAACCAGTGAGCCACACTACTTCACAAGTACAGGCCAGGATGACTAACTACCTACACCACAACCATTATGTGAATGCCAAACAAAAGTAATCTATTTATATTATTAAAGATCTATGATATATATATATATATATATATATATATATATATATATATATATATATATATATATATATATATATATATATATATATATATATATATATATATATATATATATATATATATATATGTATATACACACACACACATATACATATTGTTATTTATACATATATGTGTGTGTGTGTGTATATATACACACACACACACACACATACACATACATACACACCCTTACACATATATGTATAAATAAATTGATCCCACTGCATTTTTAGACGGCTACCTAGAATTACAGATACAACCCATAAACCTCATCTGTTGTGGGTTCTGTTAGGTCTTCACACATAATACCCACGCTGAATCAACCATCTTGTATAGTTACTTACCTAAATCTGAACAGCTTATAGGCCCTACCTTATTTTTTCCTATTCCCTATACAACGTACAACTAATCCATATATGTTTTCGTGAAGTGAAGTGATCTAAAGTAAACTTTCTAGTTAACAGTAACAAAGCTTTGCCAATGGTATCTACTGGCACCCACCAAGGCAACAACTACTCTCATTGCCTGCTGCCTGCCACAAAAGCGGTAACCAACTGCATTTTGGCTACGTAAAATGAAGGTGTGGAGGGTAACATACAGACGTTTGTGATTTGTGAAAGTATGTTTTTATTTTTCAAAGACATCTGAACCTATAACATTTTTAGAGTTTTGTTGGAATCAAAAAATTGCCAGAAACTGGCAACACTGCCCATCCAACCCATTTCCTGGGAATTGTACCGACTGACAGATTTGTCTCCAAAGGCTTCTGTTCATACAAATCAAGCACCCTGTGGACTTCTCAGAGCGGCTTTAAATGCAACAATCTCCTCGACCCTCATTGTTCATTTGCTGGCATCTGCGTAGCCTCAATGCCTAATTGAGATCCAATGACGTCCTAAATTGGGAAACCCCTTTCTGGTTTATAGATCCTGTGCATGTACCATATGTTTGATGTTTTGCTAAAATATTCAGTCTTAATCAAACATTTCAGTGGGCCTTGGCTAAGTGTATCCACATTTTCAGAATGGACGGCTGCCAGTTATCTCTGCATATTGCCACCTTGCCCATGTTCCCTATAGTCATTCTCCAATCCTGGATTTGTAGTGCCACAGCATCATTACACTCCACGCAGGGCAATGGGCTCAATCTTTGTTAGTCCCAGGAATTCACAAACTCTACGAGGGAGCCAGTTGATCAGTCTTTCTTGGTTCCATGTAGTCAGTGACTATAGATAGGATAACAATTGCCCACTTTTTGATAGTACTATATAGTGGCTACATTTTCATGGAGGGACATTCCCACACTGGTTGGTAATGGCATGTATTCACCTACTACAAATTGAGGGTATTTTGCTACGTCTTTGTTGATCTCTTCAAGGAGAGCCCTTCGCCCAGTATTTGTTAGTCACAGATAGTCACCTATTCTACAGGGAGGAACATTTGCCCAGGATTTGTTAGCTTCAAGAGACCCATCAGCCCACTCTTTAGTAATCCCATGGTTACTAGCTCTTCATGGCAAGAAAACAGCCCAGTCTTTGCCAATTTCACAGTCATTCATTCTCCATGGAGAGCCATTGCACTTTCATGATTAGTACCAATAGTCACTACCTGTTCGTCAACAGAAATCATCCCAGTCGTTATTGGGTTCAGGAAGTCACCGACTCTATTTGGACATCCATCTGTCCAGTCTTTGTTAGCCCACCTCACTACTAACCCTCGATGGCGGGCTGTTTGTCCAGTGTTTGCTAGTCTCACAAAGCCACCAACCCACAATGACGGGCCAGCTGCCAAGCCTTTATTAGTCCAAGAGTCCCCAACTCTCCATAGGGTGGCATATTCTCATTCTGTTTTAGTACCAGGTACCCACCTACTCTATATAAAGGCTCACTCTTCATGATTCTCAGACTGTCGCCAACTCTCAGTAAGGTGCCCTAAGTTACAGGGGGGTTGTATCAGCGGAGTCTTGTGTAACCGCTGTTACTCTTTGACTATTCTCCTAATGTTCTCTTTCATGTATCTTACAGGTGATGGGTGGACCTATCTACAATCCGGTAAGATCAGTTATCAGCACCCCGCTCCACATGTGTGACAGTGTGCTATGCTTCTGTGTAAAAGAGGGAAGCAGGAAAAGACCACTTTTCCCAAAATTCCCCTAAGCCTTGCTGCTTTTTGTGTGGTGCCAACTTCTTGAACAAGTGTTTCTTTACTACTCACAGATCTAGATTTCTCCTTTGCCCCCACAACAAGTCACTAAGGCGTAATTCTGAGCAGGTGGTCACTCATAAAGTTTCTGCCATGTGTCACACCTCTACAAATGAAAGCGTGAGACTACAGACAGGCGTCAGACCCCTCAGCCCTCGAAACAAGACTGGCCTAGTTTGCCTCTTCATGTATCTCAAGTCTACCCTAAAGTGCAAAATTTATTTACCACTGAAAATGTTGCATCTTTCTTAGGAGAGCTATCTAAGCCCTGTCTTCACACACATACTTGTTCATCATCTCTTAATGGCTGTAAATGTATATTTATATGTTCCCCTGTTTGTCAAAGTTTTCCACCCTTTTCTCTGTGTGTCTGCTATATATCAGTTCTGCCTTTCTTGTTGTATAGGTATCTGGACAGCTACTGTGTCCACTATCACATCAAGGTATTTATAGTTGAGCACCACATGTGAATCTTTTCATCAGTTTCCCCCCAGGCATTGCTAGCAGAGTCCTAAATAGTACTCCTTCCACCACCATCTCCTCAGGCATTATCAGTCGAGAACCATATCGGTCCCCCTACTGATGAATCAAGCATTCCTAGATGAGACCTGATCGTGTCTCAGCACACAATCAGCTTTAAATTAAGCACATAATGCAATCAACTATTTGTTCCTCTCCACATCCAACATGCTTCTATGAAATATCTCCCTGGCAATGCCAGCTGACATGTAACTTTTTAATTTTTTATCTTGCAGGCAATCCCATACAGAGGCAATATTTCTGGTGGGATGACCTCAAAGCGGACTGTTGTAGTGCGAGGGTTCATTCCTCAGGGTGCTACCAGGTACAGAAACCACTAGGCGCTTGCCTTACGAGCCCTCCCTTTCCTGACCCCCGCATCTGTTGCATGAAACCCATACGCCTCTGTATACCAAATATTAAAGTAATATGTCGCCCACTTGCACAAGAGATTTCATACATCATTGCAAAAAAGACGTAAAATGGTCCTGCGACTCAAGCAAGCCGATGGTAAAGCGGCAAAATCCTACATCCGCAAAAACCATTGAAAGAAAATAAAAAATGCCTTTGCATCATCAGTGCTTTTTCTAAAGCCTGTCCGAGCTAGTATGTATTCAGCCTTTCCCAGAATGTCTTCAAGAGTTCTTCATCCCACAGGAGTATAAGTGAGAAGCCTCAGGGAACCAGATCACAGGAGCTTTCATTAGGTCTAGCCATTGAGTGGTGTCCGCATAACCTGTGATGACTTTTTTGTTTGTATGTAATGAGCTTGACTTGATACTTAAGCAGCTTTTTATCATTCCACCGTGACTGCAGAGATCCTTAAACATTAAACCAATCAGAGGGCTTGATTCACAAAGATTTTTTCTATCATTCAATGTACTAAATTTTCAAAGTCCTGACTTACTCTTCCTGTATGACACCTAAACCCAGCAAACAATTATAATAAAAAAAATAAAAACTTACCTTAACGGGTCCTGAGTCCCTTGCCGCCTCAGCTCCTGGCAGTGGCGGGGTCCCAACAGGAACAGCCACAGGCAGCCTCCCTCCCCTCCCCTAAGCCAATCATGTGAGGCGCAGAGGAGAATGTCCCAGCCATGCAGTTTTCTCTATGTAGGCTGCATGCAGCAGCCTACATAGAGAAAAAGGGAGAGTGCATATGACTGGATTGATCGCCCCTGCGGCTGACAAAACAGCCAATATCCACAACAGTGGACAAGCCACTCCCCCTCCCCTCGAGAAGGATCGGCCACCCGCCCACCCCCAACAAGGCATTCCAGGCCCTTCTTCTTTCTCTCGCAGTGCGAGAAGCAGAAACATAAAATGGTAGTTTTACCAATTTTTTTTCTGCCTCCTCGCACTGTGAGAAAGCAGTGGGGCGACACACCCACCCCCCTATGGAGGAGCCGCCAATGCTTCCTGCTACAAAAGATCTCCATCTATGTCAACAATGGAAAATGTTCAATGAGGAGTTTGTAAATGGCCACAAACTCATGAGCTAATGGCCGCTCACGAACCCTCAAGGCAGGCCACGCCATGATCCACCCACTACCCACCTTTCGCATGGACTTTACTGCTGTGTAACTTGTAAGCACTTGTGATGTACATTTAGACAACAATAAAAACATTTCCACCTGTATCCTTTCGTGGGTGCCTACCAGGCGCACATGGGGCCATTGATGGACATTAGTAGTTGAAATGGCTTTTTGGACTGGGCCAAAGACGGTTTGCGACTCGGGTGAATTAGCAACATGCAAATAGATGCATCATTAGTAAAAATCAAAATTCCTTGAGTTTATCAGCAAACACTACCTTAAATAAGTGATAAAATAAACGTAAACATAAAACACATTTGGAACATAAACCCTGGAAAACAGGTTAGTGACGGTCGACAATTCAATAGGATTTTTGGGGGGCTAACATAGACCAAAGTAAGTGAAAATAGAGAACTAAGAGATTTGTATGAACCTTGTCAGCGAAGAATATATATATATATATATATATATATATATATATATAACGAAACCCGAAAACGTTATTCACAACCATCATCCTTTCAGAAGAATAACGTGAGTAAGCCCAGGATTTGTGCTGATTCTTCAGTGATTTATTATGCAAGTGTTTCGCCAGCCATAAATATATATATATATCCGACAAAAACAGGAACCCTATATATCCAACAAAAACAGGAACCCTTTTGAATTGAAGCCGCCCTGGAGATAATGTTGCTACATTATCTCCAGGGTGGCTTCAATTCAAATGGGATATATATATATATCTCCTTGGTTTCTCGCTTTCACTCCCACTCCTGTAGAACAAACTAGCGTGGACCCGGTAAAGTTCGTGCAATTCTTTATTTAGCCATTGTCGCCATTACGCGTTTCTGGATATATATATATATATATATATATATATATATATATATATATATATATATATATATATATATATATATATATATATATATATATATATATATATATATATATATATATATATATATATATATATATATATATATATATATTTTGCTTCACGTGGCAGGCAATTTTCTGGCTTGCAGAAATAAGAAAACACAACAGGTGATGGACCGAATGTGGATCAATGTCACACACTCACCCCAGTCCAAAGATCTGGGCCCAAATCCATCGTTTTTTTGCACTCCACACCACCCTGGGTTAGACAATGGCGATATGGAAATCAGCTCTGACCCTGTGCCCCATGGGAACAGTCCAGTCCGAACTACAAATGCCATGTCCTTCCCAGAACGAAATCAAGCATCCGAGGACCGGACCGGTTTCGAGGTAACACCTCTCATCAGCCTGGCTAGCTTGACTCCAGTGGTGTGGAGTGCCTGGGACCCAAGTCTGGGCATCCCCAGCGCACTTAGGGCGGAATATGCAAACACAACAGGTGATGGACCGAATGTGGATCAATGTCACACACTCACCCCAGTCCAAAGATCTGGGCCCAAATCCATCGTTTTTTTGCACTCCACACCACCCTGGGTTAGACAATGGCGATATGGAAATCAGCTCTGACCCTGTGCCCCATGGGAACAGTCCAGTCCGAACTACAAAAGCCATGTCCTTCCCAGAACGGAATCAAGCATCCTAGGACCGGACCGGTTTCGAGGTAACACCTCTCATCAGCCCGGCTAGCTTGACTCCAGTGGTGTGGAGTGCCTGGGACCCAAGTCTGGGCATCCCCAGCGCACTTAGGGCGGAATATGCAAACACAACAGGTGATGGACCGAATGTGGATCAATGTCACACACTCACCCCAGTCCAAAGATCTGGGCCCAAATCCATCGTTTTTTTGCACTCCACACCACCCTGGGTTAGACAATGGCGATATGCAAATCAGCTCTGACCCTGTGCCCCATGGGAACAGTCCAGTCCAAACTACAAAAGCCATGTCCTTCCCAGAACGGAATCAAACATCCGAGGACCGGACCGGTTTCGAGGTAACACCTCTCATCAGCCCGGCTAGCTTGACTCCAGTGGTGTGGAGTGCCTGGGACCCACGTCTGGGCATCCCCAGCGCACTTAGGGCAGAATATGCAAACACGTTGTCCTCTAGTATTTTCTTACGAAAATACTAGAGGACAACGTGGGGATTCCAGGTAACCTTCTTATTCATCTCATTAGGACATAATGCATTTCGGCATTTTCTTTGCCTTCTTCAGATGCCTTTCCATGCCTTGGTTCTCACTTGTTTCCTTTCATGGCTATACGGTGCTCCAAGTAGTTGGAGTAAAGCAGACTCCGCTGCAGCTGTGGTTCCATAGCCCCTAGGACTCAATATCCCAGAATGCACTCATCAAGTGAAAATTATCTGCGGAGCGATGTAGCACTTCAATGCGCCTTGATGTACCTATTACCATAGGGGGAGGAGGACAGGTTTGAGTCCAGAGAGTCCCGATAAAAAATGATGTGAAAGGCCACCTCAGGTCCCCAACGCTGCAACCCCAAGATCAGTTCCAAACAGGACTGTGACGCTGTGATGCTGTGATCCAGTGTCTCCGTACAATCCCGGACTGCAATCAGCAGCAGCCACTTGTCCATAGTATATATACCTGAACCACACAAGCACACAAATAAACATATTTGCATCTTTAGGATTGGTAGGAACTTTATCTCTACTTTAATGTGCACAAGAGTTCCACAAAAATATGTTTTTGTTAACAGTATTATAGATAGTGGTATGGTCTGTGGTACTTACTATGTGGTATTTCTATGGGACAAACTAGACCAAAAAGCAGTGGAGCTCTGTAGAGGGTCACTAACAAGCATAACGTTAACACATGATAGGGAAGGTAGCTGGTTTGTGGACTGTACATTGTGACAGTTTTCTTTCAAAAGGTGGGTCTTCCTCCCTTTCCTAAGTTGTTGCAGTGTTGAGGTGGTCCTGATGGATACGGGAATGTTTTTCCACATCCTGATAGTGATGGGAGTGACGCACACAAGTTAAGATATTGCCCAGTTCAAAGGTGTCCATACAGCCATCACAGATTGTCAAAAATTCCTCAAAAGATTAACCTCTGTTAATAATGTATGCCTTCTGTAATTCAGTTGATTACAGGTCACTTGGAATTTTAATGATCTTGCTGAGATATTTATGTTCCGTTCAATATATCTGTTTTTCAGGTTTGCCGTAAACTTCCTGGTGGGATACTCCAAGGACATTGCCCTGCACATTAACCCACGAATGAATGAGAACTGCGTGGTGAGAAACAGTTTCCTGAATGGAGGTTGGGGAAACGAGGAGCGCGAGTGCTCCTTTAACCCCTTCTCAGCGGGACAGTACTTTGATGTAAGTGTAAAACATGAATGCTTGGTACAGTACAAAAAAAATAGAAAACCATGATGTTGCAGTTCTTTGTGATCATGCTCCATGTGGAATGGTGACAAAGTCCTCCCTCTTAGCTGGGATAATATAGGTAGTGTCTGTAATCCTTAGAAAAACTATAGTGCTGAATGTTAGCTAAAGTGACATCTGCTGGTCAACACTGAAAGTGCTTCCTGACAGGGTAGAAATGGTTTGTCTCACAGCGACCCCTACAGATTAAATCAAGTAAAGCTGCTGAACTGTCACAGTGTGGAAGCCATTCCTGAACACAGTGTTTCAACTAGACCGTGGGCCAGCTTAGGAATGATAGAATATTTTGGAACTCTTTTCCGGGCAACATAAGAGCTGTAACCTCCTATGAGCAATTCAGAACTCTGCAAAAACATGGCTCTTCAGACAGGCTTACGACTAAGCCACATTTCTGCCCTGCCTCTAGCGCCATGAGACCTTTTGGTGAACATGCGCTGTAGAAGTTCCCTAAAACATAGCATAACATAAACATAACATACCAATATGATTGGACTGAGGAGGTAAAAACTGCTGACCAAAAACGCCAGTGCTGAAAAAATGAGGGATAGTAGGAAGACACAGCTTGGGAGATGGGGTGTGTCAAAGCATAGAGGGTGTGCACTATGCATGGCTTTTTTCCATTGAGGATTTGTGATGGTAGGGAGGTAGTAAATTGATAGCCAATATAGGTGGCAAACTTTACCCAATGTAGGAAGTCACAGCTGATAGAGCAGACAGTCCACTCTAATCAGGCTGAAAGTATGGAATGGACAGACATGTCCCCAGGACACACTTCTGCCACTGGCTTGGTGTGAATAAAAATTTTGCCTTAGAGATGAAATATTTTTCTGTAATCCTTACAATTGGGAATATCATGGTAAAGGAATTTGTCTGTCCCTATTCTTTGGGTTTGTTGAACAGATTAAAGATAACTTTACCCATTCTGTACACCATGGGTTTAGATGGTTTGGAAAGGGGAGGATTTGCTTCTTCTCTTGAATGCCGCACTAAAGATGAGTAAAGAAGAATATTGTATGATTATATGAAGTCTGAAAGATCTGCATCTCTTTTTATCCAATCCATGCACCCGAGGGCCTCGAGTAGATCACTGGACGGTCCTTATTTCTGATGGCCCCAAAGGTTGTATTATTATAAGAATAGGATTGTGATGTCACCCTTCACTCAGTGCTGAGGGTTAGGAGTTCTGTCGCTGGTTAAGGGGGGAGACGAGTTACTAAAGACAAAGACTGATGAGAAGTAGATGATGGATCTCCACGTCGATTAGGTCTACCAATAGGAGAATTGGCATAGGTAGAGCGTGTTAAATCTGTGGTCTTAAGAAGCTGCTTCAGTTAAACTCAGAGAACTTTCCATCTTCTTTTCAGATCTCTGTACGTTGTGGCAACTACAGATTTAAGGTGTACGTGAATGGACAGCACCTCTTCAACTTTGACCACCGCTTCAGGGAGTTTGACCGCATTGACACGATAGAGATTGATGGTGATGTCGTCCTGTCCTACGTCCAGTTCTGAGCTGTTTCGCTGCCACATGAACATAACACATGCTGATTAATCAGGATATTCTCTGTACACTTCATGCAAGCATCAGAGGGCAGCACCCTCAGTCACTGAGGACATTCAGAATTTTGAAGAAATGCTTTTTGATAGAAGTTCTCCTGTAGAGGTGGAAACCTAGTCGCTAACACTGCAATAGCAAAATCTTCAATTTTCAGAATTAATTTAGGGATTGTAGGCTAAATATGCAATTTCTGTGTCTGTTCTTTTGTGCTTTCATTCAGTCTTTGGAAAATAAAAGTATGGCAGACCCATATTTTTCTGGACTTGGCACCTTCCCAAACTTGGAACTGATTTTAACATTCAGTCGGCTGCAGGTTTACAGTTGTCTTCCAAGCTTATTGCAAAATTATTGCTGGAAAATAATGTGTTGAAGCAATAGGACAGATCTCACCAACACCAACTGCTTAAAATCTGTCTGCTCTCTGGGTCACACAGAGAGTTAGAATCTTTATTTGGGTAATATGGGGTCCAAAGACCTATACTTGTGTGTTTTCTTTGCTGTATCTGTGATCACTTACTACTCACACTCCAGATCTCACCACAGCTCTCGTTTTCTCACGGAGCGGGCATTTAGATGTCTCTGATAGTCCAGTCTGGTACAGTCTCATCTGACAATCTCTACTGCTGGTGTAATCTGGTCAGGCCATGTACATTCTTTTACTGTTTGATTTCAGGTGTGTTGCTGACAGCGGTAAGAAGTGTCAAGCCAAGAAAAAAAAATATTCTATTTAAAATAGGCCCGCCGCCTCAGGCCTTCGGTGCTTGTTATCATTATGGACATGGAAAACTAGAGTTTGTGCAGAAATAAAAGAAAATCACTGAACAACGTGGAACTATGTTCTCTCTGATTTTTGGACTGCCTCCAATCCATCCTCCCATTTACACCTCTATCCGTTCATTTTCCAATCGCTTCTAAAATACAGCCAAACACCCAAACCGCTTTCCCCCATTTAACTTGTCATGGATAGCTTCAACCTTTTCTGTTCATGTCTACACTCCATTCAAACTTAGCCAACCCCCTAAAAAAACATTCTCCGTCTATTTTGTCCCTCCATCCCATCCCCAAGTTTACCAGTCACATCCATCTCGTCTGAAACCAATCACACCTCATACAAAATAATCTTCATCTGTCACACTTGCCTTGCAACCTACACCCATCTATTCGACCACAATTTCTACCAACCCTGTCCTATTCCTTCCAACCATGAATTCCTCCGTGCTCTACATCTCTCCAACTGGCTTCTGTCTCAGTCTCCACTTCCACCCCAGCCTGAATCCATCAAGTCCAAACTCTATGTCCAACCCCCCGCCGCAGATGAAATTTTGGGGTGGTAAGAGATTAGTAGGCAGTCTGGGATGGATTTTGTTTATTTGTGGAGAGATATTTTAGGGATCTATTATGGGCGTTGTTTAGGGGCGGTGAGGGGTGATAATAGGTCCAGGATGGGTGGTGTTTAGGGGTGGTGAGGCTGTTTTTAGGGTTCAGGGATGGTTGAAGTTTAGGGGTAGTCCTGGGGTTTTCAGGTCCATAGACGAGTGTAGTTTAGGGGCAGAAAGGGTTTTTTAGAGCCAAAGAATGGGTGGAGTTTACGGGTCAGGGATGTGTGGGCAGCACAGGCACGGTGAGGGGTAGAAAGGGTTTAGGAGGGGTGGAGTTTAATGAAAATGGAAAACTGCAAACAGTGACCCTAATGACATTGTGGGAGATGGACACCCTGTCCTGGAATTTTCACATCAGACAATATAGCACAATGGTGCCTAGAGACACATTGTCAATGAGTGTCCTACATAATTGTACTTTCTTGCTTAGTGCCTTATACATTCACCAGATTTCAACCTACAGCACACCACAGACTATGGGAAACCACAATCTAGAACAAAATGATGTTGAGATGTAGTTTCTATGGATCCAAGGAGCCCGGACAGCGAAATAACGTCCAAATGTTGGAACTGAGCCTAAAGAAAGGAATCGAAAGAAGCATCTGAATGAAGCCTCTATGAGCCTAGATTGAACCCTTAGGGGAAGAGCACTAAAAAATATAAGCAAGACCTATAGTGAAGGCAATTGCCCCCCTGGTAGCAGGATTTAAATCCTTCTGAATTCCGAACATGGAGTCAGTACAGAACCTTTCACGAGTGGGACACATGATCAATTTTCCTGACGTTGATCACAAGCCCGACTGCTGCCTTCCATGCCAACTTGAGGTGGTGAACTAGACATGGAGAAGGTCTGGAAGAGAACAAATTGCAGTAATTCAAGAGCTAGGTTAAAACAGTAGTAGTGCCAAGAACAAACAATAACTTTAAACTAAGGTGCCAATTTTAGGTTCAAGGGTGACATTGCATCCAAGAAAATGCTGCAAGAGACAGGACTGGCACAAGGGCAGATTTACGCATGAGTCATTTGACACTAAGGACAGCTAATCAAGTAACACCAAGTTATCCACAATGTCAGTGGCAGTAGAAAGGCTGGATAGAACCGCAACTGCTTTGTGGCCCTTGTCAATTCATTTATGAGCCAGATCCCAAAACTCCAGTAGAGCAGTTTCAGTACTGAAACTAGGCTGGACTCAGATTGGATTGGTGCAAAGAAGTTTTTAATACGACCAGAAGTGCTGCAATAGCTCTGAAATTATCAATATATGCAGGACCCAAGGTAGATTTTTCTCATTTACCGGGTGGAAAAACTGTCCTCAAAACATTAGAACAAATCTCTCACAGAATTTTAGGATAATAGATTGAGCTAGCAGAGATAATATGTCAGCATGGTCTTTCAACATACAGGCTGTTCCAATGAGGAACAGGGTCAGGACTGATTTGCTTATGGCTGGGTCTGAACTGGCGTGGCGAAGTGAGCTAAAGAAAGATGATGGATTCAACCCAGATCTGTGACTGGGGGTGAGTGTCTGAAAGGTTTCAGTGCTCCGTCCATCATCTCCTTGCGTTTGCTTAGACCGAGTTCAAAACAGAATCTGTCAGTTTCAGAGAGAAGGAGGAGTATGGAAGGTCCCTGTAATGATCCAATAATGAAATTGAACAAATATCCTATTGTTGCACAATAAATGGGTTACATCAACGGTTAATGCAATTACAAAGACTGCTTTATCAGTTTTGTGTAATATATGCCTTCTCTTAGAAATTGTATCCCTAAAGAACCAACCAAAGCTGTTGCAAAGTGACTGCATAGGATCTACAGCTGAGAGGCAGAGGCTTCAGGAAGAGCTAGAAGAGACCATCAGTAGTTACTGCACTTGTTACTGATGTGTCAATAGCATAGTTGAGGTACTGGCTCGCGTACAAGTACACGCCTACAACAACTCACTTTATCTTTTGGTCAATTATATTAACCCAATTACAGTCCTACAAGACATGAAGCTCAAGCCTGCACTAAGGGGCATCATGAGTTCAAATCTTGGACTTGCATATGGGAATAGCACCATTGAGAAAATGATTAATAGGTTGTAAAAAAGACTTACGTTCTCTAGGCAATAAAAAGTAATAAAATGCCATAGCAACGACTGGAAAGGTTGAGTAGAGTTGACTCAAGCATAATTCTTGATCCTGTCATAATGAAGGTAGTTTAAGCAGCCCTGTAACAATGTTAACTGGAAAGAAAAATTGACCAGAAAATGGTCACACCAGAACCACAAAAAAAGAAAGTGTCTAGAAAGGGTTAAGCTTTTAGAGCATGTTGAAACATGCCATGATTAGGTAAAAACATTTCTAGCACAGAGGAACGAAACAGTGGTTGGGGCTAAATAATCAAGTAAGTTATTCAAATTTGTAGCAGGTAAACAGTGGGAAGGTAGGCGATACAGGAAGATTGTTCACTAAATTCACTGCAGCTTCCCAAGCTTCAAAGCTCTTCACCATGTCTTTCTTTTAAGAATTTACGTCACAGGAGTAAGAGAAAAGTAAGGAGAAATCAAGATGTTTACTAAGACAGGGTTCAGTGATCATTAAAGCATTGACAGTGTTTAACAGAATGAGTTCATACATCTCAGTGCCACGTTGAACCGCGTACTGAGGGTTAAGGTAGTAGTAATAATTGTCAATGGGGGTTGAAGAATGTTTACTCAAGGAGGCACATTTGTTCTGGGGTCATGGTGTAGCAAATTAGCCAAGGCAAGGGTATCAGTAGGCAGAGGCAAGTGGCCATGCTCATTAATAATGGGCTTGGCCCAGCAGACCTGAGGGGACTGTGACTCAGTGCATCACACTGCTGCATTATGAATGTATTCTATGCACTTTGTAGGTTCTCTGTTGATACTTCTTAGGGAAGGAATCTAGGATACAGGAAGGGGTACATATAGTGGCCCCCAACCAAATAGGGTGATCAAGGTTTTTTTCTATTACTGAAAACTTGAAGGACTGTAAGAAATGAAATGCTGTAAGGTCATCAAGGTGTGAAAGGGTGTGAATGGCACCAGTTGGAAGTAAAAAACATCTATTTACTGGTTCCCGTCGAAAAAAAGTATAAAGGTAATGGCACGAGATCAGTACATCTGAAGAAAATTCCCAAGAAATGTGATGGTTGGAATGACACTGAATGAATGAAAAATAACTTATATTGCGCAACTAAAACCCGAAGGCATCAAGGCGCCTATCAAAAAAGTTCAAAAGAGGGCAAAACAAAACTACAGGTAGGCTTTGGCAAATAGCCGAGTCTTCAGGGCCTTTCTAAAGGACTGCATAGTAGGAAGAGACTTACAGCCTGATTCATGAAGCCGAAATGGGCTCGCAAAGGGCCAGATTCTGGGAATCTGGCCCTTTGCGAGCTCTATTTTTGCATTTGGGATTCATCATCCCAAATGCAAAAATCGGTAATAGCGATTTCGCTATTTTGCGATGATTTACATTTAAGGAATCTCTATTTGAGATTCCTTAAATGCAATTCATCATCCATTTTAAAATTGCGAATTCGCAATTTCGGCCCGCTATTTACTGCAAGGTCAAACCTCGTGGTAAATAGCGAAAACTTAGAAAAAGGCTTTTAAAAGCATTTTTCTAAGTTGCATGTTGCACACACACATGTCCTTTGGACATGTGTGTGCGCAACACCTGTTCGTATTTACTTTTAAGGGGTGCTACAGGGTGTCCTTTGGACACCCCTGGCACCCTTTAAATCGCAATCTTATTTGCGATTAGCAAATTGCTAATCGTAAATAAGGAATACTCCCCATTCATTCCTATGGGCCTTTTGGCCCATAGGAATGAATGGGGAGCTATTCCTTATTTGCAATTAGCAATTTGCTAATCGCAAAAAAGGAATATGTAGGAATCGCTTTTGTTTTTGCGATTCCTACATGAATGCCGTTTTGCGAGTCTGAAATAGCGATTCCTTATGATTCGCTATTTCAAACTCGCAAAACGGCACTTTGATGAATCAGGCTGTTAATTTCCACAGGTAAAGCGTTCCACATTTTCGGTGCTAAACTAGAGAAAGCTCTGCCACCCCATTTAGCTCTGCGGACGCGGGGTACTGATAGCAGAGACTTTTTAGTGGAACGCAGATTTCTGGAGGGGATATAAGGAACCAAAAGGTCTCTTATCAGACCTGACCTATTTCTTGCTAAGGCCCCATAGGTCAGACACATTATTTTAAAGGAAATCCTGTCCTCAATCGGGAGCCAGTGTAGAGATTAACTCGCAGAAGTGGCTGACACACGTTTGGGTAGGTCTAACACAAACTTGGCCGCCGCATTCTGGACCATTTGTAGTCGCTGAAGCAACCATCAGAACTATTTGTTATCTTGATACAATACACTGCAGCCTATATGTGAAATAATAAACATTTCCCATTAACAATGTCTTGTACTGCTACTGACAAGTTCACAATATGCTTTCATCAGTAATTATTTGGAGATATAACAACGATAGATAAAGGCTTCAGTGTTTTTATAACATCGGATCTTTCGAATCCAATCTTGTCAATATGGTAAAAGTTTCCCCATCGGGTTTGACTCTTTCTTCGTTTGTAAGATAATTAACTGGTTATACCTTTCCTTTTCTTACTCATCGAGTATAAGCACTCGCCCACCTTCCATCTTACAAGTGTGTAAGTCTCAAAAACATTTGTCCTTCCTTTGTGTCATGATGCCGTACATAGGACGAGACAACAGAGCCCCGCCCATAGCCAAGGGCAGAGTCAGCACAAGGGGCACGAGAACGTACCGCATGGGTAAGAATGGTGGCTCCTGTTTGTCCAGCTAAAACGGGTAAGAACGTGAATGGTTTTAATCAGGGATTTCTCACTCTTGCACCCAACAGTAAAATACCAGAAGCGACTCTGGGGCCCTTGTTGAAGTGTGAAGTGTGCACAGATAAGGTAATATTGATGTCACTTACGGGTCTCACGAGTCACTGTTCATTGGTCTGTTTGCTTTTGCTTTAAAATCAATATGTCTTTTTCACATATGAGGAATGTCGAACTACTATATGCGCTAGACACTTAACCTTTGCATACGTAGCGCATTTTTTGCAAATGCCAATTTCAGATATGAGCATTGTTTAGTTTACGCATGCGCCAACCATTCACCTTTTGATTGCACAACTACTATATGCGCTGCTCATTAAATCTATGCATACGTGGCGCACTGTTGTATATGCCAATTTCAGAAAATAGCTTTGTCTAGCTAACGCATTCACCATTTATTCAATCTGTGAATGCGCAGCTCAGTATTGTATATGCCGAATTCAACTAGGAGCAATGTCCAGCTTTTGCACGCGCTGCTCATTAAATCTGTGAAATTGTTACGTGCCTTTAACAACACAGGACCACGTTTTTGAATATTTAGATATGCGCTGCTCACTAAATCTATGCATGCGTGGCGCATTGTTGTACATGCCAATTTCAGCAATGAGCATTGTCTAGCTAACGCATGCACCATTTATTCAATCTGTGAATGCGCAGCTCAGTATTGTACATGCCTTATTCACCTAGGAGCAAAGTCCAGCTTGTGCACGCGCTGCTCATTAAATCTGTGAAATTGTAACAACATAGGACCACTTTGTTGAATATTTAGATCTCCGCAGTATCAGGAGATCCCTTTGACAAGAACGTTGACTTCTAAAAAAAAAACAAAAAAAACCCTCTCTCAGACTAAGAATGTTACTCCTCCCTCCTCCTCTCAACAGATTTAGTCCACAATTAGGGCTGTTTCTCAAAGCACGCAATAGGGCTTATTTATTCGTGAATGCTTGCCTTCCTACCTGGTAACATTACCAACTTATGTAATAGTTTTTGTTGTTTTTTTCCACAGCATGGGAATTCCGAATGCTAAAATGAATCACACACAAATGGTGTGAGTGACTACTTTTCCAACTATTTTGTGTATGTCCGTTCTTTATGTTATTTTGTCCTGACAAAAGCTCCTTAGACCCGACTGGGCACAGTGAGCTGAAACATGTTGACACTTTTTTTCAAAAGATAGGGTAGTTCAGTAACTCGACTACCAGTATATCACAATACTTTTTGAACAATAGTGCCTAGTTATTAATATTAAAAAAAATTCTTTTTTTGATTAAGACACTATTTTTACCTTTCCTTTTTTGATCTCTGGACACTTCTACATGTACCAGAGGTAGCCTCGGGTGAGGCAGGCATCCTGCACGTTAATCGATTACCCAATGACTATGCCATGACTCCTGATGGGGCGGAAAAAAGATATACCGCTTTGACAATACCAGAAAGTCTATGAGGGTTTTCGATAAATAAAACCAATGGTTTTGTAGAAACCAGTGTCCATTCTACTCTTTTGATTAATGAAAACTTGTTTATGGGGAATGAATGGACTTCTAATCCTCTTCTCTTCCAAAATTTTGATATAAGTCGCTGAAGCAACCCCTTGTTGAGTCCTGCATACAGCGCATTACAGTAATCAAGTCGGGAGCCTATAAGTGCAACCATGACTTGCTTTCTCGCCTGCTGAGATAGATAATGCTTAATCTTCCTCAAGATGTAGATTAAGCCCCAGCAGGTGGAGACTGTTCTATTCACCTGCTGACGCATACTGAGGGTAGGGTCGATCAGGACTCCCAGATTTTCAGCTAAGGCAGCAGGTACCGGGCATGCTCCCAATGATGAGGGCCACCAATTCGCCGACCAAATGTCCTCCTTTCCTCCAAACACCAGGATCTCCGTCTTCTCACCATTTAATTTCAATAAATTGCAGATCATCCATTGAGCGACTGCCTCCATACAGAGTCTAAAATTGGAGGCAACCGAGCTGACAGGCTGGTAGAGGGAGACCAAGATCTGGGGGTCGTCGGCGTAGGAGACTACCTCCATCCCGAAAGATCTAATAAGTCTGGCAAGTGGGGTCACATAGATGTTGAAAAGGGTCGGACTTAGTGCCGACCCCTGAGGGACCCCACAATGCACAGGCAGGGATGGAGATAGAAACACTATTATACAATGTTTATTTTTTATAACATTTATATCTATATATAGAAAGGTTATGTCTGATAAGCTGCTCCATATAAAAGTTTATCTGTTGGAACTTGTGAAGGAAGAGGTCTGAGGACATATCGAGGGTCCCAAGTTAGTTGATCTTGCTGCTGCTCTGCCAGTGGTGTAACAACATCTTAGGGGTCAGCGTGGGGTACAATAAAGGGGCTCCCCTCATACAATCACCCTGAACCCCCTGTGTTCAAGTACCTCAAAACATGCAAATATACCCAGGAGTGTCATAATGAAAATGCTTTGGTGACAGCAGGGCATACCAGATTGTACTTTACAAAGTAGGGGTTGAGGGGCTCACATTGTGTGTCTGGCCTCACAAAAATATAAATCAATGCAGCCCTTAATAAAAGGGTCTTCAAGGAATTCTTTTGTGAGGCATGTGTGTATTCAAGTGAAAATTCCTTAAAAAGTAAAGGAAGAATAAAGTGTAACTCGAACTACCATCACCTCTAGACGAAAAAAACAAATTCCTTCTTTCTCGGTTGCATTGTACTTTTTTACAGAACAACAGTCCATGTGGAGCCAGCTAGTGTGAGGTGATCCAGGTGTGAAGACATGCACTCTGGAGCAGGAGTTAATTGTAGAGCCAACACCCTTACTTTTCAGGGCAGCGTCTACAGCAACTAATGGCCTGTTGGAGCTGCTGCGAGGTGTTCAAACACGGGGAAATATACTACAGAGCGATAACCTGATGTGTGGAAAGACTTGCAGGTGATGGATACCGGGGCCATATATTGCTCAGAGTAGAACGGTGAGCAGGGAAAGTGACAAGTCTCATCATATTATCATAGTATTGATGGTCGTAAGTAGCTCAGAGTATGATGAGACATGAAAATCACAGGGCTGATCCTATTGTCATGCTTTTTCCACATAAATTTGGGGTGTAAGAAAGGGACATATCTCAATTAGGGTCTAGGTTAAGCCTGGGCGTAGTTCGCGAAGTAGTGCTACGCGTAGCTACGTGAAGTGGACTTCGCACTACGCAAGCTACACGTAGCACTTCGCCAACTGAGTAGTGCGCTGTTCGCGATAATTGCACGGTGCCGGATGATTGTCCGCACTGTGCAATCATTGAAAACGGCATCTTGCACAGTGCGAGCTGTCTTTTACTGCTGCTCAAGTAGATTTTTACTCGAGCGGCAGCTTTCTCAATGCGGACTGGTAGTTTCTCATCGCGAGCGGTCGCAAGCATACGCGATCACTCGCAATAAGAAACCTGACCTCCCCGCGTTGAGAATCTCGCCGGGAAGTTTATTTCCACGCTCGCGATCGGCAACTTAATGTTGCTGATCAGGAACAAGGAAAAAGTCTCGCCGGGATGTAATTTTGCTTGCTCGCAGTCGCCAACTCGACGTTGAGGACCGCGAGCAAGCAAAAAAGGACCGCTACGCTATGCTACGCATGTTTGCACTGTGCTACGTGCAATTCGCGTAGTGCGAAGTAGCGCAAACTTCGTAAACTACGCGAGCGTAGCGTAGTGCTTTGCCCAGGGTTAGTCTAGGTATGACTGAACAACGAGTCTCACAGACTGTAGTGAGTGTGAGGGAGAACCCGTCAATTTTCGGCCAGAGTGTGACCCTGAACAATAGATAATGATGGGCAGTAGCTTTTTTCTCCATCAGAGGTGTAATTAATGTAGCACAGTTAAATCACAAGTAAGTAATCACACCTCGCACCACGGAATGTCATAATTTTTAGACCTTTTTGTATTCATGGAGAGGCGAAAAATTCATAGTTTCTCTCTCTTGAAGAGTGTCATGTTGCTCCTTAGATGTCATAACATAACATGTGTATTTGTAAAGCGCACGTTCACCCATAGATCTCTTTGCTCTGAATAACAGATGTTTACTAACCCAACTCAATGGTAGTCAATTTATCGACCTCAGACGGATGAAAGGCTGAGTGGACCCGCAGTGATTTGAACCTGTGACCACGAGGTCGAACACAGGCCCCTGCAATGGATGCATTAGTCCACTGAGCCACAAGACCTGGCTCCAAGATAGTCCATCTCAGATCTTCTGGTGTGTGATTGGAGTCACAGAAACGGGCACACATTTTGGTGGTGCTGCGTCTACAGGGTATATTGTTCCGGTGTTCCATCATTCTTGTTTTTGTGGGTCTCGTGGTCAAACCCACAAAGTGATGGTCACAGGGGCAGGTAATCTCAAACCCACCGCTATCATAGATCGTCATTGTGATTCCCCCTTTCAAGACCACATTACCAGTTCAAGAGCCAACACTGTCACCAAATGCCACATAAGAAATCAGAACATCAAGAGGCTAGAAGCTGAGAAATGCAAGAAAGAAAACCAGAAGGCAAGCCTCATTGTAATTTATCATAATTCATAATTGTTCACTGCAAGCCTCCCTTACAAAACAGATATTGTATGGGAAGTAATGAAAAGTATAAAACTTCATTCCAAACAGGGCACAGAGTCGAGGGTACACGCAGGTAGAAGGCGTCTACCCACTCTTTTCACAGGGTGGACAACGTCTACCCTGACAAGAGGTTGGGCCCCACAGAAATATGCCATACTTGTCCCACTGTAATTTTCAGACATTTTAAGCAGCGCCTGCGTGTTGTCTGCTGTTGTTCGGATCAGAAATGTGCAGACGAGGTGGGGCTTATCAGATTCCAGCTAGACCCTTGACAAAGACCGAAGTTGAGGGGCCATCGGGCCTCTTTTTGTTGGAGTATCCTGGCGGGGAGCTATCGGGAGACTCATACCTAAATGCAATGGAGGGGAAATAAAGGCACACTGCTAATCGCTTTAAAGTACTTAAGAGAAGCATGCTTTTGATTTTGTTCAGTCCCTGTATATGAGAAATGCATGCTCTGTTAGAATATCAGGTGTGTTGATCACCCCAGTATTTACACAAATAACAATTTAAATACCACTATTTTGTTTTGTTTCTTTTATAACGCTACTCAGCCCACTGAAGGGTGTCAGAGCACTTTACATCACACGTACACATTATACATTGATAATCAATGTGTGTAAGTCAATGTGCAGGGTATGTTACATAAGACAGTGAGGGTTACAAGGTGTCCTTGCCAGCTTACTGTTCTGCATTATAAGGGTTACAAACTATGAACTGCAAGTAACAACAAGGTCTTTGTGTTAAAAGCAGTAACCCACTTTCCCATTTACATCAAATAAACATCTTGCAGGAGACATAATAACCCCCTATATTACTTTAAATCAAAACTGGTATTAGACAAAACACAGACCTCTCCAGCAAATAGTTATTTTATCATTATTATTATTCCCTGGGATTTACTGGCCATACAAAGATCTCTACAGCAGGTGCCTTAACCCCATAAGATACTTTAAAATACAGACTGCAACCAATTAAGCAGAACAGATTTACTGACATATTTCTCCTTGTTGCCAATTTGTTTGTGGCAGGCTTTAAAAAACATAAATGTATAAGTTGAGGTCCAGATTTTGCGTTGGGGTTGCATCACTATTCTGGCACAACCCTGACAAAAAATCTAATTTGTTAAATATTGTAATGCGCTCAAATGTACTCATGATAGACCTGATAAACTTATGTGAGGTCTTAAGATCCTATGTCACTTCTTGTGAGGTCATGGGTTGCGTTGCCACTTCCAGTGATGCCTTGTGCTATGTCATGTGCCATGATGTCATGCACTGTGATGTCACACCCCATGATGATATTTGCATACTGCCTAACTTGGTTAGTCCCCCCACTTTTTTTTATAACTTGTGACTTAATTACAAAACAGACGCAGCATGTAAAGAAAGGAGCAAATCAAGCCTCCCTCACAATAAATAAATAAAAAATAGGCATTGGTGGAAGAGCACTGCAAGTTATCAGAAAATAAATGCAACACGCAAAGAGTTATCCAACTAACCACCATAGAGCTCAGCAGGTGCAGTCATAGGACGCAGGACCAGCGCAAGCCTCCATCATATAAGCAAAATCTGTACCAGCCTCACTCATAACATTAGATGTACAGGAATCAAGTATCATTGGAAGTGCCATCGGCGCCCAGGAAACCTTACCAAGCCTGCCCAGCTGTTCTGGAAACCACCAGAGACCATGGACCATATGTATCATTTCAAATTACGAATGCTAATGCCGAAATTTTCAGAATTTCGGCATTTGAAATCGCAATTGGGCTCAGTGGTATGTATTCATGAGAAACTGCCTCACAAAATAAGGAATATCAAAATTTGTGATTCCCTATTTTGCAATTGCATTTTCCTTAAATGCAATGTAAGAAGCACCGAAAAAGTGCAATTTGGCCTTAAGGAATCGCAAATCACCACCAACTTCAAGTTTGCGGTAATTTGCGATTTCTTTGAAAAATGCATTTCTTTGCATTTTTTGAAGTGCAATGTGGGGCAAACACATGCCCTTAGGGCATGTATGTGCACCACATGTGCACCCATGCTTATTTCAGGGGTGCAAAAGGGTGTCCTTTGGACACCCTTGCAACCTTGAAATTGCATTCTCAATTTGCGATTCTCAAATTGCTAATCGCAAAAAAATATTGAACTGCAGCACCATCCATAGTTAATGTCAGATTGGCAACGGGTGCATTTGCTCTTTAAAATTAATTCTTAAAATGAATTGTAGTGTAGTTCCTAGTTTCCCACTAGGCCCTGCGCATTGGAATAACATAAACAGTAGTATCGACGTGGAACTGCGGATATTCCAGGCCTCCACTGACTATGCTAAACTTAATTGGGTGTGTTACCAACTAGCTCAGAGGTCACTGGAAACTTTCTTCTCTGCATGGGAAGTGATCAGCTTCCCTGGCACAGACAAGAAGGGATTCAGCTTTCTAACAACCGTGCAACATGACAACTTTGCTCCTCAGATCAAGAGTCGATCTCTAGGGTCGTGTGAAACAATAGACAGGTATTTCACTCAGCCAGGTTAGTGCAGTTTACTTTCACAATATGTAGAGAATAGAGAGACGGGCGTTTGTCAATTAATGGTTAACATTTATTGAACAGTCTTTCTTCTCGTACAAGAGAAATGTATTGCCACAATTGCAAGACTTGTTATTATAAAGAGTACGTACAGTAAGATAAGGATTGCGAAATAATACTGTAAAAGCATTGATATGGTTTCTTAGCCATACAATGGTTTAAAAGTAATAAAACATATATACAGTCATATATACATTAGGCTAAAATACTCAACTGGTGCTTCTAACTACGCCTACCCCAGTGTGCCTGACCTAAGCCTAACACGTGGAAGGGGAGTAAGTAAGTAGCTTTAAGTTAAGTTGGTTTTGCCAAGGTTTGCTTCAAGAATTCTCATCTAAGGGTTTAGTCAACACCATACCTCTGAATAGAATGATGGAAGTCTGGTATTTCCTTCAGGGGGCACTCGGTATCCCAGTCACCCGCGAGGGCAGACCGGAAACGCTGGAGCTGGATTTCTCTGCACGAGAAAGGCAGCGTCTCTCTTCAGCGCGTCGAGGAAGGAGGGGGGACAGCGTCCGCAGGCAGCTTGGAATCTGCTGGGCTCTTCGCAGAGGGACGGCTGTTCAGCTCCTAAGCTCACCGCACCATCGTTCACGCTTTAGCAGCGATAATGGTATCAGTAGCTTCACCAACAGCAGCGGGGCAGCAGGCTGCAGCGACAGGGTGCTAGCTTCAGACAGCTATTAACGGGCAGGCGACAACAGCCTACACAACAGCAATTGCTTAAGGCAACGTTGGTAATATTTATACCTGACAGGTGCCTGGTTTGATGCAAGTTTGCTGGACATAAGACGTCAATTAAAGATGTCACTAGGAAGTGATAGCTATCAGTTGCTCATTAGAGTTCCATTACTAATCAAAACACAGCAAGCGGGGATTTCCAGGTTTGCTGAGTTTTTATCTTGTTGAAGAACTCGGAGTGTTAATCTAGGAATATCAGATAGTGACTTCTGCTCTGTCATTGCACTAATTGGTCGCAAAGGAAGTGGCAGAGAACTATGCTGGAATGTGGCTCTGTTCGTGTGAGAGCTTATCCCAAAACAGACCTCTAATTTTCCTAGTCTTATCACCCTCCATACGCAATGTTATTTCGTATATTTTATGGGGCTCGCTAAGTCTGGTGTCGGCAGTTTCAACCTGAATGTATTCATTCGTGTCCAACTGTCTCCAGATGACTCATCAAGATCTTGCGCGCTATACTGATTTCTGCTACACTGTCCAACATTGTCAATGCCCACTCCCCGTTTTTCAACTGTGTCCTCAGTATTCTCGGCATGGTTGATTACTCTAATACTGGCTACCTTCTTTTTAGGAAATTGTGATTTCTTATTTTGAGCAGGTTCCTTGTCTTTGGACTTGGTGTGCTCTCCTGGGTCTGACCGTCCTCTTCTTTCCGATTTCTGTGGAAAAGATCGAGAGGGACGTGTATCAATACTTTGATATCTATCAGGTTTTTTCAGATTATCCCTATTTCTAAGGTTATATCTTTTCTCAGAGGGTTCCCTCTGGGGAGACTGGTGTTCTCGAGTCGGAGTTCTTTCCCTCCGTCGAGGAGACCTTCCTCTGGACTGGAAAACTTTTTCCTTGGGAGTGGATTGTTTATTTCCATCCCAGCTCTTTTTAGGAGTGTTTGAATTATTTTTAATAAATAATTTTTCAGGATTTTCGAGCAGTTGGGGCTTTACTGGTTTCCCACCCAAGCTGTCTCTACCTAATTCTTCATAGCATTTTTCTATGATTCTGGCAAGCTCAATTGGATCTTTTATATCTGTTTCCTTCAACTTCTGGCGAATCGCCACAGATGCTGCTTCTCCTTTTATGTTGGCTAATAATATAGCCAAGACCTGCTTGAAGTCTTTCAGTAATTTCTTACCTAGATTTAAAGCGGGCTCTGGACCGTATTAATTTTGAATCTGTTTTAGCACTTCTGGTATTACCGCCATAGACGGAACACCGTGTGTTTTTGTGTAAATGGAAGCAACGACTGTACCCCAAGTGTCGCAGTCCTCCACGTGTGGTGCGATTCCCATAGGAAGGCAGATTGTCAAGATTCTGTGTTTCTCTATAGGGGTAGTATCAGGAAATACTGCCTCTATTTGAGTGATTTTCTGTGCTAACCAGAAAGGAATTTGTTCCCGTTTTACGGGTGTTTTACCAAGACATGACTGTATGTTCTGTGGTGTGATTTTATTAGTGTTCCCCTGATGAGGGGTCAGTTGTGGTACATTAACAGCTGGCTGGACTGTTGCAGTCCGCATTACATATTGGACTAATTGCCTATGTATTTTAATTAATGTTTTTAGCTGTACTAACAGCTCTTCCTTTGACATTTTTACAATGTCAGGATGTGGTGTGTAGCTGGCTAGAACCGGCCACATTGCTCCTGGTCTACCTAGTGGACCGAGCCTGGTAATGTGATCATTATGTTTTAGGGCGCCATTAAACCAGAGCAGGTGCTCTTGAAATTTAAGTGGAATTTCAATCTCCTCGAAAGGAGCGTACTCTTCCGGAGGTTCCTCTATTTTGTAATAGTGAAACTCTTTTGTTCTAGCGTTTGCCGCTGGAAAGTTTATCCATGAATAGAATACCTCTGTCTGCCGATACTCGTGAGCCTCTATCACGAAAATTACTGTCAGTCCGTTTTCTATAAGTTTTAAAGTTATAGATTTTCTTAAGTGGACCGGGATGATAATAGCATCCGGGTCTGTGTGTTCGGGACCTTGCTGAGTCGCATCTACTGCGGCCCCAGTGGTTCCGTTTTCTCCTGGCATTTGTATAAATGCAGGGTTTGCAGAGTAGGTCTCCAAGGAGACAAAGATTAGGTGCACAATATTTTGGAACACTGTATCCTTCAACGTTGAATAAACCAGAGCTTTACATAGGAATCTCTTCCTACTAAGGTCGGGCGGATTTTAACCTTTCACCCACTCCAGACGTCTATTGGAGTATTTACGGGAGAAAGGGGTCTGTGTGAAATATGCACGACTGAGTTACTCTAACGTCTTGCGTTAGTTTATCGCCTTACCAAACGTTGGGCGCCATGTAGTGTAGTTCCTAGTTTCCCACTAGGCCCTGCGCATTGGAATAACATAAACAGTAGTATCGACGTGGAACTGCGGATATTCCAGGCCTCCACTGACTATGCTAAACTTAATTGGGTGTGTTACCAACTAGCTCAGAGGTCACTGGAAACTTTCTTCTCTGCATGGGAAGTGATCAGCTTCCCTGGCACAGACAAGAAGGGATTCAGCTTTCCAACAACCGTGCAACATGACAACTTTGCTCCTCAGATCAAGAGTCGATCTCTAGGGTCGTGTGAAACAATAGACAGGTATTTCACTCAGTCAGGTTAGTGCAGTTTACTTTCACAATATGTAGAGAATAGAGAGACGGGCGTTTGTCAATAAAGGGTTAACATTTATTGAACAGTCTTTCTTCTCGTACAAGAGAAATGTATTGCCACAATTGCAAGACTTGTTATTATAAAGAGTACGTACAGCAAGATAAGGATTGCGAAATAATACTGTAAAAGCATTGATATAGTTTTTTAGCCATACAATGGTTTAAAAGTAATAAAACATATATACAGTTATATATACATTAGGCTAAAATACTCAACTGGTGCTTCTAACTACGCCTACCCCAGTGTGCCTGACCTAAGCCTAACACGTGGAAGGAGAGTAAGTAAGTAGCTTTAAGTTAAGTTGGTTTTGCCAAGGTTTGCTTCAAGAATTCTCATCTAAGGGTTTAGTCAACACCATACCTCTGAATAGAATGATGGAAGTCTGGTATTTCCTTCAGGGGGCACTCGGTATCCCAGTCACCCGCGAGGGCAGACCGGAAACGCTGGAGCTGGATTTCTCTGCACGAGAAAGGCAGCGTCTCTCTTCAGCGCGTCGAGGAAGGAGGGGGGACAGCGTCCGTGGGCAGCTTGGAATCTGCTGGGCTCTTCGCAGAGGGACGGCTGTACAGCTCCTAAGCTCACCGCACCATCGTTCGTGCTTTAGCAGCGATAATGGTATCAGTAGCTTCACCAACAGCAGCGGGGCAGCAGGCTGCAGCGACAGGGTGCTAGCTTCAGACAGCTAGCTTCAGACAGCTAGTAACGGGCAGGCGACAACAGCCTACACAACAGCAATTGCTTAAGGCAACATTGGTAATATTTATACCTGACAGTTGCCTGGTTTGACGCAAGTTTGCTGGACATAAGACGTCAATTAAAGATGTCACTAGGAAGTGATAGCTATCAGTTGCTCATTAGAGTTCCATTACTAATCAAAACACAGCAAGCGGGGATTTCCAGGTTTGCTGAGTTTTTATCTTGTTGAAGAACTCGGAGTGTTAATCTAGGAATATCAGATAGTGACTTCTGCTCTGTCATTGCACTAATTGGTTGCAAAGGAAGTGGCAGAGAACTATACTGGAATGTGGCTCTGTTCGTGTGAGGCCAGAGATGACTTTCTGAATATCGCACTTGAACGGTTATGCCAATATAGGGAATAAATGGATTTATAGCCGAATAGGGGCATAAGGTCACAGTATCGATCAGGAGCCTAGATAAACACGTAACAGAATGTCCACTGTGATTCTCGCAGTTCTAGGTAAGTTTCAGGGCTAACTGAAGGATCTAATGTGTGTATCTTAAATAAAAAAAATTGTGTGCAGTTAGCATCATAATGTGAGCATGGGCTGCCCACTGTATCAGTTTTCATTGGCAATGTAGTACTCTGCCAGTCCAGCGCCATGAACCCAGGCAAACCATCACAAAGACCTTCTGTGGCACTCTGGTTTCCCAGCTCTTGTGCAGCCTTGTAAAGCAGAAGGAAAACGCGTCATATCAAGGATTTTGGAGGTCCTGGGCAAGAAATATTTTGGGGCCCCTTTTGGAACAGCTTTGAATTTTATTACCCATTTTTGCCAGTTCACTTCCTATGTTGCCTAACCATATTGAATGAAACGTTAAAGATTAAGACACAAAAATACTCAATTGTTAGCTAGAGAGAAAGGTCACTTTCCTAGGGGGTCCCAGACAATTGCTCACTTTGCCCAAGCCTTAAAACATCTCTGGGGAAAGGAGCTATTGGGTACAACCCCATCTCTGACAACTCAGTGCTTTTCCTTAGGAGATCACAGATAACATTGAGGGTGCGAGGCATCCAGACCTTCTACTATTGTAGGTTCTAAAGAGTGGCCTTAATCCCAATCCGAGGACCCTGGGAACAGTGACCCAGTTCAGCTCCCGTGGTGTTTGTTACAGCCACGTAGGCTGCACAGAAACAACATAAAAGCAATAATGCTCCAAGATATATATATATATATATATATATATATATATATATATATATATATATATATATATCTGCAATACCTCGCAGCAGCAGCGCTCCACCAATCGAATGGAAACACGAGGCATGGACCAACTTGTTGCAGCATTCAAATTATTTATTTCCCCAAAACAGCTTTGCCACAAACGCGTTTCGGCCGTCCCTGCGGCCTTGATCTCATGACAATGCATTGTGCTCAGTTCACTTTTAAAGTGCAAGTGGGTGACATGTCATCATAGACATAGAAAATATACTATCCACATAAATGTATTGCTGAAATGCCATGGTTACTTAGAAGAAATACTTTGTATGAATACAATAATGATCTTTCTTCAAAAGTACTATTTTGTTCTCCATAAAACAAATAATAGTGGTCCGCCATGTACAGGTTTGTCTCTCTGCATAAATGCATTAGAATCCATGACATTCCAAGCATATGTCTTATCAACATGAATGATTTAAGTTACAAATAATACACGTGCCCACCCAAACGTGAAAAACAAATAAAGAAAGAAAAGAAAAACATTTTCTATTGTTTCAAGAAGATGAGATCAGAATAGATGTTTTCGAACATTACATCTGGCATAATTCAAAGTTTCATATTCATAAGGCAGTTTGTACTTGAAAAAGGGTTTTGTAGCCAATACATTTCATATTAATCTGTTTAGAATCATTCAGTTTCTAAAGTATATAGCACTCTAGATATATTTCTTATGTAAAAGTTATACAATATCTATTTGTCACAATTTATTTGGAGGGATCCCCCTCAATCCAATAAAGTGGCACAGTGCTACAGTGCAAAAATTTAAAGTGACTGGTGCTACAAAAAAAACCCTATTACATTCATATATGCAACAATTTGTTCATAAGATTATGTGGGTACTTAGTTCATCGGGAACAGGGTTTGTTTATGAATTTCAGACAGTTAATCATACAGTAGCATGTATAAGTATATAAGAACTCATGTAAAAAATGGAATCAGTGACATGTTAAACGCTTTCAACTGAGATAAAAGACATATAGATAAAACCTACCCTAATGTATAAAATACTCTGCTAAAATCAATCATGACACGCAATATTCATACTGAAATGTTAAAAACCTAGTGTTTTACATTATAAGATAATTTTCAATAAATAATGATAAAATATATATATAAATATATATAGATACACCATTACATCAATCAGCATAAATATTGCAAAATATCAAAACATGAGTTTAAAGTCATCAGATATGTCTGCACGATTTCATGAGTTATTAAGTTGATCATAGAGTCTTCACACATAGATAGAATATTTACAAATATGTATAAAGATCCTCAGTGGTATTCAATCCTCCTGGCCACTTAGAGTCGAATTCAAGAATGTAATTGGTCTCTGTTCTTCTCATGCAAGCCTCCCTATCCCCTCCTCTGCTTGTTATAGGGATGGATTCGATTGCAAAGTATTTTAGACATTGAGGTTTACTGCTGTGACACGCCTCAAAATGCCTGGCAACCGGATATGTTTGGTCTTTATTTATAATGGCTCGCAGATACTGCAAAATTCTTTTATGAACCAGCAGTTTCGTACTGCCAACATATCTCAGATGGCAATCACATTCTAGAATATATATGCAATATTCGGTCTTGCATGTGAGATGTTGCTTAATCTCTCGGTTTGCCCTGGGGATAACAGTTGTGTATTTTTTCATGTTTATCCCATATTGACATGCTTTACACGACAGGCATTTGAAAAAGCCCTTGCTTGTAGGCATCCAGTTTTTCTTTTTAAAGCATTCCTGGCTATTTTTGGATAGAATGTTGCCCAGGCTTCTAGCTTTGCGAAAGGTTATGGATGGATTGGAGGGCATCCGATCACCTATGACAGGATCGTTTTGGGCAAAATGCCAGTTGTGTCTGACAATACTCCTTAGTTCTTTTTGTTGCTTGGAGTATGTCAGTATTAACCTGATAGGGTTAGACTCTGTACCGGAATTATGACTCTTGTTACAATTGTATTCCAGGAGTTCACTTCTAGATTTTAGCTGTGATTTTCTCATGGCGGTTTCCACTATTTTTGTACTGTATCCTCTTTCCACAAACCGTTTTAAACTTTCTTGTTGTTTTAAAACCATATCATCATCATTACTACAAATACGGCAGATGCGAAGCATCTCACCGTATGGTATGGATTTAATGAGGTGTTGTGGATGGGAACTTGTGACATGTAGTAAGGTGTTACCAGCCGTTGGTTTTCTAAAAAGGGTGGTACTAAGAACAGTATTAGTTAAAAAAACCTGCACATCTAAGAATGACACTGATTCCTTATTAATACTAGAAGTAAAACTGAGGTTAAGATCATTTACATTTATCTCCTGTATGAAATTTAAAACACTTTCCTCTGAGCCACGCCAAACAATAAATAAATCATCAATAAAACGAAGCCAAGAAACTATGTTTGATGTACAGTAGTGTTCAAATTGTCGCCTGAGGACCAGCTCCTCCTACCAGCCCATAAATAGGCAGGCATAACTTGGGGAGAAGCTGGCCCCCATGGCCACACCCTGAATCTGTTGGTAAAATTGGCCATTAAACATAAAATAGTTATTTTCCAAACAGAATGACAACATTTCTAAAAGCATCTTTGAATGATGAGCAAATTCCATTGGCCTAGTTCCGAGATTATATTCACATGCATGTAGGCCTTCCCTGTGTTTTATATATGTATATAAGGAACTTACATCCAGTGTTACCAAGAGCAAATCCGAGTCCCATTCAATACCTTCTATTTTTCTCAAGAAATCACTCGTGTCTTGAACATATGAATTTAGTGATTTCATGTGAGTTTGCAAAAAATAGTCTATGTATTTTGAAAGATTTTCTAATGGTCCTCCACAGGCAGCAATTATCGGTCTTCCTGGTGGCCTGGTTATGCTTTTGTGGACTATAGGTATGAAATAGATGTAGGGAACTAGGGGATGGTCTCTTTTGATGAACTTAAACTCATCCCCACTCAACAGTCTTAGTCCCTTCCATGCCACCAGATTTCTGCAAAGATTTTCTTGCATGGTCCTGTATTTAAGTGGATTGCTCTTCCTATAGCATTGGATATCATCCAGTTGACTATATGCTTCTTGTAGATAGTCTTTAATCAGCCATAAGACAATGTTTCTGTCTTTATCAGAATTGCGGATTACCAATTCTGCTTCTTGTAGTTTTTTGACCAATTGATTCAGTTTCATTTCCTGGTTCGTATATTTCTTGCTCTCATCATTGTTGGAGTGAGCTAGTTTTTTGATTTGCGTCACCAACGACTCACTGAAGTTGTCCAGACTATCATGTGTTGCTAGAGGGATATACTTAGACTTGGGTTTAAATGAGGTGGTAGGTTTTGTTTGACCACTCATAAGTATTCTCTCTTGTGTCCCAAGGTTGTCCTCATTATCCAGTTGACATATATCGTGAAATAATCCGATATCACTGACGGTCAATTCTGTGGCTCTTACTTCAGTTTCTGGTCTCCCAGCACCAATGGATGTCAATTTGTGTAGGAACTGTTTTTTCAGTTTTAGTTTACGTATATATTGGTAAACATCTGCTCTGGTTCTTGTATAACAAAAATTGGACTCTGGGCAATAGCTCGGACCCAAGCTTAATAATTGGTTTTCTGCTGCCGTCAGGTCTAGGGAGCTCAAATTGATAATAGATTTAGATTGTGTCTTTTGAGACATACTTTCACTATGTTCCTGAGGCTCATCAATGTTACTTGTAGGGCTTATAGGGGTGTCTTGCGGGATCCCCCCCGGCCCCGACCTCGTTTGCTTGGATCGCCTTTGTTTGGCTGCGTTGCGCCTGCCCCTCCTACGTTGGGCTTTTGTTGCACCGCCTTGCCCTGGAATCGTGATCTTAGAGTGTCTTTTCTGTTTTGTTTTGAAATGTCCAACTCTTCCCCCAGAGTCAGTTTGATGTTGGCCAGTCTTCTAGCATCCTCGTTGTCTGAAACACTTTCTGCAGCCGAGCTGTTTATCGATGACTCATCTGTTACAGCTCTGGTAGTTCCTGTACTGTTGGTATTGTGTTTACTGGCTGTTGCCACCCTAAGGTTGTTGTAGCGGCGCGCAAATGTAAATATTTGCCCGTTGGCATAATCGTCCCTGTCCCTTTTGAACTTATAGATTTTTCTCGTTTTTATTTTTTCTTCCTCTTTGGCCAATCTGGCTAGCCTGTCTTCTCTTAGTTTCGTTATTTGGGCAGTTTCGTTATCACCCACTTGGGTCTTGATTGTATCTTCCAAAGAATCTATTTTCTTTTGGAGCTCTTGCCCATCAATTTCAGCGTACTTGACTAAAATTTGCATCAAGCGCCTGGAAGAATCTAAGTTGCACTCACCCCATTCAGCCATCATGAGTGGGTTTGGCGCTTCATAGCTGGGGGCCAGCATAATGCGCAGCCCCCTTGGCACTCTCCCAACATCGAGATACCTCTTGAGCGAGCGCGCCTCCTACCACTTGGACTGTTCACTGCGTTTCAATTTTTCTAATTCTTTGAAGATGCTTCTTATATTGCCAGAATCGACCTCTGCAGAATCCCCACTATTCTCTCTGCCCTTATTCGTAGCAATTTCCAGTTCGTTCGAAAACATTTCTTCAGCGGCGAGCTCCCGAGCTCTGCGTGCATCGCCTGACATCGCTATATTTAATTGGGTTACAATACTATTCCTTTTGCTGACAAGCACGTTGACACTGACTAATTTTCTCACGCACGGAAAATAAACTTTTCTCCTTGCTGGCTCTGGCGCTAAAGTTCACCAAGCCTAGTCAGTTCAATGCGCCGACCTACCCTCTCCAGAACGCCAATTACAGTATCGTCAGCAACCTTACCGCAGTTACGGTCTCCTCTCTGCATGGTTTTCGGATCCTCGCCTGTTCAGCCGAGCGGCTCGTCGAACCCTCAATCCATGTCTCGGTTCCCATTAACTGCAGGTCGCGTATTTTCCACGGCATTCTCTCCTTGCCCGTTATTGGTTGTCCTGGATGGCTCCACTCCTTCCCTTGACTGGGACTCTGAAAGGTGCCCCCGGGGTCCCCGCCAAAGCTGCACCTCGCGGCGAAGAATAACGGGGATTGAAGGAGACACAGGAGACTGCTTGCAGTGGAGCCTACTTATAGAGGAGGGGGTCCATCACCAGCAGCAATACAATGCTGGTATAATATCTGCAATACCTCGCAGCAGCAGCGCTCCACCAATCGAATGGAAACACGAGGCATGGACCAACTTGTTGCAGCATTCAAATTATTTATTTCCCCAAAACAGCTTTGCCACGACGCGTTTCGGCCGCCCCTGCGGCCTTGATCACATGACAATGCATTGTGCTCAGTTCACTTTTAAAGTGAAAGTGCAAGTGTATATATGGCCTGCTCTGGCCACGAAGATATCCCACCGCTCGCAGAGCGGGTCCGTGTGTCTGGAGATCCTCCGACACACATGAGGAGCAACATACCTTCCTTTGAGGCGCGAGACATGCAGCACACTTGCCCGGGTGAAATCAGCGGCCCTATGGTATCAGTATTTCCGGAGGGAGAGCAGCAAGACATCCACTATGGACTAATACAAAACTACAACATCCACAATACCTAGCGTTGACACGCCCAGGTAGGCGGTCTTTAAAAACTTTCAATCACCTGCAAGTTATTGTGCTGAAGTTCCAGCCCCCGCATGCATAGCCTGTGATCAAGGGGAAACTCATCCCAGAAACGCGTAAGGCGATATGGCAAACATTATCGCAGTGAATCCTGTTTCAAGTGTTGCTGCTGCCAGCTGGAAATAAAGGTTTAAGCGGATGTTGGGTATATATATATATATATATATATATATATATATATATATATATATATATATATATATATATATATATATATCAACGAAGGACACTCCAACAGCCTCCAGCAAGCAACGCCGGCGAAGAAGGAGACGGACCACAAGGCTCAGGTATGTTGTTTTATTTACCCCAAAACAGAGAGCAGCTACGCGTTTCGGGCTCAAAAAGCCCTTGCTCTTAGAGTCTGTAGATCAAGGGCCTTCGGTAAATCTAGAAAAGAAAAGGGAGTTTGGAGATAAACTAGATACACTACTGCAAGAGAGACTGAATAAACGATGGCAGGCCAGTAAGCTTTCCCACTTTGAATATGGTGAGTCGGCAGGAAAGCTGCTGGCTTGGAAAATAAAAGCGGACCAGACTAGGAACCATATAAAAGAAGTGAGGCTAGAAGGGGAAATGGATAGTAGGAAGACAGACCTCGAAATAGGAGAAGCCTTCAGTGCCTTTTTCCAAAACATATATACAGACGAGATTAATGTTAATATCGAGGAAAGAACGGAGTGGCTGGAAAAGGTGAATCTTCCAAAGCTGTCCAGGCTACAGAGTGAAAACCTAGATAAAGAAATAACCGAGGCGGAAGTTGAAAAAGTTATTAAACAACTAAAACAGGGAAAGGCTGCAGGACCGGATGGTATTCCGGGTGAACTATACCGAGTGCTTAATTCAACTCTCACCCCGATTCTAACAAATCTCTTTAATAATATCTTAATTAGGGAGAAGACACCATCTAGCTCCTGGGGAGAGGCAAATATTGCCTTAATCTTAAAAACAGGTAAGGACCCTGCAGATTGTGGATCATACCGTCCAATCTCGCTTATCAACAATGACTATAAGATCTTTTCAACAGTTTTGGCTGCACGTTTGGGAAGCGAGATTGGAACAATTATCCATCAAGATCAAAGGGGGTTTATCAGAGGCCGACAATTGGCTGACTTAACTTACGATCTAGTCGGAGCGATAGATACTGCCTCAACCTTTGCTTTGCCTCTCGCTATTATGACACTCGATGCAACAAAAGCATTCGATAGGGTCAATTGGTCCTATCTAAATGCAGTCATGGAAAAGTTTCAATTTGGCCCTAAATTCTGTAGAGCGGTAGGTTTATTATACAAAAACCCAAGAGCCAGCCTGTTAATTAATGGTACTCGCACAAACTGCTTTGAAATTAGCAGAGGGACAAGACAGGAATGTCCTCTTTCCCCTCTTTTATTTAACATTTATGTCGAACCATTTGCTCAGATCATAAGAGAGGACATTAATATTCTGCCTTTTTCTTTTTCTGGATGTGAGAGGAAAGTCGGATCATACGCCGATGGCATTCTCATTTACACCACGGACCCGGCCCAGGCATTTCCTACGGTAATTAAAAGAGCTGAGGAATTTGGAAAATTTTCAGGCTATGAAATAAATGCCGGAAAAACAGATATAATGGCTTGAGACATCATAAATCTTCAGCTTCCGGTGAAACCTTCAATCCACTATCTGGGGATCAAAATCACAAAAGACTTAAACCTTTTGACCCAGACTAATCTGGATCGGATTTCCCGTGAATCCAAGGCACTGATGACATCTTGGTCTTTTCTCCCTCTCACCATTTATGGGAGAACTAAATGACCATCCTCCCCAAATACACATTTATCTTTAATGCTATCCCATTATTATTCAATACCAAGCAACTCTCTAAATGCCAACAAAACATCAATTCATTTATTTGGTGCTATAAGTCAACCAGGCTGGCATGGAAGAAGTTAAGAAGGAGGAGAGAAAAGGGAGGTCTCGCCTTGCCAGACCTAGAATACTATGCTTGGGCTTTTCATCTGACCCACTCCAGGATGCTATTAAAGATCCCACAAGATAACTCAAATGGCCATATGTTCAAAGCAATGCTACTGGACTCCGATCTTCCATTGGACGGATTCTTATTTAAGTTTGGTCATCAGAGATTTTTCCAAAAAATTAGGCTAAAGACATTATATAGCTCCCTAACAGAATTGATTCACATTAAATCTAAGGCTGGGATAGCATACTTTTCCAATCACGCACCTATCTGGGATTTTACAGGATTCTCCTCGCAACATACTGAGACTCTCAAAACCGTGTTATTGGAAGCAGGAATAAAACGATAGGGAGAGTTAGTGGCAGGAGGATCCTTAATGGAATGGGAAATATTCTCAGACAGGGTAACCTCACCACTATCGTGGTTTATTTATATACAACTGTCCAGTTGGTTGCGAACTCAAATAAAGAAAAAGGTCAAAATTGGAGGATACAGTTCTCTAGAAAAAAATCTAGTTGAGAAACCCTATGGAGGTAAAGAGGTGGCCTTTTACTATTGGAACATCATCGAAGAAGCAGAGGGCGAATTTAACCTTCCATTAAAACTATGGGGAGGAGAGGGAGAACCCCAGGCAGAAGAGAAATTGATAGAATCCTTTAGCCTTCTCTATAAAATTATAAAACCTGCCTGGTTGAGGCGCAACCAACTATTTACATTACATTGAGCGTATTATTCCCGTAAAAAGCTCTCTAAGTTCCAACCAGGGAAGTGTTGTAGTAAATGCCTTCTCCCAGCAGCCTCAGATTTACATGTGTTTTGGGAGTGTCTGAACATCACTACATACTGGCAAGAAATCAAGATATCACTTGAATCAATTCTCAGAATCTCTATCCCTTTCTCATGGTCTTTAATCATCTTTGGGCTAAATAATAACATCAAGGGGCTAGAAGGAGAATTTCTATAGTATGCTATTCTACTAACAAGAAGACAAATATGCAAAAATTGGGTTAACATTAATTCGCCGACCCACGCAGAGTGGTTGTCTTCACTTTTTGTAACATCAAAAGTAGATTTAGCCAGAGCCTGTAGCCCTCGTACTGTGAGATTCTGGAACTTTTTAGTTGAGTGGAGACGGGACAGCTAAAGTACCCGGGGGTTTTTTTTTCCCCCGGGTCCGATGATTAAGCCTAAGTATCCATGTCCAATGGGAGGCACCCCACGCCATAACGTTACTGGACTATCAGCCGATAATGGGCTCGAATGGAGATAGTTCGTGTGGGGCTCTTTCTCGCTGAGACATCAGGCCCGCCTTTCTGGAGGTTATGAAACCATTTTCTGGTTTCTTAATGGTACAGAGGCGATTGTGTTTTTGCAGCTGAAGCGTCCCTGGAACGATTAAGTGCCTAATGAGGACACCATTTTTTTTTTTTTTTTAAAAAGCCCTTGCTCCCGTGGTGTTTGTTACAGTCACATAGGCTGCACAGAAACAACATAAAAGAAATAATGCTGCAAGATATATATATATATATATATATATATATATATATATATATATATATATATATATATATATATATATATATATATATATATATATATATATATATATATATACTACTATTATAAAGAGAGAACACAAACCTTTGAGCCAGGTAAACTCGAAAAGTACACCACCAATCAAAACACCCAAGACATCTTTGAAAACCTCAGGGCAAGCAGAAGGACATAGGCTATTAAAAATAAAAAATATACGTTGTTTAAAAAATTTCGAAATAAAAATAAAGTAGTCCCTTGCAAGTAGCGCCGGGCGCGACGTTTGCCTGATGACATTATTTGCGTTTGCGCTCCTTGGCAACACTTCCCGAAATGGCGCCGAAGATCGCGACCTGCTGGGAGGACTGCTGCGGCCCTACTTGCTGCTGGGCGAAGTGGCGGCCTGTGCGGGCGGGGAGTCTGGAGAGTGGCGGCCTGTGCGGGCGGGGCACCTGGAGAGTGGTGGCCTGTGCGGGCGGGGCGCCTGGAGAGTGGCGGCCTGTGCGTGCGGGGCGCCTGGAGCGGGACCGGCGGCTAAGGTAAGGATCAGGCTCTCTGGGACACGGGCGGGAGGGGGCCGGGATGGGAGGGGGGTGGGAGGGGGCCGGGACGGGAGGGGGTCGGGCCGGGGCGGGAGGGGGCCGGGGGCAGAAGTGCATGCAAGCCTCAAATGCTGCCCCCAGCCCCTTTCTGCCCCAGGCAACGCTGGGGCGGTCTGCTAGAATATATATATATTCACTGAAAAAACCATAGGTTTCACACCAGTTATAGTTAGCTGGAAATTTTACTGACATAAAACCATTGAAATTCCCACGTTATAGTTAGTTGGACTCACTATAACTTGCGCGCCTGCAATGCACTGCTGATGACGTCACATATTACATCACTCATGACATGGTCAGTGACATCACTCATGACATCACTGATGACACCATCCAGGGAATGTGTGTCTTTCTGAAAAATAAATATATTTTATATATGTATATGAAAAATGACGATGGAAGTATAAATGTTTAAATAAGGGTGTTAATGGATGTTTTATAAAAAAAAAATTGATTGGTTAACTGGCTTATTGTTAGCGAGTATTGTTTAAATATTTAAATGTTTGTATCAGTGTTTCACTTTGTGTATAAGTGGCTGCATGGGTTGGTGAGTAGCTACATGTGTGTGTGCATGGGTTATTAGATGTTTTTTTGTATCAGTATGAGTGTATGTATGGTTTGGTGGGGGTGTTACTTAACACATAGATGCATCAATGATTGACTCACTGTTTCTATGTCTTTTGAAGACAGCATATCTGGAGGACTGTATGGGTGGATGTGTGTGTGTATATGTGTGTGTTAGTGAGTGAATGACTGTCTCACTAGTGTCTTTATCAGTAACTACATATGTTTTAATCTAGTATATGTGAGTATTAATGTATATAAGTGAGTATATGTGAGAGTGAGAGATTGAAAGAGTTCCTGTTTAAATAAGTATGTGTTTCTATAAGTGATTGTTTAAGAGAGTAAGTATGTGTAAGTTTCCTTAGAAGTAATGTGCTAGTGTGTGTATAGCTGTATATTCAAATAAATGGATGTTCAATAGTGTATTTGCATGTGTGAGTATGTGTGTGAGTAACTTTTGGTTGACTGTCGGTGTGTAACAGGATGTATATGTGTATCACTACATATGATGAGTCAGTATATGTATGAGTGGCTATATAGAACTGTTGCTGAATGAGAGGATGTGTATATAGATGGTGGAATTACTGAATCGGTTGTTGTAACTGGTATGATATCTCCATTTTTTTGAAAATGTTAGTTTCTATTTTTGAATATGTGTTTCAAGGGTTACATTACACTGAAAGGAGGTCTCTCACTCTGTCACAAGGATGGTGTCATCAGTGATGTCATGAGTGATGTCCCTGACCATGTCATGAGTGATGTAATATGTGACGTCATCAGCAGTGCATTGCAGGCGCGCAAGTTATAGTGAGTCCAACTAACTATAACGTGGGAATTTCAATGGTTTTATGTCAGTAAAATTTCCAGCTAACTATAACTGGTGTGAAACCTATGGTTTTTTTCAGTGAATTTAATAGGTTTTTTAAATGCTAATTCCTAACTATAACGGATGTGAAACCTATGGTTTTTTCAGTGAATTTCATAGGTTTTTTAAATGCTAATTCCTAACTATATATAAGGCCCCAAACCTATGTTTTTTCTTTGAATTTCAAAATTTTGTTAATAGCAAATGTCTATAGCTATGAAATGTAATATTTTTGAAAATGAATGAATCCTATATTTTATTTGTATTTAAAACAATTTTTTTAATGTTTTTTTTTTTTAAATGTAAATTTGTTTTTACCCTGGAGCGCTCCCGGGGCGCACCCCGGTGAGCGCCCCGGAGAGCGTAGTCTTTTGAAGCGCCCCGGTGTGCGAACCGGGAAGCGTCCCGTTAGCGCCAATGTCGCGAATGAAAACATGATCGTGACGTATCGCGTAGCCGCGTCCGCGTGATACGCACGGCATAAGCGCACCCTGAAGCACTCGAGCGAATACGATCGCGCAACGTAAACATCCGACGCGCTTACGCGACGCATCCCGTAAGTGCGTCTGTCATGTGACCTGAAAATAACACTTTTTATTTTTGCAGAACAGTTTTGGTTTCATAATGCTGAAATCCCTGGTCTTGCGACCTGAAAATAACACTTCTCATTGGTTCAGGCCTTTTTTTTTCTCCAAATGATGAAAGACCCCACCTTTTTTCCTTATTCTGACTTTGTCCTTTGACTTAGGAAGACCTGTTTTGCAATCTTTGAGGTATATTTTGTACTTTGAACTGCTACAGTAGCAGCAGCAGCTGGAGCATCTGCACCACCACCACCACCACAACCACCAAGAGGACCACCACAAGATTACATTGGTGGTCAACAAGAGGAGGAAGAGGAGGAGGGGAGGAGAAGATGGCTGGAAGAACACAATACCCCATACCAGCCAAGACCACACATTGTATGGGAGTTTTTTTCGATCCCAGAGGGGAAAAAAAAAGTCAATGCGGCCAAGGTGACTTGCCTAATCTGTGGCATAGAACTTTCTAGGGGGAACCCGAATAAAAAATATTCATTCGGAAATAACACCATGATTAGACACATGCAGCGCAGGCATCCGATCAACTATTCTGCTGCAGAGATGAGGGAACTGGCCAGTAATCCTCCCCAATCTACAAGCACCACCTCCAAAAGAAAGCAACCCACTCCGTCGGGAACAGAGGCAAGGGAGACGATCCCTTGCATTCAGCCATGGTTTGCGGATTTCCGAGTAACATGTATTCATTGTGGGAAGACCATCTCCTATGGTGAACTGAGCATAAAGCTCATCGTCCTTGCTGGGGACAACCACAAATGCCCCAAAAAACCCTAATTTTTTCTTTTTTTTTTTTTGCTCCAGTTGAGCCATTTTCAATTCCCTGTTTTTTCGTTTCTCCCCATGAAAAATACAAAAAAATATAAAACTGTTCAGAAAACCCCCAAAAAGTAAAAAATGTTCAAAAAAACAATAAAAAAATATAAAACAACAAAAAGAAGAAAACAGTTCTTTTTAGAACTACCTCCAATTTATAAAAAAAGGCTACATTTTTTAAAAACTCTGTCATTCTTCTTTCCCCATGGGCCGCTCCCCGGTGCGCGTACCGAGCACTCCCCCCGCGCAAATCAAAAACAAATATATATATATTTTACTCCGCGGGGCCCTTTTATAGCCCCCACATCAAACCTAGGGGGTCAGGGGGGGTCTACCCTGCCCCCTTATGGTCATTTTCCCCTTTTTTTTCCACCTCTTGTGTCTCTATCCTACCGAGACACAAGATGGCAGCCGGTCCGGACTGTTTCGAATGTTTACAGACACCCGAGAGCCAATCAGCTTTCCGTGTGCACCTCGCGTGTCGCGCCCGGTGCGCGTACCGGGGCGCGGCCATAGATATATGTATATGTTTTGAACCTAAATTACTCAAAATCCACTGGAGCACGTATCTTGAGATATAGCAAAGGCACATCGGGCTACCAGTCCCTACAATTTTTCTAAAAGTGAGTTCGACCGCCCTATGGAAATTAACATGGGGAAAACATGTTTTGAGACCCCCCTTTTATCTCGGCCCCCGCTTGACGAATCCCCCCCAAACTTTCAAGGAAGGAGCGGAGCGGGCCACCTACTTTGAGAAATTCGCGAAATTCGTCCACCGGCGCCAAAGTTATTCCCAATAGAATGTTGCGGATTTCCTATGGAAAGTAGATACTAACTATAACTACCTACTGGCGACCGCCAGTAGGTAATATATATACCTGCTTGTTGGTCCAATTAAAGGCTTTTTCCGGCATTTCCCTGTGTGGCCTCTTCCTCAAGTTCGTCTGGAGGGTGTGTGGTACATTTCCAGCGTCAGCCAGAGACGCTTTAAGAGGCTCCATCTGCAAAGCGGCTGTGATTTTACTGGCGAAACTAATCTGCGTCTGCAGGTTTCATTGTGCACCGAGGTATCGGATCATCACAGCTCACCTTCCTAGCACAGGTCATTTGGAGTTTGCTGCCACGCGGCAGCCCGTGACTTCACGGTCAGGTTTGGACATTGTGTCGGCCCCGAATTCCATGGACTCGTGCCTTGGCAGGTTAAGATGTATTCAGGGACCCAGGGAAGCCCGAGGACTGAATTTACAATTGCAACAGCACTCTCCGCTCTGCAGCGCGCCACAGCCACACGGACTTTCACCATTCATTTTCCCTCGCAGCACCTACCCAGAGATGATGTATTCTGGGTGCTGTAGTTTCACCAACACTACAGCAGGTGAGCTTAACAACGGAAGGGGAGGCGCTTCCCATCACCTGTGGGAGGTCTGCAGAAGCACTTATAGCGGAGAGGTGGGACTGCTTTGCACAGCAACAGGGGCATCTGAGGAAGACGAGTGCGTCGAAATGCATTATGCCTTACCTGCTTGTTGGTCCAATTAAAGGCTTTTTCCGGCATTTCCCTGTGTGGCCTCTTCCTCAAGTTCGTCTGGAGGGTGTGTGGTATATATATATATATATATATATATATATATATATATATATATATATATATATATATATATATATATATATATATATATATATATATATATATATATATATATATATATATATATATATATATATATATATATATATATATATATATATATATACACACTTTCAGCTCGTGGAAATCTAGGGGAATAACCTCTATTGTTGCAGCAGGTGCAGTAGCACCGGGTCCCAGTGAACCATTTTTATTGCTATATTTTATAATTACAACAGCAGCTGGGGGGGGGGCAAATCATTTCTTGGACTGAGGGCTGTGTATTTGCCCTTGTAATAATCATAGTCACCAGTTTCAGACGGTTATACTTGTCCTCATCTAAGAACGATGCATACGCTCACCCAACAGTTATGGCTACTCTGCTCCAGGGACAGTGACTGTGCTCCTCCAAGCCTTGAAGCTCCACTATTATGTCTACAAAGCAAATGTGAGGTAAAAAATGCCTGAGCTCCTCCTACAGAGATGCCTGTGTTGCTTAGACAGCCAAACCACAATTAGTTACACCCATTCTTCATAACACTGAGTCCTTCTCTTCTTTATTCCACTCCTCATATACTGAGGGTGTATCACCACAGTAGACAGTCACCTGCAAGCCCTAAACTAAAAAACATCACTTTAAAATCCCCAAATATCCCTCTAAGAAGAGTGATAAAAGAACACACATACTGTAGACAACAAGCAAATTGACCCAACATATTCATGCCTACCACTTCCAGTGAGGGATGGCAGAACGACAGGACTTGGACAAGAAAGAATAGGACTCAGTGTAATGCAGATTCCCCGTAAGTATTGGAGCATGACCACTTCTTCCCTCTTTCTCATCCCAATCCTGAACTATGAGGATATAACAACCAGAATTAGGGTGTTGATTCAAAATACAGCCAACATAATCGAAGCTGTACACATAAACCAGTTTAATAAAGTGAAAAACCAAGGTTATGCAGCCATGGATTCAGGCACAATGGACTCAAAGCAGCCACTGTACATAAAACCTAAAGTTGTTCATGAGTAATGATGGTTCCAAGAAGAAGCTTAGGTGGCAGTCAGGAAAACATCAACCATGGCCACTCCACAAGACTACACCCGGGACACCCTTATTGGGACAAACCAGCTTTGAGACAGGCAGAAGAAACAGACACTGCTTACAAGCAATAGAAATGGTAGTACACACACCAACAAAGTCTAGTGAGAAAGAGTTTAACACCCTGGTGCCCACATCCAAAGGTCACAAAAAAGCACCAGATGAGAGCAACCCAGAGGCTACTATAGGTAATGGTGCTTATAGAGCACAAACATTCACCTTGAGAGGGGTTGCTAGGCATTGAGAAACAGAACCGTGTGGTACGAGCAGGCTTCTACTCAAGCAAATATGACCAAAACCTGAAACCTGACAAGGCAAAGAATTCCACTTCACAGTCAATGCCATTGAGAAAGTCTTCCTCACCCCCACCTCCTTCCTCAAGATAATCTTGATGCACCACAAGGAGGGAGTAACCCTTGGATGTAAGTACACACTTCAGATAATAACAGTAAAGTGTTGCCAAGGTGGGAGAAAGTGGGAGGGTACATCGCTCTGTGGACCAGGAACTGGGACCTAAAGATTCGTTGCTGCCAGACAGGTAGCAGGCGCAAGGTTTTGAGAAATGTGGCCTCAAGTGCTTAGGCCAAAGCGAGCCAGACAGCATAGTTTTTGATGAGCTGAAGTTTATGGATCAAGTGGAGTGAATTCCAGTAGTGTAATCATGTGGTGATGAAAGAATGCACGTCAGGACCTTAATTCAAAAGGATACAGCCGTTGAATTATCCTGAAAGTTTGTAGGTGATAAAAACAAGTACCGACATAGACCTGTCTTGATCAGTCACATCGTCAATGTGTGGTCAAATTTGTCACCTAGCTTCTTCACACCTACTGAAGATAAGACCTAGGACCTTGTGCAGGGTTCCAAAACAAGACATTCCAAAATAAGAAGACCTCAGAGAATTTATGACTTAGTACTGCTCAACTTTAGATGAAGGCACATTCACTGCTCAACATTGGATGTTCATGTCCAAAGTAAGACATTGGTGCTAACTAAGTTGACAGAAAGCTTCAGTAGAATCTGAGTATCTTCTGCATACATAAACAGGTCAAAGCCAAATGCCTGAATGTGATGGACCAGTGGAGTCATATAGCGAATAAATAGGAAGAGGTAGGCTGGATCCCTTGGGAACCCCACAAGATGCAGCTCTAACCGAAGAAGAGACAGTGGCAGCTGACAGTCAAGAAACTCGAAAACGTAGCACAAGCACTGTGCTTGATGTCTGGTTCTGCCTGGCTGTCCAAAAAGAGTCTGATGATTCCCTTCAAACGCTGCTAATAAATTTAAAAGAATCAATGCAGCTATAAGACTGTCACTGGCACAATTGCATAACTCATCCAGGACTGTCACAACTGCTAGTTCACTTCTATGACCCCAACAGAAACTCACCTGGAGATAATGCAACAGATTGTTAACATCCATTAAATCAGATGTTGGCAGTGTCGTAGCTTGGTCTGTAAGATTGGGGCGGGGGTCAGATTCAGATTTTCCAACAATCACAGTGGCATATAAAGTTAGAATACATTATATGACAAGCGGGGCACATGAGAGGGGCTTAAGAGGCAGTGGGAAGGGAGATGGATATGGATTGGTAGGAGTACTAAGAGATTGAAAAACAGAGAGGGAGCAAGTGTGTGTGAAATTCTGTCTGTGTGTATGTAAAAATTCCAAGTGAAATCCGAGAGACACCTCACTGTACCCAACTGAAAGCGCATGAACTATCAGAAAATACATTCATGTGTAGGGGTGTAACACCCCAAACACCCAGCTGAACCTACGCGCCTGGATGTCTGGTGGAAGACTACTTGTTCCAAGAGTTTAGCCAGGTAGGGAAGCTCTGAGATGGGTCATTAATTGGCCATATTGCCCAAATATAAGGAATTTGCTTTAGAATGGTTTGCATTGTAAATAGGTATGGACAGTCTGCCCAGCATCCAGCAAATGTACATTTACCAACAGCCATCGTCTACAAAGCGAGAGGTACAAACATAGGGGGTCCTGTCTCCTTATGGAGATAGAAATCAGACACAATCTCAAGCAGAACCACAAAAGACAGGTTAAGCAAGACTCTGCAGGAACTGAAGAAAAGCATTTGAAGAAAGCAAGCTTCTCCGTTCTGGGTAAGTTGTGATGGCAACCAGGAGCAGAACCGTAGCCTAAATAACTTAAGGAGAAGCATCAGTCAAAAGCTTAAGGGGTCATTTTGTGAGGCCTTAGGATAAGGAAGTGATCAAATAGAACAAACTGCGAGCTGAACTAGATCAATACTCCTAAGAAGGAGGAAAGGCAATGCCTCAACATGAACCATATCCCTCTAAGAAGATCAGAAAGCCCTCTTGCCAGCCGATGCACAGCAATTTGGAAACACACAAACCATACCTGGAAGCCATGCTATAGGAGATCAAAGACCCAAAAAGAATCACGGAGGTAGGTAGTCAACTTCTTAGAGGAAAGCAATCCAAACAGAGGAGCCAAAGTGGCATTTTAGGATTTAAGGGTGGAAGTCTCATAGGACTAGTGAATGGTCAAGACCACCTCAAGAGAAACCCCCAAACCACTGAGCCCCAGCCTCTAAGAAGCAAAGCCGCCACCTGAGGCATGGTAAGATACCCAGCCTTCAGACGGCCAAGGGCACCTAGGGTAGTGGCCACTGTGGACACACAGCCAGATCAAGAAGCAAACCAAGATTTCTGCTTTCATACCAGGTCCATTAGTATCACACATGCTTTCTGTCTTCTGCATCACAGTCTAACCCTTTCCAACAAGGGAAAAGGTAGAAAGGCCAACAGAAGAATGGGAAGTGAAGGGGGTTGTTGGGCGTCCTGCCCTTCTGTTAGTGGATGTGGCTCTCTAGAGAGAAAAAAAGAAGTAGTTTGGACCTGCACAAGTTTGAAAACAGATCACTATGGGCCCACCAAAATCGGTGACAATTCTGCTCATACAGGTCCATCCGAGGGAAAAACTTTGGTCGATGACAGAGAGAGTGAGACAGCCAAAGGCCAGTGAGTGTGAGCCCCTCCTGGACTCTTCATATAGGAGGCCATTGTATATCCTTACAATGATGGCTCGAGCTTCCAGTGTAAAAACAAAGGTCAGAAGAGCCCGGAGGATTACAGACTAAGGTTGCCTCCATTTTGAATGTTGGGCAGATTCTGAAGGGGACCATAGAGCCTGGCAGAGGTATGCAACCTTTACAACGCAACTTTTACCACGCAGTGCTGTTACTGAGGAAATATAAATTTTATGGTCAAGAAATGTTCCCTAACGTGTACCCCACCGTCTCCATGTACGAGTTTAAAGTGCATGTAACTTCCCTCCTGTGCTAGCTATAAAAAACGCAAATACATTTGCGTTCAACGTTAACATGTCCTCTTTCAGACCCGCCATGAACGGGTTGAATATTCAGTTCCTAAGTATGTTATGCCAACGTCTTTTTGTGGTATACTTTACACGTTTTTCAGCTCTGGCGAAGCAGGCCCCGAATTCTGCCATCGAGCCTTTTTCTGTCTTCTGACTCCGAACGCCCCAGCCTGGGCTGCCTCTGTACCCGTGACCTCTGCCTTACTCCCTGCGCGGCCCTCGGCGCTTAGCACAGCCTGCTGCCTGCCAAGACTGTATTCAACCTTCGCATTATCTATTCCGCTCCTCGAAAATGCATTCCTGCCTACTAGTTTAAGTAAACATCCCCCCAGCTGCAGAGCAAAGGGCCCGGCCTCACTGTCTCCGTGCAAGTAATTCATAGCCTCTGTTACCATGGAAGGCCCATGCCCCCTCAAATCTCATGCAGACACTTAGACGCTTATACACGCACTCACAGTCAGTATAGAATAGCTTCTGCCCCAGAGACCTTCCCTTCCAGATAATATGGTTCCTAAACATCAGATATCGGATATGATAGTGGTACAAGTTGATCTGACATGCCAGACTTTTGTCTCTTTTCGCTAGTATAAATGTCAAGTCTCCTGCACCCTCCAGTCATACGTCATGCACACGTCATGCAGCTGCGCACGCATCCAGGCCTCAGATTTCTGCTGACATTGCAAGATTCTGCTTTTGTTGCCACCCACTTATGACACTTACATGTGACGTTTCTAGCACACACCTCTATGTTCACGCCTAGTTCACGCCTTCTAATTACGTATCACTACCACGTGTGTGTCTTATCTTGTTTCTCTCAGCTGTTACGCCTACTGTATTGGTTTCTATAATATGATTTAAGTATATAAGCTATGTATTGTCAATAAAATATGGCTCTATCCCTTCCTGCACCCCTGTGGTGGCAGGAATACGATATCCGGTCTGGTACCATTCCTTTTTAAGGAATAAAACCCCTAAGAACTCTAACACCACGGACTCTGTCTCTTTCTTTCCGATTGAGTTATTATTGATTAAGTACTTACCTGCATAGAAATTAAGACGGTAAATCAAATATTTACCACATTATTTTGGCGCCCGAATAGGGACCCCTCCCCCACCTCACGCGCCGGTTGGTGCGTTGCAAGCTCTGTCCCCTGCCATCAGTTAGACGGAACTACGCGTACTGGCAGGATTTCCTGTATCTCCCTCTGGCCCACGGAGGTGACGAAGACTGCGATCAGCACCCAGACGAGGCGGTGAGGAGTGCGGAGGATCCCGACCAGAGCCTAGCCGAAAGAAGCAAGGTCCGAGGTGTCAAGAGGCCCACCAGTTTTCCGAAGTATCCACGTGTCGAGTCGAGTCGAGTCCGGTCCAGTCCAGTCGAGTTTTCCGAGGCCTTCTGTTTCCGTGCTTCCCGGTGAGTACCATTGCTGGGACGTATCTAGACGGGTGCATTATTATGTATCCGGTAAAGACGGGTTTGGGTACACAAACGCGGTCTGCACTGTTTTAGACAGTGTATCTGTACTGTTTAGCAGTATATCCGTTATTCAAGTTCTTGCACTGTCTTCGACAGTGTATCTGTGCTGTTTAGCAGTACATCTGGTTCCGAGGGTAGAGATATATGTTCAAAATGTTCTCTCATGTGATTAATGTCGTGGTATGAGTGATTGTTCAATGTGCATTATTGTGTTTTCATGTAACTAATTGTGTTCAGAGTTCAGTAGCAAGGATTGAATATCCAGTATTAAGTAGACAAGATGCCGTTTTTCAATAAGTTAAAGCAGATAGGAACTAGGAAAGGGATGCTAGAGGAAGAAATTCCTATCCCCCCTAGGGACACGCCTGGAAATTACATGTACCACAAGCATGGCATGGACGCCATACTGTATCTAGATTTATGGGCCGATTATACTAAGCATCTGGAAGAAAAACACAGATGGCCCGCTACAGGAACATGGGATGCCGAGTGCATCCTGAAAATAGAAGAAGCACTATGGAGAAAGAAAGCCAGACAATCACAGAAAGATGCCATAGAGTTATGGCGTAAAGAATCACATAAACGAGCCGAAAAAGAACTCCGAAGAGAAGATAGACTTAGAGAAGCGCCGGATAGAGTCCGAGAAAACGAATTAGTTAATGAAGGGATCCGAGTAAAAGCCGAACAAGTAGACCGTGCACGAAACAATCTTGTAATTAGTATGTACTTAGTGGCCGAGGGTTCGCCTGAAGCCAATTCAGAAATACCGAAAAATCTGCCGCCACCATTGGTTCCAACTAAAGTAAACCACCGGACTATTAAAGACATATTCCTGGCTTCATATCTAGATGATGTAGCGCCCGCTTACACCAACCCACCTGCCCGTGTACCGCCTACTGACGGTGATGGAGGTGGCAACCCGCCTCCAGACCATATTCCGCCATTACCACAACAGAGTTCCCCCGTTCGACAGCCTGTTCCTCCACCCCCACCACTTCCCCCACCTCAGGTTAAGATACCAAATCCATTGTTGCTTGATCCTACTAAGAGACCAGTTCAAGTACATATACAGACTCCACAGAGGGATAACGCCCAAGCCTCTGCCCCAGGAGGCGCAACAGGGGGTTACCAAACCCCGCCAGCAACACACAGATTACACCTTAGGGATATGCAGAAGCACCCTATGCTCCAATCACCCCGTCTCGACATACTAAAAGAACAGCTCCCAGTTTGCAGATATGACCCAGTACCCGGTAAAGACGACAGAATGTTGATAGCATCACTACGTTTGCGGCAAGCTACAGATTACCTAGTGTTATTCCCAGATATGTCTGATCATCTAGATAGAATATATCATTTTGTCCAGACTGGGGAAAACCCTGAAAGTATTAAGGAGGCCCTGGCACATCAGAAAGTTGACACTCAAGCATATATACTACGTTTTTTCATAAATTGCTTAATAAGAGACCGAGACAGGCCAGAGACAGACCAGCGTGAAATGGAAGCCCTAAACAAGTGGGGTCAAAATATAGCCGAAGGAAAGCATGATAAACAGAATTGCATAGCTAGCATGTACAAGAAAATAAGAAAAACAGTAATAGAAATACACGAAAAGGAAAAAGAAAATGGCTCCTCCCAGGAGGAGGAAGGACCTGAAGAACAAGAAGCAACTACAGATATGATAGCGTATGTAGGTAAGGGAGCTTACCTTAGGAAAGGCATTCGCCCAGAAAGCAAGAGAGTTTTTCTCTCTGGCATATCAAAACCGAATTCTCCTGAACATCAGTTTCAAGATACTGATAAAATGCTTCGAGAACGAATGGGGTACCACGTACTAAATTCTATGGATGAACAAGAACTAGCCCGGTCAGCAGTACTATGGGCTGACAATCCTAATATATACAATGATGACACAGTAGCACATACATTTCTGAACCTTTCCCCAGACGAGCAGAAATTAGCAGGTGTATACATGATTCAGCACCTCCTCACGTTATACAGAAATCAACATTCAGACCCAGGTCCCTTACCTGATACATTAGAAGCACTACTCATGGATAGATGGGGAGGCCTAAGTACTAAGTTAGTTCAAATAATTCTAGAACAACGGCACAGATATAACACTTTCTTAGGCCCACAATATGTTCCCGCTCCGCCCGCAGAAAGAAAAATGTATCATATGGAGCGTCTTCATGGCATTGAAAGGCAGAACCCATTACGAGAAGTACACCCAGTTATGGGTCCCGATAATAACCTGAAACGTGTGTATGTATACACACCTCTGACCAAGTTAGAATTATTGGAGATGAAGAAACTAGTACCCTGTCATGATAAAGACCCTGCAGGTTTTCACAGAGAACTTAAGGATATGTTACTAATGGGAGATTACACCTATACTGATATTATGAAATTGTTAAAGGTTCTGTTGCCTACCGGCATCTACGAGAAGCTCAAGGAAAAAGAATGGGAGGTGGGAGAGAAAAAGATTATATGGACTGAAATAGAAGACGAGGAAAGGATTCGTACTCCAGGGCTAGGCCTTGGGGAAAAAGCTAAAGCATTACCAGGTTTGATAGTACAGGTCTTGCCAAGATTATTGACAACTAAAAAGGAAGACTGGGATGCAATCTCAGCCTGTAAACAGAAACACGATGAAGATACTAGTGACTTCTATTCAAGATTCGAGAAATGTTTCATTATAAATAGTGGCCTGAAACCAAGTAGCGAGCCATACCCGCACCTTTTTGTAAGTAAATTAGTAGAGAATTCCCTAACGCAAGTTAAGAATCGAGTATATAAAGTCGAAAGCACATGGCAAGCAAATACGCCATCCCAGATGTTGCAAATGTTACAGTATCATCAGAACAGAATCAGAGAAGAACAGGAACATGAACAAAGACGTATGAAAGACACGAAAATGAAAATATTAGTTGCCCAGACAGCTCCGGCTGACGGTCAGAAAAAGGGTGGGACACAGACAAATAATTCAGCAGCTCCCGTTAAAGGGACATGCAACTATTGCAAGCAGCCAGGTCACTACGTACACGAATGTCCAGTCCTGAAACACAATATAGCAACAGGTAAAACTAAAGAAAGACCGCATCCGCCTAGACAAGACCAGGGCCAACAACAAACTTCTTAGAATTCACAACCGATGCATGCTTCCTCACATACAGGACAGGCCGCAGCGGCATCACAGCCACAGCCCATTGCCGCGACACAGCAAGTTTCACGGCAGATGTGCCAGTATGCCCAATCAGATTACCCCGATTATCAGCGATACACATGAAACAGCCTAGAGAGGGAGGTTGGCTTGCCTCTTATTGAGATTCCTGTAGATCAAGAGGGTCCTTATGTACACAGTCAAGTATTGGGAAAAGACAGAAAGTTTTTCATTGACACAGGGGCAAGCCGCACAACGATCAGCCATGATGAAGTCCCAGGGGCACCCCTCTCAGGCTCACAGAATGTTTCCCTTGGTTTCTCAGGACAACCTATTGTAAATGAAGTATCGAAACCTGTCCCCTTAGCAGTAGGTCCATTATCACGTGTTACAGACTTATTACTCACGAAATCATGTCCAGAAAACTTGTTAGGTATCAAAACACTGAAGGCTCTAGGAGCCGTGATATGCTGCTCTCCGGAAGGAGTTAGACTTTTCCTGCGAGACTTCAAGGGTCACTATGTATTACGAGAGTTTGATGTCAGATTGAAAAATGTACCAGAACACCTATGGGCACAAGGCCCAACCGATGTAGGCTGCATGCATATTACACCATATCGTGTTACACTCAAGCCAGGTGTTGTTCTACCACGAATCAGACAATACAAGTTACCACCCGATGCTGTAGTGGCTTTACTGGAAATCATTGAAGAGCTTTTTGCCCAAGGAGTGGTTGTAGAGACCGACTCCAATATCTGTAATTCCCCTATCATTCCGATTCTTAAACGTACTGATCCCAATGCACCGCCAGTATATCGGCTGGTGATTGATTTACGAGAACTGAATAAATGCATTGTTCCACAGTACCCTGTGGTTCCCGACATCTCATCCTTATTGACTGCCATTGATTCAGAAGCAACGTTCTTTACTGTAATTGACCTCAAGAACGCCTTCTTCAGTGTGCCCATTGATCCAGAGAGCCAATATCTCTTCGGATTCAGTTTAAATGGACGAAGTTTCAAATTTTCACGCGCACCTCAAGGATTCACAGAAAGCCCCAGCATCTATAGCCAAGCACTGAAAAGACAACTTGATTGTATCCAAATGCCAGTTAACACTGCCTTACTGCAATACGTCGATGATCTGCTGATCACCGCACGAAGTGAGCCCGAATGTGAGCAAGCATCACTGACGGTTTTACATTTTCTGGCCGACAAGGGACACAAGGTGTCTCCTTCGAAGCTACAATTCTGTGTTCAGCAAGTTGTGTACTTGGGTCACTTGCTGTCCAAAGTGGGGAGACAGGTCACTCCTGATCGCATCCAGCTAATTATAAATATGCCGCAACCCCAGACACAAAAGGAAGTGCGGGCCTTCATAGGCCTCACCTCGTACTGCAGACAATGGATCCCTCAGTATGCATTTCTAGCTAAACCACTCATTCAGTTGACAACACAGGAGGCAGCGACTTCGACTGCCCTCCCTTGGACTCAGGTACATACACAGGCTTTTGAGGAATTAAAGAAAGCTTTATGTCAAGCACCAGTTCTAGCAACACCATGTTACAGCAAACCGTTTACACTTTTTGTTACAGAACGTGATGGTACAGCGTTGTCTGTCCTCACTCAAGATCAAGCAGGTTCACATAAGCCTTGCGCTTATTTTTCAAGTACATTGGATTCAGTAGCCCAGGCACTCCCTGCGTGCTTGAAGTCAGTTGCCGCAACAGCCCTAGCTATCAGACAGAGCGATTCAATTGTATTAGGACACTCATTGACAGTACAAGTTCCACATTCTGTAGAGGTCCTTCTAAATCGAACCCAGACTCAACACTTAACTATAGCACGACTGACAGGTTATGAATTGACGCTATTCCAGCCACACATAGAAATCAGACGCTGTAGCATTCTAAACCCCGCAACATTATTACCCTCCATTATGACAGATCCAGCCCCACATGATTGTATAGAGATCATTAATGCAGTAACAAAGCCCCGACGAGATTTAACAGATGTTCCATTGACAAATCCAGACCTGACACTTTACGTGGATGGTTCATGCATGAGAACAAGTACAGGAGAGTTAGTGGCCGCGTATGCAGTGACCACTGAAACTGAAGTCAAAGAAACACATCGTATTAACACACTGTCTGCTCAAGCGGCGGAGCTCATCGCTCTGACCCGAGCCTGCATACTAGCCAAGAATAGAAATGTTAACATATACACAGATTCCCGTTATGCTTTCGGAGTCGTACACGACTTCGGAGTGTTATGGCAAGAACGAGGTTTTTTGACCTCTCATGGTGCCAAGATCCAACACGGTTCCCTCATTCAAGCCCTGTTAGACGCAATACATCTGCCTTCAGGCATATCCATCATGAAGTGTAAAGCACATACTAAAGTTACAGATTCTGTTTCCCAGGGTAATGACCTGGCAGACCAAACAGCAAAACATACAGCATTGACTCACACCCAGACAACTGATGTGACAAAGACAATAGTACCGACACAGTGTATGTCAGTTAGGGATCCCACACTAGATGTAATCGATATTCAGACACATGCCACTCCAGATGAAATCAAGAAATGGACTGAACTAGGAGGGATTCAGACAGATCAAGGATGGATGACGAAGGGAAAATCTACATGGTTTCTCCCTGACTCTATGGTTCAAGTCATAATAAATACAACACATAGTCCAGCACATCTAGGAGAAAAAGCTATGTTAGACAGTTTACAGAATCTCTGGTACAACAAACACTTACGAGCAGCAGCAAAACAGAAAGTGCGTACTTGCATGATCTGTTGTCAGTTCAATCCAGGTAAAAGCGTCCCTGTAGAGCAAGGTGGATTTCATCCTCCCGATCACCCTTTCGAAGTCCTCCAGATGGATTATATCCAGATTGATCGTTGTCGAGGATTTAAGTATGTCCTCGTAGTTGTTTGTGCACTTTCCCGTTCGACCGAAGCATATCCAGTCCCAGATTACACTGCCCCGACCACTGCCAGGCAGCTGGTTCGAGAATTCTTCCCACGGTACGGTTTGCCTCGTATCGTGTACTCAGATAACGGACAGCCATTCTCATCCGAGCTCATGAAACAGGTTTCCCTTCTGCTAGGATATCAGTGGAAATTCCATTGTGTCCGACATCCCGAGGCCGCTGGCCTTGTCGAAAGGCATAACCAGACATTGAAAACACGCCTTGCAAAGATCTGTAAAGAGAAAGGGGTCGACTGGATAGTCGCCCTTCCCGTTGCACTGTTTTACATGAGAATGGTCCCCCATTCGAGATCAGGGCTATCCCCGTATGAAGTGGTCTTTGGCAGACCACCGAATATGTGGGGGACGCCCATGCCTAAGAAAATTACCGATGTTGATTGTAATATGCTGACAGATTACCTTGCCTCCTTGATGTCTGCACTCCAATCATGTCGTTCACAGGTTGCCGCAGCTTTTCCCGACAACACTGATGTAAAGCCACATGATGTCCGTCCCGGCGATGCTGTGTTGATTCGCAACTTCGACAGGAAAAGTCCGCTGGAGCCCCGCTGGAAAGAGCCGAAGATCGTCCTTCTAACCACGAGGACCGCGATCAAGGTGGAAGGCCGAAAGGGGTGGATCCACACGAGTCATATTAAAAAATGCAACGGACTGCTGCCAGAAACTGACTCGTCCACCCCCTCAAAGGACTGCCTCGAATCTAGTGACTGTAAAATTCCTAAGCGAGAGAAAACTCCCCAAGAGGAGTACCGAAAGAAACTTCGATCTAGCAAGTCAGACAGTTTAATTGTTTAAGTCCTCCCCTAGGTGAATCGGTTAAATAGTTTCTGACATGTATCCCCTAGATCGAGATAGAGAGAAAGAGAGACAACTCAAGAAACATACATACTGTAAATCACTCCGCAGTCACTGCATAGTGACATTATTGATTATGTTTTTCCTAAGTCTTTTGATTATTGTTGCTAGTATACTATTGCCGATATACTACCCTATCTTCAAGCGTGAACAATCTGCTTACAATGTAACTGCTGAACACTCTTTTAGCGAATTACCGCCTCACGAGCTATCATACAGGCTTGCGCTGCGCAACAACACATTCATTAGTATGTTACATCACTCCCATCAGACTAACAATGCTACAAACTGTTGGATATGTGGCCGACTCCCTCCCTATCAGAAATACAAGGGAGTTCTGCCTCTCTTCCCGTATCCATTCACTCACAATGGCTCCTGTGGTGCATGGTTTAGATTAATTAATTCTTTAGATTCTGATATTGCTGTTTTCGAGGGGAATTGGGTTTGGGGAAACCTGAACCTAGTTCTGCTCAACGTCTGCTACCCTGACCAGAAGGGACTTCCCATTAGGACAGGAACTGATCTAGAAAATGAAGTATATGGATTAGGTAATTATACAGTTAACCTCATGATTCTTACTGTTGAATCCGAAGCTGCACCAGTTCCCCCTGCTATGTCAGTATTACCAGTCACAGGTGACTTATGTGTCAGAAAGAAGGGTTCAGTACACTTAGGTCGTAGTAAATGTACTACCGTGGTCGAATTCAGTGATCATGGAAAGTCTTCCTTTAGAGCTACTCGTCATTCCTATTTTGTTTGTGGCCATACCGCATACATACGCTTACCTCCAGATTGGGATGGTACCTGTTATATTGCCTTCCTTCTGCCACCTGTTTTCCTAGCCCCTCCTGATTATCACAGAAATACAAATCTAGTAAAGAGTAGACTCAGAAGAGATCTCCCGATTGTCGACTATACTGAAACGGCATGGGAGCAATACACAGATTTCAATAAAGGATTCTTTTTCTTCACAGGCCCCGTCCAAAACAGTAAACTAATAAGAAGATTAACTAGAACACTCAAAGCAGTAGTGAATGAAACTGCCTCCGCTCTAGGCAACCTAACAGAGGAGCAGTCCGCCATGCGGGTTGTTGTTCTTCAAAACCGTCTCGTTATTGACGTCATCTTGGCAGACAGAGGCGGAGCTTGTAAGGTCATCGGGTCAAGTTGCTGTGTTTTCATTCCAGAAAATGCGCCAACGGTATACCAAGCTATTACACGTCTTCATAAAATTGCAAGTTTGATACATCAGAATCCAGGCACCTGGACTTGGTCCGGATGGTTCTGGACAACATTGACTGCTTGGGGATGGAAGATCCTATCCTTCCTAGGCGTTGCCCTTGTCATAGTATTCAGTTGCTGCCTGTGCCTACAATGCGGGCCAGCGATTTGTGGACTGTGCGCCACATCGTGCATTGCACATTCCAGTTTTCACTCAAAACGCAAAAGGAAGAAAGAAGAGCAAATGATGTTACAAGAACAGACTGATCGATTCATGAGGATCGATATATCATGAAGGGTCCGTAGGGAACAAGGAGGGAATGAGGAAATATACATTTTATGGTCAAGAAATGTTCCCTAACGTGTACCCCACCGTCTCCATGTACGAGTTTAAAGTGCATGTAACTTCCCTCCTGTGCTAGCTATAAAAAACGCAAATACATTTGCGTTCAACGTTAACATGTCCTCTTTCAGACCCGCCATGAACGGGTTGAATATTCAGTTCCTAAGTATGTTATGCCAACGTCTTTTTGTGGTATACTTTACACGTTTTTCAGCTCTGGCGAAGCAGGCCCCGAATTCTGCCATCGAGCCTTTTTCTGTCTTCTGACTCCGAACGCCCCAGCCTGGGCTGCCTCTGTACCCGTGACCTCTGCCTTACTCCCTGCGCGGCCCTCGGCGATTAGCACAGCCTGCTGCCTGCCAAGACTGTTTTCAACCTTCGCATTATCTATTCCGCTCCTCGAAAATGCATTCCTGCCTACTAGTTTAAGTAAACATCCCCCCAGCTGCAGAGCAAAGGGCCCGGCCTCACTGTCTCCGTGCAAGTAATTCATAGCCTCTGTTACCATGGAAGGCCCATGCCCCCTCACATCTCATGCAGACACTTAGACGCTTATACACGCACTCACAGTCAGTATAGAATAGCTTCTGCCCCAGAGACCTTCCCTTCCAGATAATATGGTTCCTAAACATCAGATATCGGATATGATAGTGGTACAAGTTGATCTGACATGCCAGACTTCTGTCTCTTTTCGCTAGTGTAAATGTCAAGTCTCCTGCACCCTCCAGTCATACGTCATGCACACGTCATGCAGCTGCGCACGCATCCAGGCCTCAGATTTCTGCTGACATTGCAAGATTCTGCTTTTGTTGCCACCCACTTATGACACTTACATGTGACGTTTCTAGCACACACCTCTATGTTCACGCCTAGTTCACGCCTTCTAATTACGTATCACTACCACGTGTGTGTCTTATCTTGTTTCTCTCAGCTGTTACGCCTACTGTATTGGTTTCTATAATATGATTTAAGTATATAAGCTATGTATTGTCAATAAAATATGGCTCTATCCCTTCCTGCACCCCTGTGGTGGCAGGAATACGATATCCGGTCTGGTACCATTCCTTTTTAAGGAATAAAACCCCTAAGAACTCTAACACCACGGACTCTGTCTCTTTCTTTCCGATTGAGTTATTATTGATTAAGTACTTACCTGCATAGAAATTAAGACGGTAAATCAAATATTTACCACATTACACCGCATGCATTACAACGAAAACCATTAAAACGCATTACACTGGGGGGCACTCTAGGATAAGGAATAGTTTTAATTTACTATCCAACACCTTCCCTAGTGTCCACGGGGACTGGAGTTGGAATAGTAAATTAAACTATTCACTATCCAGCACCCCCAAGTGTAATGCGTTGTAAAGGTTTTTTGTTGTAATACTTGCGTTGTAACAGCATGCGTGGTAAAAGCATGCGTTGTAACGTCATACATCCCTGGCAGAAGGCCTAATATAGATTTAACCCTCAACCCTGCTTGCTGGCATCCATCACGATTATCAATGTGCAGGATAGCCGAAGTCCATGCCCTGGGTCAGAATAATGTCCAGAAACCACCACTGGAGATGGTGGGCGATGGACATGCACACAACGGTGCAGGATATCCAGGACCCATCAGTTGAGGAAAGGCTGTAACCTGCCTCCTACAGGAAGAAGGACCGGCGGCTGGGGTAATGGCTGAGCCTTGGCACAGTTAGCAATGCTGATTATCAGAGAAAGGAGGGGTGCAAACATTGCAAAGCACAACCAACTCCCAAAGCACCACTTCTTTTCCCCACATCCCTAAAAAAAGCCTCAGGTCATAGCCAGCTGCTGGGCTGGGTCCTAAAGGGCAACACCAAGCAAAGCCTGAGATAAAGCTAATTAGCCAGCATCCATTTTCTCAGCAGCCTATTTCAGAAGTTCCTCCAAGCATGAACTAAACATGTATGAATGCCAGAAAAGTGAATCTTCAGAAGAAGGGCCCAATGAGTGAGATCACCATTTCATGTCCAAAGCTAGAAATTCATTCGCTTTGCTATTGGGGAAATAAGATACCCAAGAAATAGGCTTTAGGAGTATACAAAGCAATGTCAGAGTGTTAGAACTGGGGGTCTCTAGTTGCAGAGGTAGGTACCACTGTCCAAATAGGGACCCTTGCTTCTAGTCAGGGTAAGGAGGAAATACTCTTCGGATAACCCCTGCTCACCCCCTTGATAGCTTGGCACGAGCAGTCAGGCTTATCAAAGGCAATGTGCAAAGTATTTGTAACAACACTCACAGTAACACAGTGAAAACACCACAAACTGATTCCAAAACAGTTTGGAAAAATAAAAAGGTATTTAATCTAAACTACACAAGACCAAAACAACAAAAATCCAACATACACAGTTCAAGAATATGGTTTCAAAAGAGTTCTTAAGGTTGCGTTAAAATTGGTCACAGTTGCGTCAAGCTTTAGCCAACAGTACCTTTAAATGCAACAAAAGTTCCAAGTGAAAGCTGTGGCAGTGAAAAGCAAGCAATGCTTCACTCCTGAGACCCTGGGGCGGCAATGCGACAACCTCGCTCGATGTAGCGGGCGTGTTGCGGTGACTCCGGTCTCTATGGGGAAGGATGCGATACCTTGCGTGGATTCCGGTGCACAGGTTTCGGTGGAAGCGGCTCGCAAAAGGTACGATCCGACAATCTTCGGGCGGCGACGATCTTCGGTGTGGCGACGATGCGCGGCTCAGCGTCAATCTTCTACTCTCGCGGCCCCTCAATGCGATGGCTCTGCAACGACTCTCGCAGTGATGCGGTCCGCAAGCAAGCAGTGCGACGATCTCACCCAGTGATGACAGGCTCTGCGACGATCCTCAGAGCGGTGGTAATCTTCCCGCACCGGACTGGTGCGTCCCGCAAATGAAGGATGCGACGACTCTGGCAGGGGCAACAGGCGCTGCGACTATTTCGGCCTTCGTAGCGGCGGGAATTTCCTAGCACTGACAGGGATGCGCTCCGCAAGCAAGCGATGCGATAAAACTTGCAGAAAGTCTTTAAAATCTTGGTTTCCAGCTTCCCAACACAGGTACAACTTCCAGAGGCACCACAACTGGCCCAAGCACTCTAGGAAGGACAGAACTCACACAGCAGAGTTCAGGGAAGCTGGGGGTGAAGTCCTTTTGTTCCTGGGACTTCTTAACAGGGAGCCAGCTCTTATACAGGCACTTGGAGATTCCTTCAAGCAAGGGGACACAGCACAAAGCAAAGTCCTTCCCCTCTCCTTGACAGCAAAGCAACTGCAGGTCAGTCCAGCAAAGCAACAGCAGGACAGTCTTCCTTCTTCAGTCTTCCAGCTTTCTCCTTGGCAGAGGTTCCTTCTTGATTCAAGGATGATCTCATTTTCTGTAATCTCGGGTCCTGTACTTATACCCCTAAAAGTCTTTGTTCCCTTTGTACAGGAGGGCTCTGAGCCCGGTCTGAACCAGTTCTGGGTTTCCTTGAGCACTTTGTTTTCCTGGCCTGTCCTTTACTTTCAGAGAGAGAGGCAGGGTCGTCAGCCGCCCAGCAGGAGGTGGAGCCAGCATTGTGGAAGGCAGGCACAGCCCTATTCAGGCCCGGGTGCTACCTCCTCCCACCACTCTAGATGTAGATGGATCTATTCAGCCTCTGGGAGCCACCCAGCCCCTGTCACTCACAAATCAGACAGCCAATTTACAAACAGACCAAGGCACACAGAAAGGTCAGACAAGAGAACAGCAACTTTCTAAAAGTGCTGTTCTCAAACACAGGTTTTGAAAACAACCTTTCATAAAAGATGTGTTATTACATTCTGAGTTCAGGGATATCATACTTTTATTTCCTACCTTGCTCCTATGGAAATAAATGCTGGAAGCCACTGTAGCCAGCCTTCCCCATGATAGTCTATGGGCAAGGTAGCCTTACAATAGTGAAAAATGAAAATAGCTGTCATTCACTACCAGAGCATGTCACCTGCACTAGTACATGCTCTACCTTTCACATACACTGCACCCTGCCCAAGGGGGTACCTTGAGCCTTCCATAGGGTGACCAATGTGTACAGAAAGGGGAGGGTTGGGCCTGGTCAGTGGGGACACTGACCAGGAGGACATGGCAGTTCACAGACTACACACAGGCACTGCGTTGGCAGGCCTGAGAAACCATTTATTTTAGGGCTACTCATGTGGGTGGCACAATCAGTGCTGGAGGCGCACTAGTAGCATTTGTATCACCCGCCCTGGCACACCCAGTGCACTTTACTAAGGACTTCTTGGTGATACAAATATGGCAATCATGGATAACCAATTATAATAATAATTCACACAGGGAGCACTTGCACATTGCCACTGATCAGCAGTGGCAAAGTGCCCAAAGCATCTAAACCAGCAAAAACGAAATCCAGCACAGCATTAAAAAAATACAGGAGGCAGAGGCAAACCACGCCAAGGATGCCAGGTATAACACAGAGATACACTAGAGCAACTTGTAAATAATTTCAAGGATATTAGCACAGGCAGGCCTATCCCAGATGTCTGGAAGTAGAGACTGGATGTCCTTCCATGGGGACTGAGCCTGGGCTAGAAGGTGAAAGTAGTTGCAGCATGCTCCTGCTTTATGGAGTGGTCTAACCTCTTGTTGATAGGGCCTAAGAGAGCAACTTCCACACAGGCATTGGGGGAGTGGCGTCAGACTTGGAAGGACGTTATCAAAAAAGGACATCAGAAAATTCTAGAATGAACCCCAGCAGCTAATACATTGTTGTCCAGTTGCATAAGACAAAAGCCTTTTTAGGCATACCCTTGCCAACACATAGGAAGAGTGCCCTGGTGGAAAGGGACCCCAAAAGTCACAGTGCCAAGGTAACAGTCAAAACTGTTAGCCTGACAGGAAACATAAGGTTTGGCAGGTACTCAAGGATGAGTAAACCCTATATTCAGTTGAAGATGTGCCATCATATTTTCATGGGCTTCCTTTTTAATGTGTCTGCCCTTAGCCTAAATGTTGGGATTGACATGAATGTCCATTACCGGAGGTAGATCATTCTAAAACCCAGGAGAGAATTCAGGGGCATCAAGAGAAGAAACCCCCACAGGAAAAGGCACAGTACTGTACTAGCACAACAGAAGGAACGTGGAGTGGGAGAGAGTGCATGCCTCATTAGATAATAGGAGAATGTGCTTCTAGCTGGTGCCCCCTATCATCACTGCCCTTAAAGGAAAGGGTGGTGTGTTTAAAGTTCCATTGTAGTATTCGAGATTAAATAAAGCGTTAACTCCTATAATGCATTAGCTTGGTAAATTAAATGCCCGACCAGGAGAGCTGTCACATGGTGTGAGCAGGCAACCTTATCTTGGTTATACTGTACTGTCAGAGAGAGGCAAGAGAGGCTATTGCTGGAAGACTAGTATTTGTAGGTTGATCCTACCAGGCAGTGCAGCTGTCTGGTTGCAAAGACATATTGGAGACATGCTGAAAGCTTACCTAGGAATGCATTGTGCCCATTGCTTACCATTGGCTTTGTGTTTTGTAGTTCACATTTGCTTTTGTTCTATTCGCTGGCTTTATATGTTTTTTAGGTGGTCCATCATGACTTTGTCCCGCCTGCGGAGCAACCTCTTTTCCACCACTATAACTGGCTTCTTGTATTCTTTCATGAGTGCTCACTTTCAGGTAACTTTTTATTTTTTCGCAGCCACTGCTTCGCAGTGCCTGTGTTTTAAGCTGTCTCTCTTATATGCCAGTTCACGTACTGTAGGTTTCCTAACCATGACTGATTCTACTTATCACTGGCACTAAACGTTCATCAATTTTGCTTGCTTGTCACCATGCTGGAGTTCAGAAGGTAAATGAGTAATGAATGTTGTTTTTATCTTGGCACATTTTCTGTACTTCAAACACAGAGGTCAAATGTCAGGCTGCGCCTCTGACAAATTGCTGTTTGTTCTTTTAAAAGGGAGGTTGGTGTTTACTTTTCTTTCTCTGACTGCAAAACGAGAGGCGTTTGTCAAGTGAACCAAGCAACAATCATGCTGGTTCAGTGTGTGTGAAAGGAAAGGCAACAGGATGCCATTTATCAATAACAAAAAAATGAATACACTTGGGGATGTGCAAATGAAAAATTTGTTGAAATCTGATTTCAACAGCTCACCGTCTGTGCACTCCATAGTTTTAGACATAAAACTCTGTGCAAACGTACAGGTCAAATCAATCAATTGATAAATTGTATTCGATCTAGTTTAAAAGCATAGATCATCAAAGTATACAGAATAAGATAATACAATATCAATCTTCTAAATACAGTAAAAGTTAATAGAAATTGCCAATTAAAATAACACAATTCAGGCCAAAGCCATCCAGACAGTGGGGTGCAGGCCAATAGGGTTAAACTGTGCAAAGGTTTGTAGTTCAATACTATGGTTTGTGCAATTTACACATAAAAAGTCGGATAAAATACTATATATTTCCAATTACCAAATTAATTCGTAGATAAAAACGTACAGGTCATTTCAGTGAAAAATATGTTATCTGTAAATAAAAGTGTACTGCCAACTCCTGCTTATTAATATATTTATGACTGTGTGTGCCAAAATGTAGCATCACCTACACCTACATACTACACCCTTACTACACTGAATAGATTTGCTACACTTGTTCTTAATGTGAAGAGTGGATTTCTCACAAGCACTATGACTTCCCTGTAACATAAATGGCAGCAACCCCACTCTGAAAATTGTTCCAGCATCACTGGTGCATGTCAGTAGCGAAATGTCATTCGAGTATAAGCTCTTACAAACAGTTAGAAGTACCAAATAATTTGGGGGGCATATTATCAAGAACGGCATTACAATTATCGCCGCTTTAGCGGCAGGAAACTGCCGTTAAAACGGCGATAATGGGCTTGATAATATGCCCTTGTGAATTCCCATAGAAGCCCATGTTCTGGTTTGAACCTGGGCTTCTATGGGAATTCACAAGGGCATATTATCAAGCCCCTTATCGCCGCTTTATCGGCAGTTTCCTGCCGCTAAAGCGGTGATAATGTTATCACCCTTCTTGATAATATGGCCCACGGTCCTTTTACCATAAACACTTACAGTGCACGTCTCACGAAAGCAGCGGGTCTCTGTCAAAACGTTTTGATAGCACGTGCTACCTTAACTCAGCCTGTTTTTTAAGAATTCCTAATGATTACTGATAAGAGACTACATGAATAAGGTGGTTATGAGGCCGAGGATAGTATTCCATCCCAATTCAATAATCAAGTTACTTCCGTTGCACACTTTTAATAATAATAATAATCTTTATTCGGCATATAAAAATATGACCATAAACAAGACATCTTAAAATATATATACATCAAGCATAAACAAGTTCCATAAAAACAGCCAAGTGCACATTAAAATAGCAAGAAAATCATGGACTGTTGTCGCCCCCCTCGGTCTCTTAAATTCATATTACAGCCAGCAACCTTTACTTCAGATTAAATAAGTCTATAAACCATAATATCATTAGTTAGTGTTTTTTTAACATGTAAAACTGAGCCTGGTCCAAAAAAGATAACCCACAAATCAAGACTTTTATGGCAACCTCACACAGTGCAAAATAGGCATAAAAAACGTGTGTGGCCTTCGGATACCCCTAGTGGTTCTTAGATTTAAAGCAGATCTTAAAAAATTAGAAACACATAAAAGTGTAAAAACATCTGATGACGGTTTTAAAACAGTTAAGGCAACGCATGCCTGCCTGAATCTAATATTTCTTAGGAGCCCCTTATGGAACACTCTTCTCGGATGTGAGTGGTGCGGACAGAGGAGGACAAAATGTAAGGTGTCCTGTGGAGACCTATTGTCGCAGCCACAGGGTCCTCTATGTTCTATGTGTACCATAAAACCAGGGGGTGCAACCAATAGGTGATGAAATAAATTCAGCCCAAATCATGTAACTAAAAACCTACCATGTGCACTGGTTATAATCAAGTTACTTCCTTTGCACACTTGACTCCCTAAAGATGGCGATAGCAAGCAGACAAGGCTTACCCCGGGGTGATATATAGATAGATAGCGACTAAGCTACAATAGCATACACTATTGTCAAATCTGTGTCTCTTCTAGAGGCCAGGGCATAATTTATAGATCAGTATTTAATGAAATCCTCAAAACTCGACAGCTCGCAGTCCACACCATGCACATACTTCGCTCCAGCAATGCCCAGTTTACATCCACCTTTGCCCTGACCCTCACCCTGCTGGAATCAATACTGCCCTCAGCCATACCACAAACCATTCTTAATGGTCCCTCGAAAAATGTTAGCGAGTACCCATGGTGCACAACACCCCTTTAAGCCAATAGGTCCCATAGGGTAGACCTATTGGCATTGCCAATGCTTGTTTGTCTTGTTAAGAAAGGTCATTTGTAGACCCTGTTTATTTCCCATTAACTACTGGGGTGCGAGCCCCAGATCACCCACAACCTTGGATCAGCTACTGGGGAGGCCGAAGTATATTATTGGAGCACAAGGTAACTCTAGTTGAAAATACCTACAATAACTTCCACCATTCTGCAGGAGATGAAGGGTGCCTGTCATTCCAAATGCAGTAGGGATACACATAGGAGGCTGGACTGGTCTTCCCAGACAGCCTCTGGTGAGGGAGGATCCTTGTATTTCACCGAGACAGTGCCAGTGACGTCAAGGGGCAGAGATGACGTTAGTGCCTGCTCCAGAATACAACTGAGCATATATACAATCCAGTGAGATCCGAAGTACCTGCTTCTTCTAAAGTTTGGCTTGGGTGTGACTGGCCGCTCTCTGTGCACAACCCCACACCGAGTTGTACCGGACTAGGCAGTTTTCGTTTTCTTAGAATTCTGGGACTTGTAGTCTTGTTAAACCCAAGACTACAAGACCCAGCATTCTAAGAAAAAAACCGGGACTGGATAAACTAGTCATGCATAGGCCTTGAAAATTATCAGCTACGACCGAGGTGTCGCCTTCTAAATCTCAGCAAAGCCCCTGCTCGTATGAGAACTGGGGCGCCATCACAGCTAGACCCACTTTCATGCTGCTGCTTTGAAGCACACACACTCTATGGGGGCTACCTGTTATTTTTATCCTTATTTTCAGTGTTCTCAAACCTTAGGGCCCCTTTGTGATGAGCAACATGTGTATTTTTAGTTCAGGCATTGTTTAGAATGGATATGAATGTCCGCTCGGTGGTAATTTGAAGCAAATATAGGTGCTTAAGTTAATCACACTATCTCTATTGACTGATATTTGATTGCCTACAAGAAAAACTAAACATAAAATCTCAGAGCCTATATATGCTATTAAAAAATAACGCATTGTTCTACACCGTTTATATAAATGTGGTAGTCTGTATTGCATGTAAAAAACAAGCATTCGCAATGCAATAGGTCTCGCATTAGGAAAGTTTGAGCTATTGGTATTGTAAATGACACATTTTTTATTTATGTGTTGGATTTGAAAATAGCGAAATTAATAGCTTTGTCATTTACAATGCCAATACTTATAACTTTCGCAAATGTGACACCTATAGCATTTGTAATGCAATATGTGTTGTATTTACGTGACTTAGATGTATTGATATTACAAATAACAATGGCTTTTATTTTTTATAATTAATACTTAAATACAAGTTATTGTAATTTATAATGGCAATAGCTTACTTTTTTGTAATTAACTTTTGTGAAGATTATGTTCAGTGTATTTTATTGTGACGAAAATCCAAGAACAGAAGTGAAATATTAACATCGTTTTGTGACATTTGTAATGAAGCTTGAAACATTGAGAGAACATATTTGAACCAGTTGTTGTTGAATGGTTGCACAGATTGATGCTGTGGTGGCGCTGAGTGATGGTGTGGTGGCGACGAGTGGTGCTGTGGCGTTCAGTGATGGTGTGGTGGCGCATAGTGATGTTGTGGTGCCCCTGAGTGATGCTGTGGTGGTGCTGAGTGATGCTGTGGTGATGCGATAGATAGATAGAGTGAGTGTGATAGATAGAGTGAGTGCGATAGTTAGACAGATAGAGTAAGGGCGATAGATAGATAGACAGATAGATAGAGTGAGGCCGATAGATAGATAGAGTGAGGGCGATAGATAGATAGATAGATAGATAGATAGATAGATAGATAGATAGAGTGAGGGCGATAGATAAACAAAGGGCAATAAATAGATAGAGTGAGGGCGATAGATACATAGATAGATAGAGTGAGGGCGATAGATAGAGTGAGGGTGATAGATAGATTGATGGAGTGAGGGGCGATAGATAGATAGATAGATAGATAGATAGATGGATAGATAGATAGATGGATAGATAGATAGATAGATAGATAGATAGATAGATAGAGTGAGGGCAATAGATAGAGTGAGGGCAATAGATAGAATGAGGGCGATAGATAGAGTGAGGGTGATAGATAGAGTGAGGGTGATAGATAGATAGACAGAGTGAGGGCGATCGATAGATAGATAGAGTGAAGACGATAGATAGAGTGAGGGCGATAGATAGATAGATAGAGTGAGGGTGATAGATAGATAGACAGATAGAGTGAGGGCGATAGATAGATAGACAGATAGATAGAGTGAGGGCGATAAATAGATAGACAGATAGATAGAGTGAGGGCAATAAATAGATAGACAGATAGAGTGAGGGCGATAGATAGTTTAAGTTTAAGTTTATTAGCATAGTTAATTAAAACCATTGCAAAAGTAGCACTACAAAATTCACACAACATGGTTAAAATCGTTTTAAAAGTTAAAATAGAAAATACATTATAATAAAACACGATTGGATTACGGTATTTGGAACAGTCAATGGATCACGGATACTGTGACTTTTGTTTGATTCGGAAATCTGGGCAGCGGCCATGCATGCTCAGATATCCTAAGGAGATTGACTCTGCTTGTTACAGTTAAGTTCCCGCCACTGCTCCTTATCCACTTCCAATAGCTGTTTCACACAGTTGGGCTTTGAGAGCAAATTTTAGCAGTATTTTTTTGTTCGGCCGTCCTCAGAAATGTTACCAGTCTGCAGTTTAATTGAATGTTCGCCAGGTTTAAGCAGGCCAGCACTGCTTGCCTTCTGGTGTGGATACCTTTCTGTTTAAATGAGCCTTTTAAAAGTTGTGTCCGCGCTTGGTGCAGTTTTTCACAAAGGCAAATTAAGTGCAGAATATCACCATTCTTGTTGTTACACAGCCTGCCGGCATCTTGGCCTTTGGTCCTCAACCATGGTGGTAGATGTTGGGTACATGGAAGGATCCCCAGTCTATACCTTAGGAAATTCATTTTTATCACCCTAGGGTAGGCCTGATTGAAATATGGTTGTGGGGTGAGCGATGTATAAGAGCTGAGGGTCATCCAGGCATGTGATCTTTTCGAGAAGGCTGCCTTGTCCTCCAATAGGGAGGATAGTTTTATGTTTTTCCAGACCCGTTTTTTTAAATTAAGTTGGCTGAGTTGCGCCTCCCATAGTCCAGACAATTTGGTGGAATCTAAGGCTAGTTTGAGGTAGTTTCTCGCTTGGGAGAACTCCCTATGTTGTGTGTCTTGCCGCAACAGATAGTTAAGCTTGTCTGGATTGGCCTTACTTATCTCATGTCAATATATGATATAAGCACCATATCTAGCCAAGACTTGTTGTTGAAGGCCAAACTCCATCCTTATTTGAGCTGCTGACGTGTGAGACGGAAGACAAAACATTGTTCGATAGGCTTAGACCAACGTCCTATCCAGCTCTTTAGCATCTCTTCCCCGCATTGCCTCGCTGCCATAAGTTATCGAGGGGAGAAGTTTAGCCTGAACTACCTTCAATAGGGGAATCAATGTCGGTCCCATCAATTTGTTTGCAAGGTTTTTCATCGTTAAGGCAGTTAACAGACCTTTCCTTTTTATTTCCTCTTTTTGGCGCCAGAAGGAGCCTTCCTTGTCAAATACAACCCCTAGATAGTTATACTCCCTGGCATGGTCGATTTTGATGCCGCAAAGGAACCAATGTTTCTGTATGCTCTTTTTGCTTTTCATTGACATTGTCTTTGTTTTGGACAAATTTATTTTTAAGTTATTTTCTTTTGCGTAGATTTGCATTTCTATTAGTAGATGTTGCAGGCCAACAAAAGTATGACTTAGCAGAACTACGTCATCTGCGTACATGAGATTAGTTAGAGTTTTCCCTCCCAACCTGGGAGCATGAGAGTTACAGGCATTCAGCCGATTAGGAAGGTCAGCCATAAATAAATTAAACAGGGTTGGGGCAAGCACACAACCTTGCTTCAATCCCTTTGTGGTTAGTACTTTTGAGGAGAGATGAGTCCCTCCACCTAGTTTCACCTGTACCCAGGTGTCCGTATCTAGGAGCATCAGCATGTTTAAAATAGACTGGGGAATACCCCATCCTGCCAATTTCTCCCATAGTCTGCCTCTCTCGATGTTATCAAAAGCAGCACTAAAATCAATATAACATAGGTATAATGGTAAGTTGGAAGTTTTTGCTGCATCAATTATTAGAGAAATTGCGAGGATATTTGTAGCTGTGCTGGTCGCTTTGCGGAAACCGGTCTGATTCAGTGGTATCATATGATTCGTCTCTGCCCAGAGTGTGAGCTCATCTAAAATAATCCCTGCAAAATACTTCGCTTCGTTGTCAATTAGGGCAACTAGGTGGTAGTTGTTGGGCTCGGCCTTGTCACCTTTTTTGTGTATTGGGACTATTGTTGAGCCCTTCCAGGCTTCTGGTATTCTACTTTGCAGTCTGATTTCCCAAAACAGAGGTTGTAGAATATCTGCCCATTCTTTGCACTTCGCTTTAAACAGGGCAGGTAGTATGCCATTTGGTCCCGGAGCACCTTCTTTCCTCCCTTTAGCAATCTGTTTTTGTATTTGGAGTGACTGCGGATGGTTTATTATGCCCAGTGGTTTGCTTCCTATGACTGGACATTGCTGCACCCTTAGCTCAGGTATACTAGCTACAAGTATACTAGCTGCATCTGTTCCCTTTGAGAGCCCTCAATTGGCCGTTCGTTCTCCTGCGTTTTCCGTACAGTTGTTAAAATGGCTGGTAAGATATTTTATCCATGCTCCTTCTAAGATATATGACCCAATATCCTCAGATTTTGGGCGCAATATCCCATCCGCAGTTTTCCAAAAACAGGCGCTATCATTGCTGTTGATATCATATAAGATTTTTGCCCAGATCTCGTTCTCATAGTCTCTCTTGATGCTCCATTTTAATCTTTTTAGGGCTGCCCTCTGTTGATACAGGGAAGCTTGAGCATTGACATTTCCTGGCGAACTTCTCAGCCTGCGGCGGCTTGAGTTTATTGATCTTTTCAATATCTTGAGCTGTACTCTATGCTTTTTCTGTTTTTTCCCCCCTTTTCCCTGAAAGTTAACTTTAGTGGGGGTAGTGAATGCAAGCTTTTGTGGCAGTGTGGCTATGAAGTCCTCCCAGTGAGCTATTGAATCAGCTGAGCTCAGAGTTTGCAAGTTGAAGAGATTTATTGCGGCTTCCGACAGCAAATTGGAGTTGTACATTGTGCATTTAATCCTTTTTTGAGCTTGGGTGTGAATGGGCCCCAGGGATATATCTCACCTTATTGAAGTAGGTACAGTAGCTGTTATCTGAATTTCCTGGGGGCGGTGGTCACTATCACCCTTATCCCCCATTCTGAACCCAAGAATATAAGGGAACAGCTCGAGACTAACAAAAGTATAACCCAGAATAGAGCATGCAGACATGGAATAGGAGGCTTCGACTGGGGGGCAGTCTTCCGGAAATCTTCCGTTCAATGCTCGGAGATTGTGATGTTCTAGTTCATCAAGGAAGCGGCTATGGTGGTCTTTCTTCTTTACATGCAATGGATCCGATTGTTTAGGAATATTAAAAATTCTAGTTAGAGCTGCTACCTCCTCCCCTTCTGCCGAGACAAGGAGATGTTGATTTAGGTCCCCTGACAGAATGAATATTGGGTTTTCCATCTCTGCTGCATACTCAGACAAAAGATTGATGATTTTAGTAGGGTACTTTCCTTTTCGTTTAGGATGGACATATGAATTAATTATGCAGACCTCCTTTTCCTCTTTGTCCAGCTTGATCCTAATTCTGATTGCTAATGTTGCGCTTGGCATCGAGTCCATGGGGGTTGCTGAGGGTATGCTTGTTGCGGAGATGTAGGTAATCAGCCCTCCTGAGCAGTGGCCGTATCTGCCGATCTTTACTGCTGGGATGGCGAAACATGTATAGCCCTTAATGTGCTGTGGCTCTGTGAGCCAGGTTTCTTGCAGCAGAATTATGTCAAAGGTGTTAACATAATTCAAAAAGTCAGGGTCCTCTATTTTTGTTGCTAGTCCGTAGATATTCCGTGAGCATAAGCTAAGGGGCAATTCCATAGGCCTACTATGAGCTCTATCTCGTATGTTACGTCAATCGTCCTGTAGATGCATGGTTATTGTGCGGGATATTGTTTCCCTGCTTGAGCCTTGATTTGGATAGGAAGCTACTTCCAGCTGTGCATCTGGCTGCTTGTATTCACTTGACCCGTTCTTCCCTTTGCTCCTCTAAGCACACTCTTTGCATATACTTTATGTTTTGTTGATGCCCAGCTTGTAGTGCTCAGTAACAGGAAAGGACAGGGTGGTTTTTGTAGGGGGGTGATGTCAATACCCCAGTTTTGGAATACCACTAGTTCTGCTAAAATTATCTCTGCAGTTCTAGTTGTGGACCATGTTGTCTTTGTAGCCTCTCCTCTCGATTAGTAGAAATGCTAGAGGATATAAATTCTACAGACAGTAGATCCTTTGAAGTTATACTAGCCAAATTTTGAATGGACTTCATTAGTCTTAGAATATTTCCTCGATTTAATGAGTCCTGGTGACCCTTTGAGGTAAAAAGCGGATGAAAGACCCAGGGCTCTATTTCTTGTTGTCTGGTTCCTGATACTTGTCTTGACAGTACATTTGTAGTATCAGATAGTTCTAGTGAGGATGTAAAGATATTTGCTTTTGCTGGTTGGATCTCCAGCTGGTTTCTTGTTCCTTCTGCCATGTGGTTCATTTTAGTCGGTTTTAATATTGTGAGTGTATTGATTATTTGTTTTGATTCTTGGCCCCCAGTCTGGGCCCTTTTTTCCAGTGATTTGTATCTGGGGCTCAGCTTAGTTGGTGTGCAGAGCTTTTTAGTCTCCCTGGCCGGTGAGGCCTTGTCTAGCAAATCTGACATTCCGTACTCTTTTCTCCTGGGCTCGATAATAGGGCTCGTGTTGATAGATATTTGTTTCCTTGCTATCAAACTTGAAGCCCTTGAGTCACATCCTGCTCCACAAGCCTTTTGTGGTGTTATAGGTTCACACCTCAGATCTGATCTGCTTATTGGCTGACCATTGGCACCTCTTACAGATAGTCTAGATGGCACTATGATGGTAGCTATTTGGTCTGTGTTCTCCCATTGTAGAGTTGTTTGGCTGGATCCTACTCCTGTGTCGGGATGTGCCTTGATTCCACATGACTGTTTTGTAACTATTACCTGTGCCGTAATCTGGTTGGGATTGACTGGTAGTGGTTGAGCCTGATTTGTTGGGTTTAAGTTTGCGTCTTTGAAGTTTTTATCCTGTCTGTTCTGCAGACCATCAAAAATAGGGAAATATTTCATTGCGTTTGTTTGGGGCTTTTGGTTACGCCCTTTCCTTTTCTGTAGGCAGCGTTGTTTAGCATTGAGTTTTTGGAGCACTCCATCTCCGTGTCCGCTTGTCTTCTCGGTGTCTGCCTCTGAGTTGCGTATATGTATGTTGGCAGATGTTTTGTTTTTAGTTGTTCCCTCTGAGCTGTTTGACATGCCCTAGTCTTTAGTTGAATTACCTGTTGTTGCACTTTTAATATCCGTTATTAACCCACTTAGCATTATGGGCAAGGTAGATAGTTTATCAACAACCTGCTCGCATTTACAACTGAGATATGTATTTGCTTGTGCTCTTGTTATCAGGCCGTTTAGATTGCCCAATTTTTCATCAATGCCTGCAGCAAAAACTGCCAGTGTGTTCAATAAAGACAATTGGATCTCCATTTTTTCAGACTGATATTGCAGTGCTTCAACTGCTAGCTGTATTGTATTTAAAAGTGAGATCCAAGTACCAGTGTTTTGTTCCTTTCTTTGCTTAGTCTCTTTTACGCTTTTGTTACCTTGTCCTACCAAAGAAGAATCTCTTGGACACTCTTGCCTAGGGTCTTGACAGAGGTGCGCTCTTGGTGCTTGATCTGGTGTAGAAGTGGCGAGCATGTCCTCCCATTCTTGTGTGTTTAGATAGGACTTGGTCGCCCTTCCCTCCTCTTTCTGGCTTAGATCCGACACCCCTGCACCTAGATCTCCATGCTGGCTGATCGCAGTACTATGGGCCAAATGTTGTGGCATCAGGGAGTTTATTCGATCTATGGCTTTAATAGGAGTACTGTAGCTTTTTATTGCCATGTTGGTTAAAATGCTGGTGTTAGTTTCGGTATTTTGTACCCCATCTCCTGATTATAAGTCTGAGTAGGTTTCATTGTTGCATTTGTTTCCGTTGATGACCTGCTCTTCAACTCTATCATTGACCTCTATTTTTTGAGGGTCATGTTCTGCAGTCGGACTCTTCTGAGTGCTATCCTGTTGTCTGAGTTTTATTAAGCGTGGTCCTGTTTTCCCAGGCATTCCTGCAGAGCCAGCTGGCGATGGATTACCTGCCTCCTTCTCCCCAGCCGAATGTATTTGCACTTGGTGTTTCGGCATCGATTTCTGTCCTTGTTGCGGTGGTGATCCATTTTTGTCTGGGGAAGGCAGAATTAACTCAGTCCCTTCCGTTTGCAAAGGTAAATGTAAAGGTAGCAGTGGCGAATGTAGGCCTTTGAGAGAGGCATTACTCAAGAAAAGGACTGCCCCGGCATCTTTTAAAAAATTTAACTTTGTAAATATCTTGGGTTGGTAAGTAGGTATCGCGGTACCTGAAAACGTCCTCACAGTGCTCTCTTTTTGGTCCTGCTCAATTGCAATAAGTTTTTGTTCGACATTGGCCTGAGAGGTGAGGTTTTGTTTCTTTCCCTTTTTTCCTTTCGAATTGGGCGGCATAGCCTCTCTCATTCTTCCCGACCTCATATGGCTACCTGGGACCGAGACCGTTAAAAATCCATCGATTATGCCACCCCGCAGCCAAGATTTGTATTTAGAAACCTTCAATTAAATTGTGGTCCAAATAGGTAGTCGGATGTTGACCTTAAAATCTTGATTTCTAATTGAAGCACTACTGGGGATGCTGTGGTGCTGTGGTGCTGTGGTGCAAATCAAGCTATTTGCCTTGATGTTTGACCGCTGTTAGTATTCTCTATGCTTAACCGGCTCCCATATCACTGATCAGCCCTCAAGCGCTTCATCCCTCTGCGAGCTGACGCCTTCTTCTTCTCCTTCTCCCCCCCGCAGCACACCGCAGCACTCCGCGGGCTTCGCAGGGAGCTCGAGCAGTCAGCTCACCGGCATCGCCACAGCCTTTCCTGCCCTGCGTTCTCTAGAATGTTTTGCGGCTTCTGTCTTGTAGAAGAATGCCGCATGGCCTCGCTGCTCCAAAGAATGACTCGTCCGGGGGCCTCGCGGATTCTGCCTCGCTGTGTGATGGCCCGCGGCTTCTACCACGTAAAACAACCTTTCTGGTATGCGGCTCCTGCCGTGTTAAACCAACTTTTGCAGACTCCACCGCGCCAGGCAGCACTGCCACGGCACAGACAACCCTATGATGTGCGGTTCCTTCAGCGTAAAGTGACACTTCAGCTCCTACCGCGCTAAACAAAACTTTCACTGCTTCCACTGCTTTGCCCACCACGCTGGTCAGCACTCCCATTGCTCCTGCTGCCTTGAGCAAACTTTTGATGAGCAAGCTTTTGTAACTCCTACCATGGATCCCACTACGCGGTTCCCGCTACGCTGGGCAGCACCCCCACGGTGCCTCCATGGCACACACAAACTTTCTAATATGCTGCAGTCTTTCGCAGCAGTCTTTCGTGGCTCTGGGCAGCCCCCCGAGACACAAAAGTCCGGTTGCCTCACCTCTGGTGAAGGAGGGCCAAGGAGGGCAAGTAGGGGGCTCGGTTCACCGTCTCTGATGTGTGGCAGTCTTTCACGGCTCCGGTCACCGTTCAGCCCCCCCGCGACTCCAAAGTCCGGTCGCCTCACCTCTGATGAAGGGGGCCAAGTAGGGGGTTTGGCTCACTGTCTGGTGCTTCAGCGGCTTCAGCAGCTCGGGTGGCTGTTCGGCGTTTAGCAGCGTTCTCGACGAGTTCTCGCTTACAGATGGCAAGATAGATAGAGTGAGGGTGATAGATAGATAGATAGAGTGAGGGCGATAGATAATTAGAGGGCAATAGATAGATAGAGTGAGGGCGATAGATACATAGATAGATAGAGTGAGGGTGATAGATAGAGTAAGGGTGATAGATAGAGTGAGGGCGATAGATAGATAGAGTGAGGGCGATAGATAGATAGAGTGAGGGCGATAGAGAGAGAGATAGATAGATAGATAGATAGATAGATAGATAGATAGATAGATAGATAGATAGATAGATAGATAGATAGATAGATAGATAGATAGATAGATAGATAGATAGAGTAAGGGCGATCGAGTGAGGGCGATAGATAGAGTGAGGGCGATAGATAGATAGATAGATAGATAGATAGATAGATAGATAGATAGATAGAGTGAGGGCGATAGATAGATAGATAGATAGATAGATAGATAGATAGATAGATAGATAGATAGATAGATAGATAGATAAATAGATAGTGTAATTATGCGACCTGTAATTATGTGGCACTGAGTGGTATTTGGAGTGTATGATGCGTTGAGCGCAGTGTAAAGATGTAGCATATAATTATGTGGCACTGAGTGGTATTTGGAGTGTATGTTGCAATGAGTGTGATGTAATTATGTGGCGCGTAATTACGTGGCACTGAGTGGTATTTGGAGTGTATGTTTCGTTGAGCGCAGTGTAAATATGTAGCATATAATTATGTGGCACTGAATGGTATTGTGTGGAGTGTATGTTCCATTGAGTGAAGTGTAATTATGTAGCACATAATTGGCACAGAGTGGTATTGTGTGGTGTGTGTTGCATTCAGTAGTGTGTAACTATGTGGCATGTAATTATGTGGCACTGAGTGGTATTTGGAGTGTATGTTGCATTGAGTGCAGTGTAATTATGTGGCATGTAATTATGTGGCACTGGTTGGTATTTGGAGTGGTGGTGGAGGTGGTGGTGGGTGTGGTAGTGGATGTGGTGGTGTTGGTGGTGGACATGGTGGTGGTGGACATGGTGGATGCGGTGGTGGTGGTGGATGTGGTGCTGGTGGACGTGGTGGTGGTGGATGTGGTGGTGGTGGTGAATGTGGTCGTGGACATGGTGATGGTGGTGGTAGATGTGGTGGTGGTGGATGTAGTGGTGGTGGACGTGGTGGTGGTGGACGTAGCTGTGGTGGATGTGGTGGTGGACATGGTGGTGGTGGCTGTGGTGGAGGTGGACGTGGTGGTGGTGGACGTGATGGTGGATGTGGTGGACGTGGTGGTTGTGGACATGGTGATGATGGATGTGGTGGTGATGAATGTGGTGGTGGTGGACGTGGTGGTGGTGGACATGGTGGACGTAGTGGTTGTGGACATGGTGGTGATGGACGTGGTGGTGGTGGATATGGTGGTGGTGGATGTGCTGGTGTATGTGGTGGACATGGTGGTGGTGGACGTGGTAGTGGTGGATGTGGTGATGGTGGATGTGGTGGTGGTAGTGGTGGTGGTGGTGCTGGGTGTGGTGGTGGTGGACGTGATGGTGGATGTGGTGGACATGGTGGTGGTGGACAAGGTGGATGTGGTGGTAGTGGATGTGGTGGTGGTGGTAGTGGTGGTGGACATAGTTGGTGGTGCTGCCCGTGGTGGTGGACGTGGTGGTGGTGGTGGACATGGTGGTGGCGGATGTAGTGGTGGTCGATGTGGTGGTGGTGGTGGATGTGGTGGTGGATGTGGTGGTGGTGGTGGGTGTGGTGGTGGTGGATATGGTGGTGGATGTGGTGGTGGTGGATGTGGTGGTGGTGGATGCGGTGGTGGATGTGGTGGTGGTGGATGGGTGGTGGATGTGGTGGTGGATGTGGTGGTGGTAGAGGTGGGTGGGGTGGTGGTGGTGGACGTGGGGGTGGTGTACGTGGTAGTGGTGGACGTAGTGGTGGTGGATGTAGTGGTGGTGGATGTGATGGTGGTGGAGGTGGTGATTGTGGACGTGGTGGTGGTGGACGTGATGGTGGTGGACATGGTGGTGGATGTGGTGGTGGACATGGTGGTGGTGGAGGTGGTGATTGTGGACGTGGTGGTGGTGGACATGGTGGTGGATGTGGTGGTGTTGGTAGTGGTGGTGGACATGATAGTGGTGAAGGTGGTGGTGGATGAGGTGGTGGTGGATGTGGTGGTGGTGGAGGTGGGTGTGGTGGTGGATGTGGTTGTGGTGGTGGACCTGGTGGTGGTGGACGTAGTGGTGGTGGATGTAGCGGTGGCGGATGTAGTGGTGGTGGATTTGGTGGTGGAGGTGGTGGTGGAGGTGGTGGTGGAGGTGGTGATTGTGAACGTGGTGGTGATGGATGTGGTAGTGTTGGACGTGGTGGTGGATGTGGTGGTGGATGTGGTGGACGTGGTTTTGGTGGGTGGTAGACGTGGTGGTGGTGGAGGTGGGTGTGGTGTTAATCCTGCAGGAGTCTGCCAGCAGGCTGTGCAAAATTCAGCAGCGCCTCTAGGTGGACATGGTGGTGGTGGACATGGTGGTGGTGGATGTGGTGGTAGTGGATGTGGTGGTGGTAGTGGTGGTGGACATAGTGGTGGTGCTGCCCGTGGTGGTGGACGTGGTGGTGGACATGGTGGTGGCGGAAGTAGTGGTGGTCGAAGTGGTGGGGATGTGGTGGTGAGGTCATGGACGTGGTGGTGGTGGATGTGGTGGTGGATGTGGTGGTGGTGGTGGGTGTGGTGGTGGTGGATGTGGTGGTGGATGTGGTGGTGGTGGATGTGGTGGTGGTGGATGCGGTGGTGGGTGTGGTGGTGGTGGATGTGGTGGTGGTGATAGTGGTGGTGGATGTGGTGGTGGTAGAGGTGGGTGGGGTGGTGGTGGTGGACATGGTGGTGGTGTACGTGGTAGTGGTGGACATAGTGGTGGTGGATGTAGTGGTGGTGGATGTGGTGGTGGTGGAGGTGGTGATTGTGGACGTGGTGGTGGTGGACGTGATGGTGGTGAACATGGTGGTGGACGTGGTGGTGGTGGTAGTGGCAGTGGTGGTGGATATGGTGGTGGAGGTGGTGATTGTGGAATTGGTGGTGGTGGACATGGTGGTGGATGTGGTGGTGGTGGTGGTAGTGGTGGAGGACATGATATTGGTGAGGTGGTGGTGGATGAGGTGGTGGTGGATGTGGTGGTGGTGCAGGTGGGTGTGGTGGTGGATGTGGTGGTGGTAGTGAATGTGGTGGTGGTGGACGTAGTGGTGGTGGACGTAGTGGTGGTGGATGTAGTGGTGGTGGATGTAGTGGTGGTGGATGTGGTGGTGGTGGTGGAGGTGGTGATTGTGGACGTGGTGGTGGTGGATGTGGTAGTGGTGGACGTGGTGGTGGATGTGGTGGTGGTGGTAGTAGGGGTGGACGTGGTTTTGGTGGGTGGTAGACGTGGTGGTGGTGGAGGTGGGTGTGGTGGTAATCCTGCAGGCGTATGCCAGCAGGCTGTGCAAAATTCAGCAGCGCCTCTAGGCGTTTGTTGCAATGTATGGACTTCACACAGAATTTGGCATCACGGTATAGTACACAATGAAACATTTATTAGCACACAATAAAATAAGAAGCTCCAAAGATCTCTTTCAGCATCGCTGTCAAGTGTGAATGACCAGCATCATAAACCTCTAAGAAAAAAGACCAGAACGGGTAGGAATGCGTACAGTGTAGTTTCTGTAAGACTTTCCGAAAGTGACCCTAATCAGGACATAACTAAACCTTTCATGTCTATTTTTCAACATCTAGATAGAAAAAGACTGGGATCCAATGATGAAAGCGGAGGTGACACCAAAGTAGCAGGAAGAAACAATATAATTTATGCGCGAATTACCTCGGCTGTTTAATCGGGTGTGATCTTGGGCATGACAGCCTTCAGTGAGCAAAGCCAGAAACGGCGGGGGCAGGGGAGCGGATTCCTTTGAAGTCTGATGCCTGCTGCAAGCAAACCAGCATGCGTGAGGAGAGAGGCAAATGGTGTGCGATGTGCATACGCCCGCACACACGCACTGTAGGCAACCCGCGTTCGGGTGCATTTTTGAGAGCCCTTACTTAAGTCTCGCTGAGAATGCATGCCCGTTCGCTCAGCGAGACCTAATGAAATACCAACTGTAAATGCCAAGACATTTCTTGCTATGTGTGAAATTCTCAGCCAGTTCTTGATTTTATTACAAGACCGGAGGCTCATATTATGCTGTCTTTTCTTGCTCTTTATTAAAAAGCAGCCAAGCAAGACGAAAAAACCTGGCAAAAGAACTACAGTGACATCACAATGGAACCACCAATGGCAGGTCTAGTAACCCAATAATTATCTTGATTGAGAACAACAATTCCTCTTTTCATGCTGCTTGCAGTCACGATAACTATTGTATTCACTTTTTTCATTACATAATCAAGATGTTTTGAGATATATTTAATTGCATTTTATTAATATTACTCTGTTAATGATATTCACTGTATTTTTTTGTTTCTCTCAACGCTGAGGACCCGATTCACAAAATGAACTTAAGACTCAATCCTAAACTTACTACTATTTTGGTATTCACAGAATGAATTTACTACTTTTGGTATTCACAGAAGTTAGGATTTTGTCTTAAGTCTGTCTTAAGACAAAATCCTAACTTCTGTGAATACCAAAAGTAGTAAGTTTAGGATTTTGTCTTAAGTTAGTTCTGTGAATCGGGCCCTGAGTGCACATGTGTTCTTAAGCAATGCGCTGCTTCTTCCGTGCACTTTTGCGGTTCAATTCTTTTGGCCTCAGTGCTCTTCAGTTCGCCTTTCCTGCTATGCAGGTCGCCTCTTTTCCGCATGCCTCCCACAGCGCTTCAAAGCTCTTCAGGACATTTCCTTTGAATCACTATGTGGTAATGTCCTTTTCCCTGCCTTTCCATTCATGCCACAATGCCACAATGGATAATGCCTAACTCTCCCTGAAGAACATTTTCTCTTCTCAAGTTTTTGCCAGGGCTTATACAGGTACGAGTCACTTTGCTGGCTGTTATTCCACGAAGGGACAGTCAATCAACAGAGGCTCCTTCCACCAGCAGTCCCAGGTCATCATTTAGACTGGATACAAACCCCAGGTCTATCCCGGCGTTCCAGAGGTTTCCGGTCCAGGGATATAGGAACAATTGAGAACAATTCTCAGGTAAGACTTTCCAACTTTGGGCTTCCTCCCATAGGAGGCAGATTAGTGCCTTGTCTGAATGCGTGGTTTTATCTCACCACAGATCCCCGGATAATTCAAATAGTTCAAGGATATCAGTTTGAACTATATCAGGTCTCTTTACAGATGCAACTTCCACATCCTCTTCTTTTTTCTCAGGACCAATCCCTCTTTCCAATTTCTTCTGACCAAACAAGCTATGGAACAAACAGAGTTCGAACCCACAGGTTTTCTCAGCTCCATCTTCTTGGTACACAAAAAGAATAACAAATTTCACCTTGTTTTAAACCTAAACGTTTTTAGCAACTTCATAGTGTAACATCACTTCAAGATGGAACTATTCCCCACCTCAGGAATATTTTGCTCCAGGACGTTTGGTAAGTCAGTCTGGATCTTCAAGATGTTATCTTTCAATTCTGGGTCATCCCTCTCACATAAAATAATCTTTAATTCCAATGGGGGATTTCCTACTGGTTCAAAGCTCTTCCTTTCGGACTTTCTTCAGCTCCTTGGTGTTTCACAAGATTCTCAAACCTGTTGTAGCCTTTCTCAGAGCAAAGGGAATCAGACTGATCGTATACCTTGAGGACTTTCTGAAAATGGTTCAGGACAAGAATGTGCTTCTTTCTCATTTGCATCTTTGCCAAGACCTGCTTCTATGACTAGATTTTCTTATCAATTTTCAAAAGTCAGCCCTGGTCCCTTCTCATCAGATGGAATTTCTAGGTTTCCTGATAGATACATCTCAGTCTATCCTGCAACTTCCCCAACACAAGGTCGGTCTCATAAAAAAGGAGATCTGGCATTCCCTAAGTCTTACTCATTTTTCTATCAGATCTTTGGCCCATCTTGTGGGGCTAATACCATTCAGGCAATTTTTGTGTGCCCACTTTACTGTTGGACCCTGCAAAGATTAAAAATCAGATATCTCCACAGAGGTCTGCCCTTGTTTATGTAGATCCAGAGTCCAAAGAAGAACTCCTTTGGTGGTTGACTTGCTTAGATGCCTAGAATGTGAGAATGATTTTCTCTGCCGCCCCAGATCTTGTCTTAGAATTGATGCAAGTCAGACAAGTTTGGGTGCGAGATGCAGTCAGTACTCAACTGGAGGTACATTGTCTCATCAGGAGTCATTCTTGCATTTCAACAGTTTAGAGATGCTTGCAGGTTGCTTTACCATCCAATCCTTTACAAAAGATAAAGCAAAACACACCATTCTGCTATTAATGGGTGGCCTAACAACGGTCTGATATATAAAACATCTTGGAGGTACAAGGGCTTAAGTTCTGGCAGATCTCGCCAAACATGTTTGGGAGTATCCTCTTTGATGAAATCACTCAGTCTGAGCAGATTATCTCTCAAGAAACTTAAATGTTGTAGCAGATTGGTTCTCCAGACATCTTAAAGATTTAAGCGATTAGCAGCTGCATCCTTCATTGTTCAATCTTCTTTCTTCCATCTTTTGCAACATGTCAATCGACCTTTTTGCCTCTACATAACTTGTGTATTTGTAAAGCACACGTTCACCCGGAGGTATCTTGGCGCTGACTGACAGATGTTTATTGTTACACAACTCAACAGTACTCAATTTATCGACCTAAGATGGATGAAAGGCTGAGTGGACCCGCTGCGATTTGAACCTGTGACGATGAAGTTAAACACAGGTCCCTGAAGTGGACACATTAATGCACTGAGCCAGCAGACCTGGTCAGACTCTCAACTCAATACCCAACATCCTTCTATTTTCAGTTAGAAACAAGGGGCTAGATGTAGGTAGAATAGATTTACCGAATTTTAATTACCGAATTTTACCGATTCGGTAATTAAAAATCGGTAAATCTAAGGGGTGGATATGTAGGTATTTCCAGATGTGGAAATACCAAATCTGTAACATTCGGTATTTACCAATTCTGTAAATACAGAATCGGTATTTCCCATTGATTCCTATGGGCTTTGAAGCCCATAGGAATCAATGGGAAATACCGATTCTGTATTTACAGAATCGGTAAATACCGAATTTTACAAGGGTGCAGGGGGTGTCACTTTGACACCCTCTGGCACCCCACAAATAGGCATGTGCGCCATGTGGCACACAGACATGCCCTAAGGGCATGTCTGTCTGTCACATGGCTAGGTGTGCATGCACACATGTGCATGCACACCTGAAATCGGTATTTTACCACACAATAAGATTGTGTGGTAAAATACCGATTTTGTAGGGCCTTTGGGACTCAGAAGAGTCCCACCTACATCTGAGATTTACCGAATCGGTAAAAATACCGATTAGGTATTTTACAGAATCGGTAACTTTACCGAATCGGTAAAGTTACCGATTCTGTAAAATTGTGCCCCTACATGCCAATTCTTGTATACCGGTCGGTAACGGCCGAAAATACCGATTTTCGGCCGTTACCGACCGACCTACATCTGGCCCAAGATCCTCAAGCTCTGGCCATGGATGCGTTTCTCCAATTTTGCTGAACACGCTTCTGTACGCGTTGTCCCAGTTTCTGTTGATTGCGCAAGTCCTAGCAGAGGCTTGCAGACAGTTTTCACCTCTGGTCCTAATTACTTCCTTTTGGCAGAGTTCAACCTTGGTATCTAACTCTGTTGGAGCTGGCCTCGCACTTCCCAGTTTGGCTTTCTCACTTCCCCAACTTGCTGCTTAACCCTCAGGGACTTTGGCACAGCATGATTCAAGAGGGCTTTCTATTTCTGATCATTTGGAGGATTGCTGGTCTTCCTGAAGAATCCTAGGAATTTTGGAGGAGGCTACCTCCCTCATTCAACAATCCTGGATCCCTGACACTTCTAAAATCAACAAGTCAGCCTAGATGGCCTGGTGTTGCTGGTGTATGGACAGGGATTCAGATGCTGTTTCAGCAGATATAACACTAGTAGTCAATTTCTTAACTTCGATGACCTCTCAAGTGAAGGCCTATTATTGCTAACAGATCAGCCATTTCAGCTGAATATCTCAGAGTGTAATGGAATACCCATTGGTGAATATCCCTTGCTCTGTCATCTATTAAAGGGAGTATGACATGTTAATCTTCCGGTTCCCAAATACAATACATTGTGGGATGTTATTTTGATGTTAAAAATGTTTATTTTATGGTAGGATAATATGTTTCTTTCTCTCAAAGAGTTATCAGGAAAACTGACAATGCTTTTATGTTTAATTTCATTGAAGCGTATTTCTGATTTTGAAGCCTTAGATGTGCAGTCCTTTCGCTACTATCCCCTTGGAATTTCTTTTCAAGTTCACAGATGTACCAAAACCAATTTATCCACAATTCAATATCCTTTGTTCCATTCTCAACCAAAATGATGTGTAGGAAATTGTCTAAAAACTTACCTTTCACGAACTGCAGATTTGAGATCTCTTTCTGGTAACCAACTGCATATTTCTTTCCACAAACCCAAGTAACCCGTCTCTTCTCCCACTTTAGCCCACTGGGTAAAATGGATCATGTCCTTGGCTGCTATTAATGTTGATTTCTTATGCACAAATTCGGCAAGAGAGGCTGTTGCCTCTAGGGCCTTTTGGGCAGGTGTCAGTTTCCACGACATTCTCAAATCTGCAGATTGGTTGAACGTTAATACTTTTGGAACTATTTATTGTAAACCTATTACCCATGTTTCAGATTCTGTTATTGCAATGCTTCTAAGAAGCATAATATTAGCCTAGCCTAGCCTTTGTGTCATAAAGGCTATATTTTATTAATCTTTAGGTGTGTGTGTACACGGTCTGTGTGCACATCCCAGTATTTGGGCACTCCCTCTGGTTCATCAAATGTGAGTAGACTCCATTGATTTTTCAAATTTCTTTAATTTTTGTATTTGGTCATTAGTTTTCCATTAGTAGATTAAATTCATCAACTTTATATTGTTTTACACAAAGTCATCGTCGCTCCAATGCATTTCGGGCCGGTTGCCCTTTCTCAAGGAGCTCTGAAAATAAGAACGATCTGCGTTTGCATCAAAATATATAGTATAATGATAATACAACAATGTTCAAAAACCATTTACAAGTGATCGTGGTAAAAACGAATGGAACAAAACCAGTGCGTTTGTCATGGATGTGGTTGAAAAACCAGGGGTCGGTGAGGTCGTGTTGGGAAATTAAGCTTCCTCATCCTCTTACACCTTCCCGACCTCGCCCTCTCCAAGATGGCCTCTCCTTTCGCTTCGGATTTGTCCGTTTTCTATGTTCACCACCACTTGTTGTCAACCAGTCCTTTGTTTATATCGCATCAGTTTCACCGCGAGCTACCCATACCCGAACCCGGCAGCTTCGTTCAGCGGCCAGCAAACACGGAGACCTCGTTGGTCCCTTCTTTGAATCCCGTTCCGGTAAGGTTCCAGTTTACCCTCCGCTAACCTACCCTCCCTACGTTCAACACTTGGCAGTGTTTTTATGAACGCGTATACTAATTTCTTTTACCTGGTTTGTTTTCAGCACCTCATGAAAGCTGAATCTATACGTGAGCATTTATCTTCATTTTCCTCACTCCTCCCGCTGCCTCTTGGCTATAGACCCACTCTCACTTCTCCTAGGTGCACCCTTAATTTCCCAACACGACCTCACCGACCCCTGGTTTTTCAACCACATCCATGACAAACGCACTGGTTTTGTTCCATTCGTTTTTACCACGATCACTTGTAAATGGTTTTTGAACATTGTTGTATTATCATTATACTATATATTTTGATGCAAACGCAGATCGTTCTTATTTTCAGAGCTCCTTGAGAAAGGGCAACCGGCCCGAAATGCATTGGAGCGACGATGACTTTGTGTAAAACAATATAAAGTTGATGAATTTAATCTACTAATGGAAAACTAATGACCAAATACAAAAATTAAAGAAATTTGAAAAATCAATGGAGTCTACTCACATTTGATGAACCAGAGGGAGTGCCCAAATACTGGGATGTGCACACAGACCGTGTACACACACACCTAAAGTCTACATTTTGGCGCAAACGGATGGTTACGCCACCAGTTGGAGCACCTTTAACAAAATTACCTTTCAAAAATATTCAAAAAGAATCTTTTTCAACACGCAGTGCATTGCCAACTACTATATTTTATTAATGACATGGAGGCGAGTATTATCCCAACGCTGTTTTATTAACCCGCCCTGGTCTTTTTTTCCTCAGTTCCTGTGCCATTCTCCAGTGCTTCCATCTCTAACTAATCCTGTTGGATTCACTTCTGCGGTGCAACCCACTAGATTTCTTCATGGATCCTCTCTTTCTGTACAGAAGTTGTTTCCTCGACTGCTGTTGTACTGGCTCACGGATTTATTGCTTTACTGATTTCGTTTGGTTCAGTCTTGTTGTTTCTATCCATGTCAAAAAAATCAAAAGGGGAACGGATCACTTGTCCTGCGTAACCAGGGTTTTAAGTTTTTAGTTCAGTGTACAAATAAAAAACCCTCATTCATGTACAGAGAATGGAAATGGTGGTATATCTTGGTTCTCCGCCTTTCTCTTAAAAACGTGACAGCATCATCATAGGGTTAGTGCTCATGCTTCCTCCACCAGTAGGTGTACCCCTGGTTAGTGCAGTAGTGATCAGTGATACAGGGGTTACTAGAAAGTGAAAAAATAGCAACTTAAAAATGCTCGTTCAGCCAGATGATGATTTATTGGGTCTGGATTCGAGATGTTAGCTAAAATTTAAATGCAGTGCGTGTTAGGATTGGTTATGAATCTCTCGCACTTAATATGGCAATACAAAGGTCGGTATGTTTCAGCCCTTGGTTATGCCCAAGAGGGTTAAGGGAGCTTTCTTCAGGACCTAGAGTGAGAAGAGGGGTGTGAGACTCAGTGCGTCTCTGTGTGTATAAACCCTGAATTTTCAGGGAATTGTTGAAAACTAGATGTATTAATCTGTTTCAGGTAAGGGCCAAGGGTACCTTAAGTTATTTACACTCAGGCATCATCGGGCGACCAAGAGTCTTTCTCCTGCTTCAGCTTTGCAGCAGCACTGCTTGTGCTGACTCTGCTTCTGGGGGCCCGGTCTATCCATGTGTCATGTTGACTAAATCGCTAAAAGAAAAGAGGAAATGTTGCTCTGAGACAAGATGATTAATTGGGTTGGTAGATGTGCTATTGGTGGTTCTTTGTGATGTCATTTGTTGGTAGTGCTTTTTCCAGGTTTTCTGGGTAATTACGATTTTTCATCTTGCCTGGCTGCTGTTAATAAAGAGCAAGAAAAGACAGTATAATAATTGCCTCAGTGTCTTTAATAAAATATGCCCTTTCTGACACCAACGCTAGGTAAATCTCAATTTATAATTAAGAACATTTCCATTCCAGGAATTGTAGTTTTGCTTTCATGACTCCTGAAAGCTCAGCCTGTAGAGTATTGTTGAATAAAAGACGGGACAAACTGAATATGCCCCATACTACATGAAGCCACTTAGACTCTCAGAAAAGTTTTTACATTTGTATTCGGGGTAAATTTTTTCATTTGCAAAATTCATGTTTGTTTTAGCTTTTCTGTAGCGAAAGATTGTTTTAGAGGATCAGTACTAGGGAGCAGCCAGAAAAATTAATTACCCAAACCATATTCCAAATAGCAGTGCGCCTGCAGTTATTTGGGACACGGGTCCCCCTGAAGGAATTTTGAAATTCTGAAATTTCTGTCTTTCCTTCTCTCCATCATTCTTTCAGTCTTTTAACCTTCTGTCCTTCTCTCCGTTTATTTCCCTTTTTTACTTCTTTTTATCATCCTTTCATACTTTTTCTTTCTTCATCCATATTGCCACCACTCTTTCTTTTTATGCAATCTCATCCTTCTGTCTTTTTCCTTCCTTCCTTTTTAAATCTATCCTCCCTTCATACATCCTTCCCTCATTCATCCATCTGTCTTCTTTCACCATGCCCTGTATTTGTGTAAAGAAAAGCCATTGAAGATAAAGAAGTTGTGATTTAGACAGAATTCAATCATGGTCATTAGCCTCTCTATGGGTTGAAAGTAAGACACAGATCTAGATTTCAAAAAGTGTCTACATGCAATCAGCCCATCTGTATGTTTAATGGAAGTGTACATACTACACACATCCAACGTAAGCAATAGGAATTGAATTGATTATCATGAATGATATGTATTTATAGTTATGTTTTATACCATACAAAGTAGTACGGGTCGAAATGTGGACTTTAGGAGATGGTTAAGTGAACATTGGCAAGCTCATAATTGTTAATAATATGTGAGATGTTTGGTGCTGTAGGGAAGGCAATCTGTGAGGTATTTAACACCACTCTTTGTACTAGGTCTTAGTACTATGCAGCATGCCCACTTTAGCTTAATTGTCTAATTAGTCCTTTGTTCCTCCATTAGTGTAATAACTTTGTCCACCTCAGATTTGGGGCTTCTCCTTTCAACCAGTAGATGATAATATTCCTGGTGATTGCAGTAATCTTGGATGCCATTTTGATAAATGGTCTATAGATTGATGAAATTGATACGGAAATTGATAAGAAATAAAATAATTTATTATAAAAGAAAGAATAAGATGGAAGACACATTTAGTATAGCACATTATTTTTGAGAATAATGATGTTTATGGATGTTTCGAAGAGGTATCAATACAATTTTGCATGAGATTATTATTATGCATATGCAAGGAATGACCTTTGTGAAAAGGATTACAATTGTGATGCTTTAATTCATAAACCCAACTACTGCATACTAGCTATGTATTGCAATATTTGGTTTTGTGGTTAGTTATGCATATTGCATTTCTACCCTCTCATAAGCAGTCTTGCATGATAATCTTTAAAACCATTGAATAATTTAATTATTTTGTTGATGTGCCTATATCCCTATACTCCAAACATATTGATGTGTCAATGTCTATACTTTGGTATGAGGTTTGCTGACTTTATCACACATTACAAAATGGCCACCAGTTGTAGGCTACTAACACTGATGAAAGCCCTTCTTATAATTCACTTTGTGTTTAAAGCTTTATTTAAACCTTGCTGACAACCATTTGTATCTCCCGTGATCAAGGCGTGGAGACACGGAAACGTGTTGGGTTGACTGGCTATGAATAAATCACTCTGAAGCCACAATGTATGTGTATTTAATTAATACTGGAGGAGTGCGTACCTGGCAGAGCGTCTGCTGTCGGTGAGTACGAAAGTTTCTAAGGGGTTTCCTCATACCCTGGGACACATTGAGCTGTGGGTCCCTGGCACTCATGAGGATGGTGGTCTGATATATATATATATATATATATTTATATTGAAACTCCGCATTACCCCCAGGACCGGCGAAGCAGGAGACAGACCACAAGTTTCTTCAGGTAATTTTATTTGCAGTTCTTCGTGGTACAACCAACCATGACGCATTTCGGGCTTTGCAGTCCTTGTTCACATGTGTATTTATATATTCACTGAAAAACCCATAGGTTTCAGCTCATATATAGTTAGGAATTAGCATTTAAAAAACCATTGAAATTGCTCCTATATAGTTAGTTGTACTAACTATATTTCGCGCGCCCGCAATCCACTGCTGATGATGTCACATATTACATCATTCATGACATGGTCAGTGACATCACTGATGACATCACTGATGGCATCTCAAATGACATCAGTGATGACATCACTGATGACATCTCATTTGACATCACTGATCACATCACTGATGATATCATTCACGTGATAATACGATGCACCTCCTCACACTCTAATATAACCTTTGATACACCCAGTGTTAAATACAGACTACCATTCTTGAAACCATTGACACACCAATACCAGTTACTACATACACACTCACTGATTCCTAGGTCTACACACACATTCACTCATTCACCCATAGAATCACTCATACATACAGTCACTCATCAATACAACACTATCATATGCACTCATACACCTATACAGACACTCACACACTGCCACTCATCCATGGAGTTACTCACACACATAGTCAGTCATGCAAAGAATCAATCACACTTCCATTTCCTCAACTATACAGTTATACACACAACACCTTACTTATTCAAACATATACTAACACATACTTACTCTCTTATACAATCACTGATACAAGTACACAATGATCCATTCAGCCACTCACACATTCACTGGCTCTCATGTATAGTCATTTATATATGTCAGCTACCCACACTCACACTCAGTCTCCCATACAAATACTCGGGCAACCAATCAATAACACATATAGCCACTCATATAGCTACTGATCATCAAATGCAGTAGCTTACAAAACAACAGACATACTGATGCACACATTCAGACAGTTTAGTCACTAACCCATGTATTCAGTAAGACACATATAATCACTCACTTATACATTCAGTCATGTACCTACTAAACCTTTCATCCAGACACTTATACATCTACTCATTCTTCAATATGTAAAACAAATTTAAACTTTTCAGAAACACACAGTCACTGGATAATGTCATCAGTGATGTCATTTGAGATGTCATCAGTGATGTCATCAGTGATGTCACAGACCATGTCATGAATTATGTAATATGTGACATCATCAGCAGTGGATTGCGGGTGCGCGAAATATAGTTAGTACAACTAACTATATAGGAGCAATTTCAATGGTTTTCAAATGCTAATTCCTAACTATATATGACCTGAAACCTATGGGTTTTTCAGTGAATTTGCAAGGTTTTTTAAATGCTAATTCCTAACTATATATGACCTGAAACCTATGGTTTTTTCAGTGAATTTGCAAGGTTTTTTAAATGCTAATACCTAACTATATATGACCTGAAACCTATGTTTTTTTTTGTGAATTTGCAAGATTTTTTAAATGCTAATACCTAACTATGTAAGGCTTGAAACCTATGGTTTATTCAGTGAATATATATATTTAATATAATATATATATAATTTTTATTTGCAATTTTTTTTTAATATGATTACAGGATCCACGCACCGTAAACGCTCTGAGCTCTTACCCCGACAAATTTTTTAGATTTCTAAAATATAATATCTACATTTTTAACGTAGATTTTAAAGGTAGACAATATCTGCTTTAATGTAGAAATAGTTTTTTAAAACTTTTAACAACAGTATATTACTTAATAAAGTAGTAACAAATCTCGCGAGGGTAGGTCACACGTGCACGCAACGTAAGAGCTCCGTCCGCGCACCGTGAGAGCTTCAAGCTCTTACCCCCGAAAGTTTTATAAACTTTAAATCGTTATATCTACGTATTTATTGCACAATATAAAGGTACACATTATCTGGACTTATACATTCAGTCATGTACCTACTAAACCTTTCATCCAGACACTTATACATCTACTCATTCTTCAATATGTAAAACAAATTTAAACTTTTCAGAAACACACAGTCACTGGATAATGTCATCAGTGATGTCATCAGTGATGTCATTTGAGATGTCATCAGTGATGTCATCAGTGATGTCACAGACCATGTCATGAATTATGTAATATGTGACATCATCAGCAGTGGATTGCGGGTGCGCGAAATATAGTTAGTACAACTAACTATATAGGAGCAATTTCAATGGTTTTCAAATGCTAATTCCTAACTATATATGACCTGAAACCTATGGTTTTTTCAGTGAATTTGCAAGGTTTTTTAAATGCTAATTCCTAACTATATATGACCTGAAAGCTATGGTTTTTTCAGTGAATTTGCAAGGTTTTTTAAATGCTAATACCTAACTATATATGACCTGAAACCTATGTTTTTTTGTGAATTTGCAAGATTTTTTAAATGCTAATACCTAACTATGTAAGGCTTGAAACCTATGGTTTATTCAGTGAATATATATATTTAATATAATATATATATAATTTTTATTTGCAATTTTTTTTTTAATATGATTACAGGATCCGCGCACCGTAAACGCTCTGAGCTCTTACCCCGACAAATTTTTTAAATTTCTAAAACATAATATCTACGTTTTTAACGTAGATTTTAAAGGTAGACAATATCTGCATTAATGTAGAAAATAGTTTTTTAAAACTTTTAACAACAGTATATTACTTAATAAAGTAGTAACAAATCTCGCGAGGGTAGGTCACACGTGCACGCAACGTAAGAGCTCCGTCCGCACACCGTGAGAGCTTCAAGCTCTTACCCCCGAAAGTTTTATAAACTTTAAATCGTTCTATCTACGTATTTATTGCACAATATAAAGGTACACATTATCTGGGATAATAAAGAACATGTTACTTTGAAATTTTAAAGACCATATATAACTTCAGGCAATTAAAAATCTCGCGAGGGTGCGTAATACATAAACGCATCGTAATATGACATCAGCGCTCCGTAAATAGAGCGTAAACGCAACGTAAGCTTACGTAAGCGCTCCGTAAACGCAACGTAAGCGCTCCGTAAGCTTACGTTCAACCATGTGACCCCAAAACAAAAGATTTAATGCTTCCTAATCCAAATGTTAAAAACTCCTCCCATGTTCATCATTCTTCTTTGGCTTTCAGAGAAGCAACACCTTTTTTCTACAGCTCCTAGCTACAGAAAAATACTTCCAAATGGCTGAATATCCAGACTCCGACAATTCTTCTAATGAAGAATTTGGTGATGAGGACCCTCACCCAAGTAAGAAAAAGGAGTCCATAGTCTGGAAATTTTTCAGCTTTCCAGAACATCAAAAGAAGGTAAATGCACCACTGGTCACCTGCAAGATCTGTGACACAGTGTTATCAAGAGGAAATCCAAATAGGAAGTATTCATTTGGAACCCACAGCATGGAACGCCATGTAAAAAATGTACACCCCTATAATTGGGGTACAGCTGTGGTGCAAAGATCTCAGGAGGAGGACACCTTCTCCTAGTACATCTACAGCAACAACCGGAGTACCACCAATGCCATCTTCAATGGTGGCGAACATTCAGCCAGAACTGAAAAAATTCATGATGCAATGCATACATTGCAGTAAATTAGTAGCCTTCGGACAACAGTCCATTGAAGTAATTTTACAGAAGATCAGGAACCACGGATCCAGCAAATAATTTTTTTCAATTTCATAGTTTGTTCCTGTTGAACAATTATTTTGTGTAAAAAGTTCATTTTTCTACGTTTTTCAAGCAAAACAAAAAAAACTGTTCTTTTTAGAACTACCTTTACTGGTTAAAGAAAGAACTAAATGTCTATGTTTGTATGTAAAGTTTGTCATGGTGAATGTCAAAGTGCAAAACTATAAGGATGTGGTACAGCATAAACCTATAAGGTGTTTACCTATAGTATACTGTACTACTTCCAAAGCACTGAAATGTAACATATTTATATAAATATGCATGTGCACAGGAATTTATTATTTACCTCCGAAAGTTTTATAAACTTTAAATCGTTATAACTACGTAATCATTGCACAATATAAAGGAACATATTACCTGGGATGCCCTTAGGGCATGTGTGTGTGCCACATGGCACAGGTGTACATGCACAGATGTGCATGTACACAGGAATTCCTTATTTACCACCCAATTGTATTGGGTGGTAAATAACGAATTCTTAGACGCCTCTAGCACTGTCAACAGTGCTACCTACATTAGAATTGACAGATTTGGTATTTTTACCGAGTCTGTATTTACCGATTTGGTAATTTTACTGATTCTGTAAATACAGAATCGGTAAAAATACAAAATCTGTAAATAAATGCCTCCTACATAGGAAAAGGCATTTACAGGTCAGCAACGGCCAAATTCAGCCGTTACCGACCGATAAATGCCTACCAACATCGGGTCCCAAATCATACCACTTCAATATTTAAGACTAAGTAAATGGGATGTAGGTAATTTGTCTTTTAAAATTACCAAATCTGTTTAATTCAGTCATTTTACCAAATCGGTATTTACCAATTCAGTAATTGCCATTGATCCCTATGGGCCTTGAGGCCAATAGGAATCAATGGCAATTACTGAATCAGTAAATACCGATTCGGTAAAATTACCAAATTGTCAAAGGGGACAGGTTGTCACTTTGACAGCCTGTTGCACCCCTGATTCTGACTTGTGTGCCATGTCACACACATACATGGTCTTACGACATGTATGTGTGCCACATGGCACAAATGTACATGCACAGATGTTCATGTACACAGCAATTCCTTTTTTACCCCCGAAAGTTTTATCATTATATCTACATATTCATTGTACAATATAAAAGTACTCATTATCTGGGATAATAAAGAACATGTTTATTTTAATTTTTAAACAACATATATAACTTTATTTAAGCAACTTTTAAAAACATATATAACTTTATTTAAGCAATTACAAATCTTGCAAGAGTGCATACCAAACAGTTCTTTTTACAAATACCTCTACTGGTTAAAAAATAACTACATTTTTATGTTTGTATGTAAAAGTTTTTCATACTGAATGTCAAAGTGCAAAACTATAAGGATGTGGTACAGCATAAACCTATATGGTGTTTACCTATAGTATATTGTACTACTTCCAAAGCACTGAAATGTAACATATGTATATAAATATGCATGTGCACAGGAATTTATTATTTACCTCCGAAAGTTTTATAAACTTTAAATCGTTATAACTACGTAATCATTGCACAATATAAAGGAACATATTACCTGGGATAATAAAGAACATGTTTATTTTAAACTTTAAAACAACATATATAACTTTATTTAAACAATTATAAATCTCACGAGGGTGCTAAATCATTATATCTACATAATCATTATTTTTATTTATTTATTTTTATTTATTTTCTTATATAGCGCCTGAATCAATCCCAACAGGCATATCTCTGTGCTCGCGCTCCTAGCAGAAAGGCTCAAACATGATCATGTACTGTTAGCAAAGATTTATTAGGACTGAGTGAATAAGTAAGTTTTAAGATGTTTCCTAAAGGGTTCCAGATTGGTAATTTGTTTCACTGTGGGGGGGGAGTGAGTTCCATAGAACTGGGCCTTTATAGGATAAGGCACGACCACCTTGTCTGGTTCATCTGAATCTTGGGACCTGAAGTAATTGATGGCTGCTGGAACGTAAAAGGCGTCCTGGAGTATATGGTAAAAACTTTTCCTTCAAATATCTGGGTCCCGAGCCAAACAAACATTTATGTATCGTGCAACACGTCTTAAATTCGATACGTTGCCTTATTGGCAACCAATGAAGTTGGTGTAGAAGGGGACGAGAGGGGGTTCTAGGTTGAGCATTGAGGACCAGCCTCGCCGCAGTATTCTGGACCACTTGCAATTTTTTTAGTTGTTCCTCATTGGCTGAAATTAGCAAACCATTGCAGTAGTCCATCCTGCTAATTACTAACGTCTGGACTAATGTTTTTCTATAGTTATCGGGCAAGAATGGAAAGACATGCCGTAACATGCCGATAACGCGGAAACATGCTCCTGTAACTTGATTGATGTGTTATTTGAACAGGAGTGTTTGATCCAGATGTACTCCAAGATTTTTGACAGTTTGTTTCGGGCTGGGGACAGGTCCTAACTCCAAGGGCCACCAATCTGGGGACCATAGGAGAGTAGCCCCACCAAACAACATGACTTCCGTTTTGGTCACATTACATTGGAGGCAATTTCGTGCCATCCAATCTGACACTGCTCTCATCCCATCTGCAAAAGATTTTTGAATTGCGGGCGTGAGGGTCTGGAAGGGGAATAGGAGTTGGGTGTCGTCGGCGTACGACACCGGGGTGAACCAGTATTTTCTTACAATGTCCACCAAGGGGGCCACGTACACGTTAAAAGCATGGGGCTTAGACATGAGCCCTGTGGCACTCCCTTGGTGAGCTCCCTTAGAATGGAATTATGGGAGCCCAACTTGACTCCTTGTGGACGACCCAAAAGAAAGCTTTCCAACCAGGACAGAGCTGTGCCTCCTATGCCCATCTCCCTCAAACGACCGTGAAGTGTTTCATGTGACACCGTGTCGAAGGCAGCGGATAAATCTAACAGCACCAGAATCGTTGATCCCCCTCCATCTAGTGACATCCTGATGTTATAGGTCACTGAGATGAGGGCCGACTCGGTGCTGTGATTGGGCCTGAAACCAGATTGAGAGTGGTCCAGGACCTCCGCTGCCTCGATGTAATTTGACAGATGGGTGTTCACATGTCTCTCGGTCATTTTGCTAAGGTATGGCAGGAGGGAGATGGGTCGGAGGTTAGAAAGGTCCGTCCATGGAAGTGAGGCATTCTTTCGGATAGGGTTCACCACCGCTTTTTTCCATTCCCCGGATACGTGTCCTTCCCTGAGAGAGTGGTTAATGATATCTTGGATTTGTGGTACAAGGAAAGTACTCAGGGGAGCCATCATTTTTGCTGGTGGGAAGTCTTCAGGAGATCCTGACTTTATGTGGCTGATGAGGGATGGGAGATCTGATTCACCAACTAAAGGGAAGGTTGTCAAGGAGATATTTCTTTGTGTTGATGGGGAGATGGAAGGGCAAATACTACTGTGAGTGCTGGGGACCTTCATGATTTTCTCATATATCAGGTTAATTTTGTTTTCGAAAAACAGAGAAATGTTGTTGCATAAGGATTGGGAGAAGTCATCTGGGCTGTCACAGGCTGTCGGTTTTACAAATGCTTGTAATATTTTATATAATTCCTTAGAGGAATTGCCTGCCTCTGCAAGTTCCTGTATAAGACTATTCTTCCGCGCCATCTCAATATTTTTGTAGTAATTAGACTGGCTACACGATGTGCTCTGCCGTTTTCTTCTGTGCGATCTTTCCTCCATTTTTTCTCTATCTTCCTACAACCCTGCTTCTCTATTCTCAATGCTTCAGTATACCATTTTTCTTGTTTGCTCACAGGAAATTGTTTATGCAGCTTTAGGGGGGCGAGTTTATCTATTGCTGCGGTCATGGAGTCATTGAATTTAGCTAGGGCACCTTCCACATCATCTGTGGACATAAGGTTAGGCCTTATCCAGACCCTCTGTAAGTCCTCCACCGTTACCCTGTGCCACTGTCGACGCCATACTGGTGGGAGGGTGTTCTTTTTAGGGCGTTTATCCTCTTCCAACGAACAGAAATTCAGCAAGAAATGATCGGACCAGTCTAGCTGGATGGTGGATTGGCACAGAATTTTGGTGCAGTTAGAGAAAAGCAGGTCTAAGGAATGGCCCCCTATATGTGTGGATCCATTGTTCTGCAACTCCAGACCTAAGGTGGACAGGTCAGCCAGTAAGGACTTAGTTTCAGGAAGCTCTAGATTATCTATGTGAGTGTTAAAATCGCCAAGGAGCAATAAATCTTCATTGGCTCTAAGGAACATATTAACTAAGATAATAAAGAACATGTTTATTTTAAACTTTTAAACAACATATATAACATTATGTAAAGAATTATAAATGTCACGACAGTGCGTACCACGTAAGAACATCATAAGATGATGTAAGCACTCCGTAAAAAAAACGTAAACGCAACATAAGCTTACGTGAGCACTCCGTAAGTGCTCCGTAAACACTCCGTAAACTTACATCCAACCATGTGACCTTATAACAAATGATTTTATTGGTTTATAATAATTCTTACTCTAATTCTTGAAAGACCCCTCCCATGTTCATCATTCTTCTTTGGCTTTCAGAGAAACAACAACTTTTTTTCTAGTCTGGAAGTTTTTCAGCTTTCCAGAACATCAGAAGAAAGTAAATGCACCACTGGTCACCTGCAAGATCTGTGACACAGTGTTATCTAGAGGAAATCCTAATAAGAAATATTCATTCGGAACCCTCAGCATGGAACACCATGTAAAAAATATGCACCCCAACAATTGGAATAGAGCTGTGGTGCAAAGATGTCAGGAGCAGGACTCTTCTCCTACTACATCTAAAGCAAGAACCAGAGTACCACCAATGCCATCTTCAAGGGTGGCAAACATTCAGCCAGTACTGAAAAATTTAATGATGCAATGCATACATTACAATAAATTGGTAGTCCTCAGAGAACAGTCCATTGTAATTTTGCAGAAGAACAGGAACCACAGATGCAACAATTGTTTTGTGTAAAAAGTTCATTCTTCTACTGCATATTCAGAAGAGTTTGTTCCTGAAACCCCTAGAACACAGAGAGAGTCCATAGTATGGAATTTTTTTAAAAAAACAAAAAGAGAGAAAAAGGTAAATGCGCCTTTTGTCACATGTAAAATCTGTCACACAGTACTTTCAAGAGGGAATCCACAGAAACAGTACTGCTTTGGAACTTATAGCATAGAATGACATGTCCAGAATATACACCCAAACAATTGGAGTAAAGCTGTAATAAAAAGATCATCAGAGGAGCAGGACTCTACTCCCAGCACTTTTTCTGAAGCAACAGCACCACCACTGCAAGCATCAATGGTTGCAAATATCCCACCTGAACTTAAGAATTTGATGATGTAATGCATTTGTTGCCAGAAACTAATAACCTTTGCACAAGAGTCCATTCAAGTTATCCTGCAAAAAAACAGAAAGCACAGGTGCATTACCAGGAGTATTTTTTCTTTGAAGATTGTCTTCTGGATGAATCTTCTAATTGAGTCCTCTTGATTGATAAATCCTTTGTTTGCGATTCTTGGTAGGCATACTCTATCATGACTCTGTAGATATTTACAATCTGTTGTAAAGAAAAATATGACATATTATAGACCACTACCAACATATCACATAGCAATTACATTAACTAAACAATATAAACACTAGTTCACATCTCTCTTTCTGTGTCTCATATCACTCCCTGCCTGCACCATCTCCGTCTTTCCATGCCTCATCTCACTCTCTCCTTCCACAATCTCTCTGTTTGTATGTGTGTGTTATCTCAATCTCTGCCTACACCATCTGTCTGTTTGTGTGTGTGTCTCATCTCACTTTCTGTGTCTAAAACGATTTACCATACTAAATGTTTTTTGTTGAAATGTCTTGCTTTAGGTTTTTTGACAAGGAACACACTGAGTGTGTATGTGAATTAAGGAATTATATTTTCATCTTTTTCCATAATGTTAGCTGTGTGTGCTAACAATTTGTATCTTTTAGCTTATAGGGTAGACTTCTTTTTAAAGTTTTTATCATGCTTAAATTCAATGCTGGTACAGAGATAGTGCTAATAGTTTAATTTGGCTTGTAAATATGCTCCTTTTTTAGAAGTTATGTGGGTGCGTGAGGAGCAGTCTGTTCAACTTGTTTATCACTTTTAGAACTGGTGCTGCGTCTAATAAGGGTAGTCAATCCTTGTTCAAAATATGAGTTATGGCGGGTTTGTAAACCCCCCTAGGCGCGCACTATGTAATGTAATGTAATGTAATTTAATGTAAAAATTACTTCTAAAGCGCAACTAACACCTAGCGGTTTCTTGGCGCTCGAGCAGGGAGAAGACAGTCTGCAAGACAGAAGGCGTTAGTGATAAGCATTACAGAACAGGTGAGTTTTGAGAAGGGACCTAAAACGTGCATATGAAGAGGCAGATCTAATGCTTAAAGGGAGTGAATTCCAAAAGGAATGAGCAAGAAATTAAAATCTTAATCCACCATGTTTCTTACGTTTAAAAACCGGGACCTTGAGTAGGGCCAGGTAGGAGGAACGGAGATTGCGAGAGGGAACATAAGGGTGTAGTAGTGAAGAAATAAAGAATGGACTCACACCGGCGAGGGACTTAAAGATGACACATCCTAGCTTGAATTTGCACCGCTCGGACACGAGGAGCCAGTGGAGGGACTTTAACAATGGACTAACATGATGGTGCCTAGGTTGATGGTAAATGAGGCGTGCAGCCTGGTTCTGAACGAGCCGCAGCCTCTTCAACAAATAGGCCGGGATACCTGCATAGAGAGAATTGGCATAGTCAATCCTCGAAATGACTAAAGCTAACAGGACTAGGGTGAGGGCCTCAGTGGTCAAAAATGGGCAATCTTCCGGACTTTACGGAGCTGGAAGAATCTAGACAAGACTACAGCATTGATCTGGGGCTTCATCGTGAGATAATTACTGATGATAACTCCCAGACTTTTTGCTGAGTCGACTGGATTGGGGGGAAGACCTAAACTCACAGACCAAAAAGTAGATTTCCATGGGTTGGCCGCTCCCCCGACAAGAACCAATTCTGTCTTGTCGGGGTTAAGCTTAAGGTGGTTGACCCCCATCCAGTCGCTGATGTGACAGAGGGTAGACTGGAAGGTTAAAATGGACTCTGCTGAGCCATCAATGGTAAAAAATCAACTGGATGTCATCCGCGTAATTAAACGCGGTGACATGACACTATGCACTTGGTGTGTCTACACCTTCACCAACTTCAGAGAGAAATTTCTTTTAAATACTAGATCAGAAATCATTTGTCTTTTTATACTGCATATAATTCATTCATTGCTGTACATACTTTTTCACAATGCTGATTATTTCATCATGACAACATATACAATGCAAATTAAATGCACTATTAAATCATACATATACATGAATTACTATCCTTCTTTCATTTTGAACATTGCAATTTTCTTATTCTGCCCTATGCATTTTGGTACACAATGGTTCCTTCATCAGGGGTCAGACTGGCCCTTGATGAAGGTACCATTGTGTACCGAAGACAAATGATTTCTGGTCTAGTATTTAAAAGAAATTTCTCTTTGAAGTTGGTGAAGGTGTAGACACACCAAGTGCATAGTGCGCACCTAGGGGGGTTTACAAACCCGCCATAACTCATCCTTTTTTAGAAGTGCCTTGTGCAATCTTTAACATGGATGGAAGCAGTGAATGTATAGAGAGGGATAGGAATAGCAGATAGAAAATCATATGAAATGGTGTGAGACATGCGTAAAGGATTTTACTAATGACATCAATTGAGATACAATATACAAAAATGAGGGACATATTTACAAGCCTCTTGCGCAATGTTTAACATGGATGCAAGCAGAAAATGCATGCAGAGTAATAAAACTAGCACACAGACAAGAATATACATTACACAAGGGGTTTGTAAATATGCCAATGAAACCATTACACTATCTCTATACCAGTATTAATATCAAACATTGTGCAAGGGGCTTGTAAATATGCCAATGAAACCATTACACTATCTCTATACCAGCATTAATGTCAAACATTGCGCAAGGGGCTTGTAAATATGCCAATGAAACCATTACACTATCTCTATACCAGCATTATTGTCAAACATTGCGCAAGGGGCTTGTATATATGGAGAGGTGTGGCTCACTGGTTAGAGGAGGCATACCCTGAAGCAGAGGTCAGTCCCGGGACCAGGGTTCAATTCCCGACGCGGCAGGGTCTTGAGCCCAATTGTCCACCGACTCAATAATTCTCGCTTTGGTGCCCACTCTAATCACGGGTTCACACTCTGCAACTGTGGGCATTAAGCTTGCTTAATCTCCACTACGGCCCCCCCCATGGCCGGATGCCTGGCTTTCACCTTGGGGATGCCCAGTACGGGTTATCTCACAGGGAAAAGCCAGGACGGGTTCCCAAGGCAAGCGCCGAGATGCCCTAGGGTAAGTTGAGCGCTATATAAGAACACACATACATACATACATACAAATATGCCAATTAAACCATTACACTATCTGTATACCAGCATTAATGTCAAACATTGCGCATGGGGCTTGTAAATATGCCAATGAAACCATTACACTATCTCTATTACAGCATTAATGTCAAACATTGCGCAAGGGGCTTTTAAATATGCCAATGAAACCATTACACTATCTGTATACCAGCATTAATGTCAAACATTGCGCAAGGGGCTTGTAAATATGCCAATAAACCATTACACTATCTCTATACCAGCATTAATGTCAAATATTGCGCAAGGGGCTTGTAAATATACCAATAAACCATTACACTATCTGTATACCAGCATTAATCTCAAACATTGCGCAAGGAGCTTGTAAATATGCCAATGAAACCATTACACTATCTGTATACCAGCATTAATGTGAAACATTGCGCAAGGGGCTTGTAAATATGCCAATAAACCATTACACTATCTGTACACCAGCATTAATGTCAAACATTGCGCAAAGAGCTTGTAAATATGCTAATGAAACCATTACACTATCTGTATACCAGCATTAATATCAAACATTGCGCAAGGGGCTTGTAAATATGCCAATAAACCATTACACTGTCTCTATACCAGCATTAATGTCAAACATTGCGCAAGGAGCTTGTAAATATGCCAATAAAACCATTACACTATCTCTATACCAGCATAAATGTCAAACATTGCGCAAGGGGCTTGTAAATATGCCAATGAAACCATTACACTATCTGTATACCAGCATTAATGTCAAACATTATGCAAGGGGCTTGTAAATATGCCAATGAAACCATTACACTATCTCTATAGCAGCATTAAAGTTAAACATTGCGCAAGGGGCGTGTAAATATGCCAATGAAACCATTACACTATCTCTATACCAGCATTAATGTCAAACATTGCGCAAGGGGCTTGTAAATATGCCAATGAAACCATAACACTATCTGTATACCAACATTTATGTCAAATATTGCGCAAGGGGCTTGTAAATATGCCAATGAAACCATTACACTATCTCTATACCAGCATTAATGTTAAACATTGCACAAGGGGCTTGTAAATATGCCAATGAAACCATTACACTATCTCTATACCAGCATTAATGTCAAACATTGCACAAGGGCCTTGTAAATATGCCTCTCTTTTTTGTATATTCTATCTCAATTTATGCCATTAAAAAAACCCTTTAAGCATCTCTGAAGACATTTCATATTCTTGTCTGTGTGGCAATTTTATTACTCTGCATGCATTTTCTGCTTGCACCCATGTCAAACATTGCGCAAGGGGCTTGTAAATATGCCCCTCTTAATCTTATATTCCATCTCAATTGATGCCATTAGTGAAATCCTTTATGCATCTCCCACACCATTTCATAAGGTTTTCTATCTGCTATTCCTATCCCTCTCCATACATTCACTGCTTCCACCCATGTTAAAGGTTGCACAAGGCGCTTGTAAAAAAGCAGCATATTTACAAGTCCAATTAAACCATTACACTATCTCTATACCAGCATTAAATTCAAGCATAATAAACAATTTAAAAAGAAGTCTACCCTGTAAGCTAAAAGATACAAATTGTTAGCACACACAGCTAACATTATGGAAAAAGATGAAAATATAATTCCTTAATTCACATACACACACAGTGTGACCCTTGTGAAAAATATTATAGCCACACATTTCAGCAAAAATCATTTAACATGGTAAATCGATTTAGACACAGAACACAGCCCATTTCAATATACACTACATTACATTGCTGAAACCTAACTCATTTCAAAAAGTCATTTCTAATATGCACAATTCAGTTAACATCATGGAAAAGGGTGAAAATATAATTCCTTAATTCACATACACACACAGTGTGACCCTTGTCAAAAATCTTTAAGCCACATATTTTATCAAAAAACATTTAGCATGGAAAATCATTTTACACACAGAGCACAACCCATTTAAATGAGCACTTCACTACAATGTAGAAACCTGACTCATTTTCAAAAAACAACAGTAATGAAGCCCAAAATGGCTGAAGAGGGGGGGCAAGATGGCCACTGAAGAGTTGAGCTGAGTAGTCGCATCGCTTTCCTCTTCTGCCTAATATGGACTTAGCAGGTTAGGATGCTGTGCTTCCCCTGATAGCCTTCGAGTTTTTGTGGCGAGGTGGAGTGAAAGAGTACTGCCGAATCGAGAAACAGTTTCGAGTGAACAGTGCGACTTGGAACTGGATAAGGTCGAGTATCTGCAGGCTCCTGAGAGCGATAAGGGGTGAAGTTTATCTGGTGATCGAGATGCCCCCCCGACCACCACCGTGACAGGACAAGCCGAGAGAGGGTGCGGATCCAGTGACGAAAGGAGCGGTGACTGGGGAGGCAGATGCAGGGAAAACTCCCGGAGCAATCCGCAAGGTGCCTGCTCTACAGGCGAAAAGAAAGGTAGAGGCTTGCGGTAAAATTCGTTGTTAATCTGTTAAAAGGAGCCTTTCCGGAGTCCCAGTGGCAGTGGGAAAGGGAAGTACAGAGGGCACATAGATTCCTCTTTACAATGAGGAAAACCAGAGGCACGGGAACTATGGGAAGCGAGGGCCAGGGGAACCTGCCCAGGGCAATCTTGGTTAATATTGGGAACTTCCTATTGAGAGAGGAGATAATTGGTAAGGCAAGGCCTGATAGCAGGAGGACATTCAAAGGTATTACTTTTTTCGCCAGGCCCGATTTTTGTCACGTCACTGTAGAGAGGAGATGGAAGCTTAGACAGATGATTGCTCCCTTTCAGGCTTTAGGCTTGGAAGCATACCTCCTCTTCCCCGCTAGGCTCAAAGTAGTTGTAAGGGGAAAGGCCTGGATGTTTTGTTCAGAGGTCAAAGCCCAGCAATTCTTGGAAGAAATGAGGAAACAGAAAGTTGGTTAAAAGGGAAGGGCCTAGGTGTTTGTACATAATGTATTCCACCTAGTTTACGGAGTGTAGGTATAAGAAGAAAGGGTAGCACAGCACATCAATTAGAGAAGCAGGAGAGGGATGCGACTGGCACAATTCAAGGCGGGCACTCATAGGTCTACTGACCTATTTGCCTGTAAAGGGGGGGGGGAGGGAGCAGGGGGGAGGGCAGGGAGCAGGAGGAGGTATGGGGAGGAAGGGGGGTGAAAAAGGGGCACAAAGTTGTTTCTTTTTTGGCAAATCACACTTGTGAAAAAATTGTACCAGAGTGCATACAATATGAAAACTGTAATGTATTAGAATTTGAATGTATACAGTACGTGAACAGGACTGTATGGAATCAGCAGACGCAGATTTTAGTAGTCTCACTGGTAGGACAAGGGGTATATCTGTATGGCATGTAGGATTGCCTCGTTAAATGTATGTGGGCTTAATGAAGTAAACAAAAGACTTAGAGTAGCTGCGCTTCTTAAGACATTGCGCCTTGATCTGGTGTGTCTGCAGGAGACCCACATAGAGAGTGTTAAAGGCTATCTTTTGGAGAAATTGGGTTTCTCACTACTAGCGAACTCCAAGCAAGGGACTAAGACCAGAGGGGTGGCAGTATTAGGGAGGAGCGGAGATGCATTAGTGCAAAGGAAGAAGGAAGATCAGTGGGGGAGGTGGGTACTATTGGATTTGGTTTTTAGGGGAGATACGTTCACGCTGGTTACAATTTATGGGTCAACAGAGGATGACCTGGATGTTTTTCAGTACCTGGATGTTGAGTTAGCTCAGTGGCCCGAACCAATTGTCTGTTGCGGAGACCTCAATTTGCATGATCTTAGTAGCTCATTTGTTCAACCTGGGGGACATTATAGAGGAAGGAAAAAGAAGATGTATAGAGCACTCTCAGACACGGTATTTCATAATTCCCTGGAAGATCCCTGGACGAAGTGCCATCCGCACTTAGACGGTAGTACATTTTATTCAGCCCCCCACAAGGTGTTGGTTCGATTGGACTACTTTTTTATTTCGAATAACTTGATTACTGGCTCAAAAATTGAAAGACATCCACGACTGGTTTCAGACCATAGCCCACTAGTAGTGACACTTAAGCTGGGTCAGATTAAAAAGAGAGAGGCTTCTTGGACACTTGAATGTGCACTATTACAAGACCAGGTATCTCGGGATTATATGATCAGATGGATAAAGGAATTTTGGGATATAAATAGAGGGACAGCACCCCCGGGGGTTGTATGAGATTCATTCAAGGCGGGGGTTAGGGGGGAGACATTAAGTTTTGTCTTATTTAATCAAAAGAAGGAGATATTAAGGTCCGAAGAAATTCAACAAAATCTTTTAAAACTCGAGGCAGACTTAGCAGTAGCTATTGCCCAGAATTCCCCGCTCAACCAGCTACTTCTTAGGATTACCATAACTAGAGCAGAAGCCCTTGAAGGGATGGCTAAAAAAGTAGTGGAGAAGTATTTGACTCAAAGGGAGAAGGCATATGAATTCAGTGAGAGGGTAGGCCATATTTTAGCGGTTCGGAGTAGACAGAGGGCAGCAAATTCTGACGTCAAGGAGATTGTGGATGCACAGGGCAACTCTTTTACAGAGGCTGGTCAGGTGAGGGAAGTTTTTAGACAGTTCTATGTAGATCTTTATTCATCTGATAATGTAGGGGGTTTGGAAGAGATAGAGGGGTATCTGCGGGATGTCCTCCCTCCTGAAATTGAGATGGACGACAAGGAGGAGTTAGAAGCCGCATTCCAATTGGAAGAATTTCTTATGACTCTTGGTAGCCTACCCTCGGGGAAGGCAGCGGGCCCAGATCAGATCCCGATGGAATTGTTTAAAGTGTTCCAAACGGTGTTAGCAGCAGATATGTTTAACATTATGTCACTAGCTCAGAAGGGGGAATCGATACCCGATTCCTGGGGGGCTGCCGACATTATAGTGATAGCTAAAAAGGGTAAACCACCAACAGCCCCAGGATCGTATCGACCCATCACATTAATGAACGCCGATGTGAAAGTGTACTCTAAAATGTTGGCTAAAAGACTATCAAGGATAATTGAGAGATTGGTTAGTCCCTCCCAGCATGGGTTTATCCCAGGTAAGGGCACAACGCAACACGTCAGGCAAGTAATTACAATGTTCGATGCAGCAGATACTCTGGGAGACCCTATGGCAGCACTCTTTTTAGATGCAGAAAAAGCATTCGATAGGGTCTCCTGGGGTTATCTTTGGGCTGTCATGAGTTGGAGTGGGATAGGGGAGGGATTCATTAAGGCCACTCAAACATTATATAAAGACCCAAAATCTAAGATCAGGGTTAACAGGGGGCACTCTGCTTGGGTTAAAATCAGTAGAGGGACTAGGCATGGCTGTCCCTCTTCTCCCCTGTTATTTGGGCTTTACTTAGATCCTTTTCTCCGCTGATTAGAACTAAATCTGAAGATTCCAGCAATGCTGATGAATGGCTGCACGATAAAAACGTTGGCGTACGCCGACGATGTGGCCATTCTGACAAAAGTTGAGTATACTTTGATTTTGTACTGTATACAGATAAACGATTTGAAGTGTTGAAATAATATGTGAAATATTCATGTTGGATTGTATAAAAGTAAAAGTGTGTATAATATAATTTGGAAAATAAAAATATAATAAAAAAAATAAAAAAGGTAAGCCCAAAATGCTTGTTATGCTTCCAAATACTGCAAACAGCACTCTCTCTATATTACTCACCTTTAAAATTGCTTTTGAAAATGTAGAACAGTGTGAAACACACACCAATCTTTCTTAAGCACAATCCCTAAACTGCAGCTCAGACACTGGAAACAGAAATGGCAGTTTCCCACTCATTCTTCTCACTTATTTCTGCTGGTAACCAATGAAATGTCTTCCCACACTATTTCAAAACTAAACTAACATTTCAATTGGTTCTACATTTCCACACTTTCAAACTCACATAATATTCACCCATCCCCCTTCTGCTCATTCAACCAGTTACCATGGTAACTCCCACCTAAGGAAGAACAGAGTTTAAAAGTTCATCATACTATGTTGCAAATGAATCCATCAAGGTTTTTAGAGCTTTCAATGTAACAGCTAATCATGTGCAATGTTCCTTTCAATGACCTTTTCTGAACCATTAAAATTGCTTCTTTTAAAAAACAAAACTATGCACCCTAATATGCTCTTTTGCATTTTCAGAAAGCAGCAATCATTTCTTAAGCTTCAAGTGCAGTGAATATCCTCCTCTTTTTTTTCTAAACTGCAAGCTTTCCCACTGCCATTTCATTTACAGCCCTCATCTGAGTACAATCAGACCTGCCTTGAACATGCTTTCAGTATGGTTTGTAGGACACAGCTTTGTATACTGGTCTAAAAGGAATGCAATAAACAGAGGAATTTCAAACCTTGATTTACCAAATGTGGATATTTTATGGATTGGCCAGAGAGGATTGAGATGTCACCAATTCATACCATTGGTGAAATCCTTCATGCATCTCCCACATCCTGACCTCATAATTGTGCACTGTGGTGGAAATGACTTATGCACTTTGACTGGGGTTGGTCTGGAAATGCTATTGAAGGACATCTTTGGACAATTGATGTCACATTTTCCTCAAACTGCCTTTGTCTATTCCAATATATGCCAAAGGCAAAAATGGAATTGGTCCAATCAATGTTGTCCGCAGATTGAGAAAGCAAGGAAACATGTAAATAAATCTGTTTCTGCGTACATGAGAGACTATGGAATGGGTTGTATATACCACAACAACTTGCGTTACAACATGCAAGGCATCTATAGGACAGATGGTGTACATTTCACCGACGAAGGAAACAAAGTCTTTCTCTGTAACATCAGACTCTGCATTGGTACTTACTTGTAGGTACCAAAAAAACCACAATGAACACAATGGCTCTTTTTAGAGCCAACTAACATGTAAACACTCAAATATGATTTTTAACTTAATTTTTTTAATTAATTTTTACCGAGGTCCGCGCACTGAGCACTCACTGAGCACTCCCCGTGCGCGGACCTATCGTGTTTTCGGGTATTTTTCAAAAAAATAAACATTATTTTTAACCTTAGGAGGCCTTGAAGAACCCCCTGAGAAGACCTAAGGGGTCCGGGACACTCTATCCTACCCCCTTCCCACGTTTTCAAGTTATATTTTTCACTCTCTCCTGAAACCACAAAATGGCGCCGAAAGGGTTCGCGCACCGTGTATGCACCGAGCACTCACGGAGCGCGGACCTATTGGAATTAAAAAAAAAAAAAAGTAAAACTAAATGGAAATGGACATTGTCTCCTCTGTAGATACCTTGAAGGTTGTAATGCAAGTTATTATGGTATATTGAATCTATACTGCAGTCTTTCAGGAAAGCAGAACCAGATTTGTTCACATGATTCCTTCCTTTCTCAATGTGTGGTCAGAATTGGCGTAGGAGGTCATGAGTTCCTACTCTGGTGAAACACACTTGCTATTCTATATACTTACTTATGTTGTAAACTAGTGAATCAGAGATAGTCAGTAAAAGAAAGGATGCAGGACATGAACACAAAATTGTATCACTTTACTACTACCTCATAAATTACATTTAAATAAGTATAAAAATTAAAACAAATGTTTCATTAATAAATTAAAATTTATTTTTCAGAATTTTCAAAATCTAAAAGAACTTGGAGCATTTCTTCATGAGAAATTTCATCCATCAAAGTGTCTTGAAATGATTCATCCCACTCAACAATTTTTTCCACACTCCATTAATTCCATGTCCAGTGTTTCATCCAAAAATTCTCCTTCAAGTTCTTCATGATTTGGTTCATCTATACAATCAATAAACGTTGCTGTGATTTCGATGTCAAATGACACTTCATTTTCAGCCATTATTGAAGTTAGTGTACTATTAAAAGAAAGAGAAAGACAGTGAGATGTTGCAGGGTAAGAGTGACATAGGGCAGAGAAAAACTAATACATTCTATGAAAAGAGTTACTACTGTGTAAAACACACACCAGAAATTGAACACCAAAAATTCAACACAAAAGTACCTCAGACACTATAGTCACAAAATGGCCGTATTTCCCTGGACAGTGTACAGTATCAAGCATGAATTACAAATATAAAGCACTGCATCTGATGTTGCCCTACTCAATCCATAAGTATAACAGAAAAACATTAAATAACTAACAGAAAACATTTTTCCTATTAACTTAAAGTGAACAACAGAGTTCTCCTTACAAATTAACAACTCACCTTCTAGAAAACTGTTGTACAGTAAAATCTGTCTCAATATCACACCTCAGAAGTATACCTCAAACACTAAAATCTCAAAATGCCTGTGCTTCCCTCTCATTTTTCATACATATTCAAATACCCAGCCAATCATATATCATCACACACAAAATCAAAACTAAAGTAAAATTTTAATTGGTTCAAATTATCAACACATTTAAACTCACATAATCTGCAACCTACCCCCAATGCTCTCTACCAATTACCATACTAATTCTCCACAAAACACCTACCAAAACCCAAAGGTGAAAGAGTCATCACTCAATGTTGCACTCAACCAACATCTAAACACTGAAACTTGTTGTTTTAATGTATTTCTTTTTTGTCTTTTTGAGCCGCGGTCCGCGCACGATGCTCGGACCCCGCGATTTTAAAATTTTTATTTTTAATTTTTTTCAACCTTCGGGGTCCTTTACAGACCCCATGCCAAAACCTAGGGGGCTCAGGAATCTCTACCCTGCCTCCTTGTCAACTATTACACTTCTGTTTACAACCACTCTCATCTGCCACAAAAACAAGATGGGGGACAACACTTCCTCATTTCGACTGACTGGAATGTTGACAGACGTCCAACAGCCAATCAGAATTCCGCGCGCGCACGCAAAGATCCGCGCACGTGCAAGGACAGTGCAAGGGCGGAGCATGCCCGTGCGCGTACCGAGTCCCGCCCATAGATATATAATTTGAAAAAAATTGATTTTCTCAACAATTACTGTAGGGATTTTCACCAACTATACAAAAGGCACTTCTGCAAACCAGGCTCTACAATTTTGCCAAATTTGCAGTAATTCCATTCAGCCATTCGGGCTGTAGCTGTGTCTAAAGGTCCAATGGAAAATTGCATTGGACTCAATTGCACATTCAATTTTCTCATAAACTACTGGAGGGATTTACAAAAAACATACAAAAGGCACTGCTCCATACCAGTCCCTACCATTTTGCCAAATCTGGTGTAATTCCGTTCAGCAGTTCGAGCTGTAGCCTTGTCAGAATGTCCCTATGGAAATTAACATGGGAAAAACATGTTTTGGGACCCCCCTTTTTTTCTCGGCCCCCGCTTGACGAATCCCCCCAAAACTTTCAGGGAAGGAGCGGAGCGCAGCGAGCCAAATATGAGGAAAATTACAGGCAGATCCCTCAATCAGCACCAAAGTTATTCCCAATAGAATGTTTGGCATTTCCTATGGTAACTAGGTCCTAACTATATATACCTACTGGCTATCGCCAGTAGGTAATATATATATACATATATATATATATATATATATATATATATATATATATATATATATATATATATATATATATATATATATATATATATATATATATATATATATATATATATATATATATATATATATATATATATTGCTTCCAAGATGTCCCAACCAAAAGACAAAGATGCACTCCTCAACCGACAACTCTTCACACTTCTTTATTTGACAAGCAAAACCTGGTATTTGCGCCCAGATCTCTCTCTCGCCTGATGCGTTTCGGGTCTCCTGGCCCTTCATAATAGGCTTCAGAAGAACTTTGCACCAACATTCTGGGCTCCTTGTTCCTTCACGCTGATTGTTTTTCATTTTTATTGCCCTCTAGTGGGGCCTCACAGGTGACTCCAATTCACAGCATGCAGTGTGGGAATTGTAGTGCCTCTGTATAAATCATTACCCTCCAGTGGGTGTTCTCCATTTTTCTTCGCATTTTAATGCCCTCCAGTGGGCCTCTGATCGCAAAATAACAGGAATAGTTATAATCGATTGTACCTGCTATGTGGCGACAAGCAGTTCTATGCCTCTGCGGGTCCACTTTCATTGCTGTGGCGGTGCAGTCTTCACGGCAGGGAGGCCGTTACATGTTGGTTCCAAGGTGTCCCAAAAGACAAAGACACGCTCCTCAACCACAACTCTTCACAGTTCTTTATTTGCCAAGCAAAACCTGGTATTTGCGCCCAGATCTCTCTCACGCCTAATGCGTTTCGGGCTTCCTGGAAGCTATATATATATATATATATATCCTGAAAAACTTGTGCCATTGAAAAAGAGGGAAAACTTGAAACGCGTTTGGCCACATGAAAAAGGATGCCGGTTTTGCTGAACCTGTATGCGGCCTCCTTGAAATAAAACGACAATTGCAACTCACCTACTGAGGCTCTTCCTTTGTTTGAGCAAAACTACGTTGGGATATTAGCGGTCGGCTCGAGACCGCGGAGGAAGCCCCCGCTGGAAAAGCAGCGTAATCAGGGTGACGCCACAATATGTTACCACTGATGTTGGTGAGAGATCGTACTTGGAGGATGTATGGCGCAACAGATTTCAGAATGCCTAACATCGCCCCACTGAGGTTTAATTGAAATTAATTTTGTTTTCCAGAGATATGGACTCACTTGAGATGTATAAAGAACTGCAGCCATTGAATAATTGGTACACAAAAAGACATTGAAACTACAAGTACCAGCGAGCCAGAGGAAGCGGCCACGCCCACTAGGCCGTTTGAAATGAAGTTCAAAAGGGCTGCAGTTACCATTCCTGAAAAACTTGTGCCATTGAAAAAGAGTGAAAACTTGAAACGCGTTTGGCCACATGAAAAAGGATGCCGGTTTTGCTGAACCTGTATGCGGCCTCCTTGAAATATAACGACAATTGCAACTCACCTACTGAGGCTCTTCCTTTGTTTGAGCAAAACTACGTTGGGATATATATATATAGGTGTGGGGAGACGCCTCACCCTGTGGAGATCGAGCGTGGAAATTCTTGTATATATATATATATATATATATATATATATATATATACCAATGAACACTCTCCCCCTTCCGTGCACGAAACGAGCCACTCCGGTTTAGTGAAGAAGAATATATTTTACTGGCAAGAAAACAAACGACGCGTTTCGACTTCCTCATGAAGTCTTCGTCACATGACCGGGTTCAAAGTGCATGGCCTGTTATAGTGCAATGTTACTCAAGATACAGCGTGCAAACAAAGTGGACAACAGACTGTATGGTTTTATAATCATAACAAGTTTGTGAGTCACAAATGCAATTTCAAAAATGTATATACAGAATAAATCATATGGCATAGAAAAAAGAACAACTTTGCAATTTAATTCATTGACTAATTTCCCTTGGATTCATGGGCTCGAAATTTTTCACAAGTTTTTCGAACTGTATATGCAGTCTCACAAAGTGTAACAAACATTGGTTGTGCATTGGGGATATTAATGACATATGCAGTTGTGCCACATGTTTCCTATCTCGCATGCGCTTGAGATAATTCCCAGTAGCGCCTGTGGAATAAATACCTAACAGAGGGCAGAGGTGTGTTTACTCTAGACGTACTTGTGGATAACTGACAGCGTGTCGGGTGTAGTACCCAGTGTTACTTAAGTAGTGCGTTAGAGAGAGTATAGATGTGGAAACTTGCGGACAAGTATACTTCTTGCATGATTCGATATAGTGGCAGGCACTGTGACATTAGCACAGCCCATTCAGGGGCGTGTCACTCAATTAATGAAAGGCGCTTCCTGCTACCATCCTGTGAATCAGTTCGTCGACCTTTGAGAAAGAGTGCTGTTGCCTTCGAAACGCGTCAGGACCTATGACCAAACAGGACAATGCATGAACCTACTTCCTTGCCTTCAGGCTATCCAAGCGTGCTGTTGGGGAATAAAGCTTTCTGACCTGGAACCCCCGCGAGTGTGGCCTGTGTTTTCTGCACGCGAGCGTTCATACATAGAAGGGTCCCATCACCATTCTCTGCTGCACCCGCCACGGAAGAGTGCAAGAGCGCCTTGATGGGAAATGAGCTGGGTAGCAACACTGCATAGAGCGGAGCACCGCCATGCGACGACCTGGAAGGAATCGTGAATCGACAGGCATCCAGCTGGTTGGGATTCGGACATTAATCCGTACCCTGTTCCTTCACTACGACGCCGCCTGGCTGGCGAGGGGGCTCCAGGCGATCGCTTTTTCACCACAGCTGGAGACTACAAGGACAATGAAAGAAAAAAGAACTAAAAATGCATCACGCAATAATAATGAGGGGGCAGGAATACAAGTACCATAAGGCACTGTGACATTAGCACAGCCCATTTAGCGGCGTGTCACTCAATTAATCAAAGGCGCTTCCTGCTACCATCCTGTGAATCAGTTTGTCGACCTTTGAGAAAGAGGGCTGTTGCCTTCGAAACGCGTCAGGACCTATGACGAAACAGGACAATGCATGAACCTACTTCCTTGCCTTCAGGCTATCCAAGCGTGCTGTTGGGGAATAAAGCTTTCTGACCTGGAACCCCCGCGAGTGTGGCCTGTGTTTTCTGCACGCGAGCGTTCATACATAGAATGGTCCCATCACCATTCTCTGCTGCAACCGCCACGGAAGAGTGCAAGAGCGCCTTGATGGGAAATGAGCTGGGTAGCAACACTGCATAGTGCATGATTCGATACAGTGGCAAATATATAAATTCATGATTGTGTTTAGGCAAACCAGATGTGCTCATAAGATGCTACCTTCTATAACTTCTAGTCAGTCCCATAAAAAGTGCGGGGAACAAGGGTACCCCGTTTCTTAACACTTCATGCCCTTAGCTGAGACATAGTGGTTAATTCTGTGACATCCTCTTACCCGGGTTTCTGTCAAAAACACAAAATAAGATATAATTAGAGTTGAAATAACACATTTGGACTATAGTAGTCAAGGTTATAACTCTTATATGGTGTCCACCTATTATTTCTAACATTCTGATCAAGCTGTAAACCTGAACTGTGAGTTTCCATCCGGTGCCTCTCAAATTATGTTCATATAACGTGCACTATGTAATATTCATGACAAGATATTCAAACCATGCAAGAGCCATATACAAATGATAACCATCTAGTGAGAACTAATTAAAAATTTAGCGCCCAAGGGAAAAAGGTCTCACACCAGATAAAACACTGTACAGAGAAAAATACAACAACATTTTTAAAATCATCTTATTAACAGTTCCCAGATACAATACTTTTGGGTCCAGGGAGGGAAAGGGGGTATTTGTCATAGCTATTGAATTAATAAATGTGAATGCATCTCCTCGTCAATATTTAAACCATTAGGGAACTGACTGTCTGTCTGCAGAATGAGGCGAGATTCTAGCCTTCATAGTGATTGGACATGGTTCCGTCCTCTGGGATTCTTTGGTACAGTTGAGGCCGAAAAACCTGCCTAATGTCCAATCACTGTTGTGGACTTCATGGAAGTACTTCGCTGTGCTATAGGTAAAATCATGATTGCTTATAGCTCTCCATTGCTCCAGGATGCGCTTTTTCACTGGAAAAAGTTGTGGAACCAATGTATCACTTATCGCAAGGTCAAGTGATAACATACACAACAAAGTCAGTCCCACATGAGATTGGTTTGCGAATTCTCCATTGTGCTCTCGATCTGTTAAATGTCACTGTATTACATTTTCACTATGGCTACAAGCCTTGCATTTTTTTGCATCTGTGGAAACCTCCCCCTTGATCTAGCCAATTCGTTTTACGTTGTTTTAAATGGCTATTCACTAGGAGGTCCTTCAAAGAAGGATTCTTCCTGTAAGCAATGGATGGGTGAGAACCTAGTTTAATCTTCAACAGGGGGTCTTATGTTAATATGTCCCACCGTTTTTTCAGAATGAGCTTAAATTCTTTAGACTGCTGCTGAAAGGTGTACTGAATCTCCCTGGGATGTTATCGGTGTTCACTATTTTCAATTTAGTAGGTTTAAACAGAGCTTCTTCTCTCTTGATGTTATCCGCTCTTATCACTCCCTTGTGCAACATTTTGGGTGGATACCCTCTCGGTCTGAACCTACTCACCATGTCATTTTTGGTTCTCTCATATGAATCCTCCGGAGTGCAGATGCGCTTTGCTCTGAGAAATTCTGAAGTTAAGGGGATGACAGCTGGCCTCTTGCAGGATGGAGTTCCCTGCTGTCTGATCAGTTACTATCTATACTAATATATTAAACCTACCCCTGAACCCTAAAAATATCCCTGTACCCCAAAACCCAAACCTAGCCCTGAACCCTAAAAATACCCCTGTACCTCAAAACCCAAACCTACCCCTGAACCCTAAAAATACCCCTGTACCCCAAAACCCAAACCTGGCCCTGAACCCTAAAAATACCCCTGTACCCCAAAACCCAAAACCTACCTCATAACCTTAAATACCCCTGTACCCCAAAACCCAAACCTAGCCCTGAACCCTTAAAATACCCCTGTACCCCAAACCTACCCCTGAACCCTAAAAATACCCCTGTACCCCAAAACCCAAACTTAGCCCTGAACCCTAAAAATTTGATATTTGATATTTGTGGGGTATTTCTAGAGCGCGACGTTCGCTCCGGAGGGAGCATCTTGGCCTACCCCTGTACCCCAAAAACCCATACCTATCCCTAAACCCACCCCTGTACCCCATAACCCAAAACTATATCTGAACCCTTAAAATACCCAAACACCCCAAAACATATACCTCAGTACTCCAAAACATATACCCCTATACCCCTACTTACCTTATCCGAACATTTTTTTAAAACATGCTTTTACCATTCATGCATTTACAACGAATTTCGTTGTAAATGTATGCGTGGTAAAAGCATATAAAATGTAATGCCATGCGTTATAATGGCATTGCGGAGTCATGGTACTTTGGTAATGAAAGTATGAGGAGTGATGGTATGCGGAAAGAAAATTGCGGAATAAATTTACCCTCCCCAGGTAAGTACATTGGTGGCACGGCGGCCCACATCTCCAGCAACATACTCATATTTTTTCACCACCGATTAGAAAAATGCACAGGTCTCTCTCATTGATGGCCAGCTCCGACATACACTTTTAGACACACCTCCCGCCACAAGTTCTAGAATTGCAAACTTTAGAGCTGGGGAGCAATGTTTGAATCTCAACATCAGCTCAAGATCCTGTGATTCCAGGCAAATCGCTTTGTCTGCCCGTGCCTACAACAAATGAATGTGTTCTTCTGTAATGTAAATTGTGCTCATGCCATGTTGTCGAGTTCGCGCTATATAATATTGCAAGAAAAAATAATGTAGGGAAACTCGAGTTCACACACTACTGAACGCGCACTCTTAAGTGCATCAGCAGTGCACTGTGAATCGGAGCGTTTCACATGCCTGTCACAGATAAGAAATTTTATCAAATCGAAATCCTACAAAACAATATACTACTGGCCGGCAGCAATTCATACCCGGACAACGTCGGGATGGGCTGCTAGTATATATATAGAGAGAGATTATACTTACCTGTTACATTTTCCCCACGCATATGCCTTTACTATACATGCCTTTACAATGAAAATGTTTGTTATAAGGGCATGTGTGGTAAAGGCATACTTGTGGTAAAGGCATACTTGTGGTAAAGACTTCTGTGGTAAAGGGATGTGTGGTAGAGATGCATTTGTTGAAATAATAGCATGGTAAAGAAATGCGTGGTAATGGCATGGGTGGTTCGGTTATACAACCCATCTACCCATCATTCAACCACTGTTGTTTCTACAAATTCTCACTTCCATACATCTTTCTCTTCCTCTCCATCCATCTTGGCTTTAATTCATCCAATAATCTATCTGTTCACAGAATATCAATGGGCTAGACACATCTCCTAAAGCTGAGTTGGACTCATCATCTTGTTCACCAAAGTAAGAAGGAGTGTTTTTTGGAGTTAGAGGAGCTAAATTACAATTGCCCACAATTGAAACCCAATTTCCTGACAGAATATTTACCGCCTGGTTGTCTAGGTACTCGGGGAAGTCATCATGGTCGCCTGGTCAAAAACATGCTTGGTTCTTCCAGATATGTGACACGAGGGCTGCCCCTGGCAACCCTAAATTTTCCAACAAAAACCCTATGTCTAAAAGCCAAGCATTGACTAGTAAGGTGAATCCAAATGCTTTATCCTGACAGGTAATGACGATTCTCCAATTAACATGCAAAACCCTTTATTGCTGCTCCAACATGCAGCCCTTTAAAGAACAAACATACATCATAGAGTAAAATATTCCGTGCTAAATATATGGCACAACATACATTTGACCATGAAAACAACCCATCTTCCTCTTTTAGGCTGCGACGCGAAGAAAGAACTTGAACTCGAAGTAACACGGAACATTCGAAAACAGGACACCTCAAGTACGGATTGCAACCTTCCCTGTGGTTTGATCCAATTAAGAATTATTTCCTATGGAAAAGGATAGACTAATGGACTATTCTTGAGAATATAATATGCACAACACTCAATAACAACTCCTAAATACATGTCACAAAATATATTCCTTAATCTTTTTCTTTCCCATTTTTTTTATATACCGTCATTTTCCTCTATTAATACATTTCCACATCTGAAACATAACAGAATATAGAGTGAAGTGATAGCCTCCTTAGTCTTTAATGAAATCAAGATTCTCTTTGCACCTTAATTGGATAATCGTCATTTCATTACAAGACCGAAGGCTATCATTACTCATGTTTAAAGCTGTCTTCAACCAAATTGCTTACTCGCTTTGCTGGTCTCAGATAAAGATTTGCAAAGGTGCTGGCATTCGACCAATCCACTGCCTTAAGGATCTCAGAGAGTGTACCGCCAGCCCAGAATACCTTACTCGCCGATGCACCTCTTGCTGAATGAGCACCAAAATTGACAAATCAACTCCTGCCTCACTGATTACTTCTGTAATTCACCTGGCTATGGTGGCATAGATACTGCCTTGTGCAGTTTCACATAGGATATTAAAAGCTGATTCTCACCATCTTGCCAAAAAACAAGCATTCTATGCTCATAGACCCTCATGCAAGTCACCACACATAATTTTGAACTATCCAGGATTGAGGAGTAGAAAACATGACCAGACATATTCTTTGTCCTTTCCAGATATCAAAGTGAATACCATCTGATGAATAAACCCTGTTGCAAATTTCCAAAACATTAACATCCAAAACCCTTCTGAATGATACAGAGAAGAGGAGCCAATTTCTGTGAAATCTGCCTTAAGGAAAGATAACAATTCCCTGGCCATGCGACAAAAAGCTTGAATACTAAATTAACACCCCAAAGGGAAGTGTAGTGTGGCCTGGTCCCTTGATCCTTATTCTCTTCATCTTTCTACATATCAATGGATCGTCCCCAACTGTGATGTCACCTAACAGGGCGCGCCCAGCTGAACCTGCGACCTACGGCAATTAATAGACCTGTGTAATAAACCTGCCAGCTATAATTTGTCTAGATAATTAGCCAAATCCGTCACTGGAGTTGCGATGGGCTCCAGACCCCTCTCCACGCACCAACACCATCTACACCAAACCCCCTTGCATCTTTTCCTAGTCCCTGGAGCCCACGACTCATCCAGTAAATCCTTACCCTTTTCTGAAAGGCCTGTGAATCTTGTGAACACCTGATATTCTCCAAACAAGAAGGTCCAGCTTTTCTTCTATCACCAAAGGATGTTCTTCCCCATGTGGACTTATCAACATACCCTGATGTACTGGTATAAGAAAGAGTTCCTGTACTGCAAGTTCCATCACCCCTGGGAACCAAACTTGAGAGGTCCAAAAAGGGGTGAGCAACACAAGCTTGCACCTCTCTTTCCGAACCTTCCAGAGTATCTTCTGGATCATAGCAACCCTCAGGAAGGCATACACTCCCCTAAGAACCAATCCTGAAGGAAGGCATCTATTGCTTGGGCTTCTGAGTCTGGTCTACAAGTGAAAACACGTGGTACCTGACATATAAATCTAAATATATCGGGCACAAAACTTCCCGAATTTTCTTGAAAATCTTCGGGTTCAGCTGGGGCAGTGAAGCAGTCTGCAGATCAGGATTGAGGCCCCTTGGAACACCTGTAGGTTGATCCAAAGGTTAGAGAGAGAGTGAGTGCAGAAGGCGCTGGGTTAAGGTGAATCAATCATCAGGGTCCCATTTCTAGGAGGGAGGTATTGTTGGGGTTAGGGGTGGGTGCTTTGGAAGTCTTGTCAAGGATTGCAGCGCTAGACTGGCAAGGTCTGGTGCAGGTCAGGTATTAATTTGATCCATCAGTAGAGTTGTTTGTGGGGTCTCAGTGGAGAAATATGGGGCACTGCAGATCATAACTGAGGTGCATTGGCAGAGGTCTGCTGTTCAGTGTGCTCTCATTGCTGGGGTTGCTGCAAGTCATACTTGAGGTGCATTGGCAGCACTGCGTATGAGCATTAATCATGGACTAGCAGGGCATGCTGTACTGTACACGAGTATAAATCAGGGGCTAACATGGCATGCTGTATCTATGTATGTATGTGTGTTCTTCTTATATAGCGCTCGACTTACCCTAGGGCATCTCAGCGCTTGCATTGGGAACCCGTCCTGGCTTTTCCCTGTGAGATAACCCGTACTGGGCATCCCCAAGGTGAAAGCCAGGCATCCCGCCGTCGGGGGCCGTTGTGGAAATTAAGCAAGCTTAATGCCCAGAGTTGCATAGTGTGAACCCGTGATTAGACTGGTATCAATCAGGGCTAGCAGGTGCTAGTAAGGTATACTACACTGCATGAGCGTTAATCCAGGGCTAGCAGGGCATGCAGTATTGTGCACAAGTATCAATCAGGGGCTAGCAAGGCATGCTGCATTGTGTATGAGTATTAATCAGGGGCTAGCAGAGCATGCTGCACTGCACACGTGCATTATTCAGGAGCTAGCAAGGCATGCTGCATTGTGTATGAGTATTAATCAGGGGCTAGCAGGGCATGCTGCACTGCGCATGAGTATTAATCATGGACTAGCAGGGCATGCTGTACTGTTCACGAGTATTATTCAGGGGCTAACATGGCATGCTGCACTGCAGACAGACATTAATTAGGGCTAGCAGGTGCAAGCAAGGCATGCTACACTGCGTCAACATTAATCAGGGGCTAGCCGAGCGTGCTGCACTGCGTATGAGTATTAATCATGGACTAGCAGGGCATGCCGTGCTGTTAACGAGTATTAATCAGGGGTTAACATGGCATGCTGCACTGCGCACGGGCATTATTCAGGGCTAGCAGGTGCTAGCAAGGCATGCTACACTGCATGAGCATTAATCTAGGGCTAGCAGGGCATGTGGTACTGTGCACGAGTGTCAATCAGGGGCTAGCAAGGCATGCTGCATTGTGCATGGGTATTAATCAGGGGCTAGTAGGGCATGTCGCACTGCACGAAAGCATTAATCAGTAGCTAGCAGGACATACTGCACTGTGCACAAGTATCAATAAGGGGCCAGCAAGACATGCTGCATTGGGCATGGGTAATAATCAGGGGTAAGCAAGTCATGCTGCACTGTGCATGAGCATTGATCAGGGGTTAGCAAGCCTGCTGGATTGCACACAAGTATTAATGGGGCTAGCAGGGAATGCTGCACTGCGCGTGATTATTAATCATGGACTAGCAGGGCATTCTGTACTGTGCACGAGTATTATTCAGGGGCTAACAGCATGCTGCACTAGGCACAGGCATTAATCAGGGGCTACCAAGGCATTCTAAACTGCGTGAGCATTAATCTAGGGCTAGCAGGGCATGCAGTACTGTGCACGAGCATTAAGCAGGGGCAAGCAGGGCATGATGCACTGTGCACAAGTGTTAACCAGGGGCTAGCAGAGCATGCTGCATTGCGCACAAGTGTTAATCGGGGGCTAGAAGGGCATGCTGTCCTGCACATGGGCATTAATCAGGGGCTAGTAAGGCATATTACACTGCACAAGCGTTACACCAGGGCTAACAGGGCATGCAGTACTGCGCACGATCATTAACCAGGGGCGAACAGGGTTTGCTGCACTGCACACCAGTATTAATTGGGGGCTAGCAGGGCATGCTGCACTGCGCAGGAGTGTTAATGGGAGGCTAGCAGGGCATGCTGCACTGCGCAGGAGTGTTAATCGGGGCCTGGCAGGGCATGCTACACTGCGCAGGAGTGTTAATCGGGGGCTGGCAGGGCATGCTGCACTGTGCACGAGCATCAATCAAGGGATAGTAGGGCATGCTCCACTGCGCAGGAGTATTAATCGGGGCTGGCAGGGCATGCTACACTGCGCAGGAGTGTTAACCGGGGGCTGGCAGGGCATGCTACACTGCGCAGGAGGGTTAATCGGAGGCTAGCAGGGCATGCTACACTGCTCAGGAGTATTGATCGGGGCTGGCAGGGCATGCTACACTGCACAGGAGTGTTAATCGGGGGCTGGCAGGGCATGCTACACTGTGCAGGAGTATTTATTGGGGCTGGCAGGGCATGCTACAGTGCGTAAGAGTGTTAATCGGGGGCTGGCAGGGCATGCTGCATCAATCAGGGGATAGTAGGGCATGCTACTCTGTGCAGGAGTATTAATCGGGGCTGGTAGGGCATGCTACACTGCGCAGGAGTGTTAATCGGGGGCTGGCAGGGCATGCTACACTGTGCAGGGGGTTAATCGGGGGCTAGCAGGGCATGCTACGCTGAGCAGGAGGGTTAATCGGGGCTAGCAGGGCATACTACACCACGCAGGAGGGTTAATCGGGGCTGGCAGGGCATATTGGACAGCGCAGGAGCATCAATCATGGGCTGGCAGGGCATGCTACACTGCGCAGGAGTGTTAATCGGGGCTAGCAGGGCATGCTGCACTGCGCAGGAGGGATAATTAGGGGTTAGAAGGTCATGCTACACCACGCACGAGCATTGATCAGGGGCTGTTAGGGCATGCTACACTGCGCAAGAGTGTTAATCGGGGGCTAGCAGGGCATGCTACACCATGCACGAACATTGATCAGGGGCTAGCAGGGTATGATACACTGAGCAGGAGGGTGAATCGGGGGCTAGCAGGGCATGCTACACCGTGCAAGAGGATTAATCGGGGTCTAGCAGGGCATGCTGCACAGCGCAGGAGCATCAATTATGGGCTTGCAGGGCATGCTACACTGTGCAGGAGTGTTAATCAGGGGCTAGCAGGGCATGCAGCACTGTGCAGGAGTGTTATTCGGGGGCTGGCAAGACATGCTACACTGTGCAGGAGTGTTAATCGGGGGCTGGCAGGGCATGCTACACTGTGCACGAGCATCAATCAGGGGAAAGTAGGGCATGCTACACTGCGCAGGAGTATTAATCGGGGCTGGCTGGGCATGCTACTCTGCGCAGGAGGGTTAATCGGGGGCTGGCAGGGCATGCTGCATCAATCAGGGGATAGTAGGGCATGCTACTCTGTGCAGGAGTATTAATCGGGGCTGGTAGGGCATGCTACACTGCGCAGGAGTGTTAATCGGGGGCTGGCAGGGCATGCTACACTGTGCGGGGGGGTTAATCGGGGGCTAGCAGGGCATGCTACACTGAGCAGGAGGGTTAATCGGGGCTAGCAGGGCATACTACACCACACAGGAGGGGTAATCGGGGCTAGCAGGGTATAATGGACAGCGCAGGAGCATCAATCATGGGCTGGCAGGGCATGCTACACTGCGCAGGAGTGTTAATCGGGGCTAGCAGGGCATGCTGCACTGCGCAGGAGGGATAATTAGGGGTTAGAAGGTCATGCTACACCACGCACGAGCATTGATCAGGGGCTGTTAGGGCATGCTACACTGCGCAAGAGTGTTAATCGGGGGCTAGCAGGGCATGCTACACCATGCACGAACATTGATCAGGGGCTAGCAGGGCATGATACACTGAGCAGAAGGGTGAATCGGGGGCTAGCAGGTCATGCTACACCGTGCAAGAGGATTAATCGGGGTCTAGCAGGGCATGCTGCACAGCGCAGGAGCATCAATTATGGGCTTGCAAGGCATGCTACACTGTGCAGGAGTGTTAATCAGGGGCTAGCAGGGCATGCTGCACTGCTAGGGGGGTTAATTAGGGGTAGCAGGGCATGCTATACTACTCAGGAGTGTTAATTGGGAGCTAGCAGGGTATGCTACACTGCGCAGGAGTGTTAATCGGGGGCTAGCAGGGCATTCTGTACTGTGCACGAGTATTAATCAGGGGCTAACGGCATGCTGCACTATGCACAGGCATTGATCAGGGGCTACGAAAGCATGCTAAACTGTGTGAGCGTTAATCTAGGGCTAGCAGGGCATGCGGTACTGTGCAAGAGCATTAAGCAGGGGCAAGCAGGGCATGATGCACTGTGCACAAGTGTTAATCAGGGGCTAGCGAGCATGCTGCATTGCGCACAAGTGTTAATCGGGGGCTAGCAGGGCATGCTGTCCTGCACATGGGTATTAATCAGGGGCTATACACTGCACAAGCGTTAGTCCAGGGCTAACAGGGCATGCAGTACTGTGTACGATCATTAACCAGGGGCGAACAGGGTATGCTGCACTGCACACCAGTATTAATTGGGGCTAGCAGGGCATGCTGCACTGGGCAGGAGTGTTAATCAGAGGCTAGCAGGGCATGCGGCACTGTGCAGGAGTGTTATTCGGGGGCTGGCAAGGCATGCTACACTGTGCAGTAATGTTAATCGGGGGCTGGCAGGGCATGCTGCACTGTGCACGAGCATCAATCAGGGGAAAGTAGGGCATGCTACACTGCGCAGGAGTATTAATCGGGGCTGGCTGGGCATGCTACTCTACGCAGGAGGGTTAATCGGAGGCTAGCAGGGCATGCTACTGTAGTGTAGTTCCTATTTTCCTAACAGGCCCTGCGCATTGGAATAACATAAACAGTAGTATCGACGTAGAAGTGCGGATCTTCCAGGCCTCTACTGACTATGCTAAACTTAATTGGGGTTGTTACCAACTAGCTCATAGGTCACTGGAAACTTTCTTGACTGAATAGGAAGTGATCAGCTTCCCTGGCACAGCCAAGAAGGGATTCAGTTTTCCAACAACCGTGCAACATGACAACTTTGCTCCTCAGATCAAGAGTCAATCTCTAGGGTCGTGTGAACAATAGACAGTTATTTTACTCAGTCAGTGGTTGTGCAGTTTACTTTCACAATATGTGGAGAATAGAGAGACGGGCGTTTTCAATAAAGGGTAACATTTATTGAACAGTCTTTCTTCTCGTACAAGAGAAATGAATTGCCACAATTGCAAGACTTGTTATTATAAAAAGTACGTACAGTAAGATGTGTATTGCGAAATATTACTGTAAAAGCATTGATATGGTTTCTTAGCCATACAATGGTTTAAAATGAATAAAACATATATACATTCATATATACATTAGGCTAAAATACTCAACTGGTGCTTCTAACTATGCCTACCCCAGTGTACCTGACCTAAGCCTAATACTTGGGAGGGGAGTAAGTAAGTAGCTTTAAGTTAAGTTGGTTTTGCCAAGGTTTGCTTCAAGAATTCTCTCTAAGGGTTTAGTCAACACCATACCTCTGAAATAGAATGATGGAGGTCTGGTATCTCCTTCAGGGGGTCGATATCCCAGTTACCCGCAAGGGTAACCTGGAAACGCCGGAGCTGGATTTCTCTGCAGGAGAAAGGACAGAGTCTCTCTCAGCGCGTCGAGGAGGAGGAGGAGGGGCAGCGTCCGCGGGCAGCTTGCATCTGCTGGGCTCTTGCAGGGGGACGCCTGTTCAGCTCCTAAGTTCACCACACCATCGTTCGCTAGTTAGCAGCGATAGCAGTAGCGATAGCAGCTATGGTATCATCAGCATAACAGCAACTTCAGCAGCAGCGAGACAGCGTTTGCTTAAGGCAACATTGGTAATATTTATACCTGAAAGGTGCCTTGTTTGACGTAAGTTTTTGGACATAAGACGTCAATAAAGATGTCACTAGGAAGTGATCGTCTATCAGTGCTCATTAGAGTTATATTACTAATCAAAACACAGCAAGCGGGGATTTCCAGGTTGCTGAGTTTTTATCTTGTTGAAGAACTCGGAGTGTCAATCTAGGAATCTTAGATAGTAACTTCTGCTATGTCATTGCACTAATTGGTTGCAAAGAAAGTGGCAGAGAAAGCGATTCTGAAATGTGGCTCTGTTCGTGTGAGGCCAGAGACGAGTTTCTGAATATTGCATTTGATCGGTTATGCCAATATAGGGAATAAATGGATTTATAGCCGTATAGGGGCATAAGGGCACAGTATCGATCAGGGTCCTAGATTAGAACGCAACACCCACTCCACGAATTCATGTCCATCAAATTACTAAAACTAGAGCAATAAGATGCATGTGTAACATTGCCCACTTCAAAATACATATATGCATTTGAAATAGGCGTATTTCTAATACGTGAAAATGTAGGTACTGTACGTTTTTGAAGCATAGAAATCATTCAAAAATTATAGCATACGAAATCAATGAACGATTTTGCAAAAAGAATTACACATGAAATATCTCTGAATACAGAAGAAGGGCGAGATAATTTCATCACATATAAATGCATTGCAGTAAAATGTGCTAGAGGCTGGTGTAAAGTTATTATGTCTCTAGATGTATTGAGAAATAGAAGTAGAAGCTTCTGTTCTCTATGAATAGTTTTACCTTAAGCAAAGAACTTTTCGTGCCAAAAAAGGTGAATATTAAAAAGTGTTCAATTCAAAAGAATTATTGCTTGAACGGGAAAATTAGAGTTCCAACGCTTTTAGCAGTTTTTGTTGTTCAAAACTGAAGGCCGAATCCAGAGTTCATGGGAACACTGTGTGTCGGAATGCTTCTCTAAAGGTATTGTTTCTGTTCGGGTGAGAACATCATATCAGACAGGCTCTCAAAGAATTGGTCTACAAAATCAGGTGACAGTTCGACCAAATTCGATAGTGCTATAACTTGGCAGGTGTGAGAATGATTGCTGTCATCAAAGACTGGATCAGCAATGCTCACAGAAGGTCGTACCTGGGTGATGCTGCTTTTGTCACTTGCTCCACTGTTACCACCTAGTCGTAGCACAGGAGTCTCAACGAATGCCGTCATCAGGATTGGTAGCCGCTGGGGACAACACAATGCGTGAGCCGTTATCGGACTTAGCAAAGTATCGATATCCATTGGTACTGCTGACGGAAGTGAAAGACAGGTGTCCAACACACACTCATCTCCGCATAGCATACATCGTAGTACAGGTAAGATGCAATTTTGCCATATCGGTCTGAATGAAAGGAACCAGGTCATGTTCAGATCTCTCAGCCTGGCCAATCCAAGGACTCTAGTTATTCTGTCCCGGTAGCGTACTACTAGGATTGTTTCTTCCATTCCCATAGGAGTCATGTCTGAGCTATGGCTTGCCATAACGAAGCAGGAGGGTCAAAAATAAAATCCCTGCTACAAGTCCCAAAAATAGGGGTATGCCGCCAAAAACAGAGTGGACAAAATTTGGAACGATTCCCAGAATTGCTTGAAATGTTGTTAGCAGTCCCGTAAAAATCGTCTTAAATATGCCTGGGATGCCTGTGGCACTAGACATGTTAAGGAGTTGGCTCAACATTTCTACGAAATGCACGGGGCAATTTGTTGATAAAAGGTCATGAACCTCCGTAGCTGCCCTTGCAACTAGGAGATCATACGTCTCTTTTGATGACGTGATGGGCACTGTTGTCTGCAAAAGCACAGACTTCATTTTGCTTAAAGTATCAATTCGTATAGAAGAGAAATTCAGACGAGGCCAGATGGGAGTCTCTATGTCTCCAGGCCCGCTCGGGAACAATGCTTGCATACAGCATTTGACCATGGAAGTTACGCTTACGAGATAGGCTTTTCCTGGCACAAGGCCACAACATCTCTGATCCGTTCTTAGAATGTAACTCCCATTCGCGAGTTGCATAAAGAAGGGCTCTATCTGCGTTGCAGGTGTGACAAGCTGGTGGCATGAAAGGTTGTTAGAATTACCTTCACAGGCTCCGTGTAAATTAATACCCTGGCACAAAAGTATACCGCTTAGTGAACGCTTACAGTTTTCACCACTAAGAAATACATTTTTGTCGCTGTCACTATAGCATGAATGTGTGTATGGTAATTTCCATGCTGATTTAACATATCCTTTACCCAATCGTTCATACTGGCCAGTAGGTATGTATTCAAGGCACTTTTTAAATCGGAAAGTTGTTATTGGAATACTGATAATTCCGTGTATTATCCATTCAATGACAGGACTTTCTGACATTGTCAATGGTAATCTCTCAAGTTTTTCGATGCTCAGGATTGTATAGTCTGCTTCTTTCTGTGCCAAGCTGATTTGTTTATCAGTAAGGTTAAAAATGGAAAATAATGACGTTGTGTTGATTAAACGCCAAGGCACATAGCCTGAACGAAGATTTTGCAGCGTCCAGCCTAATTGTACAATAGAACGTAATTGTGACTGGCCATGCTGTAACATTAGCAAGTCTCTGTCTATTATATCAAAGGCAGAGGATACAGTATTGTCCAACGAATATATTCTGGAGGACAGAGTCATTAACCCATTGTCCACTACAGAAAGTGATTTTTCCAAATTAATACGATCAATTTCTCGTATTTTTTCTGCTGTTTCAGTTTGTGTGACTTTCCAAGCCTCGTTGTATGCAGCATAGATGCTGGCCACTATAAAATGCTTTTGACGCTGTTTGCGTGGTCCCATAATAAAATCGCGCAAATCAGCACCCTCTTTAAGTAAAGACAAGTGTTGCTTAATTTCAACCAGTGTGGATGATCCTAGCCATTCGAGGCAGAGTTTCCCTACACTGTATGTTGTTACTATCCCTGGATGTTGTCTCTGGGAGTATCTAGGGTCTTGTCTGGTCATTTTTAACCCCTGTGTTTTGTTCAGGAATCTATCTTGACAGTTGTTTGTGTCAGTAGGCCAGATTAACCACTTTTTCAATCAGGATGTGTTCTGTTAAAATGTAAAATTTTAGTTACGTCTATCTCAATATCTGTTGTTGCATTTTCAGGTATTGGCTTCGGAATAGACGGTTTGTTTAGGTCTTTGATCTTAGCTAGGCCAAGACAGGATGTTTGGTGAATTGTGTCATTTAAAAACATCATTTGTTCTGGTATCATGCAGGTTCTGAATAGTGCTTCTAGGCCTTGTACCTGCCAATCTTTTGTACCCCAAATGGTTTTTGTTTCAATGTTATTTTTCCAATAATCAAAACCAAATGTCATCATTTTTTCATAAAATGCTTCGGAATATATTAATTTAGTGTTTGTCAGCATTGTTTTCATTCCTGTTTTATCTAACAGTTTGTAATAAAATGTTTCTGCATCACTGGTGTTAAACCCTGAGAAGTATTTGAATTTCTCAAAGAATGTTTTAGAACTGCTTTTAGGTGGTGTAGCACAATGTTCCCATTGATTATACTTAAAAACATTTCTAGGCTGTGCAGATTTATGCAAATAATGATTGCCATAATGTGTATAACAGAACAACTGTTCATAACTAGACGAACCTTGTAAATAATCATATTCTGTGAATCTAGCTGACATTACTAAATCAGACATCATGTCATTAATACTGTTAAAGTCCCAATCATCAGAGAATGTACTAGGTTTTACAAAGTCACTTAAGGAAACCTTCAGTTGATGAGGATACTTCAGGATCTCGACCGGACCATAGATCTCATAGTCAGTTTTCTCCCATACTACCCCACCGGGTATTGGAATGGCTGTGACATTTACTGTTGACAGTTCTCTTTTCTTCACGTGGGATGATCTGTGTGGTTTGAGGACTAGGTTGATGTTCTGACTTGCTGTGTCCATTGAACTATATTTTCCCTCAATGAATTTTCCCAAACAAAGTACCATGATGAGCCAAAGCAGGAGGAAAAATACACCTAGACCGAACCAGAACTCTAACCAAGGGGAAATAAGGTAGATTTCCTTCAGTTGATGAAAGAGTTCCGTTGCTTTTTTTAAAAAAAAAAAAATTTTTCATTTCTGGCATCACTTCGGGGTTACTTTGATCCTCGGAAAAGTTGTCAAAGTCGATGAAATAACCAGAGGCAGTTCTGTCAATTGTTGGGATTGTTCTTTCAATCTGTCTTTCGGTAGCACTTTCTGATGCCACATTATTGTAGACTGGTCTTTCTTGACAAACTGTTTCCATCTGTGTCTCAAGAGGCACGAGTTCCATGGCATTATTGCATAGTCCTTCTCTGTGCACTGCAGGCTGATCGAATGTGATTAGTCTTTCAGTTTGAACCTCTTGGATTGTTGCAAGTTTGGGTATTCTGTTGTTTCTCGGGAGTCCACTGGGCCTACTGTTGATTATAGGCCACATGCTTGTGGTTTTACCAGGTCGATAGATACAACTCTGTTCTCCTTTTTACCAGAAAGGGGCGGTAGTACTACTTATCTTGTTCCGGTGACTGCCAAGACAGGTACTGCTTTTCTGTAAGAAGGCCCAAATTCCTTCTTCACCGCGATTTTTTCTCTGACTAGATCCCCAATCTTTGGAATCCAGACAGGCCTTGCTGGGGCTGTTGCTTGTGGTGCCTCATCAGTGGTATCTGGCTGTTGCTTTAACTTTATGTTGCTTAAGGATTTTATTGTTTCATTCAAGTCCTGTAAAACAGCCAAACGATCTTTGATGTCAAAGTCTGTTTTCTTATCTTGTACCACTGATACTTGACTATCTAAGTCCTGAATTCTCATTCTAATTCCGAACAATAGTTTGTATGGGCTGAAACCTTTTAGAGAATTTCTTGGCAAGTTATTAAGACTGGTTTGGACACTTATTAAATGTTTGACCCACCCAGCGCCTGAACCTAATACCTTCGCTGTTATAGATCGCTTTATGTCCCGTTTTTTTCTTTCTACCACACTATTCCCTTCGGGGTGTGACGGACAAGAATACCGCAACCCAATTCCCATGCTGGCCATGGCCTCCTTATAAGCTCGAGAGCTAAAAGCAGGACCCTGGTCAGAATGGAACATGGCAATTGCGTATGTGCCGATAAAGACTCGCAATTCTTTCTTATAACCGTTCTGGCGTCAGCCGAGCGCTGGAGGCCACATTTTTTGAGTGTGTTTAGCCTTAATGATTAATAGGAGGCAGGATGGGGTGTAGACAGAGTTACGCTGTTTCTGATTGGTAGCCGGTAGCATAGTTCACTACTGCGATCCCTGTTGCAGTTTTCACAGTTGTTTGCATATATTTGGTGTTGTACGCTCATTCCCGGCCACCAGTATACTGATTGTAATTCAGTCAGGGACTCCTTGATCTTTCTGTGCCTAGGACCCAAACCCATGTGTGCGTCTGCTATCAAAAATATTCTCCTGTTCATGTTTGGAATTACCCTATCCCCCACTCCAGGGATTCGAGCAAAAGGAACGGAGTTTGCATCGATTACGTATGCTTAATTGAGTGGATAGTTCACGGGTAGTGTGGCACAGTCGCCTTTTACTGTCGTTTTTACTGCCAGCATGGTTTCCCCGTCTATGTATTTTTCTGCACGCTTTTTTGTGGCTATGGAAGCCGGTTTAGTTTCTTCCGCTATGGCGGTGTTAGCCAATGAACTCACTGTAACGTGAACGCCATCACGTTGAAGACTCTGTGCGTGTATCACGTGAGTCTTTCGTAGTTCTTTCTGAAAAAGAGCTACCTGTTTCCAGAGCAATTTATGCTTTATTGTGGCACCTGTGTCATCTTTGTAATCGTTTTCAATCCAGCTCTGCAGTTTATTTTGTAAGAGTTGACGCATAAATGAGAATCGCACACGATTAGTGTCGGGAATTCACGTTCTGCATTTTCAAGCGATATCTTTAAAGATCTGATTTCAGCTCTCTGAGCCGAACAGTTTCTTACTGATTCAGTTTTTGTTACTTTCAGTCTGAATTTACCGCACAGCCAACGACCTTTAACAATTGCACAGGCTGCATCGTAGGATTTTCTCTCTACGTTAAAATGCTGTACAAATCTATCTGTATAAATTATACAGGCGTACTGTGGGAGAGGCAGAAGTTCGATTGGCAGAGGATATTCTTCTTCATATTCTAAATCATTCAGTTCTTCGAATTGCGGGGCGAAATAGTATTTCACATCTTCCGCTCCAAGAGAATCTATACACTGTATCCATTTCGGATCCAGTGACACTGTAGGCAGGTTTACTGGGCTGAATAGCACCTCGAAGGCGGATTCCGCTGTGAGGATATTAATCCTTTTACCATGTGCTAATTCTCGTTCATTTGCTAATGCAATTTGCACTGCTTTCACAGTTCTTTCTGTGTGACTGAATGTTTTTCTGCTTGTGTGTATAAGTGAGATTTAATTGAAATTGGTACCTTTTCTCCCTCATTAGAGGTCAGATACGTGAATCCGCATCCTCCTGGGATGACTTTGATTACAAGATCGCGTGTGTTGTCACGTGTATCTAATTTTGTTTTTGCTAACATGTCTGTTTGCAGTGATCTCAAAATTTCTGTGTGTTTTTTGAGTCCAATTGATTTGTTTGAAATCAGGTTTTATTAGTTCGTAGAGAGGTTTAACCCTCTCTGCGTAATTTAGAATTTATGTTCTTCCGAAATTCAGAAAACCTAGTATGGATTGTAAATTCTTCAGCGTTTTTGGTGCTTGGAGTACAGCGCACTTCTCTAAGAAGTTGTCCGCTAGGCTTTTTCCTTCACTTGATAATTCGTATCCCAAAAATAATACTGTCAGATGGGCAATTCGAGACTTTTTAAAGTTGAATATGTAACCCTCTGCTGCGAACCCAAGTATAATGGTGTTCACTCTTTTCAAGTGAGTATCCAAGTCGTCGTCTGTGAGATAGATATCATCTACGTAAGATAATGCCTCATCATCATATATTTGTAGTAACTCTGTTACCCTAGCTGAGAATAATCCTGGGCTGTTCTTGAACCCATGTGGGAGCCTACAGAAATTTTTCTGAGACCCCATTACGGAGAAAGCGGTCAAATACCTGCTTTCTGGTGCAATGTTTTGACAAAAGAAACCATTAGATATGTCTAATGTCGTTTTATATTTTTTTTCCTAACTATGTTGTTCATTAGTGCAGCACTATGCGAGTTTTGTACTGCAAAAGTTTTGCAACATGCATTAAGGTGTCTGTAGTCCAAAACTAGACGATTGTTCATTTGAGAGGTGCATGTTTCAATCACCCCCTGGTATTCAAGTTGATCTAAGATCTCCCTGACTTGTTTTTCAGCTTCTTGCTTAATGGGATACTGCCGTTGGGCAGTTGGTTCACTTTTTAACTGGATTTTGTGAGGAGGTGAGTCCTCATCCCATCCTACATGATTTTTATATAATGCCAGTGCCTGGGCTACTGCCCATTTCCTTGCATATGTATATTTTTTGTGAATCGGAATGTGATTCGAGAAGGCAGGCATAATCATTTCTTCGCCACGAGGGCACTCCCTGACAAACTCTGGTGGCCAATCCTTTTCAGCTAACAGAATATCATAGCCTTTTGAGAGTTTATCCCAAAATAGACCCCTTATTTTCCTAGTCTTATCACCCTCTATACGCAATGTTATTTCGTATATCTTATGGGGCTCGCTAAGTCTGGTGTCGGCAGTTTCAACCTGAATGTATTCATTCGTGTTCACTGTCTCCAGATGACTCATCAAGATCTTGCGGGCTATACTGATTTCTGCTGCACTGTCTAACATTGTCTGTGCCCACTCCCCGTTTTTCAACTGTGTCCTCAGTATTCTCGGCATGGTTGATTACTCTAATACTGGCTACCTTCTTTTTTGGAAATTGAGATTTTTTACTCTGAGCAGGTTCCTTGTCTTTGGACTTGGCGTGCTCTTCTGGGTATGACCGTCCTCTTCTTTCCGATTTCTGCGAAAAAGATCGAGAGGGACGTGTATCAATACTTTGATATCTATCAGGTTTTTTCAAATTATCCCTATTTCTAAGGTTGTATATTTTCTCAGAGGGCTCCCTCTGGGGAGACTGGTGTTCTCGAGTCGGAGTTCTTTCCCTCCGTCGAGGAGACCTTCCTCTGGGCTGGAAAACTTTTTCTTTGGGAGTGGATTGTTTATTTCCATCCCAGCTCTTTTTAGGAGTATTTGAATTATTTTTAATAAATAATTTTTCAGGATTTTCGAGCAGTTGGGGCTTTACTGGTTTCCCACCCAAGCTGTCTCTACCTAATTCTTCATAGCATTTCTCTATGATTCTGGCAAGCTCAACTGGCTGATCTGTTATATCTGTTTCCTTCAACTTCTGGCGGATCGCCACAGATGCTGCTTCTCCCTTTATATTGGCTAATAATATAGCCGAGACCTGTTTGAAGTCTTTCAGTAATTTCATACCAAGATTAAAGCAGGTTCTGGACCGTATTCATTTTGAATCTGTCTTAGTACATCAGGTATTACCGCCATAGACGGAACACCATGTGTTTTTGTGTAAATGGAAGCAAAGACTGTACCCCAAGTGTCACAGTCCTCCACGTGTGGTGCGATTCCCATAGGAAGGCAGATGGTCAAGATTCTGTGTTTCTCGATAGGGGTAGTATCCGGAAATACTGCCTCTATTTGAGTGATTTTTTTGTGCTAACCAGAAAGGAATTTGTTCCCGTTTTACAGGTGTTTTATCAAGACATGACTGTATTTTCTGTGGAGTAATTTTATTAGTGTTCCCCTGATGAGGGGTCAGCTGTGGTACATTAACAGCTGGTTGGACTGTTGCAGTCCGCATTACATATTGGACTAATTGCCTATGTATTTTAATAAGTGTTTCTAGCTGTACTAACAGCTCTTCTTTTGACATTTTTGCAATGTCCGGATGTGGTGTGTAGCTGGCTAGAACCGGCCACGTTGCTCCTGGTCTACCTAGTGGACCGAGCCTGGTAATATGATCATTATGTTTTAGGGCGCCATTAAACCAGAGCAGGTGCTCTTGGAATTTTTGTGGGATTTCAGTCTCCTCGAAAGGAGCGTACTCATCCGGTGGTTTCTCTATTTTGTAATAGTGAAACTCTTTTGTTCTAGCGTTTGCCGCTGGAAAGTTTATCCATGAATAGAATACCTCTGTCTGCCGATATTCGTGTGCCTCTATCACGAAAATTACTGTACCACCTTGGGGTGTCAGTCCATTTTCTTTAAGTTTTAAAGTTATAGATTTTCTTAAATGTGCCGGGATGATAATTGCACCCGGTTCAGTAGTCCCGTCGGGACCCTGCTGAGTCGCATCTGCTGCGGCCTCAGTGGTTCCGTTTTCTCCTGGCATTGTATAAATGCAAGGTTTGCAGAGCAGGTCTCCAAGGAGACAAAGATTAGGTGCACAATATTTTGGAACACTGTATCCTTCAACGTTGAATAAACCAGAGCTTTACATAGGAATCTCTTCCTACTGAGTTCGGGCGGATTTTAAGCTTTCACCCACTCCAGACGTCTATTGGAGTATTTACGGGAGAAAGGGGTCTGTGTGAAAAATGCACGACTGAGTTACTCTAACGTCTTGCGTTAGTTTATCGCCTTACCAAACGTTGGGCGCCATGTAGTGTAGTTCCTATTTTCCCAATAGGCCCTGCGCATTGGAATAACATAAACAGTAGTATCGGCGTAGAAGTGCGGATCTTCCAGGCCTCTACTGACTATGCTAAACTTAATTGGTTCAGAGGTCACTGGAAACTTTCTTGACTGAATAGGAAGTGATCAGCTTCCCTGGCACAGCCAAGAAGGGATTCAGTTTTCCAACAACCGTGCAACATGACAACTTTGCTCCTCAGATCAAGAGTCAATCTCTAGGGTCGTGTGAACAATAGACAGTTATTTTACTCAGTCAGTGGTCGTGCAGTTTACTTTCACAATATGTAGAGAATAGAGAGACGGGCGTTTTCAATAAAGGGTAACATTTATTGGACAGTCTTTCTTCTCGTACAAGAGAAATGAATTGCCACAATTGCAAGACTTGTTATTATAAAAAGTACGTACAATAAGATGCGTATTGCGAAATAATACTGTAAAAGCATTGATATGGTTTCTTAGCCATACAATGGTTTAAAATGAATAAAACATATATACATTCATATATACATTAGGCTAAAATACTCAACTGGTGCTTCTAACTACGCCTACCCCAGTGTACCTGACCTAAGCCTAATACTTGGGAGGGGAGTAAGTAAGTAGCTTTAAGTTAAGTTGGTTTTGCCAAGGTTTGCTTCAAGAATTCTCTCTAAGGGTTTAGTCAACACCATACCTCTGGAATAGAATGATGGAGGTCTGGTGTCTCCTTCAGGGGGTCGATATCCCAGTTACCCGCAAGGGTAACCTGGAAACGCCGGAGCTGGATTTCTCTGCAGGAGAAAGGACAGCGTCTCTCTCAGCGCGTCGAGGAGGAGGAGGAGGGGCAGCGTCCGCGGGCAGCTTGCATCTGCTGGGCTCTTGCAGGGGGACGCCTGTTCAGCTCCTAAGTTCACCACACCATCGTTCGCTAGTTAGCAGCGATAGCAGTAGCGATAGCAGCTATGGTATCATCAGCATAACAGCAACTTCAGCAGCAGCGAGACAGCGTTTGCTTAAGGCAACGTTGGTAATATTTATACCTGAAAGGTGCCTTGTTTGACGTAAGTTTTTGGACATAAGACGTCAATAAAGATGTCACTAGGAAGTGATCGTCTATCAGTGCTCATTAGAGTTCTATTACTAATCAAAACACAGCAAGCGGGGATTTCCAGGTTGCTGAGTTTTTATCTTGTTGAATAACTCGGAATGTTAATCTAGGAATCTTAGATAGTAACTTCTGCTATGTCATTGCACTAATTGGTTGCAAAGGAAGTGGCAGAGAAAGCGATTCTGAAATGTGGCTCTGTTCATGTGAGGCCAAAGACGAGTTTCTGAATATTGCATTTGATCGGTTATACCAATATAGGGAATAAATGGATTTATAGCCGTATAGGGGCATAAGGTCACAGTATCGATCAGGGTCCTAGATTAGAACGTAACACTACACTGCTCAGGAGTATTGATCAGGGCTGGCAGGGCATGCTACACTGCACAGGAGTGTTAATCGGGGGCTGGCAGGGCATGTTACACTGCGCAGGAGTATTGATCGGGGCTGGCAGGGCATGCTGCACTGCGCAGGAGTGTTAATTGGGGGCTGGCAGGGCATGCTGCACTGTGCACGAGCATCAATCAGGGGATAGTAGGGCATGCTACTCTGTGCAGGAGTATTAATCGGGGCTGGCAGGGCATGCTACACTGCGAAGGAGGGTTATCGGGGGCTTGCAGGGCATGCTGCACTGTGCACGAGCATCAATCAGGGGATAGATGTGCAGGAGTATTAATCGGGGCTGGCAGGGCATGCTACACTGAGCAGGAGGGTTATTCAAGGGCTCTACGGGAATTCTACACTGAGCTGAGGGTTAATCGGGGGCTAGCAGGGCATGCTACACCGCGCAGGAGGGTTAATCGGGGCTGGCAGGGCATGCTGCACAGCGCAGGAGCATCAATCATGGGCTGGCAGGGAATGCTGCAATGCGCAGGAGGGTTAATCGGGGCTAGAAGGTCATGCTACACCACTCACGAGCATTGATCAGGGGCTGGCAGGGTATGCTACACTCCGCAAGAGTGTTAATCGGTGGCTAGCAGGGCATGCTACACCATGCACGAGCATTGATCAGGGGCTAGCAGGGCATGCTACACTGAGCAGGAGGGTTAATCGGGGGCTAGCAGGGCATGCTACACTGTGCAGGAGGGTTAATCAGGGTCTGGCAGGGCATTCTTTACTGTGCACGAGTATTAATCAGGGGCTAACGGCATGCTGCAGTATGCACAGGCATTAATCAGGGGCTACCAAGGCATGCTAAACTGCGTGGGCGTTAATTAGGGCTAGCAGGGCATGCAGTACTGTGCACAAGCATTAAGCAGGGGCAAGCAGGGCATGATGCACTGTGCACGAGTGTTAATCAGGGGCTAGCAGAGCATGCTGCATTGCGTACAAGTGTTAATCGGGGGTTAGCAGGGCATGCTGTCCTGCACATGGGCATTAATCAGGGGCTAGTAAGGCATACTACACTGCACAAGCGTTAGTCCAGGGCTAACAGCGCATGCAGTACTGCGCACGATCATTAACCAGGGGCGAACAGCGTATGCTGCACTGCACACCAGTATTAATCGGGGGCTTGCAGGGTATGCTACACCGCGCAAGAGGGTTAATTGTGGCTGGCAGGGTATGGTGCACAGCGCAGGAGCATCAATCATGGGCTGGCAGGGCATGCTACACTGCGCAGGAGTGTTAATCGGGGCTAGCAGGGCATGCTGCACTGCGCAGGAGGGTTAATCGGGGGCTAGAAGGGCATGCTACACCACGCACTAGCATTGATCAGGTGCTGGCAGGGCATGCTACACTGCGCAGGAGTGTTAATCAGGGGCTAGCATGGCATACTACTCCACCCATGAGCATTGATCAGGGGCTAGCACGGCACGCTACACTGAGCAGGAGGGTTAATCGGGGGCTAGCAGGGCATGCTACACTGTGCAAGAGGGTTAATCGGGGGCTGGCAGGGCATGCTGCGCAGCACAGGAGCATCAATCATGGGCTGGCTGGGCATGCTACACTGTGCAAGAGTGTTAATCGGGGCTAGCAGGGCATGCTCCACTGCGCAGGAGGGCTAATTGGGGGCTAGCAGGGCATGCTATACTGCTCAGGAGTTGTAATCGGGGGCGAGCAGGGCATGCTGCACTGCGCAGGAGTGTGAATCGGGGGCTAGCAGGGCATTCTGTACTGTGCACGAGTATTATTCAGGGGCTAACGGCATGCTGCACTATGCACAGGCATTAATCATTAATCAGGGGCTACCAAGGCATGCTAAACTGCGTGAGCGTTAATCTAGGGCTAGCAGGGCATGCTGTCCTGCACATGGGCATTAATCAGGGGCTAGTAAGGCATACTACACTGCACAAGCGTTAGTCCAGGGCTAACAGGGCATGCAGTACTGAGCACGATCATTAACCAGGGGCGAACAGGGTATGCTGCACTGCACACCAGTATTAATCGGGGGCTAGCAGGGCATGCTGCACTGCGCAGGAGTGTTAATCGGAGGCTAGCAGGGCATGCTGCACTGTGCAGGAGTGTTAATTGGGGGCTGGCAGGGCATACTACACTGCGCAGGTGTGTTAATCGGGGGCTAGCAGGGCATTCTGTACTGTGCACGAGTATTATTCAGGGGCTAACGGCATGCTGCACTATGCACAGGCATTAATCAGGGGCTGCCAAGGCATGCTAAACTGCGTGAGCGTTAATCTAGGGCTAGCAGGGCATGCGGTACTGTGCACGAGCATTAAGCAGGGGCAAGCAGGGCATGATGCACTGTGCACAAGTGTTAATCAGGGGCTAGCAGAGCATGCTGCATTGCGCACAAGTGTTAATCGGGGGCTAGCAGGGCATGCAGTCCTGAACATGGGCATTAATCAGGGGCTAGTAAGGCATACCACACTGCACAAGCGTTAGTCCAGGGCTAACAGGGCATGCAGTACTGCGCACGATCATTAACCAGGGGTGAACAGGGTATGCTGCACTGCACACCAGTATTAATCGGGGGCTAGCAGCGCATGCTGCACTGCGCAGGAGTGTTAATCGGAGGCTAGCAGGGTATGCTGCACTGTGTAGGAGTGTTAATTGGGGGCTGGCAGGGCATGCTACACTGCGCAGGAGTATTGATCGGGGATGGCAGGGCATGTTACACTGTGCAGGAGGGTTAATCGGGGGCTGGCAGGGCATGCTACACTGAGCAGGAGGGTTAATCGGGGGCTAGCAGGGCATGTTACACTGTGCAGGAGGGTTAATCGGGGGCTGGCAGGGCATGCTGCGCAGCACAGGAGCATCAATCATGGGCTAGCTGGGCATGCTACACTGTGTAAGAGTGTTAATCGGGGGCAAGCAGGGCATGCTGCATTGCCCAGGAGGGTTAATTGGGGGCTAGCAGGGCATGCTATACTGCTCAGGAGTGTTAATCGGGGGCTAGCAGGGCATTCTGTACTGTGCATGAATATTATTCAGGGGCTAACAGCATGCTGCACTATGCACAGGCATTAATCAGGGGCTACCAAGGCATGCTAAACTGCGTGAGCGTTAATCTAGGGCTAGCAGGGCATGCGGTACTGTGCACGAGCATTAAACAGGGGCAAGCAGGGCATGATGCACTGTGCACGAGTGTTAATCAGGGGCTAGCAGAGCATGCTGCATTGCGCACAAGTGTTAATCGGGGCCTAGGAGGGCATGCTGTCCTGCACATTGGCATTAATCAGGGGCTAGTAAGGCATACTACACTGCACAAGCGTTAGTCCAGGGCTAACACGGCATGCAGTACTATACATGATCATTAACCAGGGGCGAACAGGGTATGCTGCCCTGCACACCAGTATTAATCGGGTGCTAGCAGGGCATGCTGTACTGCGCAGGAGTGTTAATCGGAGGCTAGCAGGGCATGCTGCACTGTGCAGAAGTGTTATTTGGGGGCTGGCAGGGCATGATACACTGTGCAAGAGTGTTAATCAGGGGCTGGCAGGGCATTCTGTACTGTGCACGAGTATTATTCAGGGGCTAATGGTATGCTGCACTATGCACAGGCATTAATCAGGGGCTACCAAGGCATGCTAAACTGCGTGGGCGTTAATTAGGGCTAGCAGGGCATGCAGTTCTGTGCACGAGCATTAAGCAGGGGCAAGCAGGGCATGATGCACTGTGCACGAGTGTTAATCAGGGGCTAGCAGAGCATGCTGCATTGCGTACAAGTGTTAATCGGGGGTTAGCAGGGCATGCTGTCCTGCACATGGGCATTAATCAGGGGCTAGTAAGGCATACTACACTGCACAAGCGTTAGTCCAGGGCTAACAGCGCATGCAGTACTGCGCACGATCATTAACCAGGGGCGAACAGCGTATGCTGCACTGCACACCAGTATTAATCGGGGGCTAGCAGGGTATGCTACACCGCGCAAGAGGGTTAATCGGGGCTGGCAGGGTATGGTGCACAGCGCAGGAGCATCAATCATGGGCTGGCAGGGCATGCTACACTGCGCAGGAGTGTTAATCGGGGCTAGTAGGGCATGCTACACCACGCACTAGCATTGATCAGGTGCTGGCAGGGCATGCTACACTGCGCAGGAGTGTTAATCAGGGGCTAGCATGGCATATTACTCCACCCATGAGCATTGATCAGGGGCTAGCACGGCACGCTACACTGAGCAGGAGGGTTAATCGGGGGCTAGCAGGGCATGCTACACTGTGCAAGAGGGTTAATCGGGGGCTGGCAGGGCATGCTGCGCAGCACAGGAGCATCAATCATGGGCTGGCTGGGCATGCTACACTGTGCAAGAGTGTTGATCGGGGCTAGCAGGGCATGCTCCACTGCGCAGGAGGGCTAATTGGGGGCTAGCAGGGCATGCTATACTGCTCAGGAGTTGTAATCGGGGGCTAGCAGGGCATGCTGCACTGCGCAGGAGTGTGAATCGGGGGCTAGCAGGGCATTCTGTACTGTGCACGAGTATTATTCAGGGGCTAACGGCATGCTGCACTATGCACAGGCATTAATCAGGGGCTACCAAGGCATGCTAAACTGCGTGAGCGTTAATCTAGGGCTAGCAGGGCATGCTGTCCTGCACATGGGCATTAATCAGGGGCTAGTAAGGCATACTACACTGCACAAGCGTTAGTCCAGGGCTAACAGGGCATGCAGTACTGAGCACGATCATTAACCAGGGGCGAACAGGGTATGCTGCACTGCACACCAGTATTAATCGGGGGCTAGCAGGGCATGCTGCACTGCGCAGGAGTGTTAATCGGAGGCTAGCAGGGCATGCTGCACTGTGCAGGAGTGTTAATTGGGGGCTGGCAGGGCATACTACACTGCGCAGGTGTGTTAATCGGGGGCTAGCAGGGCATTCTGTACTGTGCACAAGTATTATTCAGGGGCTAACGGCATGCTGCACTATGCACAGGCATTAATCAGGGGCTACCAAGGCATGCTAAACTGCGTGAGCGTTAATCTAGGGCTAGCAGGGCATGCGGTACTGTGCACGAGCATTAAGCAGGGGCAAGCAGGGCATGATGCACTGTGGACAAGTGTTAATCAGGGGCTAGCAGAGCATGCTGCATTGCGCACAAGTGTTAATCGGGGGCTAGCAGGGCATGCAGTCCTGAACATGGGCATTAATCAGGGGCTAGTAAGGCATACTACACTGCACAAGCGTTAGTCCAGGGCTAACAGGGCATGCAGTACTGCGCACAATCATTAACCAGGGGTGAACAGGGTATGCTGCACTGCACACCAGTATTAATCGGGGGCTAGCAGCGCATGCTGCACTGTGCAGGAGTGGTAATCGGAGGCTAGCAGGGTATGCTGCACTGTGTAGGAGTGTTAATTGGGGGCTGGCAGGGCATGCTACACTGCGCAGGAGTATTGATCGGGGCTGGCAGGGGCATGCTACACTGATACAGGAGTGTTAGTCAGTGGCTAGCAGGGCACGCTACACTGAGCAGGAGGGTTAATCGGGGGCTAGCAGGGCATGTTACACTGTGCAGGAGGGTTGATCGGGGGCTGGCAGGGCATGCTGCGCAGCACAGGAGCATCAATCATGGGCTAGCTGGGCATGCTACACTGTGTAAGAGTGTTAATCGGGGGCTAGCAGGGCATGCTGCATTGCCCAGGAGGGTTAATTGGGGGCTAGCAGGGCATGCTATACTGCTCAGGAGTGTTAATCGGGGGCTAGCAGGGCATTCTGTACTGTGCATGAATATTATTCAGGGGCTAACAGCATGCTGCACTATGCACAGGCATTAATCAGGGGCTACCAAGGCATGCTAAACTGCGTGAGCGTTAATCTAGGGCTAGCAGGGCATGCTGTCCTGCACATGGGCATTAATCAGGGGCTAGTAAGGCATACTACACTGCACAAGCGTTAGTCCAGGGCTAACAGGGCATGCAGTACTGAGCACGATCATTAACCAGGGGCGAACAGGGTATGCTGCACTGCACACCAGTATTAATCGGGGGCTAGCAGGGCATGCTGCACTGCGCAGGAGTGTTAATCGGAGGCTAGCAGGGCATGCTGCACTGTGCAGGAGTGTTAATTGGGGGCTGGCAGGGCATACTACACTGCGCAGGTGTGTTAATCGGGGGCTAGCAGGGCATTCTGTACTGTGCACAAGTATTATTCAGGGGCTAACGGCATGCTGCACTATGCACAGGCATTAATCAGGGGCTACCAAGGCATGCTAAACTGCGTGAGCGTTAATCTAGGGCTAGCAGGGCATGCGGTACTGTGCACGAGCATTAAGCAGGGGCAAGCAGGGCATGATGCACTGTGGACAAGTGTTAATCAGGGGCTAGCAGAGCATGCTGCATTGCGCACAAGTGTTAATCGGGGGCTAGCAGGGCATGCAGTCCTGAACATGGGCATTAATCAGGGGCTAGTAAGGCATACTACACTGCACAAGCGTTAGTCCAGGGCTAACAGGGCATGCAGTACTGCGCACGATCATTAACCAGGGGTGAACAGGGTATGCTGCACTGCACACCAGTATTAATCGGGGGCTAGCAGCGCATGCTGCACTGCGCAGGAGTGTTAATCGGAGGCTAGCAGGGTATGCTGCACTGTGTAGGAGTGTTAATTGGGGGCTGGCAGGGCATGCTACACTGCGCAGGAGTATTGATCGGGGCTGGCAGGGCATGCTACACTGATACAGGAGTGTTAGTCAGTGGCTAGCAGGGCACGCTACACTGAGCAGGAGGGTTAATCGGGGGCTAGCAGGGCATGTTACACTGTGCAGGAGGGTTGATCGGGGGCTGGCAGGGCATGCTGCGCAGCACAGGAGCATCAATCATGGGCTAGCTGGGCATGCTACACTGTGTAAGAGTGTTAATCGGGGGCTAGCAGGGCATGCTGCATTGCCCAGGAGGGTTAATTGGGGGCTAGCAGGGCATGCTATACTGCTCAGGAGTGTTAATCGGGGGCTAGCAGGGCATTCTGTACTGTGCATGAATATTATTCAGGGGCTAACAGCATGCTGCACTATGCACAGGCATTAATCAGGGGCTACCAAGGCATGCTAAACTGCGTGAGCGTTAATCTAGGGCTAGCAGGGCATGCGGTACTGTGCACGAGCATTAAGCAGGGGCAAGCAGGGCATGATGCACTGTGCACGAGTGTTAATCAGGGGCTAGCAGAGCATGCTGCATTGCGCACAAGTGTTAATCGGGGGCTAGGAGGGCATGCTGTCCTGCACATTGGCATTAATCAGGGGCTAGTAAGGCATACTACACTGCACAAGCGTTAGTCCAGGGCTAACAGGGCATGCAGTACTATGCATGATCATTAACCAGGGGCGAACAGGGTATGCTGCCCTGCACACCAGTATTAATCGGGTTCTAGCAGGGCATGCTGTACTGCGCAGGAGTGTTAATTGGAGGCTAGCAGGGCATGCTGCACTGTGCAGAAGTGTTATTTGGGGGCTGGCAGGGCATGATACACTGTGCAGGAGTGTTAATCGGGGGCTAGCAGGGCATTCTGTACTGTGCACGAGTATTATTCAGGGGCTAATGGTATGATGCACTATGCACAGGCATTAATCAGGGGCTACCAAGGCATGCTAAACTGTGTGAGCGTTAATCTAGGGCTAGCAGGGCATGCAGTACTGTGCACGAGCATTAAGCAGGGGCAAGCAGGGCATGATGCACTGTGCACAAGTGTTAATTAGGGGCTAGCAGAGCAGGGCATGCTACACTGCGCAGGAGGGTTAATCGGAGGCTAGCATGGCATGCTGCACTGCACACCAGTATTAATCGGGGGCTAGCAGGGAATGCTGCACTGCGCAGGAGTGTTAATCGGAGGCTAGCAGGGCATGCTGCACTGTGCAGGAGTGTTAATTGTGGGCTGGCAGGGCAGGGAATGCTACACTGCGCAGGAGTGTTAATCGGGGCTGGCAGGGCATGCTGCACTGTGCACGAGCATCAATCAGGGGATAGTAAGGCATGCTACACTGCGCAGGAGTATTAATCGGGGATGGCAGGGCATGCTACACTGCTCAGGAGTGTTAATCGGGGGCTGGCAGGGCATGCTACACTGCGCAGGAGGGTTAATCGGAGACTAGCATGGCATGCTGCACTGCTCAGGAGTATTGATAGGGGCTGGCAGGGCATGCTACACTGCGAAGGAGGGTTAATCGGGGGCTAGCAGGGCATGCTACACTGAGCAGGAGGGTTAATCGGGGGCTAGCAGGGCAATCTACACTGAGCAGGAGGGTTAATCCGGGGCTGGCAGGGCATGCTACACCGCGCAGGAGGGTTAATCGGGGCTGGCAGGGCATGCTGCACAGCGCAGGAGCATCAATATTGGGCTGGCAGGGCATGCTACACTGCGCAGGAGTGTTAAACGGGGCTATCAGGGCATGCTGAACTGCCCAGGAGCGTTAATATGGGGCTAGAAGGGCATGCTACACCATGCACGAGCATTGATCAGGGGCTGGCATGGCATGCTACAATGCGCAGGAGTGTTAATCGGGGGCTAGCAGGGCATGCTACACCATGCACGAGCATTGATCAGGGGCTAGCAGGGCATGCTACACTGAGCAGGAGGGTTATTCGGGGGCTATCAGGGCATGCTACACCATGCAGGAGGGTTAATCGGGGGCTGGCAGGGCATGCTGCACAGTGCAGGAGCATCAATCATGGGCTGGCAGGGCATGCTACACTGTGCAGGAGTGTTAATCAGGGGTTAGCAGGGCATGCTGCACTGCACAGGAGGGTTAATACGGGGCTAGCAGGGCATGCTACACTGCACAGGAGGATTGATCGGGGCTGGCAGGGCATGCTACACTGCACAGGAGTGTTAATCGGGGGCTGGCAGGCTATGCTACACTGTGCAGGAGTATCGATTGGGGCTGGCAGGGCATGCTACACTGCACAAGCGTTAGTCCAGGGCTAACAGGGCATGCAGTACTATGCATGATCATTAACCAGGGGCGAACAGGGTATGCTGGCCTGCACACCAGTATTAATCGGGTGCTAGCAGGGCATGCTGTACTGCGCAGGAGTGTTAATCGGAGGCTAGCAGGGCATGCTGCACTGTGCAGAAGTGTTATTTGGGGGCTGGCAGGGCATGATACACTGCGCAGGAGTGTTAATCGGGGGCTAGCAGGGCATTCTGTACTGTGCACGAGTATTATTCAGGGGCTAATGGTATGATGCACTATGCACAGGCATTAATCAGGGGCTACCAAGGCATGCTAAACTGTGTGAGCATTAATCTAGGGCTAGCAGGGCATGCGGTACTGTGCACGAGCATTAAGCAGGGACAAGCAGGGCATGATGCACTGTGCACGAGTGTTAATTAGGGGCTAGCAGAGCAGGGCATGCTACACTGCGCAGGAGGGTTAATCGGAGGCTAGCATGGCATGCTGCACTGCACACCAGTATTAATCGGGTGCTAGCAGGGAATGCTGCACTGCGCAGGAGTATTAATCGGAGGCTAGCAGGGCATGCTGCACTGTGCAGGAGTGTTAATTGTGGGCTGGCAGGGCAGGGCATGCTACACTGCGCAGGAGTGTTAATCGGGGGCTGGCAGGGCATGCTGCACTGTGCACGAGCATCAATCAGGGGATAATAAGGCATGCTACACTGCGCAGGAGTATTAATCGGTGCTGGCAGGGCATGCTACACTGCTCAGGAGTGGTAATCGGGGGCTGGCAGGGCATGCTACACTGCGCAGGAGGGTTAATCGGAGGCTAGCATGGCATGCTGCACTTCTCAGGAGTATTGATCGGGGCTGGCAGGGCATGCTACACTGCGAAGGAGGGTTAATCGGGGGCTAGCAGGGCATGCTACACTGAGCAGGAGGGTTAATCGGGGGCTAGCAGGGCAATCTACGCTGAGCAGGAGGGTTAATCCGGGGCTGGCAGGGCATGCTACACAGCACAGGAGCATCAATAATGGGCTGGCAGGGCATGCTACACTGCGCAGGAGTGTTAATCGGGGCTATCAGGGCCTGCTGAACTGCCCAGGACGGTTAATATGGGGCTAGAAGGGCATGCTACACCATGCACGAGCATTGATCAGGGGCTGGCATGGCATGCTACACTGCGCAGGAGTGTTAATCGGGGGCTAGCAGGGCATGCTACACCATGCACGAGCATTGATCAGGGGCTAGCAGGGCATGCTACACTGAGCAGGAGGGTTAATCGGGGGCTATCAGGGCATGCTACACCGTGCAGGACGGTTAATCGGGGGCTGGCAGGGCATGCTGCACAGTGCAGGAGCATCAATCATGGGCTGGCAGGGCATGCTACACTGTGCAGGAGTGTTAATCAGGGGCTAGCAGGGCATGCTGCACTGCACAGGAGGGTTAATACGGGGCTAGCAGGGCATGCTACACTGCACAGGAGGATTGATCGGGGCTGGCAGGGCATGCTACACTGCACAGGAGTGTTAATCGGGGGCTGGCAGGCTATGCTACACTGTGCAGGAGTATTGATTGGGGCTGGCAGGGCATGCTACACTGCGCAGGAGTGTTAATCGGGGGCTGGCAGGGCATGCTGCACTTTGCAGGAGGGTTAATACGGGGCTAGCAGGGCATGCTACACTGAGCAGGATGGTTAATCGGGGGTAGCAGGGCATGCTACATTGCGCAGGAGAGTTAATCAGGGGCTGGCAGGGCATGCTACACTGCTCAGAAGGGTTATTCGGGGGCTAGAAGGACATGCTAGACTGAGCAGGAGGGTTAATCAGTGGCTAGCAGGGCATGCTACACCGAGCAGGAGGGTTAATCAGGGGCTGGCAGGGCATGCTGCACAGCGCAGGAGCATCAATCATGGGCTGGCAGGGTATGCTACACTGCGCAGGAGTGTTAATCGGGAGCTAGCAGGGCATGCTGCACAGCGCAGGAGCATCAATCATGGGCTGGCAGGGCATGCTTACACTGCGCAGGAGTGTTAATTGGGGGCTAGCAGGGCATGCTGCACTGTGCAGGAGGGTTAATCGGGGGTTAGCAGGTCATGCTACACTGCGCAGGAGTGTTAATCGGGGGCTGGCAGGGCATGCTACATTGTGCAGGAGTGTTAATCGGGGGCTAGCAGGGCATGCTACACTGCGCAGGAGTGTTAATCGGGGGCTAGCAGGGCATGCTACACTGCGCGGGAGTGTTAATCGCGGCTGGCAGGGCATGCTACACTGCGCAGGATTATTGATCGGGCTGGCAGGGCATGGTACACTGCTCAGGAGTGTTAATCGGGAGCTGGCAGGGCATGCTGCACTGTGCACTAGAATCAAGCAGGGGATAGTAGGGCATGCTACACTGCGCAGGAGTATTGATCGGGGCTGGCAGGGCATACTACACTGCGCAGGAGTATTGATCGGGGCTGGCAGGGCATGCTAAATTGCGCAGGTGTGTTAATCGGGGCTGGCAGGGCTTGCTACACTGCGCAGGAGTTTTAATCCGGGGCTGGCAGGGCATGCTACACTGCGCAGGAGGGTTAATACGGGGCTAGCAGGGCATGCTACACTGCACAGGAGGATTGATCGGGGCTGGCAGGGCATGCTACACTGCACAGGAGTGTTAATCGGGGGCTGGCAGGCTATGCTACACTGTGCAGGAGTATTGATTGGGGCTGGCAGGGCATGCTACACTTCGCAGGAAGGTCAATCGGGGACTAGCTGGGCCTGCTGCACTGCGCAGGAGGGTTAATCGGGGGCTAGCAGGGCATGCTACACTGCGCAGGAGGGTTAATCCGGGCCCAGCAGGGCATGCTACACTGCGCAGGAGGGTTAATACGGGGCTGGCAGGGCATGCTACACCGTGCAGGAGTGTTAATCGGGGCTGGCAGGTAATGCTGCACAGCGCAGGAACATCAATCATGGGCTGGCAGGCCATGCTACACTGCGCAGGAGTGTTAATCGGGGGCTGACAGGGCATGCTGCACTGCGCAGGAGCGTTAATCGGGGGCTAGCAGGGCCTGCTGCACTTCGCAGTGAGGTTCCGTGACGGTTCCGTGACGGTTCCGTGACAACTTGAACCCGTGTTTTCAAGTTTGTCGGAAATACATAAAAATGGTATCAGTGAACCGCAAATGATCCATTTAGTATATCCTAGTGTTTTCGCTACGCTACGAGCAAGAGCACTCCTTCCACTGACACATTTCTGATATACACACGGCATCCATCTTAGATCATGGCCGCCATTTTGTGTTTCCTTGCCCTCACATATGCAATAGCCTCTGATCACTTCATTCACTCCACTTTGATTAAGGACACGTAGCCTTAGCCGGAGATTCACCTCTTACGTGACACGTGCACCTTAAACCAGATCACGCTGTAGCTGCATGACTCGACAAAGGCTGCCTCCTCTACCCGAGGCCAGCCCACCTGAACTGGTTTTCCTGTCCATTGTACCTGATCATGATTAGGCGGCCGAAGCCGGTAGCCTTGCCCATTTACAACCCACAAACATCTCTTATCCCGCTTTTCTATCTTCTGCACCTGGCTCTGCTCCTTTCCTTCTGGGCCTTTATTAGGGGGAGGTAACGAACTTTATGATGAGGCGGTCCGGCTCTTGAATGCAATATTGACAAGGGATTGTGATGGACTGATGGGAACCCCTCTTCGTGATGTTTGGTATCAGATATTATCGACAGTTCCTGTGTAACGCCAAATATTTATTGTTTAGAGACACAAAAGGTTTGGGAATGTACCGACATGTGAAATATTTGCCTAGAGCACAATTTTTGGTATATAAGGAGCAACCCACTTTGTACAAATCGAACAGTCTCCTGGTTTCTGCCCGTGTGTAGATTCTGTGACTTCTGTGTCCCTGCAGTAATAAACCTTTGGTCTTTGACGCCACCATCGAGAAGCCCGTGTTTCTGTTCATTTGTGCACCAAGGCAGGTGGAACTCCGGGGTCTTTGGGTGTTGTACCCTGACACCTCTGGACGGAACCAAAAAGTCCAGAACTCCAAGTGGCGCCCAACGTGGGGCGACGTCATTCGGTACCGGTCCAAAAGCCTGAAGAGTTCGAGAAGCTTCGTGTGAAGATTCCTGAGGGAGGCGCCCCACTTCATCGATCCCGGCATATCGCAAAAGTGGCCCTGAAGTTCTCTTCCACGAGGGTTCCCGTTCAGGACGGCTGCAGTGGGCCGTTGCCTTGACCGTCGCCCTGTCTTGGACCCGAAGTGGTGCAGTCCTTAGTACGGCGAAACGTGACGGGTTTCTCCTTGGTGACGTCTTCAGTGACTCAGTTAAGTATTTAGTGATAGCTAGCTGGTTATTTTTGTGAGGATTGTTAAAAATCCTTGATCGGTTCTTGGTTTGGTTTGGTTTTGTAAGATTATCTTTGGTTGTTCTAATTACGATAATCTATTTGGTTTAGTTTGGGTATCAATACATCAGTTCGTTTTTGGTAGGCCTAAGTTCTTGGTTCAAGTGCACAATTTGTTTCGTGTTTGTTTGTTTTGTGTTCCGGACTGAAAATGGTAAGTCGGAAAATGTTGTCTTGTTTTAGTTGCAACAGTGACTCACAATTAGAGGACTCTTGTCTGGTTCCTCCGATTGGGACTCCCCTTTATGATTTATACTGTAAGTATGGTGTGGGTCCTATAACTTATAATGAGATATGGGTCCGATATTGTAAGAAGGATGGTGTCCTTAGTTGGCCACTGCATGGTAGTTTTGAACAAGAGATTCTCGACAACTTAGAAGCGAAATTGTTTAGGAAGAAAGCCCGGCCGGCAATGTTTGACTCTTTTCGTTATTGGCGGAAAGAATCCAAACAAAGAGAAATGAAAAGGTTGAAGAAAGAGCAAAAAGAACAAGAAGAGTTAACTCTAGAGCAAGCGACTAAACAGTTGCAGGCTAACGAGTGTGAAAAGGCCATAGATGTAGCCATTAGAGAGCATAATTTGGCGATTGACAAGTGCTATCCTGCCTTGCCATCGAAAATGGCTAAGATACTGGAGGATTCTGAAAACGATCCTCTGTTGTCTTATCTGTTACGTTCGCCTCCACCGTACGCACAAGGTGCTACGGCTCCAACTTATACCGAATGTTCAATTGCCGGTTGCTGGACAACCTGGTGTTCCTGTTCCTCAGAATCAAGTTCCTATACTTCCTGTGGTGAATGTAAATGTTCCTACAGCTCCTCCTCTTCCCGCACTGCCAGCTCCTATACCTACCACTGTACCTACTGGTCCTCAAGCTATTTTCCTCGATACTCCTACTGTTTCGTCATCTATTCCTACCTCTACTGCATTCTCTATGTCTGCGAGTGTACTAACTCCACTTTCTGTTCGTCGAAGAATCACTGATTCTGTTACTAATATGCTGTCTCCTATATATAAAACCTTGATTAAGACTCCTACTCCTGACTCTGTTCAGAGACGGAGTCAGCTTCCAAGTACTGAGGAACGGGGAGTTTTAGACTCCACGGCTCTCAGATGGATTACGAAAGTTAGAAGATATAATACGAGAGATGTATTAGAGACATTTATGCAATGGGGAGAGCCAACGCAGCGATACGTCTTTGACGAGATGTGCTCGTTGTTACGTGAGGAAATAGAAGAAGACGATGTCGAATCAGATTTGGAAGATTTAATTAAGGTTCAAAAGGAGTTTGCTGCTGGAATGATAGTGGGTGAGAATATAAAGGAAGCGATGGAACTTATTTTGAGTTTTAGGAATGATCCATCTCTTCGTTCGCCGAGAGATTTTGAGAAAGGTAAAGTGAAGCTAAGTCGCCAATATCCAATGAGGGAGGTTCCTCCAATTTGGCGCGAAGCAGTACAACGTGATGATAATGCAGGTATTGCAGCTGCTCCAGCACAGTTCCAAAGAGTATGGATACATATTCCATGGAAGCGAGCAGAAGTATTAGCAGTGAAACAGGCTTTGCCAGATCCACGTAAGAATCCGGCAGGATATTACAAGGAATTGACACAGACAGTTGAGGCTTGTATAATGAACTTAGCCGACATTGATATGTTGTTTGGTAATGTAGTTCCGCAACCAGTGTGGGCTAAAATTCGTAGAGAGGATCATCAGGCTGCTTTAGGTGGTGATTGGGCAGCTATCACTGCAGCAGACGCTCAACAAATAGGTGGTGCGAAACCCGAACCTTTGATTGCTAATCTGCCAGGTAGAATAATTGATTTAATGAAGACTCTGATGCCAGCATTGCGTGTTAATTGGGATAAATTATCCGCATGCAAGCAGAAGAAAGACGAAAGTGTCTCCGACTTCTTCACGAGGTTCGAAGAGACTTTTGTAGATCATAGTGGTCAGGATATGAGCACTGAAGGAGGACAGAGATTGTTTGTCGATAAATTTGTGCATAATTTGTTACCTGAATTATGCAATAAATTGAAAGACTCAGAAAGTGCGTGGGCTGTATCTACGACAGCGCAAATACTTGCGACTGCCCAGTACTACGAAAATAGGGATAAAGAGGAAAAGGAGAAATCAGAGAGGAAAACGAAAGATTTAAAAACTAAAGTTCTTTTGCAGCAGGCGTATCCGCCTCGTACGAATCAGACTAATACGCAGCAAAACTCATATCAAAGGACAGATTATAATACATCAAGGCCTCAATATCAGTGGAATCAGTGTGCGTACTGTAAGAAAGAGGGTCACTATAAAAATGAATGTCCGATCTTAGCACAAAATAATGCAGCAGCAGCTCAGAGAGGTCGTGGTGGTTATGCGCAGAATTCTAGAGGTCGAGGACGAGGTGCTATGCCTCCGCAAACGAATGATCGTCCTTCTAATCACTTTGATCAACGAAATGTACCGGCAGCTCAACAGAATAGGTCTCAGCAATATCTTGTTGAGGATTATTGTGAAGTTGATGAGGGATTCCAACAGAATGGGTACTAGGACAGCCATGGACAGAGAGAGGGAGTAGTATCAGTTCCAGTGGATCAGAGTGGGCCTTATGTCGCAGTAGCAACATCAGGTGTAATCGAACCGTTTCTGTTGGATACTGGTGCCGCAAAAAGTTCTATCATGCATGCGAAACTCCCTGGCGCACCTTTGTCTGGCTCAACAAATGTTTCCGTAGGTTTTTCAGGCGCCCCTGTGTACAACCCGATATCCGGTCCTTTGTCTATTTCTGTTGGACCGTGTCAATTGAAAGCACCCCTGATTTTGACGACAGGTTGTAATGAAAATCTGCTTGGTTTAGATTTGTTAAAACGACTATATGCGACATTGTACTGTTCTCCGGAAGGAGTACAGCTTACTTTGGGTAAAAGACTCACCTCTCCGATGTACTTGTCAATGGACGCACTCCCGCCGGAGCTACGTTCACTCCCTGATTCTCTTTGGGCGACTGGTCCCAATGATGTAGGTCTACTAGAAATTCCACCGTATGTAGTAACTTTGAAAGCGAATGTGAAATTTCCAAGAATTCCTCAATATAAAATATCGAATGAAGGTGAGCGTGCACTCTTATTGATTGTGCAAGATTTGATTAAAAAAGGTGTGGTTGAAGAAACACGAGGAAATGTTTGTAATAGTCCTGTATTACCGATTTTGAAACGAACTGATCCTACAAAGCCTCCAGTCTATAGGTTTGTCATAGACCTTAGAGAAGTTAATAAGATTGTAATTCCGCAGTTTCCTGTAGTGCCAGACATTACTGCCTTGTTAACATTGATTCCTGCCACAGCTACGTGGTTCTCAGTTATAGACCTCAAGAATGCATTTTTCAGCATTCCGATAGCTGAAGAAAGTAGGGATATTTTTGGCTTCTGTTTAGGAGGTCGCAGTTTCAGATTTAAACGCGCTCCACAAGGCTACTGTGAGAGTCCATCTATTTACAGTCAAGCATTAAAAAGTCAGCTAGATTCTTTTGTCCTTCCTCCAGGTTCTGCCCTAGTACAGTACGTAGACGATCTTTTAGTGGCTGCCGATGACAAGGAGACTTGCAAAGCAGCTACAATTTCACTATTGCATCATTTGTCTAATTTGAATCATAAGGTGTCACCTTTCAAAATGCAATATTGCTGCCAAGAAGTAACCTACCTAGGTCACCTCTTATCAAAGGAGGGAAGGAAGTTGACCCCAGAGAGAATAAAAGCAATTACGCAGATGAGTGTTCCACGCACACAGAGGGAAGTACGTGCCTTTCTAGGTATTACCTCCTACTGTAGGCAATGGATCCCAAATTTTTCACTTTTAGCGAAGCCACTGGTAGCTTTGACTGGGAAAAATGTTCCGAGTCCGGTGCCATGGTCTGATGAATGTCAAGAGAGTTTTATTGAGTTACGAAAAGCACTGTGTTCAGCTCCTGTATTGGGTACACCTGATTATAGCAAGCCATTCACGCTCTACGTTCACGAAAGAGAAGGTTGCGCGTTGAGTGTTCTGACACAGAAGTTTGGTGATAAACAACGCCCTTGTGCGTATTTCTCATCAACATTAGATCCGGTAGCTAGAGCATTGCCTAGTTGTTTGAGGGCTACAGCGGCAGCTGCAGCTTCCATTCGACAATCTGCTGGTTTGGTGATGAACAATATGCTAGTGGTCATGGTTCCTCATGCAGTGGACACACTCATGAACCGAACGAAGACTCAACACCTTACTAGTGCGAGATTATCTGGTTACGAGCTGACGTTATTAGCAAGTCATATTCAGATCAAAAGATGCAATGTATTGAATCCAGCAACATTGTTGCCGACTGACCAAGAGTCGAGTGATTCTGAGCCACATGACTGTTATTTCAAAACGGAGGAAGAGACAAAAGGTCGCATCGACTTGAGGGATACTCCCCTATCCGACCCGGATGGTACGCTGTATGTGGACGGGTCATGTTTTAAATTGGAGAATGGTGATGTGACTGCTGCCTACGCGGTAACGACTTTGAAGACGATTGTGGAGACTGCAAGAGTGAGTCAGAATTCTGCCCAAGCTGCAGAATTAATAGCTCTTACGAGAGCGTGTGTTTTAGCTGAGGGAAAGAGAGTGAATGTGTTTACAGATAGTCAGTACGCATTTGGCGTGGCTCATAGTTTTGGCCGGTTGTGGAGAGAAAGGGGTTTCATTACGTCCCATGGGACTAAGATTCAACATGGTCAGCTAGTTAACGACTTGTTAGAATCTCTAACCTTACCGACTGAAGTTGCGATTGTAAAGTGCAGTGCTCATAAAGCAGTCACGGATGATGTTGGTCGGGGAAATGCCTTTGCTGATGAAACCGCTAAACAGACAGCTAGAGACATGATGAGTAGAATGTATGTTGCTACTTCTGCAAGATGGATCGCTGAGTCTGGAATGTGTGAGGACACTATGGAAAATGTGAAAGAGATTCAGAAAGAAGCGACTGAGGAAGAGAAACGCGTATGGAGAGAAAGTACGGGCAAATTGGACTCGAATGGATGTTGGATCGATTTGACAGAACAGCAGCGTTGGATGTTGCCTGATGCGTATGTGCTTGCAGTAGTGACGATGGCGCATGGAGTGGCGCACATAAGTTCTAAAGGGATATGTAAGATGTTAGCTCCGGTCTGGAAGAATGAGGGAATCAGTAAATGTGCAGAGAGAGTGGTGAAAAATTGTATGGTGTGCTTGATGCATAATCCTGGCAAGGGAACTCCAACTCCAGCTGGTCATTTTGCTCCTCCTTCCTGTCCCTTTGAAGTAATTCAGTTAGACTTCATTCACATGGAACGCTGCAACAATTTAAAATATGTCCTGGTGGTGGTTTGTGCTTTTTCCAGGTGGATAGAAGCATACCCACTAAAGGACAACACTGCTCTATCTACTGCCAAAATTCTTCTAAAAGAATATTTCCCTAGGTACGGAATGCCACGGATTGTATGGTCAGATAACGGAAGTGAGTTTGTAGGGAAAGTTATGCAGAGTGTGTGTGCTGGTCTAGGACTGAAACAAAAATTTCATAGTGCGAACCATCCCCAGTCTGCTGGTTTAGTCGAGGGTTACAATGGCACCCTCAAGCTTAAAATAGCCAAAATACAAGCATCCACAGGTTTGGCTTGGCCAGACGCACTTCCCTTGGCTTTGTTATCAACGAGAGCAACAGTGCATTCTAGAATAGGGCTTTCTCCATATGAGATTGTGTTTGGCCGCCCGGCAAATGTCTGGGGTGTGCCAAGGCCAAAACAATTCTGCTCCATTGAATATCCTATGTTGATAGACTACCTTTACGACTTGACTGCTAAATTAAGTCTTATTCATCAACAGGTTTTTGATGCACTACCAAAGCCTCCGGAGAGTCCAGGGCATCAACTGAAACCGGGTGACTTCATTGTGGTCCGGAACTTCGCGAGGACAAAGAATCTTCAGCCTCGCTACATCGGCCCCTTCCAAATCCTGCTGGCAACGAGGACAGCTGTACGTGTTGCTGGCCGGAAGAACTGGATCCACGCTTCTCACGTAAAACGTGTTCCACTGCCGCTGCCCTACGACGACTGGGTGAAGAAGGGAATTGGTGCCTCCGAATCTGAAATAACTCCAAAATTTGTCCCTTTCAGCAATGCCGATTTGATTTCTGACACTTTGAAACTTGACTCTCCTCCTGAAAAGACTGTTTTGAACATTGAACATTTGTCTTCAGCATCAAAAGAAACTTTGCCATCTGCGAACTTAAACTCTACAACAACTGCTAGTGATACACTATTTTCCGATCAGACAGTACCAGCAAAGAAGAGATACAACCTTAGAAGCCATAAAACGAACTAATAAAGCAGGCAACTGCATATTGTGATTTTGATATTTATATACATTGGACTTTTTGCTTTTCAGCCAGGAAGTTTGCTATTGTTTATTGTTTTTTAAATTGCCTTGCCGTCTGGGTAGCCGTAGGGTCGTGGCTGTGTGCCTAGTTTGAATTTGCAGGGGTCTGACACAAGGTCGATCTTTCTGTTAGTACTGGGAACTCCCAGGGCTGACAGAGGCATTTTCATCTACGTACACATCATCAGTGGTCGCGAGCGGATTGTAGAAGATGGAACTTCCTGCGCTGCAACGGGAAAATGTGATTTACGTTCGCAGAAACAGACTAAATAGAATTCTTCACAGCAAATGTTTCTTGATGCAATGTGCCATTACATTTTTGATTGTTTTAGCAACATTGGTGGGTGGAATTGTCTTTAGCCTAAATTTGATTTTTGTGCCAGTTACTACAGTACCTCCCCTTGATCCTGTTACTTCTACTGTTTCTTCTATACACTCTTTTCACTCGTTTCCTGAACATGAGCAAGCTCGACGCTCAGAATTCATTAATAACACTTTTGTACAGCTCTTGCACCAACACCAACTGGTAGTTAACACTACAGACTGCTGGGTGTGTGGCTTGATACCTCACACTATGGATAAAGGTATTCCCTATTTGGTTTTGCCTTACAGCTATAATGGATCATTTCAGGCCTTCCAAACCATCTTTGCTTATGCCCTTGAAACCTATCCTCCACGTCCACCACGTTCCACTAAATATAACTCTGCCAACAAAGCCTTAGTCCAGGGAATTATTGACATGATCAAGGATGTCAATAATACTCCATCTTACCCTAGAGACGAATTGCGAGTATATTTAAGTTGGAATACTTCAGAGTATCGCCTTAGTTTAGGAGAAAGCAAGCGTAAAAGCTCAACTCCAATCTGGGTCGTACCTCACCGAGGTCAGGTCTGTCTGCAAGGTAATGGGAGAAATCCGAGAGCTCAGCTAGGGAGGAGTGAGTGCGTAGAAACTTATGTGTTTTCGGCTAATTCCTCCCCTGCCTTCCTCACTGCTAGGGGTACCTACTTCATTTGTCGAGACAGAGCTTATACATGGTTGCCTGCCGACTTCTCAGGATCATGTTATATTGCTCGATTGTTGCCTCCAACATACACTGCTTCACCGGATTACCACAGAACAAGAGTAGCAAGAGGTGTTTTCAACAAGGAAGATACCGCTGGTCAGGAAGCTGGAGACTTCTTCAAAGGCTTCCTTCCGTTCTGGGGGCCTATGGCCAATAGTAGAAACATACGTCAGCTAACACGGGTAGTTGAATCTACTATTACCGAAACTGCTGGTGCCCTTAGCAATCTGACAGCTGAGCTTCAGGCGGATAGGCTCATGACATTGCAGAACCGTATGGTTCTAGATGTTATACTTGCAGATCGAGGTGGGGTATGCAGAATGATCCAATCGAGCTGCTGTGTCTTTATTCCTAATAATGCTCCAACAGTTTACGAGGCGATCTCTAAGTTGCACAAGATTTCAGACTCCATACATGTAGACAAGGGAAACTGGTCCTTCATGGAGTGGGTTTGGACTCTGATCTCAGCGTGGGGATGGAAGGTTCTAATGGTCATTGGTGTCATCTTAGTATTCCTATTCTCATGTTGTCTGATTATCCAGTGTGGTCCTGCTCTGTGTAGTCTTTGTGCTGCAACTTGTCTCAGGAAACCACCTGCGTTTGGAGAAAAGACACGAGAAAGGATGATGATACAACAGCATGTCACTGACCTGATGAACATAGAACTAGATTCAGACATAGATTGAGTAATTGCCTATGTAAGGGCAAAAGGAGGGTCTGAGGTTCCGTGACGGTTCCGTGACGGTTCCGTGACAACTTGAACCCGTGTTTTCAAGTTTGTCGGAAATACATAAAAATGGTATCAGTGAACCGCAAATGATCCATTTAGTATATCCTAGTGTTTTCGCTACGCTACGAGCAAGAGCACTCCTTCCACTGACACATTTCTGATATACACACGGCATCCATCTTAGATCATGGCCGCCATTTTGTGTTTCCTTGCCCTCACATATGCAATAGCCTCTGATCACTTCATTCACTCCACTTTGATTAAGGACACGTAGCCTTAGCCGGAGATTCACCTCTTACGTGACACGTGCACCTTAAACCAGATCACGCTGTAGCTGCATGACTCGACAAAGGCTGCCTCCTCTACCCGAGGCCAGCCCACCTGAACTGGTTTTCCTGTCCATTGTACCTGATCATGATTAGGCGGCCGAAGCCGGTAGCCTTGCCCATTTACAACCCACAAACATCTCTTATCCCGCTTTTCTATCTTCTGCACCTGGCTCTGCTCCTTTCCTTCTGGGCCTTTATTAGGGGGAGGTAACGAACTTTATGATGAGGCGGTCCGGCTCTTGAATGCAATATTGACAAGGGATTGTGATGGACTGATGGGAACCCCTCTTCGTGATGTTTGGTATCAGATATTATCGACAGTTCCTGTGTAACGCCAAATATTTATTGTTTAGAGACACAAAAGGTTTGGGAATGTACCGACATGTGAAATATTTGCCTAGAGCACAATTTTTGGTATATAAGGAGCAACCCACTTTGTACAAATCGAACAGTCTCCTGGTTTCTGCCCGTGTGTAGATTCTGTGACTTCTGTGTCCCTGCAGTAATAAACCTTTGGTCTTTGACGCCACCATCGAGAAGCCCGTGTTTCTGTTCATTTGTGCACCAAGGCAGGTGGAACTCCGGGGTCTTTGGGTGTTGTACCCTGACACCTCTGGACGGAACCAAAAAGTCCAGAACTCCAGCAGGAAGGTTAATCGGGGACTAGCTGGGCCTGCTGCACTGCGCAGGAGGGTTAATCGGGGGCTAGCAGGGCCTGCTGCACTTCGCAGGAAGGTTAATCGGGGACTAGCTGGGCCTGCTGCACTGCGCAGGAGGGTTAATCGGGGGCTAGCAGGGCATGCTACACTACGCAGGAGGGTTAATCCGGGCCCAGCAGGGCATGCTACACTGCGCAGGAGGTTTAATCCGGGGCTAGCAGGGCATGCTACACTTCGCAGGAGGGTTAATACGGGGCTGGCAGGGCATGCTACACCGTGCAGGAGTGTTAATCGGGGCTGGCAGGTAATGCTGCACAGCGCAGGAACATCAATCATGGGCTGGCAGGCCATGCTACACTGCGCAGGAGTGTTAATCGGGGGCTAACAGGGTATGCTGCACTGCGCAGGAGGGTTAATCGGGGGCTAGCAGGGCCTGCTGCACTTCGCAGGAAGGTTAATCGGGGACTAGTTGGGCCTGCTGCACTGCGCAGGAGGGTTAATCGGGGGCTAGCAGGGCCTGCTGCACTTCGCAGGAAGGTTATTCGGGGACTAGCTGGGCCTGCTGCACTGCGCAGGAGGGTTAATCGGGGGCTAGCAGGGCACGCTACACTGCGCAGGAGGGTTAATCTGGGCCCAGCAGGGCATGCTACACTGCGCAGGAGGTTTAATCCGGGGCTAGCAGGGCATACTACACTGCGCAGGAGGAGGATTGATCGGGGCTGGCAGGGTATGCTACACTGCCCAGGAGTGTTAATCGGGGGCGTGCCGGGCCTGCTGCACTGCGCAGGAGTGTTAATCGGGGCTAGCAGGGCATACTACACTGCGCAGGAGTATTAATTGGGGGCTGGCAGGGCATGCTATACTGTGCAGGAGTGATAATCGGGGGCTAGTTCGGCATGCTACACTGAGCAGGAGGGTTAATCGGGGCTGGCAGGGCATGCTACACCGTGCAGGAGTGTTAATCGGGGCTGGCAGGTAATGCTGCGCAGCGCAGGAACATCAATCATGGGCTGGCAGGCCATGCTACACTGCGCAGGAGTGTTAATCGGGGGCTAACAGGGCATGCTGCACTGCGCAGGAGGGTTAATCGGGGGCTAGCAGGGCCTGCTGCACTTCGCAGGAAGGTTAATCGGGGACTAGCTGGGCCTGCTGCACTGCGCAGGAGGGTTAATCGGGGGCTAGCAGGGCATGCTGCGCTTCGCAGGAAGGTTAATCGGGAACTAGCTGGGCCTGCTGCACTGCGCAGGAGGGTTAATTGGGGGCTAGCAGGGCATGCTACACTGCGCAGGAGGGTTAATCCGGGCCCAGCAGGGCATGCTACACTGCGCAGGAGGTTTAATCCGGGGCTAGCAGGGCATGCTACACTTCGCAGGAGGGTTAATACGGGGCTGGCAGGGCATGCTACACCGTGCAGGAGTGTTAATCGGGGCTGGCAGGTAATGCTGCACAGCGCAGGAACATCAATCATGGGCTGGCAGGCCATGCTACACTGCGCAGGAGTGTTAATCGGGGGCTAACAGGGCATGCTGCACTGCGCAGGAGGGTTAATCGGGGCTAGCAGGGCATGCTACACTTCGCAGGAAGGTTAATCGGGGGCTAGCAGGGCATGCTACACTTCGCAGGAAGGTTAATCGGGGGCTAGCAGGGCATGCTACACTGCGCAGGAGGGTTAATCCGGGCCCAGCAGGGCATGCTACACTGCACAGGAGGGTTAATCCGGGCCCAGCAGGGCATGCTACACTGCGCAGGAGGTTTAATCCGGGGCTAGCAGGGCATGCTACACTTCGCAGGAAGGTTAATCGAAGACTAGCTGGGCCTGCTGCACTGCGCAGGAGGGTTAATCGGGGGCCAGCAGGGCCTGCTGCACTGCGCAGGAGGGTTAATCGGGGGCTAGCAGGGCATGCTACACTGCGCAGGAGGGTTAATCCGGGCCCAGCAGGGCATGCTACACTGCGCAGGAGGTTTAATCCGGGGCTAGCAGGGCATGCTACACTTCGCAGGAAGGTTAATCGAGGACTAGCTGGGCCTGCTGCACTGCGCAGGAGGGTTAATCGGGGGCCAGCAGAGCCTGCTGCACTGCGCAGGAGGGTTAATCGGGGGCTAGCAGGGCATGCTACACTGCGCAGGAGGGTTAATCCGGGCCCAGCAGGGCATGCTACACTGCGCAGGAGGTTTAATCCGGGGCTAGCAGGGCATACTACACTTCGCAGGAAGGTTAATCGAGGACTAGCTGGGCCTGCTGCACTGCGCAGGAGGGTTAATCGGGGGCTAGCAGGGCATGCTACACTGCGCAGGAGGGTTAATCCGGGCCCAGCAGGGCATGCTACACTGCGCAGGAGGTTTAATCCGGGGCTAGCAGGGCATGCTACACTTCGCAGGAAGGTTAATCGAGGACTAGCTGGGCCTGCTGCACTGCGCAGGAGGGTTAATCGGGGGCTAGCAGGGCATGCTACACTGCGCAGGAGGGTTAATCGGGGGCTAGCAGGGCATGCTACACTGCGCAGGAGGGTTAATCCGGGCCCAGCAGGGCATGCTACACTGCGCAGGAGGTTTAATCCGGGGCTAGCAGGGCATGCTACACTTCGCAGGAAGGTTAATCGAGGACTAGCTGGGCCTGCTGCACTGCGCAGGAGGGTTAATCGGGGGCCAGCAGGGCCTGCTGCACTGCGCAGGAGGGTTAATCGGGGGCTAGCAGGGCATGCTACACTGCGCAGGAGGGTTAATCCGGGCCCAGCGGGGCATGCTACACTGCGCAGGAGGTTTAATCCGGGGCTAGCAGGGCATACTACACTGCGCAGGAGGAGGATGTATCGGGGCTGACAGGGCATGCTACACTGCCCAGGAGTGTTAATCGGGGGCGTGCCGGGCCTGCAGCACTGCGCAGGAGCATTGATCAGGGGCTGGCAGGGCAGGCTGCACGTTGGCTTCAAACACTTTTTGGTAGATCCAAGTTCTTCAAGCTGGGGGTGCTGAAGAATTTCACCTGAGCTTTCGATGCCAATTTGGGAATGGGTGGGAATGACGTGCACTGACAGAGCTCTGTTCCTGCTTCTCAGCACTGGAATGGCAGGGAAAGCAGCAGGTTGGCACTGAGGATCCTTATTAAGTGCTGTGTCTGTATTTGTGTAAAGGGATATACGATGAAGAGCAACTTTGAGGTACTCTGGCAGAGCTCTGGGTCGTGTGAGTATTGGATAATAAAGGAGTGACGCAGATTAATATTAACGTTCATTGACAGAGCTGTTTGTGGGTCCCACCACCAAGAATGGACATACGATGTGTGATCCTACAAGGAAGGAGGGGTTTCACAGGTGGTGGAGCCTATCGTTTTAGGGTGTAGTTTAGTGTTTCCTGCAGAGTTGGGCTCTCAGCACCTTTCTGAATGAAGGCTTGTCTTGTTTTTCTCTTTTTTAGCATATGTGGGGGGAGGGGATTGGGGGGCTGCCCCTTTGTGTCTGTTGCCCACTTCTGACAGAAAACTCTGGAGGTCAGGAGTGAGGGGTATCGAACGAGCTGTGGGCACCCTGTGTTTGGATAAAAGAAGTGCTACATCTGAAGACTGAGACTCATTGGCAGAGCTGTGGGCACCCTGTGTTTGGTTTATAAATAAATAAATAAACAAATAAAATGAGTGCTACTTCTGAAGACTGAGGTGCATTGGCAGAGCTGTGGACACCCTCTGTTTGGATAAAAGGAGTGCTACTTCTGAAGACTGAGGTGCATTGGCAGAGCTGTGGACACCCTCTGTTTGGATAAAAGGAGTGCTACATCTGAAGACTGAGGTGCATTGGCAGAGCTGTGGAGACCCTCTGTTTGGATAAAAGGAGTGCTACATCTGAAGACTAAGGTGCATTGGCTGAGCTGTGGGCACCCTGTGTTTGGATAAAAGGAGTGCTACAACTGAAGACTACAGTGAATTGGCAGAACTGTGGGCACCCTTTGTTTGGATAAAAGGAGTGCTACATCTGAAGGCTGAGGTTCATTGGCAGAGCTGCTTTGGGAGAGCGGTGTACACCCATTGCTGGCATCATAGGAGTGCCAATGCCTGGTGAGGACTGGATTGAGGTGCTTTGGAAGAGCTGTTGGAGGGTTGAAGCACTGGAATAGCAGAGATACTGAAGGTGAATTCTGAAGTGTTTTGATAGAGTTGTGCAGGAGAACTAGCAAATTAAACTACATATAAGAACCGAGCTGCACCCGCAGAATGGCGTTTGGTTGCCTGGGTTCTTGCTACCCAGCAGGGTTCAAAATAATCTTTGTTCACGTTGGAAATTTGCACATCAATGAACACTGTTTATCAGTCTTTCAAAAGCTTGTTTCAACCGCCAGAGCTGCCAACTGGGGGACCTGGGGCCTGGTTTATCATTGGATTGCGTTGCCATTGCATAATGCATGGTGTCGCAAGAATAGCCGCTGCAGGTAAGAGCGATGGGGCTGGCTGGGGGGTATTTTGAGAGACGACCACAAGGGAAAATTAAATAAATAATTAATGTTCCCTCGTGGTCGTCTCTCGAAATCCACCCCCAGCCGGCCCTACCACCCCACTGCTCCTCCCTGCAGCGGCCGCGGGTTGCAAGGGCAACACAATTCTTAATCCGATTTAGCAACGCTTTGCCTGGCCCTGCGTTGCTTGGTAAATCTGGAGTAACGCACAGCAGGGTTTACTCTGCCGTGGGAAGACGTTCTGTGGATGGAGCATGGGTGTTTCCTCTCATCCACCTATTGTTTACCGGTAAACCTGGGATTGCATTAAAATGCTATGCCTTACAGTTAAAGGCGCAACAAGGAGAAATATCTTTATTTCTCCTTGTTTTTTCCTCTAAGAGTGCTGCATTCTGCAGCATACTTAGAAGGAGGAAAACGCTTCCAAGGTTTGTTTTTGTGCAGGATGGTGTCCCTTCCTGCACAAAAAACTATCTTACCTGTAACGCATGCATCATTGCACCATGATGCAAGGGTGCCTGTTTTCGTGATAGGCTGCACTGAGTTCGCCAGCACAAGGAGAGAGTTGGAATGCACCATATCTTGATAGATATGGCACATTGCAGTGTATCAAAATAATGTTTGCAGCACACCACTTATCACAATCTATTTAGACAACATGCAAAGAAAATAACAACAATCCATCGGGCTCTTGATGATCTTTGTTTCTTTTTTTATTCTCTCAACTCCAATCCCTTATGCCAAAGCATTTTGCCGTGGTTTAAGCAAACCCACCGGCTTCCTCAGAGCTCAAATACGTTCCTCTTTGCAGGTATATTTTCAACCACCAGTCTAGTATTTAACCCCTTGCATGCTTGTGACGGAACAGTTCCGTCACAAGCCTCGGGTGAGCTGTGCTTGTGACGGAACGGTTCCGTCACGGCCCGCTCGCCGCGCCGGCGCGGCGCGAATTCCGCGCCTGCGCTGATGATTTAATGGGCGGGCGGGTTCGTGATGGAACCGTTCCGCCACAAGCACAGCTCGCCCGTGAGCAGTGACGGAGCGGTTCCGTCACAAGCACGGAACCGTCGCGCGGCCGCCCCACCCCTTAGCGCTGCGGCGGAATAGCAGCCGCAACGAAGGGGTTAAAACCATGCAGATTTTGGAAATGTATCCGTACAAATCTTATGATTCAAGTCCTAGGGCGCGGTGAGAAATTCACTATATTCAGCTGTCCATATTCTGTACACCTTTTTAAACAATTCCAATTTATCCGTTTTAATCCGAGTCCTGGTTTCAAACGCAATTCTCCCCACCGCCGCCTGCTACACATCCATTCTTGCCCAGCCGGAAATCTAGAGCAAAAAAACGATGGATTTAGGCCCAGATCTCTGTACTGGAGTGAATGTATGACATTGTTCTGCATTCTGTCCATCAACTTGTTTTTGCAATTGTCGCCCCGAGTGGGATGGGTATGCTCAGACGTGAGTCCCATGCTCTCCACACCACTGGAGTCAAGCTATCCTGGCTGAAGACGGCTGATAGCCAGAAACCGGTCCTAGGATGCTTGATTCCGGTCCAGGAAAGACATGGCTTGGCAGTTCGGGCTGGACTGTTCCCATGAGGCACAGGGTCAAGGCTGATTTGCATATGGCCATGTCTGAACTGGGGTGGTGTGGAGTGCAAAAAAACGATGGATTTAGGCCCAGATCTCTGTACTGGGGTGAATGTATGACATTGTTCTGCATTCTGTCCATCAATTGTTGATTTTGCATTTGTCACCCCGAGTGGGATGGGTATCCTCAGACGTGGGTTCCATGCTCTCCACACCACTGGAGTCAAGCTATCCTGGCTGAAGACGGCTGATAGCCAGAAACCGGTCCCATTATGCTTGATTCCGGTCCAGGAAAGACATGGCTTGGCAGTTCGGGCTGGACTGTTCCCATGAGGCACAGGGTCAAGGCTGATTTGCATATGACCCTGTCTGAACTGGGGTGGTGTGCAGTGCAATAAAACGATGGATTTAGGCCCAGATCGCTGTACTGGGGTGAATGTATGACATTGTTCTGCATTCTGTCCATCAATTGTTGATTTTGCATTTGTCACACCGAGTGGGATGGGTATGCTCAGACGTGGGTCCCATGATCTCCACACCACTGGAGTCAAGCTATCCTGCCTGAAGACGGCTGATAGCCAGAAACCGGTCCTAGGATGCTGGATTCCGGTCCAGGAAAGACATGGCTTGGCAGTTCGGGCTGGACTGTCCCCATGAGGCACAGGGTCAAGGCTGATTTGCATAAGGCCATGTCTGAACTGGGGTGGTGTGGAGTGCAAAAAAACGATGGATTTAGGCCCAGATCTCTGTACTGGAGTGAATGTATGACATTGTTCTGCATTCTGTCCATCAACTTGTTTTTGCAATTGTCACCCCGAGTGGGATGGGTATGCTCAGACGTGAGTCCCATGCTCTCCACACCACTGGAGTCAAGCTATCCTGGCCGAAGATGGCTGATAGCCAGAAACCGGTCCTAGGATGCTTGATTCCAGTCCAGGAAAGACATGGCTTGGCAGTTCGGGAAGGACTGTTCCCATTAGGCATAGGGTCAAGGCTGATTTGCATATGGCCATGTCTGAACTGGGGTGGTGTGGAGTGCAAAAAAACGATGGATTTAGGCCCAGATCTCTGTACTGGAGTGTCCATCAACTTGTTTTTGCAATTGTCACCCCGAGTGGGCTGGGTATGCTCAGACGTGAGTCCCATGCTCTCCACACCACTGGAGTCAAGCTATCCTGGCTGAAGACGGCTGATAGCCAGAAACCGGTCCTAGGATGCTTGATTACGGTCCAGGAAAGACATGGCTTGGCAGTTCGGGCTGGACTGCTCCCATGAGGCACAGGGTCAAGGCTGATTTGCATATGGCCATGTCTGAACTGGGGTGGTGTGGAGTGCAAAAAAACGATGGATTTAGGCCCAGATCTCTGTACTGGAGTGAATGTATGACATTGTTCTGCATTCTGTACAGCAACTTGTTTTTGCAATTGTCACCCCGAGTGGGATGGGTATGCTCAGACGTGAGTCCCATGCTCTCCACACCACTGGAGTCAAGCTATCCTGGCTGATGACGGCTGATAGCCAGAAACCGGTCCTAGGATGCTTGATTCCGTTCCAGGAAAGACATGGCTTGGCAGTTCGGGCTGGACTGTTCCCATGAGGCACAGGGTCAAGGCTGATTTGCATATGGCCATGTCTGAACTGGGGTGGTGTGGAGTGGAAAAAAAACCAATGGATTTAGGCCCAGATCTCTGTACTGGAGTGAATGTATGACATTGTTCTGCATTCTGTCCATCAACTTGTTTTTGCAGCGGAAATCTAGAGTCAGTGCTCCTCCTCACCCGAGTACTCGGATGGATACATTTTCACTATCTGCATGGTTTTAAATACTAGACTGGTGGTTGAAAATATACATTGTGATAAGTGGTGTGCTGCAAACATTATTTTGATACATTGTTCAATCGTAAGGTTGTATGTAGGGAAGTAGGGTGTTCTCTTCTCTCAATTGGTGTGTAAGCACCCAAAGGAATTATATGAAGGGCATTCAAATAAGTGTGATTTCTATATGAGCGCTAGTATCTCGTGTACACCCAGTGTTAAAGAATTATAGCACATTGCAGCTCACTCTATTTGATGCAGCTCTGCAAGTTTTCCTGCTGTGTTGTGCCCATCAAAGTTTGAAAAACCTAGCCCCAGGTTTCAGGCCCAGCGTTGGCTCAACATCCTGTGATTATGGGCACAGTTTTGCTTCCTCACTCCTTCTGTGTTGCTTGCCTCACCCATGCCTTCTGTGTTGCTCCCCCCTCCCCAACGGCATGTTGTTTCTGCCTCAGTGCTGTTTCTAGCCCAGTGTTGCTTCCCCAACTGCTTTAAAAAAAAAATGCTTTTATATGTCTTTTTAGGTTTTTAGGTTGAATATTCAAGACCTCTTGTATATATTTTAATATATACTTATTATATACTTATATGTGTATGTACTATGTGGGCTCTGTAGATGATCCCTAGGACTTGTCTGCTTAGGGACTTTTTTTCTGTTCAACTGCCTTTATTTAACTGTTTTGATAGAAAATGACCAGCAGAGGTCAGTAAAATACTAGAATTGCTTTCTGCTGAGAGACTTCCTTTTTTTTATTTTTCTGGCAACTGCCTCTATTTAACTTTCTTGATATAAAACTACCAGCGGAGGTCAGTAAAATACCAGAATCACTTTAGCATTCTCTAGATTCCAGTCCATAGAAATTGTCTTCCCCGAGCACCCGTGGACAATATTTTTTTCAAATCTTATATTTTCAGTGATATGACCACCGAGGGCCCTGAGTTTATATTAAAAACAGAGCTTTGGACAACACCATTTCCAGCTCAAAGGCAATATTTCTCTCCATGTATTCCCATACCTGGCATGTCAAGCAGTGTGGTGCTTACTTTCCCTCCATGTCAAAGAACAGTAGATGATTCAGCACCCAGGCTAAGTTGCTGCATAGCTAAATACATATAAGGTCCCAAAGGCGAGACCGATTGCATTGCTTGTTTCTTTTTATTTACTGATCCAACTCAGATTGGTAAAAAGGAAAAAAAGCGCTTGGGTCATTTTGTCGGTGCGTTCATGAAAGGATCACGCATCTGCAAAATGACCTAGTCTGCTGCATCCTAGTTTTTTTTTGTTGTTAATCTTTAGCCATGCTGCACAGCATCAGGGTGTTATACAGCATCCCTAAAAACCATTGGCTAAGCCAATAGGTCCCAAAGGAGAGACCCTGGGACTTTGCAAATACTTGTTTAATGAAACTAGGCTCAGGGTTAGCGACACCCCTGTGACTGATGCAATTAGATATTTTTTTGTATTAACTTTCCCTCAGGATAGGTGAAGGATGAGCTAGCACACGTACATTTTGGGTTTTATATTCACAGGATCCCTTTCTTATTCAGTAAGTCCTTTGACTATACTTTGTGATATGATTTAACAATAAAATTCAGAGGCATATTTAAAAGGCCCTTGTACTGCCGGTGCATAACTTTTTGTGACGCACCGACAGCGCAGTGTGCTGCCCCATATTTACAAGGCCACGTAAAGTCACCCTCGTGGCTTTTTTTGGTCTTGTAAATAAGGCCCCTTATCACGCATCACTTTGCGTGAAAGAGATATGTCATGGGTGTTGCTGTGGGTGTTCCCACCCAACACCCATGGATTCTGACGCATTTCCAGATTTACGAGAAATCGTAAACCTGGAACTGCGTCAGAATGCTACGCTTCCCCAGGTGAGGCATAGCGAGGCGCAATGAGGAGAAATGTTTTCATGTCTTCTCGTTTTTTTATCTTTTTATGCGTGCTGTATTCTGCAGCACACATTGAAAGATGAAATCACCACTTGTGATTGTTGCCGTGCAGGAAGGTGTCCATTCCTGCACAAAAGCAATCATCCCGCAATGCAGGCACCCTCAAAATAGTACTATAGATGTCATCTCCTCCATTTTAGACACTGAAGGCCTAGAAGGTGGCAACAAGGTCTTCATTCTGTCATGTATTCATCTCATCTTGAAAAGAATGTTTTTTCTTTTCAAGGACGAACTGTACTTGCAAACGAAGGGTACCAGTATGGGGACCACATTTGCCCCCAGCCTGGCTTACCTCTATGTAGGCAACTTGGAAAACCAACATATATTCAATGAGGTCGCCCCATTTTTCGAGAATATCACTAGCTGGCACCGCTACATAGATGACATCATATTCATCTGGAGCGGTGCCAGCAGTGACCTTGATATGTTTCTCGAATGGCTCAACCTAGGAGATTCCAATCTCAAGTTTACCGGTCATTATAGTAATGAACAGGTAGAATTTCTAGATATCATCATAAAGAGTGATGATGAGGTATTAAAAGTCGAGCTACACACAAAACCAACCGATAAAAATACTCTACTATTATACACGAGCAACCATCCCAAAGCACAAAAGAATAATATTCCTTTTGGCGAATTCCTCAGGCTGAGGAGAAATTGTACAGATTTAAAGGACTTTTACCATCATGCAGAGAATACTAAAAAGAAACTCAAAGCTAGAGGATATCTCAACAAATTAATTAAACACTTGTTAAAAAGAGCGCAGTTTTACAATAGAGACAGCCTATTGGATCAAAACAAGGATAAGAAAAATAATTTAATGGATAGAGTGGTCTTTGTGACGCAATATTCCCGCATTAGCAACCAAATCAAAAATATTGTAAACAGGAACTGGAAGATCTTAAACTATAACACAGAAACCCAGTTGAACAAACCCCTTTTTTCCTTTAGAAGGAATAAAACGATTAGGAATTCTTCAGTGAAAACCTACAAAACTCCAAGAGAAACACAAATAACAATTGGAGGAACTGTAGCAAGTGGTAACCACAAATGTGGCACATATTCCATCTGCTCCCACTGCATAGACAGCAAAGAGTTGAAATTCTCTGGTAATTCCTCACACCTAAGACACTCAACAATTGCCACAGTAAAAACGTGGTGTATTTACTGATATATCCCTGCGACTTAGGATATGTGGGCGAGACGAGTAGGGAACTTCGCACACGTGTTCTTGAACACAAATCAGCCATCCCCACTAATAAGATCAATGCCCCACTGACAGAACACTATAACAATAAGAACCATAGTTGTGAGGACCTTAAATGGTTCATCTTAGAAAAAATCAGAGTTAACAGACGCGGAGGCGATGTAGATTCTCTTAGGAAAGTCCAAGAACAGTGGTTCATGTGTCACTTGAATACAGTCAATAAGGGACTGAATTCCAGAGAGGACTGGGCGAAATGTATTTAATTTTACTCCTGACATATTTTGCAAGTTTAGAACTTACAGTTTAGACCTGTACTCTATGTGTAACATAGACCTACTCCCATTTATTATAGCCATTTTGGTATAGCAGTCTTAGATATGCTGCCTCTCACCAATTTAAAGAGTAATGGGTGACTAATAGTTCTTTAGGAGATGACCTTTCTCCTTTCTCTTCACACATGTACCTTAATATTCAGATCGGGGATGTATGCATAGGCCACCCGTTCCTACTTAAACATTTGTTTATTTAGTTAGTTTATTTTTGTCACCCTAGTATTATTCGGTGTACTTTAGAATCTTGCCGTGTGCCTTTAGAACTTCACTAGCAAAAGGGCGTGATTCCGTGCAATGTGGTTAAGTTCCCGAGGTATTGCACGCTCGTTATGGTATTAGACATCACATCAGCTTGCTTCTTTATTATGAGAAGAAACAGCCTATCATGCTGCAAGCTGGATTATCCACGTGATTCAGCATGGGCCAATACTACAAACTTAGTGAGTGAATGGGCCATGGGTTGCACTGAGGACCAGATAGGGAACTGTTCCTAAGTGTTTCCATTTCCGGAATGCCTTTCATCCAATGAGACGTGACTTCGGAACCCGGTAATATTTACATGGAGCCTTGTGGTAGAAGCTCAGCCATTGGGTAGTTAGCACTAAATTTGACCAATGAAATCGTCTATGACATCGTATTTAACCCATAACATTGTGCTTTACTTCTGCTATTCAACGCGGAACCCCAGTGAAAGGCAACACGAAAGAAGCTTGAAGGTAACATGGAAATACAAAAATTTTCTAGCTATCGCGACAAGAATTTTAGATTCTATTAAGGACACGGAGGCGAGGATTATGCTTTCTCACTTCTTTACTGCACCAACAGCAGCCAATGAAAAGTAAACTACAATAAGTAAAAAACAACATTTCCCATGAGGCTTTGAACCACGCTTCCAATAACAGTAACCAATCCCAGTGGTAACAAGCATATAAAGTATAGAGACACTAATCTGGCCTCCTCTTTCTTTGCGCGAACAGTCTAGTCACAGTGAACAAGTCTTTAACTCTCAACGGAGAGAACAGTTCCTTAGGACTTCTCAACTGAGAAAATATCCATAACATGAAGGATCATCTTGCACCAGGAAGGGGCAGCAGCACAATCCACCAAAGGCAATTAACTCTTGTTGGAGTCGTTTCCTGAAATAGAAAAAGAAGTTTGAGAAAAGAAGCCCACAAACCATATGTCTCAAAGGGCGGGTACAAAGTTGTTAAACAACATCATTTCAAACAACTTTACAGTTATATAACTGTCCCAACGGGTGGGATAATCCTTGCCTCCGTGTCCTTAATAGGATCTAAAATTCTTGTCGCGATAGCTAGAAATTTTTTGTATTCTATGGCAGGACCGGAGGCTTCTGATTATGCTGGTTCAAAGCTCATCAATCAAAGCTCATCAATCACAGCATCAGAAACATGAGGAATAGGTTTATAATAAAACACTTTAAACATTGAATCCGAAGACCAGTCAGCCGCTTTCAGGATATCCTCCAAACGGGAACCTAATAAATAGGCTTTAGAAGCCATCGCACCTCTAGCTGAATGAGCACCATAAGCAGATGTATCAATGCCAGCCTCCGACATGACCATCTAACCCATCTGGCTAAAGTAGCCGCAGCAACTGGTTTGAAGGGTTTTTGAACAGAGATCAGCAACTGGCCTAAAGGATCAACCCTGTGTGCAATAGTAGGTTCTTCATAACACTTGAGGCACTTCAACACACATAGCTTGCTGTTATGTGGAAAGGCGGGGTACTCCACTGAGCGTGACATGGTCTAGTATGTTGTGTAATAACAAAGGAGACACCCTGAGGAGAAAACACCCTACCAGCCAAATCTAGAGCTCTAACATCCGAAACTCTGCAACATGAAATGAGACACAATAACATAGTGAGCTTGGCAGAAAGCTGTTTTAACCCCTTCAAAGCTGATGACGAGCTCAGCTCGTCATCAGCTATGGCGCTCGTATGCTGATGACGAGCTGAGCTCGTCATGTAACATGGGTTTTCGAAAAACCCAGCACACAGCGGGAAAACCGCTAGCGCGCAAGGGGTTAACAAAATCACCATTATTGGGCCAGGTTTCCAACAAATTAAGCACCTTTGTAACATCCCACATCGTGGAATACCTGGGCCGAGGAGGATTGGCCACACGCACACCCTTAAGCAACTTACAAACCAAGGGGTGCATCCCCACAGGCTTACCCTCGATGTGGTCGTGACCAGCAGAAACTGCAGACCTGAAATTATTAACCGACCTGTAGGCCAGGCCTAAAGCTGCACGTTCAGACAGAAAATTCAGTACATCAGTCCATCAATGTGGAGAAGTGTGGCTCAGGGGTTAGAGGCGGCAGACCCGAAAGCTGAGATCGGTCCTAGACCAGGGTTCAATTCCCCGCCTCGGCGGGTCTTGGGCTCAAAAATTCCACGGACTCGATAATTCTCGTTCCGGTGCCTACTCGACTCACGGGTTCACACTCTGCGACTCTGGGCAATAGCTTGCTTAATCTCCACTACGGCCCCTCGCGGCGGGATGCCTGGCTTTCACCTTGTGGATACCCTGCTGGGGTTATCTCACAGGGGAATACCAGGACGGGTTCCCAAGGCAAGCGCCTTGATGCCTTCGGGTGATACGTGCGCTATATAAATCGCAATACATTTACATTTACATTTACATCAGTCACATTTGATCCCACGGGATCCACCTGTTTTGAAAGGCACCGACCCACCCACTTCTTCCAAGAAGCAGAGTATTGTTTCCGGGTGGAAGGAGCCCACGCTTGTTGCATAAAGCCGGAAGCCTCTCGTGAAAGGTCTGAAAGGCATTCATGTCTCCAGAGAGCGTCCACACCATTAAGGTCAACTGGTTCTGCAGGATTAAGGGATGACAAGCTACCACTGGGTCCTGCAGAAGCATCGGAAGACTGGGAGCCGGAAGGGGAGATCCACAGATAACTTCAACAGTGTGGGAAACCACGACTGAGTCGACCAGAATGGAGTCACCAACACTATTGTTGCCCTCTGTCGGCGCACCAACGCCGCTACTCTCGGGATCAGCGCAAACGGCAGAAAAGCATAATTCCTCCGTTGCCCCCAATGGTGAAGGAACGCATCCGTCCCCATTGCCATTGGGTCCGGTCTCCAACTGTAAAATAGGGGGAGATGGGCATTGAGGCGAGAGGCAAACAGGTCTACTTGACAGGGGCCTTGCATAGTCATGATCTGAGAGAACAGCGATGGGTGAAGTCTCCAATCGCTGAAGTCTCGAAGAAATCAGGAATTCCAATCCGCCACCTGATTGAATTTCCCCGGAAGGTATTCCGCCACCACAGAGATCTTGCGATCCAGGCAGAAGTGCCAAAATTCCTTCGCAATGTGGACCAGCATCCGGGACTTCGTCCCCCCTAATCGGTTGATGTATCTCACCGCTGAGACTTTTTACATTCGAAGGAGAATACAACAATTGCTCTTCAGCGGTGAGACAGACCTGATGGCAAAGGACCCTGCCAACAACTCTAGACAGTTTATGTGTAGTGTAAGTTCGTCTGCTGACCATCGTCCTCCTGTGGTATAATCTCCACAGCGAGCGCCCCAACCCCATTGACTGGCGTCCGATTCGACCATCACATCCGGGGCTGCGCCGAAGATGGCTCGGCCATTCCAGGCTGACATGTGTTCCAGCCATCCCTGGAGTTCCTCTCGGGCCTCTGGGGAAAGAGGAATTAGGTGATCGTAGTGAAATTTCCTCTGTAGATAAAAGATTTTTGTAGGAGAGTAGGGTCTGCAATCCTATGATCACCCAGATTTTTTGCTTTTGTTTCACTGGTTTACGACTTTCTCTGGCTGTGGGCCTGCCAATCAGACCCACAGCCTGGCTGTTCTCTCTCTAAATTACAACATGTACCCTAGGTGCATTTACCAATTGGTACTGGGCCACCTTATCAGACCCTGTAACTCAGGGCATAGGTGTACCCAGGGCCTACCAGGGGCTGAAGCATGTATTATGCCACCCCTGGCTGGCCTCCTAAATTTGACACAACTGGCTGCATGACAGCTGGGGCAAAGTCGTGTAATCACCCTTTGCTGTAGATATAGTATACCTATATCTAACCCTAAAATGGACACACAGATTCCTATCAGTCACTCCTATGGCAGGCCTTAACGATCCTGAAGGCAGAGTGCTTGGAATCGTGTGAGATGGTGCTCTGGCATGAGCTGAGCCTGTCTGCAGCTTGCGGAACCAAGTCCTAATAGCTGTTCCATGATATCGCATACCATATACTCTTAAGTGCATTATAATCCTCGCGGTTAAATGCTATCTTTGGTATTGCTTTATCAAAACATGTCGAGTAAGGTGTCATACGAATTGGAATACTAACCCCTCGCCATTTCTGGCGACAGGGTTAGCATTCCACCCTTCTAGAGGGACACGACATGGATGTAACTGTGAACCCCGGTTAAAGTTAAACGAAGCCTCAGCTCCACAGAATGGATGCTGCCACCACAGACATGTGTCTGACCCCCTGCAGCTGGGAGTCCTTCCAGCGAGGGGAGCCTGGACAAAGGGTTTCCTGTCGAGGGCAGTGCTAGCACCGTCCCAGACAGGGTTTTGTGTATCCTGGGTAGGCAGGGCTTTACAGGAAGGTGACTGCTGAGTGGCACCCCGGTGCTCACTACGCATAGGCCGGTCAGAACCAGTTCCAGGGGCACACCAGCCCCTGGCCTGGGGGAAGTCCGGCATGGGAGAGGGGTGTAACCACCCCCCTCCTAGTCCCACCCATAGGCAGGACCTAGTCACCGGGTCAGCCCCCTTTTTTAGTATAAAGATAGGAGCGGGCCCCCTGTTAAAATTAGATCATCTTTGGAATCAAGACACGACTTTCTGTGAAAGGACATCAAGATTTCTTCTTCAAGATTCTCCCTTGTGGCTAAGGAGTAGTCACCCTGCATCCGCAGGCACCATCCTAAGAACACTGCGGTCTGCTGCAAGTCCTTCCTCCGGAATCCGACTGCCCAGCTCGACGAGACCCGGCTTCCCTGGCACCTCTGACCTCTACTCACCTCTACAGCCAAGCTGAGAACCGTGAGTGCGACGAGACCTCGAGGGACCGACGATCGCCAAGACTGCACGACTTCTTTGCAACAAGCCCACTGTGTGCTCCACTGGTGAGTGCTTTGGAGTCCGAGAAGCCCCCACCCTGAGCAGCTCCAGCACCGAAGATCAGCCCTCCAGCATCTCCACGATCTGCGTGGGGCCCTTCTGCTTTTGCCTGTTCACCGCGTTGTGTGGCTACTAGCCGGCTGGCTTGTGGCCTTCTTCACGACGCCCGACGACATCACTGCTGCTGGTCTGGTTGCTGCAGACTGGCCCTTGCTTCCTTGCAACAGAGAAGCACCCCGGACCCTCCTGGTCCACTCCAGACGCCATTTTGAGTCCACCGCGTGGGCTTGAATTTGCCAAGGCTTTGTTGCCCAATCCTGGGTCCAGCGACGCCGACAGCTTCATCCATCGTGGGACAGCTCGCTCCTCCATCCTGGTCGCCGACAACGCCTCCTGGTCCGTGAAATCTGCAGAGCACATCGTCGCCCACTCACCTAGTCGAGGTGACTACCATCCGGTGCCCTCCTGGTGCCCCCTGACTACTGGCTAGTAGTCTCGAACTTGGTCCCCTCTGCTTTCAGGTGTCATCTCTCTTCAAGATCCAGGCTTGGATCACTTCGAACTCTCTTCACTGGTCGCCTGCCAGCATCTTTCTTCCAGGCTCCTGGTCCGTCTACGAGGATTCCCGACGTCTTTTGAGACATATGCAGCTGCAGCCCCTGGGCTAGGTAACTTCGGCATTTCGGTGCCCCAGCATAGCCTCACTATCCAAGGGTCAGAATCCACTTTCGTTTTCCTCCTACCAGGTCGGGTTCGCCCGAGAACACTAACTCTGTGAAATCTAGCTACCATAGACTTTGTCCCGCATCCCGCGTGAGAGTGCACACACTGCACCCGAGTCCCCTAGGCCTCCTAGAAGTAATCTGAAGATTCTATAGTCAAGATCTAGCGATTCCAAAGCCTATTAGTACTGTACTTACCTGCTAGTAATTTCGCATTCCACTTCCAGAGTATATGGTTTTCCGTGCTCCTCGGGTTTGTATATACTGTGCTAACTTAAGTACTTTCGTAAGAGTTTTGTTTTGTGCTTAGTACCCTGTCCTCATAAAGAGTACAGGGCTGTTGTGATTCTTAATAAATATATTGTTTATTTTCATAACACTTGTGTGGTGTCATTTCACTTGGTGTTCAAGGGGTATGTGTGTGGTATAACAGCTGGCTTAACACGCCCTCTCGAGTCTTTAGCCTTAGACTGCTCGTATCCACGCTACTAGGATAGCTGGTCTATAAGGTTGACTTACAACCAATCATCAATCAGGGTTGCTGGACTGATACATAGTGTTCACTAGAATAGTGAGCACTGCATATCAGGCCACCTTCTCACAATTTTCAGTCTCTGAAGGGCCCTGTAATGTAAGGGACCGGGGAAAATGTCCAGGATCAACGAGGCCAGAAGGCCCACAATCCTCGCCAACACACGCAAGGAAATTTTCTCCTTGGTCAAAGTGGATGAAATCTCCCTTTTGATGGACCTGATCTTGTGAAGGGGAAGGAGCAGTTGAGCTGCAACAGAGTCTATCAGCAAACCTAGGAATTCCATCTGCTGATTCGGCATCATCACTGATTTCTTGGTGTTGATGACGAATCCCAGATTCTGTAGCAGGGACGTCGTCCACTCCAAATGAGTGAGAAGAAGGGACCGATCTTGGGCTAGGGTGAGCATGTCGTCTAAGTACACAATGAGGCGCACTCCCATCTCCGACAGACGCGAGACCACAGGTTTGAGAATCTTGGTGAATACCCAAGGGGCTGATGACAGGCCGAAGGGAAGCACCTTGTAGCGATACCATCGCCCTTTCCAAGGAAATTGTAAGAATTTTTGATGAGAGGGGCAGATGGGGACTGTCAGATAGGCGTCTTTTAGGTCTAAGCGGACCATAAAAGATGGATACCCTCCATCTTGAAGTGGCGATAAGTGACATAGGGATTGAAGTCTCTTAGATTCAAAACCAAGCGTTGGGCACACCCTTCTTTTGTAACAGGAAGACGTTGCTGTAGAATCCTTCGAGGATGAAGGGTCCAACAGCAATAGCCTTCTTTTGTAAAAATTCTTCCAGTTCTGAGTCGATAAAACTCTGTTCTAGACGGGAAAAAAGGAGAGGCTGAGGGGGGAAGGGTTGAAGGGGGCATTCCAACATCTCTATGTGATAGCCTTGGACGGTCTGCAGTAGCCAAGCATCTGAAGTGAGGCACATCCAATTCTTTACAATATAACACAGTCTGCCTCCTAAAGGGGCCAGGGGACACATTTGACTTACCGGAGGATTGATTGTCGAAATTTTTGTAGCCTCGGTTGACCCCTCGATTATAGCAACCTCTGAAGCCGCGGGATCTTGACGGGTAGAAGCCAGCCTGGTCAGGTCCTTGTGTGTACCCTCTGCCCCGCCTAGGGGCGTAACCTCGTTGAGGACTGGTATTCGAGTAGAGGCCGGTTGAGCGTCCCCTGCCACGACCGGCCCTATTAGAGACCTGGTGCAACACCCTCTTTAAGGAGGCTTGAGACTTATCCAAGGATGCAAAGGTATTGACAAATTTAGCAATGTCTTTGACAAAGTTGTCCCAAACAACTGTCCTTCCGCCAGAGGACCCGGCTCCGACGAAGCCAATTCAACCAATTGGGGGTCAATTCGGAGCAAGACTGACTTCCGCCTCTCAGAAGCTAGAGCGCAGTTGGCGTTGCCCAACATGCAAATGGCTCGCTGCGCCCAACCCGCAAGGACTTCAGGATGGATGGCATCACCTGTCTCTTGAGCCTGGAGGGCCAGCTCCAGTATCTTGACCAAAGGCCCTGAAAGATCAAGGACCTTATCTTGGCATGCTCTGAGCGCGTGATCAATTCCTTTTTTGGGGTCTTTCTTGTATTTTTTGAGGAAAGTAGTCATTGAAGGGTCGATGTCTGGGGTAACGGCCACCTTATGGGCCAAATCGGGACGGGGACACTCAGACTTAAGGCGAGCTCTCACCTCTTTATCAAAGCTTTTACGGAGGTGAGACTCCAAGTATTCCACTACAGCTGGTGGGGAACCCAATCAGAGGACCTAGGATGTATGATGTCCGTTGGGTCAAAGGAAAAGGGCGAGGGAGTGACAGCAGGGGAGGCATGCTTGCGTCTTTTAGAGTGCTTGCGGGGCGCAGCATCAGAGGAGTCTGTGTCTGTATCTGTGTCAGTGGTGGTGTCTTTAAGAGGGGGGAGGGGGGAGCGGGACGGCAAGGACTTGTCACCAGCGGAAGCTTCTTTGGATCTATAAAGTTTATCATACGACTGAGCGTGGGGCCAGGACGGGTCAAGAGCCACCTTCTTATGGAGAGGGGGACGTGAGTGATCCTGGGCAGGGAGAGGGAGTGGCTTACCAGGGACCAGCAGTTCCAGTTTTTTGGCTAATGGAAGCAGGGCTGAGGAGAGGGCCTTATCAAGCTTGGCGTCCAGCTTCTTGTCAATTATATCCTCCATAGATTCCTCCTCGTAATATTCGTCATTGCCCTGGTAGTCGCACGCAGTACCCTCCTGTTCGCAGTACTCAGTATCTGCCATATTCACAAGGGACCTCTTAGACCCACTATAAATCCCCAGAGGGAAGCAGTATTGCCAGCCCAGTCAGAGGGGTCAATTTGGGGAAAGTACCAGGCGCAGGAGCCGGAAATACCAAGAATATCAAGTATAGAGTCCAGTTCTAGGACTAATGGAGGGAAAACAAACCCAAATCAGTTAGAACAAGGGTTGCCAAAAATTACCCCACTTCCTCAGTCACTGGGAAGGCAGGGGTTAAATTATCAGACCTCCGATTGTCAAACGGGGTGAAAACGCTGCTTTATTAAGGTCGAAAACGGCCCCTCGGCTCCTGGCCAAACTGCGTGGAGGCCCCTTTCAGCCGGGGCTAGAGCATCCGTTCGGCACCAATTAGGGCTGCGCGCGACAACAGGCGTGCGTGAGACCCTGATGACGCACGCCGGGCCCATCCGGGCGCCTACATGCGCCTCCTTCCCCGAGGGGGGGGCTAAGTCCCTCCGGATCGCGACCGCGATCAACTGCGGCCACAGCCGCGAGCAGCGATGAGGGGAAACAGGGAAGAGCCTACGAGCCCTACACGCGCTGTATCTAAATCACCGGAGCACGGAGCGGGCAAGAGCAGCACCGCTCCGATATCGGAAAGGAAGGGGGCGCCGACCTCGGCGTCAGCAAACCAGGCGCCACAGCGCGGCAAGATTAACAGGCAACAGAAGCATCAACAGAGCATAACAATGACGGTACACGTTAATAGCAATGGTAAAATATCATGATTTGACTATGAAAAAACATGCGCCTGGGGCGAATATAATCTACAGTCATACAAGCATATAAAGTAAGGAGCACTTATCTGGGCTGCGGAGCAACAAAGAAAGAGGAGGCCAGATTAGTGTCTCTATACTTTAAATGCTTGTTACCACTGCGATTGGTTACTGTTATTGGAGGCGTGGTTCAAAGTCTCATGGGAAATGTTATTTTTTACTTATTGTAGTTTACTTTTCATTGGCTACTGTTGGTGCAGTAAAGAAATGAGAAAGCATAATCAGAAGCCTCCGGTCCTGCCATAGAATCGCGGTGCGAGAGCTTAGACTCACCTTTCCTCAATTCAAACAGGCATGTTTAGGAATTAAGAGTTCTCTTTTTTGTATTTTCACAGCAGCCTGCTGTTTTCCCATGAGCATCACGGCTCGATTTACCTCGTTTATAAACAGGTAACGCTATCAGCAAATTTCCGTCTTTCAGGTAGGATTCTAGGAATAATTAGGCTTTTAGGTTGTTCAGCATAAATAGTGAGACCTCAAATTCTAATATCATTCATATTAGACCAAACCATGTCTTAACAGATCCTTTTATAATTTGGATGCCATGAATAGAAACTAGCACAGTGGAACCGTACAACTTTATTGAATCCTGCGTGAGCACAGTGGGTTCCACTAGCATTAGATTTTAAAGGTATGCTTTAATTTTTACCTTTAACTCTCGCCTTTTCGCCATTTATCATAAAAGAGCTTAAAGAGGAAGGGTTGGTGTGCTATTTATTAGGGCTTGTTACAAATGAGCGCTTTATATTTTCCTTAGCCTTCTACATGGTTTTGAGAGGCATGCTGATAGCCAGACTTTACCGCAAGCTGTAAGGGACTTTCTCAAGATACTGCCCTCACCTATACAGAAGTTATTATTATCAAGGGTAAGAAATTATCACATTACGACTCCTCTATATTTTTGATTCAGTACCAATACTAGGTAAAGGGCACAATACCTCATATACCATGAACATAGCCATTCTTGTTAGACTTTAAGTGAGAATTCCTAAAACACTGCCAATAGGTGCCCAGTGCCCCATGTACAATTCTTAATAGAGGGTGCAGCACCTTACAGTTCTTCAACATAACTATGGTTGCAATATTTAAAAGCAGTACCTTTAAGGTACTGTAACCAGTGAATATAGGAGCCCAGTGCTTGGTGTTTGTACAGTTTGATTAAGGATTGAATAAAGAAGTGAGCAGAAGGGATACTTTTACAACTTGGTATATATATATAAATATATGCAAGTCCAGAGTCCCGGTACAAGCTGGTACCCGCTCGCGAGTGGGTCGTCCTTGGGGCCCCGGAAGCCCAATATCTTACACCCGAACGTTTTCCACTCCAGAAAATACGTAGACGACACACCAAGAGTCTGCTGTGCTGTGGAAATTTATTGGCAGCAAAAACAAACAACGCGTTTCACCTCACGGCTTGCTCACGTTTGCTGTGGATTCTAAAACAAAGTCCTTTTACATTGTTTATGCAATAATCATAGAAGTAGGACTATCATATCAACACCCAAAGTGCAAAGTGCGGGAGACATGTTGGAAATGGAAATATTTCAATTACATTTCATTAGAATGGTGTCTTTTTGACCAAACAGTATATTATTTAGACAAAACCAGGTATTTGTATGTTTCCAATGATTATGTCCGTTCACATAAATATTGACAGTTATATCATTATGACAATTTTACAAATCATTGTTTAGGTCTAGGAGTTTGTTAAATCAGTCACAAATCCTTGCCCTTTGATTTTTCATCCGGCTCGAAATGGGCAAAAAGAGACAGAAAATTACGCCCCAGTGGGCTGGCTCTGAAATCGCTGAAGTCTTGCCCCAGTGGGCCAATGTTCCAGTAAATAATGACAGTTATTTCATTATAGTAGCAAAAAAGAGCCCAATATCTGGGTTCAGGGACCTGTCTTGTGTGGTGGCTAACTTCCAGATACTATCTTAAGTGTAGCCCAACAAGAAAGAAAAAATGTCTTTCTTATAGTCCCCTCACTCACCGGAGTTTCCTCACGGTGACATGCTTCATCATCGGGGTCCTCCCAGTTCTCTACGAAAAGGGGCGTGCTACGACTTGCGAGCTACGTAGGAGCACTGAGTAGTGAAGGACTATGTGTGGTGTAAGGAATGTGAAGTGGAGTGGATGGGTGTGTGTGTGTTTAAAAATACTGTGCTAGTGGGCCTCAATGTTTTATTCTGCTCCTAGACCAGTATGTTAAAAATGGGGTTGTACTGTGTACCAACCAATAATGTAGTTGGGTTCAGTATTTGGTCAACATGTTTCACGCTACCCCCAGCGTTTCTTCAGGACCATACAGGGACCAGCCCTGTATTGTACCACTCCTAAAAAACCTAAAGTTAGGAATTTATTAGTGCAACATATATTTACAGTGATTAACGTTGTCCCTATTCGGTACACACGTGGTTCTACATACATACGCTTGACTTTTAAGGCGAATGTATAGTTCAATGGTGAACCTGTAAAAGAATGAATAAAGAACAATTAAAAAACACCTCGCCCCTATCTCTGCCGAGATCGGGGACTTTTTTTCGTCCTTCACAAACATGCACGTTTTTGATACATGCACATATATGCATACAGACTATATGGTGTGGTTTCACCATATTGGTGCGTGCATACTTTCAGATCCGGTGTCTGTTCGCCAGATGCCCAACAAGTGAACTTAACGTGGAAAAAGACAAACGGAAGTGACTATACATAAAACAGTGGACACACATTTAACACACAACCAAAGGAAACGTTTGAATATTTACTTTTGTTGGCGCTTAATAGCACATCATGGTCTCTTAGGGGGGCGGTATTGCCTCGGTGGAAAACAATGCTAGAAGGATTTTTAGGGTTGTAGAAGACGTGGTTAGTGATCGAGCGTCTTTTACATATATCATTTAGTTAGAGGTCTAGTACTCGCTATCCTCTCTTGGCGGTTAGGTCAGATACACTTACTTCCTAATCAGCAACCCGCGCCGTGTTACCTATCAGCTTCCCCTCGGACCGCATCTTGCAATGTGGTCCGCGGGTTTGGTTTTTGTTTGTTTCGATTTCCGGGTTGGAACTAGACCGTCGCGCTCAGGCGGCCATCTTAGATGGATGCAAACGAGCGTCACATGCGTCTTTCTTCCATGCCGTTTGTTACTCGCCCTTATTATCGAACCGATAGTGCAAAGTGCGGGAGACATGTTGGAAATGGAAATATTTCAATTACATTTATTTAGAATGGTGTCTTTTTGACCAAACAGTATATTATTTTTGACAAAACCAGGTATTTGTATGTTTCCAATGATTATGTCCGTACACATAAATATTGACAGTTATATCATTATGACAATTTTACAAATCATTGTTTAGGTCTAAGAGTTTGTTAAATCAGTCACAAATCCTTGCCCTTTGATTTTTCATCCGGCTCGAAATGGGCAAAAAGAGACAGAAAATTACGCCCCAGTGGGCTGGCTCTGAAATCGCTGAAGTCTTGCCCCAGTGGGCCAATGTTCCAGTAAATAATGACAGTTATTTCATTATAACAATTTTTATAAATCATCGTTTAAGACAAGGCATTTGTTAAATAAATCACAAATCCTTGCCCAAAGAGACAGAAAATCACGCCCCAGTGGGCTAACTCTATAATCGCTGAAGTCTTGCCCCAGTGGGCCAATGTTCCAAACAAGGTTAAATCCAAATTGATAAAGCAAATTAAATCCTACCCTGGTGGGTTGAGTCCAAACTTTTTGTATCTTATACTTATTTACAAACAATCATCGAAAAGCGACGGATTTCGTTCCTATCTGTCTCCAAAGTGGTTCAATATATTGTAGTTCAACAAAAGGGCAAAGTGTTTTTTCTGGTTGTGTCTGACACCTCTTTGTCTTAGACTTCCAAAATCCAACATCATATCAACAAAATCTGTGAATTTAAAACATCAAAAAATTACATCATGACAAAATTATGTTAAAAGAGACGACTTACATTCAGCAGCTTAATATACATTAATCATTACCAGTTCTTTATTCATTCAGATTATCATTTTAGTTCAATCTTCAAGGTGTACAGAAAGCTCCTCATGGTTATTAAGGCCCTGGGGATAAGTTGTTTCGAAGTCGATGATGTACCTTGATTCTAGCTTTCTAAGACTCAAAGTTCTATTTCCACCCCGAATCCCTAGATCGATCTCATCCAGCACTACCATTCGCAGCAAGTTTTCGTTTTGAAAATGGTACTCGAAAAAATGCCTTGCTACCGGATATTGAGTGTTGTGATTTTTGATGGCCCTTAGGTGCTGTAACACTCTTTCTTTGGCTTTGAGTGTGGTGCTTCCTATATACCACTTGTCACATGGACAGACAAGTAGGTATATGCAGTACATTGTGTTGCAATTTACATTTTTCTGTATTGAAAACACCCTGCCTGTGCTTGGAACCGTCACCTCTTTGCAATTAAAGCTATTGCGACAGGCTTTGCATGAGTTACAGCATTTAAACCCTGGTGGGTCCTTCAATTTCTTAGTGCTGGTTACTGAGTTGGGACTCAGTTCATCTTGTAGGGACTTGCTCTTTCTGTATGTTACCTGCGGATTGGAGTTAAGATGCGGTTTAAGATGTTGGTCTGTGAGAAGCACATGCCAATGTTTCATGAGAATTTGTTTTACATCTCTAGCCTGGCCTGAGAAGGTGGTAATGAATCTAATATTGGACTCTGAGTCCTTAGATTTATTAGTGTCCAGCAGGTCTTTTCTTTCTTTGGTATTCACCCTTTTTATAGCTCCTTATATTGTTTTTTGGCTATACCCACGGTCTTTGAAACGTTTTGACATGACCTCCATTTCTTTTTCAAAAGCTTCATGCGTGCTGCAATTGCGCTTAGCACGTAACAACTCCCCATAGGGTATGCTATCTATGAGGTTTCTAGGATGATTACTTCGTGCATTAAGGAGACTGTTGCCTGCTGTTGTCTTTCTGTGGAGACTGGTCACTATTGCAGTCCCTTGAATCTCCACATTGATGTCTAGGAATTCTATCCTTGATTCATGTATGTGTTCTGTGAATCTGAGGTTGATAGTGTTGTTGTTCAACTCACACACAAATTTCTTCACTGATTCTACTGTGCCATCCCAGATCACGAAAATGTCGTTGATGTACCTCAGCCACAGGACAACATTGGTGTTAAAATTGGCGATCTCGCTGGACACCTGCTCCTCCCACCAACCCATGAACAGGTTGGCATAACTGGGGGCGAAGCAGGTGCCCATCGCCGTGCCCTGTGACTGTCGGTACATCAACTCATCAAAAATGAAGAAGTTGTGATAAAGACAGAATTCAATAAGTTTGAGCAGCATTTTGGAATGTTCGAAATAGGCAACAGATCTCATTTTTAGGAAGTGTTCTACTGCTTGTATGCCTATGCTGTGTTTTATACAAGTGTAGAGGCTGTTAACATCTAGGGTAACCAAGATGTAGGTTGGCTCCCAGATGATGCCCTCAATGCTTTTCAAGAAGTGTGTTGTATCCTTGAGGTAGGTGGGTAGAGCTACTACAAAGGGTCTTAAAAAGTGATCAATGTATTGAGATGTTTTTTCTAGCAGTGAACCTATTGACGATACAATTGGTCTCCCTGGTGGATTAGTGGCGTTTTTATGCACTTTGGGGAGAAGGTATAGGATAGGGATTCTAGGATGGTCACATTTTAGAAACACATATTCGTCCCAGGTCAGCGGATCTTTCTCTTTGAAATCATACAACATATTTTCAAATTGAACCTTGGTTTCTCTAAAATCCGCGACAGAACTTTTTGCATAACAGCTTGTGTCCCCCAGCTGTCTCTGCCCTTCTGCCAGATAGTCCTTTTTATCCAGAACAACCACATTGCCCCCTTTATCCGCATAGCAGATAACTATGTTCTCATCTGATTTGAGGCTGGCAATTGCATTATATTGCTCAGAAGACATATTCTTTTTTCTATTTGGCAAACGGTCCTGTGTGAGTTTTTTCAGATCTTGTAAGACTCCCTTTTCAAATACTTCCACTGCTTCACATGCAATCTGGGAAATAAACCTAGATTTTACTTTAAAATTACTCCCCGGGTTCTCACAAGTGCTAACATCATCATCATACAAAAAATCACTTTTATCCACAGTGCCAGATGAAATGATTTCCAAAAGTTCAATGTCATTCAAATTCAAGTTATTCTCAGAGCTCATTTCAACAGTTGGTGGGGGTTTTGGGGGGTGTGTTTCAAACCACTTTTTTAATTTGAGTTTCCTCGCGAAATAAAACAGATCAATTCTAGTTTGTACATAGTTTAGGTTATTACTGGGGCAAAACGATAGTCCCAAAGAAAGGACCTCGTGTTCATGCACAGTTAATGGTCTATTAGTTAAATTTATTACCGTCATTGCTGAGTCTTGCTGCCCCTTGTTTCCACTCCCATGGGCTGTTTTGCGGCGTCGTTGCCTGATTTTTGCTTTTTTGTTCCTTTCGGTCTTCCTCGAATTCCTTTCCCTCGTCCTTTTTGATTTCCTTGGTCCTGATGTTGGTCTGTCCGTCCCTGATTTATTACTTGGAACTGTAATAAAAAACGCTTTCTTATTTCCTCTTGATCATCCACCATATTCTGGTTGAGGCCTGCCGCAGTGAGGTCCGTCATGCTTCCATCTGAGACGTCACTTTCTACAGGTTCAGTTTGTACTGTAGGGGAAGCGTTTTTGGCCATTTTGGATTTATCATATAAGTGATCGTATCTTCGGTGAAAGGTTAAAGTGCGTCCTGCCTAATAAACTTTAAAGTCCCTTAGGAACTTGCGTTGCTTCTTTGCTGTTATTTCCTCCTCCAGCTTTTCCATCTTTGCTTCCAAGGTTTTCGCATATGCATCAAACGCCTCCTTGCCCATTATAGGGATGATTTCCGCTATTAGTGCCTCAATTTGTTCCAGTAGTTTTTTGCGGTCCTTTAGCGCGTACTTAATCAAAATGCGCATCATTGTTGTTGAGCACGCCGCTGAATTGTGCGACCATTCATCCAGCATATCTGGGTCCGGGTCCTCGAAGGTGGGAACTGTAAAAATTCTCAAACCTCGCGGTACTCTTCCTGCATCAATGTACCGACCCAGGGATTGTGCCTCCCACCACTTGCCGAGTTCTTTTTTGTTAAGTCTCTCTAATTTTAAAAGTAGTGTTTGCAATTGAACTTCTTTACTCATGCTTACAGCTTGCGCCTTCGGATCATCCATTTTGCCGCCTTGCACAAAGAACAGCTTGTCTGCTGCTGCCTTGCGCCTCGAATCCATTGCTGCCATGTTTGTTATTCCACACTTTTGTAATGAAGCAGACTCCCGCTGATTGGGAGGACGCCTCCTCCTTTGTGTAATCAGCCTCTATCTCCACTCATGGATTGCCCCGTGTTTCGGCTCTGCCACCTTCACTCACTGCTCGTACTACCGAAACACCGCCGCAAACGTATTCCCGCAAGGAGGCGTTCAGAGGCGTGAGCGTCACGGGGCCGCAGTCCCGTTTCTACCCGTACCCAGAACCACACTCACGAGCGGGCCGTCCGCGTTCGATGATTCCTCTTCCGTGCAGGAGTTATCAGCGGCGTGAAACTACAGGCACCACAATCCTTTGCTCCTCGCGCCGTCTTCCATATGTTGGAAATTACCCAGTATTCTTCGTTCTGTGACCAGGCTCCGTTTTCCGTAGGTGCCGCTATTGTTGGACAGGCGTTGGGATTCTCCTTGAGTAGATGAGCGGACCAGCAAAAAAGTAATGCAAGTCCAGAGTCCCGGTACAAGCCGGTACAAGCTGGTACCCGCTGGCGAGTGGGTCGTCCTTGGGGCCCCGGAAGCCCAATATCTTACACCCGAACGTTTTCCACTCCAGAAAATACGTAGATGACACACCAAGAGTCTGCTGTGCTGTGGAAATTTATTGGCAGCAAAAACAAACAACGCGTTTCACCTCACGGCTTGCTCACGTTTGCTGTGGATTCTAAAACAAAGTCCTTTTACATTGTTTATGCAATGATCATAGAAGTAGGACTATCATATCAACACCCAAAGTGCAAAGTGCGGGAGACATGTTGGAAATGGAAATATTTCAATTACATTTATTTAGAATGGTGTCTTTTTGACCAAACAGTATATTATTTTTGACAAAACCAGGTATTTGTATGTTTCCAATGATTATGTCCGTACACATAAATATTGACAGTTATATCATTATGACAATTTTACAAATCATTGTTTAGGTCTAAGAGTTTGTTAAATCAGTCACAAATCCTTGCCCTTTGATTTTTCATCCGGCTCGAAATGGGCAAAAAGAGACAGAAAATTACGCCCCAGTGGGCTGGCTCTGAAATCGCTGAAGTCTTGCCCCAGTGGGCCAATGTTCCAGTAAATAATGACAGTTATTTCATTATAACAATTTTTATAAATCATCGTTTAAGACAAGGCATTTGTTAAATAAATCACAAATCCTTGCCCAAAGAGACAGAAAATCACGCCCCAGTGGGCTAACTCTATAATCGCTGAAGTCTTGCCCCAGTGGGCCAATGTTCCAAACAAGGTTAAATCCAAATTGATAAAGCAAATTAAATCCTACCCTGGTGGGTTGAGTCCAAACTTTTTGTATCTTATACTTATTTACAAACAATCATCCAAAAGCGACGGATTTCGTTCCTATCTGTCTCCAAAGTGGTTCAATATATTGTAGTTCAACAAAAGGGCAAAGTGTTTTTTCCGGTTGTGTCTGACACCTCTTTGTCTTAGACTTCCAAAATCCAACATCATATCAACAAAATCTGTGAATTTAAAACATCAAAAAATTACATCATGACAAAATTATGTTAAAAGAGACGACTTACATTCAGCAGCTTAATATACATTAATCATTTCCAGTTCTTTATTCATTCAGATTATCATTTTAGTTCAATCTTCAAGGTGTACAGAAAGCTCCTCATGGTTATTAAGGCCCTGGGGGGTAGGGTGTTAAAATATCGATAACAAAAATATAGCTGACATAAATATTGTTGCAAAAATATCGTTTACAAAAATATCGACACCCTATACTTAAACAGGTAAGTACATAAATATCGACTCCAAAATATCGTTGTAATTAATATAGATGTAAAAAATATCGACTTTTTAAAATAATTCAAATTACATTAAATAATAAATAAATATAAGTACTATTAACAAAATACATTACATTACTTTTATTTTTTAACTATTTCAAACAAATTTACTACACTTTTTAATTATAAACTTAATAAATGTGGACATATAAATGAATTTTACACATTACTTTATATAACAACAATAATACATATATATAATTAAAATACCCCTTTACCCAAAAACCCAAAACTGACCCTGAACCCTAAAAATACCCCTTTACCCAAAAACATTTTCACTAAAAAAATCCTGTACACACACCTAAAATTAATTAAAAAATTAACATAATTAATGACATAATTATTATTCAATTAACTAATTAAAATTAATTAACTATTATTTATTACACTATTTATATTTATTTAAAACATTAATTAATCTATTATTTCATTATATTTAAAAAATCCTTTACCCAAAAACTGAAAACTGACCCTGAACCCAAAAAATACCCCTTTACCCAAAAACTAAAAACTGACCCTGAACCCTAAAAATACCCCTTTACCCAAAAACTAAAAACTGACCCTGAACCCTAAAAATACCCCTTTACCCAAAAACTGAAAACTGACCCTGAACCCTAAAAATACCCCTTTACCCAAAAACTGAAAACTGACCCTGAACCCAAAAAATACCCCTTTACCCAAAAACTGAAAACTGACCCTGAACCCTAAAAATACCCCTTTACCCAAAAACTGAAAACTGACCCTGAACCCTAAAAATACCTTTACCCAAAAACTGAAAACTGACCCTGAACCCTAAAAATACCCCTTTACCCAAAAACTGAAAACTGGCCCTGAACCCTAAAAATACCACTTTACCCAAAAACTGAAAACTGACCCTGAACCCTAAAAATACCCCTTTACCCAAAAACTGAAAACTGACCCTGAACCCTAAAAATACCCCTTTACCCAAAAACATTTTCACTAAAAAAATCCTGTACACACACCTAAAAATAATTAAAAAATTAACACCCCGTTCAAAAACACGGTCCTGAAGAAAACCAATAGAATCTTTTTGAAATGGTTGAAACATGTAGACCTAAATTTTAAACCACACATAGCACACTACGCTATTTTTAGATATACCACACGTTTTGAGACACCACAGCCTTCCTAAGTAGGCACTGGTGCCACACGATAATTTTTAATAGGGACAAATCACTCAAGAATAAAGTCTTTGCAGTGAGCAGCTTTGTCCCTTTTTAATACACTTTTCACAATTTTTTCTCACATATAAAAAAACAAAAGAACCCGCTCCACTGTAACCAGGTGTCGCAGCACACCCCATAGGCATTCGGCTTATGGGGTGGGACCCCGATGATGAAGCATGTCACCAACTAGGTTGGTGAGTGAGGGGTCTTCTCAAAAAGACAATTACTGTCCGGTTAAAGGTTGGGACACTTATTGCTAACCTAAGCCTTATGCTTTAGATACAGAGGAAATCCCTACACTGTATACCTTGCATCTAGGGGGTACTCCTCCATTGTTGTTAAAACTCTTTACTAGGGGACCAGGAGTTCCCACTGCACATAGCCTGTGTAATTTCCCTTACTCTCTCCTTTGATTTGCACACCCTGTGGAGTAAAACACTAAAAAAGACACACAGTAGACATAGACATACATATATAGTGGAAAAAACGCCAGGATATCTTTCCCAACAAAGACTGTGAAGGAGAGGAAGGAGTTTTAAATGGAGGCTTACTTATAGTTCAAGGTTTTCTGACCTCATGAGCCTAAGCGTAGTATTGGGGGATTCCTTCCTCACTGCTCAGCAAAGCAACCTAAAGGATGTTAAGGGTAGGTTTTAGGTTGATATAGTTGTTATGAGAGAAAATTTATGAGAGAAATTTAGCTAGCTCTCGATGCTGCGACCCAACTCACGGTTACTGCACGGTCTAATAGACTGCCTTCCCCTCAACGCTGCTCCGACGAAGTGTAGGATCAGGTTGGTAATTGGCCTCTTATATACTGCCCAGGGCTTCACTTTAGAGAGTTAATTAGTTAATTTAAAGCGGAAACATGCCCAAATACGGGTACTGTGAGCAGGAGAAGTCCGGTATTGCGCGCTGAATAGGGGAATAGCGTCTTTTTGATACGCATGCGCGCCGTCTGACTCTGCTAGGCAAAGTCAATAGCGGGCACCACGCATGCGCGAGTGCAGCTACGCTAACTCCTAGCGCATGCGCATTCAATCATGTATCGCGCCCCTGACCAGCGCGCAGGGATCACTACCACTTTCTGAGTGGATTCTACTTTGTTTAAACGTATTACCAGGGGAGACCGAATCCACTTGTCTCTCTCCCTCCCTCCTTTTGTTATATTTATGGAAAAGTTAAACAAGCATTGGCATAGCCAAAAGGTCTCGACTTAGGGACCTTATAAGTGTTTAGCCTGAGATTTTTGTAATGTTTTAGAGGTATGTTATAGAGCAATGTAGCTGTTGTCTTTAATACTGCAAAGTTTGTGTGCAAGTTGTGATTAGTTTAGTGACGTAAGGGTAGTGGAATATAGTGGTGAGTTGTGATATGATGTGTGTCGGTGGGATGTGTGTGTGTATTGTGTTTTGCTGGTGTGCATGTTGGTGGTATATGCAAGTTTACACCCCCCCAAAAAAAACAATTGTAATGATATTAGTTATGTGCGTAGTTTGATGGTATTAAAGAGAAGAGGAGAGCAAAAGACAGAGAAAAGGGACAAAATCTGGGTATGAGAGAAAGTAGCAGGGAAACAGAAAGGCCAAGAAACAGGGGGACTGAAAAGAGAGGAGAGAGGCAGAGGAACGAGAAGAAAGACGGTCCTAGGCGCTGTTCCTAGGCACGGAGTGGTCACGTGATTTGCTCTGAATCACAGGCTGTTGAGTCCAGGAAGACCGCCAGCTCCATAGTCAGCCTCTCTGGGCGTTATGCCACACCTTCAACTCTCAGCCCTTGTTACCTACTCTGGTTGTTTGTCTCTTTCAGAAAAGGGCCATGGTTATGAGTCAGGCAGAGAGGAATTACTGTAGGATCAGGAGTGGATCTGCATTAAAGCACCTGGTATTCCTAGTTGCTGGAACACCGGACAGCATTTTACAGGAAGTAATTCTACTTAGTAAAATCGTAGGGGACTTTAGCTGCAGAAGTCAAGCCTTGTCACCCGATTTGTTTTTTTTATTTCTGGAGGGGACGTATTCAGTTCTACCCCCTGCCCCACCTTCAATGCCCCTTTCCTTCCTAATCCCCACAGCCTTTCACTCCATCCACACCCTACACAGACGCTCCTACATACATTGATCAGGTGGTTAATGTATGCGTGAAATCCCATGGAATTTAGAATTCTGCATCGTTTTGTGACCGTAAATCCAGTTCCACATGGTAATTCCCCATTCCAACTCTTATTGTAAGACAGGTGGAACAGATTTACCTATGGAATTCTAATCCAACTGATAATGATTGGTGGGGCGTTCCAGCGTCTGATCTGATTTTACCAGGCGCTAATTTTTCTCAGAGCAAGTGTGAATGCATGCCTTAAAATCCATAAAACTGGGAATTCTGTGTGGCTTTACAACCAGGAAGTCCAGCTCCACAGACCAATTCCCATTCCAATACATAATGTCATAGTACTGGTGCGATGTTACTGCACGGTAATTCAAATTTCACCTGTAGATTTACCTCCACGCCCTAAACAAGTACCGTGCAATTCCTAATTAGCCCCAAAGAGTCAGAAATGCATCTCTTTCCATTTGCATCTGCTGATTAAGTTTGTTTTAATGTTTCCCTTAGATTGAAGATGGTAGCTGCCTTGCACACAACAGCAGCTCTCTGGTGCTTTTAACATACAAAGATGCCCACATGGAAGAAGAATTGCAGATGACTTATGGAACTTCCAAATATTTTTACCTTATGAGGTGTTCAGTTTTGCACAAACCTATTGTCTTTCTCCCCTCACTTTCACACCCAAGGCTCATCTGTATACGATTTAAGGCATCACGTTTCATCTCCAGCGCACCCGCTGCCTTCCTGACCTCCAGATTAATATTTGGACGAAGCCAATTAAAAGTTCCTCTCAATGTAAATATATATGCAGCTGGCAACAGGTGCTGGAATAAATTCTCAAAGATTTTCCTGACAGTACCACAATTCTCACTTATTTAGGTGAAAACATATGTTTATTTCCGGTCCATATGCTTCATTATCACCTCCAAGACACATCATATACGAGCTTCATGAAGAAGAAAAGCAAATAAATGTGCATTCATAATAAGACAGAGCGGCCTAAGAATGCACCTTGTGTTATGCTGGTAAAGTGTCATGATTGCTCTTTTAGCGAAACGCTCGCTGCTGATGTTGACAGTGATCGGGTTATCACGTGTGACCCTCTTAGTGATTAAATTGGCCAAATAATACAGCCTGATATTTGTATCCTTTGAAAGCCGCAAAAGGGTAGTATAAAGTGTGGCAAACAAACAGGCTTTTGTTTTCAGTGGGCAGCTACTGTTGTCTAATTCATGCTTGTTTGTGCTTTATTATCACCTCCAAGACACGTCATATACGAGCTTCATGAATAAAAAAAGCAAATAAATGTGCATTTATAATAAGACAGAGCCGCCTAAGAATGTGCCTTGTGTTTTGCTTGTAAAGTGTCATGATTGCTCTTTTAGTGAAACGCTCGCTGCTGATGTCGACGATGATCTGGTATTTACGCGTGACCCTCTTAGTGATTAAATTGGGCAAATAATACAACCTGATATTTGTATCCTTTGAAAGCCGCAAAAGGGTGGTATAAAGTGTGATAAACAGGCTTTTGTTTTCAGAGGGCAGCTATTGTCTTGTAACATGTAACATTGAGGAAACAAAGATGTTGAAAGTAAAACTGTGAATCACCTGCCAGACAGGGCAGTGTCCAGGGGAAGTCAGCATCAAGTGTGTACAGAATTCACCTTCTTTCAGACACTTGGAGTGTGTAATATCCTGATTTAGTTGCTATTTCTCACAGCTGCAAGAAGAGATGTTAGTCGGCACCGATGAGGAGAAACAGATTTAGGGCCCGATGTAGGTAAATCTTTTTTACCACTTCTTAAATACCGATTCATACCGAATCGGTATTTAAGAAGTGATAAAAAAGAGGAGGGCAGATGTAGGTAATTAATTAACGAGTCGGAAGGAATCGGTATTTACCGATTCGGTAAATACCGAATCGGTAATGCCCATTGATTCCTATGGGCATTGAAGCCCATAGGAATCAATGGGCATTACCGAATCGGTATTTACCAAATCGGTAAATACCGAATTTTGCAAGGGTGCAGGGGGTGTCACTTTGACACCCTCTGGCACCCCAATTACAGGCATGTGTGCCATGTGGCACACATACATGCCCTAAGGGCATGTCTGTGTGTCACATGGCACAGGTGTGCATGCACAGATGTGCATGCACACCTGGATTCGGTATTTTACCACCCAATTGGATTGGGTGGTAAAATACCGACTCCTAAAGGCCTGTGGCACTGTTTTCAGTGCCACCTACATGTGGAATTTACTGATTCGGTAAAAATACCGAATAGGTATTTTACTGAATCAGTAAATTTACCGAATCGGTAAAATTACCGATTCTTAATTTAAAGCGTCCCCTACATCTTAAAAGCCTAATACCGGTCGGAAACGGCCGAAATCGGCCGTTTCCGACCAGTATTAAGGCTCCTACATCGGGCCCCACAGAAAGCCAGGCATCTGACTGTCAGAGGGATAGAAACCAACAGCGGCCGAGAATACTGAAGCGTGAGGCAAGCACACCACAATCGCCACAAGAATTGAGACATATAATTATAAATCGTCAGCTGTACAAAACATATTATGGAAATACATTATTAGATTTTTTGCAGTTTTAGCATTTTCTCAAAACAAAAAGCGTAGTTATCCAAAGATGGGGTGAAAATCTGAGTACATTCTATTATGCTCTCCTTGGCAGTCACTACTAAGCATCTAAAAAGAGTAAAACGTCAAGCCACTTGTCCCGTGCTCTACGGTGAACGAGGAACCTAGAGGAAAAGCCCCTGCGACAGGTGAGGGTGGACTCACCGGATGCGTACTGTTACCGGCGAAGGACTGGGACGGAGGCCTACGGATGCACAGATGGATGATGGCAGTGACAACCCGGGCGTCATCGGCTAATGCAGGCCTTCATACACAAATGGCCGTACATCGGCGGGAGTCGCAGCATTGGGAGGGGAGTCACACTACCAGAAGTAGCAGGGGCTAGTGAAGGAGGAGATGACGTTCTGACATACAAGTAAGGGCCGTGTGGCTCTTGCATAGTAGCTATGGCATCAGCGATGCAGTCTAAGCAGCTCTCTGAACCTGTCTTAGTGGATTTACTTACCACCAGTAATCTTGTTGACACGAGTCATGCGTATCCTTTAATTGGCCACAGTCCTTCTTCCAGGCTTAGTAGGCAAACAAGCTGTATTAGCCTGCGCCGCTAGCTTCTTCAAGATGAGTTAGTCACTCTGTATAAGGCGTCACGTCACTTTACTTTTGTCGCTAGAACCCGCCCACAGCAGCAGCTAAACACCGAGCTTTGGGCACGTGCAACTCTTAGAGGCACGCAACCAATGAAACAGGGGGTGGAGGGGGGCCTGCGCGATTCATTTGCGGGAGCGCGTGGCTGGCGCCGTGCGAATTGCTACCATATGGTGCCAGCCGTGCACTCCCGCAAGTGGATCGCCACACGTGCACGCGTTGCCATTGATGGCAATGGAACGCGTGCACGTTCTTGGCTGAAAAGACAAAGCGATCGGAAAAGGTCTTTATGTGCACTGCCTAGGCGAGACCTAAAAAACGGGCCTGTTTGTTTATTTTCGCTCAGGCTCTTCAGCACTCTTAAATACAATTTACAATTACAATTTGTACTAATACTTTCCTCAGGGCATAGGACGGGGTGGGCCAGTATGGAGTGACAGCAGGAGCCGCTTCTGCTCAGAGAGCTGCTAATGTGGCCATAGCGACTTATGGCACCAGGTCACCTCCGGCTGGGGCTGGCTTCCAAGATGTGGCGAGAACTATAGAGTACCCGGGAGCTGCCAGCCACAGCATGCTACCTTTGCAGACCTATTACCACAGCCACTGCAAGCCCGAGGCATTGGGAGGCCCAATTATGCGGCATGGATGACAACATGTGCAGCAATAAGAGCAAATTATGCAGCATAACATGGTGCAACCATCAGCAATTCTATGTCATTATTTTGCCACTTTAACAACTATTAGTGATCACTCACGGCTCTCATACTCGGGGGAGGGTCGCGCGGGGGAGCTTAAAATAAAATGACAGATTAAAATAAAGCAAACTTACCTGACCGGGTGACCTGGACCGGGGTCCCACGTTGGGGGCTGCTTGGCGCCTTCTGTGCTGCTCTGTCCTGGGCCAGTCCCAGTCCCGCACCTTTTGAACAATAGCCCTCAGGCTGCCCGGTGTCTCAGGCAGCCAATCCAGATGCTGCATTAGCAGTGCCAGGATTGGCTAGGGCACGAAGATGACCCGCCCATTAGAGACCAGGGGTTACTGCATGAAGCAACCCTCAGCCTCTAGGGTCCCGACTCTCCCCTCGCTCTCCTGGTCTTTAGGAGGTGGCTTTAGTGCGCATGTTCGGGCTGGCCATAATAATGACCAGCCCAAAATCGAGCATGCGCACTATTGCAGCTGCGCTTTAGTAAGCGCTGCTGTCAGTCACCCTCCTTGCTCCCACAGCCAGCCCCCCCCCCCCCCCTCAGCGCCGATTGAATGCCTGCCTGAGCAGAGCAGCAAGTACTTGTCTTTAAAGTTTGCTATTTTGCTTGCGTGCAGTGCAACCTGAGGCCATGTGGCCAGGTGGGGCAACGCCCCAGCACCCCAATGGACGCAACCCCTGCTAGTTGATCAGGCAGCCTCTCTAGATGTTAACTAAATGTGAAACAAAGGACAAAAATACACGAAAATCTTGAATGCTTGAACATCATTACTTAACATAAATTGTTACTTGTCAAATGATCATTTACTTAACATATTTGTTTAAGTGTTCATATTTGGCCGGACAATAGTTCACCATGTTTTTATTTTCAATAGTGTTTATGGACTCAGCTGTTTCAGAAGTCTATAAAGTGGGGTTTGCAAATCATTTTGCATTTATTATTTATAACCTTGTGAACAAAGGGGAGGCTTTCTCCGTATTGTGGACATTTTCTCCCTTCCAATTACTATACTAATCTTCCACTCAAGAGGTGTGAGAAGTAACACCTAAAAGCAAGCTCGGATGAAATGTCCAACCCCTGTGGGTTAGCTTCATGTGCAGGCCATGTTAAGTTTCAGTGTGTGTGGTCTTGTGCTTCGAAGGCAGATGTTTAAAACAATCATTTGCAATGCAGTAGGTCTCACCTTTTTTCCGCTAGAGCTAGTGGTATTGAAATGGAAATGTTTTTAACAGTTATGACTTTTGTATTAGCAATGTAGAGGCAATAGAAATTGATACAATCCTTTTTTACATTACTGATGCCAACCTTGTTTGTGGCATTGAGGTGGTTCACTGTTGGGGATAAAAAGGCCACTAATGTAAACTTGTCTGATAGGCTGACTATTACAACAGTAATAACAGTAGCTTGTGATGCGAGCAGCAACTGCCACTGTAACTGTCCAGTTCCATATTGTGCAGTGTAACACAGGTATAGAGATTAATCTAAGCACTCACGGGGTTCAATGTTTGTCAGAGAATGGAGACAAAGAGATGATAGGCGATTTGGCCAGGGTCACACAGTGTGAACATGTGATCAATAAAAGCGGTATGTGACAGAAGTCTAAGGTGAGGTGGGGAGGGAAGGGAGCACTTACGACTACGTATTGGGGGAAGAGAAGACATAAAAACATAAATAAAGATTTTCCACATGTAATACACATGGTTGGTTTAATTAAAAAATCTTCCTTGTTTTTAGGTAGTAGGAAGCAATGGATGAACATTGTCAAAGTGCAGTAAGCCGGAACTTTGGTTTCCTCATCCCACATGTGAGAATTTTTCCATAGAACAAATTCTAAATGGGGTACTGGGAGAGGTTGTGAAGGAGCAGCAACAAAGGTCAATATATGGGATCAGTCCTGGATGGGGAAAAATGTGGTTTATCTGTGGCTGCATTATGCCAGGCACTTGCATCATATGTGCCCTGGCACTGACTTGCCGCTGGACACAGGGCTAGTAGTATTTAAAAAACAACCCCTAACACTCCAGCCTGGGCTCTGCTGAGTTACCAGATGTCCTTACAAGGGCACCATGGGTGCAGAGCACCTCACTAGTGTCCACTGTCCATCCTCATCATGGCAGCAGTGCCACCCGCCATGCGGCTCCCCTATGGATACCGTGGACACTGTTTGATCTACTGCATATTTGTGTCTGCATGTGTGTCTGCGTGCATGTGTGTGTGTGTGAGAGGCTGTCTGTGTGTGTGTGTCTGTCTGTCTATGTTTCTGTGTGGATGTAGATTTTAAGCAAACCAGGTAAAGCATCAGAGACTACAAAACGGATGGAAGCAGCAGCTGCAGGCTTGTCCGGGCAGTTTGGGAGCTAACTTGCAGGCATGTCCGAGCTATGCAACAGCATTCCAGCGTGAGGGAGAGAGCAGCAGGGAGGGAGAAGGAGAAATAGAGAAGGAGGGGTGGATAGAAAAAGCAGCACAGCCCAGACGGCATGCTGCACTGCCTACGAAAAGCATAACATTTTGTAAAAAAAAACAGTTGGGCGAGCCGCTCCTTTATTTTATTTAGCGAAGTTCAAAAATCTCTGTTGGGCATTCTTCAAGCCCCGCCTCACCCCACTCTAAAAAGCGCATCTCGCCAAAATCTTTTTTTTCAATATTTTATGCTTTTAGTCAGCAGCATAGCATGTGGCCTGTGCTGCCCTGCTCATTAAAAGCATAAAATATGATAAGAATAGAGTTTCGTTGGGAGTGGGCTGCTGCTTACGGAGATGAAGGCGAAAGGCTCGCTCGCCAATGGTGCACGTGTCCCAGGAGAAGAAGCTGTATGCAGCACTCGCACACCCTTACAATTCCTTGTTTTGCCCCTTTGCTGAAAAGGGAGGAGGGGCCATCACATGCAGATGGGAGGAGGGAATAGAGGCCACCACATGCTATACTGTGTGATGGCCGACCAAAATGCTCTCTGAGTGAACTCGCCGGAAAGGGAGATAAACACACAGAGGAGGGACTTTTACAGAAATACACCAATAAGAAGCCATCATTTTTGATTACCACAGATAGTAACCCCTGGCAATCAGTGGGTTTGCCAGCCCCCACAAATGAGACATAACAGGTCGATCGAAGCTCGACCTAAAAAAGGCTCGCACCCAGACTATAACAGTTTTGTGAGCCCTCTGAATTTAGATGAGCTACTGTCAGTGAAAGACTTAAACTATCTGTGGAAATGTTTGGTATAGGAATGGTATAAAGTGAAAACATGTTTTATTTTTATAAAAAGTGTTTGTATTAGTACATTTTTGGGGGCAAGAATGTGTATTGAGTGTACTTTTATAGTCTGTGAGTGTTTAATCTATATGTAATGCTACTTGTTATTGAGTACCCATGTATGTTGGAAGAACATACGTTGGGAGATAAGAATTCAACACCCATGCCCTTAACCACCCATACTCGTATTTTAAAACGCTTCTGGCATATAATCCCTCAGTCTGGGCAGGAGTAATGATTTCATGTATTGCACTCTGCACCAGGCCTGCTTGCCTGTCAGAGATGATCTTGACTTGTTTCTGCTGTGCTGCAAAGTTGGCTTATGTTATGTGTGACACTTTCAGTTAGTTCATGCTTTTGAGTCCATGCTTTTGAGCCAGCAGCACAATACCTTCTGGGTATTGTAGTTTTCCTTCTCTCCTTAATAAACATGGGCTTTCATGGCTAAGCATGCAAAACGCTGTTTACTGATAAGCCAGAAATTGCTGCAGGTTTAGCACTTGGCACAAGGGCATTGACCTGACATATAAATGATTGCACCACAGCTCTACCAAACGGAACACAGCAAAAACAATCTGAGGATGAGTGTTGGTTCTCAAAACTCTAAAGGCCTGCCATCACTGTCTGTATCCCAGGATACTGCACATTGGTAAAAGCCAGTACCTCCTAGGTACATCATTTCCTGGACAAAAGAAGAAAACATGAATGGGAGTCTCTTCTTGGCTATTGCAGGCAGGACATCCAACAGGGGAAGATTTTTCCCAATTCTTTGTAAGTGCATGGACCGGCAAGCAACCCAGTCTGAATTAAACATAGAGTTTCCCTGCCATGAATGGATGTACATCATCAAGGAACCGTTCAAATAAATACTGGTCTTTAAAATTAAGGAAGTCAGAGGTTAAATGGCCTGTTTTTTTGTGCTCCTTTGCATTTCAGCCAATCTAAACTGTCTGTAAGTTTCAACTAGTTCGAGCCGTGTTATTGTCGGGGACACTTCCTCAGGGTGGGTCCATAGGTTCGGCCGGCCTAGTCTACTGCACAGATCTTTTATGTGGGTGAACCAGGATAGTTTTCCCACCCTTGGGAGCCCAATGATCACCTTTAGTTCCGACTGGTAGGCTATTAGCTCTGGAGTCGCCCATAGCCTTCGCCATAAAGTCAGGGGTCACAGTCCGATCTCCTCATCTATGGGTCTTATCCCGAGGTCTATACGTAGGGGGATGAGAGGGGTGCTTTGTGGTAGGCCCAAGAGCTGCCTCATGAACTTATTCTCGGTTTTGACCAATCCACCTATAGGGAGGTGTCCCCAAAGTTCTGCCCAGTACATTACAGTACTCCTGATTTAGACTTTGTATATCTCAGTTAATGGGCTCGGTTGTCTAGATGTGGAGTGTCTGTATAGTTTTGCTATTCCCCCTGCCATCTGTACTAACCTTAGGCCTGCCTTTTCTTGCTGTGGGCCCCAACCAAAGGTTTCCGTCAGCGTAACACCCAGGTAATCGAAGACAGCTACCCTCTCTAGCTGGATACCATTTAGGGTAGGGTTAGGGCTATATCAACTTGCTATTCAGAGGCTTGTCATCCGTGTGCTGTTGGGAACTGCTGTGGCGGTCCTACCGTGTTTTTAAACTTTCACTCACTCACTTTAGGGTTGTTTAGGGGGTAACTTTGCTCATTTCCCTCTCTCACACCAGGATCATCCTGCTCTCCTTGATTCGGGGGGTCTGTCCGTGCGAGCAGACCCGCCATCTTGGAGTTAGCGGTCTAGTCTTTGTTGCCTGGGCTGGATAAAAATCGATGCTGACGCGAGCGCACAGCGTTCGATTGGCTATTCAGAGGCTTGTCATCTGTGTGCTGTTGGGAACTGCTGTGGTGGTCCTACCGTGTTTTTAATGTTGTTTTCAAACTTTCACTCACTCACTTTAGGGTTGCTTAGGGGGTAACTTTGCTTATTTCCCTCTCTCATTCCAGGATCATTCCACTCTCCCTGATTTGCGGGGTCTGTCCGTGCAAGCGGACCAGCCATCTTAGAGTTAGCGGTCTAGTCTTTCTTGCCTGGGATGGATAAAAATCGATGCTGAAGCGAGCGCGCAGCGTTCAATTGGCTATTCAGAGGCTTGTCATCTGTGTGCTGTTGGGAACTGCTGTGGTGGTCCTACCGTGTTTTTAATGTTGTTTTTAAACTTTCACTCACTCACTTTAGGGTTGCTTAGGGGGTACCTTTGCTTATTTCCCTCTCTCACTCCAGGATTATTCCACTCTCCTTGATTCGCGGGGTCCGTCCGTGCGTGTGGACCCGCCATCTTGGAGTTAGCGGTCTAGTCTTTCTTGCCTGGGCTGGATAAAAATCGATGCTGACGCTAGCGCGCAGCGGACACGTGCAGCGGCGTGCCAAAGGCAAGTCTGTCTGTGCCCGTCCGCGATAAGGACACGCTCAGCGCCATCCACGCTGCTCCTTTCTCTGCCTGCATGGGATCTGATAGAGGGTGTTGCCCGTTAAGCTACTCCAGTGAAGAGCTCCACCATATTGATGAGGTGGGTAATGGTAGGGGGGCTCTTTGCTTTGCTGAGTCTGCCTCTCCTCTGTTGACTTCCTTGTCAAATTTTTTTATCCTGTGGGACGTAAACGTCAGATCGCTGCCTAAGCACAATGTGGAAATTCAGTTGTTGCTTGAAGTTATTGAACTTGAAGTTCTGCTCATGACAGAAACCTGGACCCACCCAGATTGTGAGATTGACTCCGGTTGGGCCTGTCCACCCGGCTACAAAATTTGCCATAAACCGAGAATGAGGGGGAGGGGTGACGGGGTTGGGGTGATCTATAAGGATACCCTGACTCTAGTGAGCATAGATATTGATGTGGTCATAGGTTTCGAACTACTTGGCTTTGTCATCAAGAATGATCATGGTCAGGCTTTAAGTGGGATTATCTGCTACAGACCCCCCGTGGTCTTTGGTGTGCAGCAGCAGCAACTGCTGCTGGAGACTTTTACTAATATGGCGACCACTCACCACAGATTGGTGATTTTGGGTGACTTTATCCTCTGGTTAAATGGCTCCCTTGATTCAGGCTATGCCAATATTCACCAGTCTTGCGAAGACCTTGGCCTATTCCAGCAGGTGTCCAAGGTCACTCACAAGGGAAGTCACCTACTTGATTTAATTTTCTCAGAGGCAACTCATCTGATTATTGGGGAAATTCTGCCTCTGGACTGGACAGACCATTTCCTGATTAAATTCTATATGAACTTTGCTACTCAAAATACTCAGGTAGCCAACTCTACGTGTGAATATGTGAGTAGAGACTGGAAGGTTCTCCTGCGTAAGAGCGGCCATGCCCCGTTGTTTCAGGTAGAGGATTGTTTCTCCCTGGATTTGCATGTAGAGGAGAACTATGCATCTCTATGTACGAAAATTACCTCGGTTTTGGATTCATTAGTCCCTCTAAAAAACACCGTAGTAGGGGCAGACCTTCGGCCCCGTGGTTTAATGATAGTCTAAAAAACATGAAACTTAAATGTAAGCTTGCAGAGAGGAGGTGGAGACCAGGCTATCTGGAGGAGGATAAGCTCACATGGAAATCGAAGATTGTGGGCTATAAGAAGGCGATTAACTGGGCCAAGGCGGAATATTTCTCCACTTTGATCCTTAATGCCCCTAATAGCTCTAGAAGTATTTTTAACATTCTGAATAGCTTGACCAGCCCAGATTGTTCTAAGAATGTGATACCCCCCCTCTCAAAAACGATGTGAGAACCTGGCTAGGTTCTTGCATGATACAATTAAAATAATTACTGATGATTTGGGAGGGGCTCATCAACAATCTGAGGCTGTAAACACTATGACTTTGGGCATTGATGATATGGTGGTAAATGACTCTGAGGCTTCGGGTGCCATCTTGGAATGCGGGGCCGTTAATTACCTTTCTGAGTTTGTGCCTCTGGAAGTGGAGGACTTTAATAGGTTAGCTTGTGGTATTCCTTCTGGGTCTCCTCTAGACCTGGTGCCACGCAAAATTTGGAAAGAGTTTAAGGCAGAGTTGTTTCCTACCCTCCGTCTGATCTGTAATCAGTCTCTTTCTTACGGAGTGATCCCTTCTTAGTGGAAACAAGCACTGGTGACACCCCTGCTAAAGAAGCCCTCTCTTGACCCGGAGTGCCCCAAAAACTATAGGCCCATCTCTCTCTTGCCTTTTCCGGCTAAAATTGTGAAACGAGTAGTGAGTAGCATTCTGTCCAAGCATTTGGAACAACATAATTTACTGGAGGAGGCACAGTTTGGCTTTCGGTCGACCCATGGTACCGAGACGGCCTTGGTGACTGTGATGGACGAGCTTCGGATGCGGGCAGAGAGGGGTCAGGCAGCAGTGCTTATTCTGCTCGACCTGTCTGCCGCCTTCGATGTGGTCAACCATGGGATCCTGCTGAGAAGACTGAGAGAGGTGGGGCTGACGGGCTGTGCTTTGAGGTGGTTCCAGACTTTTTTATTGGACAGACAGCAAGCAGTGTACCTCTCCGCTGCCTGCGTGATGCAGCGCTTTGGCTGAAGAAAAACTCGCTGCAATTCAATGCAGGTAGGACGGAGGTGCTCTACTGCTCTATGGAAAGGGTCCCCTCCGTGATGCCCACTAACTTCTGGCTCACCGACACCTCGATTGTTGTTCAGCCAGTAAAGACGTTTCGTAATCTGGGCGTTATGTTTGACAACAAACTTACTACGGAGGCTCAGGTGATGAAAACAGTGAGCTGTTGCTTAGCCATTATTAGATCATTGCGGAAGATCTTCGTCTGCTACCCCCTCATGCGCGTGCATTAGCACGTAGTACTATTCTTAGTAGACTAGATTATTGCAACGCCTTGCTACTTGAGTCTCTGAAATTTCTTCTTGATAGACTGCAGTGGATTCAGTCAACGGCAGCCAAGTTAGCGCTAGGCTGGACAGAAGGTCCTCTTCTTCCTCGGCCTTGGTGGAGTTGCACTAGCTCCCATTGAGATAGAGAGTTCAGTTCAAGTCTCTTTATTTAGTGTTTAAAGCCTTGCATGGGCTGGAGCATGTCTCTATGCAAAGAAAGTTCGAGTGGTATGTTCCTGTGAGAACTCTTTGTTCTTCATTCTCGAGACTGGTGAAGGTACCTAGATTCAGGAAAGTTAGGTCAGGTGGTAAGTCCTTCGGGGTAACAGCTGCCAAACTTTGGAATGCACTCCCACTGGAGCTCAGACAAGTCAGTGACCTCCTTCTTTTTAGAAGGAGATTAAAAACATGGTTGTTTCCTAAGACCTAGTTGGTTGTCGGCAGTGGGGGCACACCTTTTTTCTATTTGTACTCTGAGTTGCTAGCGCCAGGTGACAGCGGGCTTTATAAATAAAATAAATAGATAAATAAGGGTGAGATGTTTGACTAGGATTAAATACCATGTACTTGGTTTTTAGTGTATTAATATATAGGCCCCTATTCTTGCAAAATAGAGAGAAGCTGTCAAGGGTCCTTTGGATGCCCATGGGCGATTTAGATAGTAACAAGGTGTTGTCCGCAAATATCATTGCTGGCACCTTGCCACGGGCGAGCCCTGGAGCAACGGTGTTGGCTACCTCATTTAGTGGGTCCACCAGGGCATTAATAAAAAGACAGAACAGAGTGGGGGCCAGAACACACCCCTGCCTTACACCCCTATTCACTGGGAAACGCAGAGTCAATTCTCCATATTTCCCATATCTACCTGGGCAAAAATTTCAGTGTGCAGTCGCTTGATCAAAGAGAGCAAGTAGGGTGGAATGCCCAGTTGCTCTAGAACTGCCCAAAGTTTGTCATGGGGCACCAAATCAAAGGCTGATTTAAAATCAACAAAGATCAAATAGAGGCTCCCACCCTCTAAAGTCAAAGTCTTCCAATATAATAATTGGAGCCTAAAGATTTGGTCGATGGTAGAAATATTTTTACGGAAGCCTGCCTGGTACGCACTCAGAATCTTACGCTCATCCACCCAGGGATGGAGGCGCTCCAGGACAATCCTGGCTAACAACTTCTGGGTTATATCAATCAGGCTTTTTGGCCTGTAGTTGGTGGGCAGGAGGGGTTATCCCTTCTTATATACTGGGAAAATTTCATATCTCTATTAGTGAGAGCCTGTTTAATTGCATCCCATCTTTAAGACTCCCACTCCGTTTTGGCTAACTTTAAAGTATCACTGTATAAGGCCCTCTTGATTTTTATCAGAGATCTGTCTTTTGTTTTTATGGCGTCAATGAGGGCACCCATTGCCATTCGGCAGGAATTATTAAACCAAGTGGATTTAGGGGTCCTCTTGCCTTTGGAGTGTATCAAGGGATTAAAGATGTTGGTCAGGCTAGTGGTCAGATCTGTGTAGATAGCTGTAAGTTGAGCGATAGCACCACAAGAGTTAGGGGTCTGTGCAGCCTTCTCCATTACCAGTAAAGGTGGAATAATTAGGGCATAAAGGGCAGCAGTCTTGCCTGGTGACTGCTTCAGGGTTCCCACCTAATTCTCCTCCTGTTATTGTCTAAAGATAGGTTGGTACCAGAGAAATGGCTAGTGGTTGGGGGACTATGAAGTTCTGGAACCTTAAGATCGAGTACCAGAGTGTTATGGTCGCTGTCATGTCTTGGCCAGGCAGCAAAGTCGACACCCAATGCCATATACTTGCTTCCACCAGAATATCGTCCAATAAAGATGCTTGCCCGGGTCTATTAAAAGTGGGTTTTCCAGGCTGGTCTGACTAAGTACGACCGTGGCATGCTCTCAGTGCATGAGTTAGTGTGACTGCATTGACCTGTAATACCAGGGGGTCAAAGCTCTCACCGGAGAAATCAGCGGTTCAGGAATTAGCCAAAGGGAGTCCTCGGCAGTGAGCAAAGGGTCTGTAGGGAGGGCTAGAGGCTCAAACTGACAATTAAATTCACCTCCTATTTTATTTATTTATTTTCGGTTCTTGTATAGCGCTGGAATTCTATCTCCGAGGAGATATCTCCGCGCTTTGTTCTTTCCGAAAGCAGGACTAGACAGTAAGATCTGGGTAGCAATACTGGAGTTACTGAGTGGAGAATAGGTACGTCTTCAGACATTTCCTAAATGCGGATAGATTGGAATTTAGCCTAAGAGTGAGAGGTAATGAGTTCCAGAGAGTAGGGCCTTTATATGAGAGGGCTTGGCCTCCCTGTCTCTCTCTTTTGATCCTGGGGATCTGGAGCAAGGCTTGGTTTTCTGAGCGTAGGGTCGACCTGGTTGATAGGGTTTAAAAATTTCAGTTAGATATCTGGGGCCAATTCCAAACAAACATTTATGGATAATACAGCAGATCTTAAATTTTACTCTCTGGCGAATGGGGAGCCAGTGTAGCTTGTTTAGCAGGGGACAAGAGGAGGATCTGGCAGGGGCATTTAGAATCAGCCTAGCGGCCGTATTCTGGGCTACTTGTAGCCTCCCCAGCTGTTCCTCGTTAGCAGATATGAGTAGCCCATTGCAGTAATCCAACCTGCTAATTACTAGGGTCTGCACCAGTGTTTTCCTATGGTGATCTGCTAAGTAGGGGAAGACTCTCCTAAGTAAGCCAATCGCCCTCATACAAGTTCCTGTGACCTGAATGGCATGGTCTTTAAGCACCAAGGGTTGATCAAGCTTAACACCTAGATTTTTTACGTTTTCTTTTGGGCATGGGGCCATACCTAATTCAGGAGGCCACCACTCAGGTGACCAAAGGAGTGGGGCATCTCCAAAGAGCATGACTTCCGTCTTACCTACGTTACACTGTAGGCAATTGGAGGTCATCCATCCGGCTATCGCTCTCATTCCTGCAGCAAAAGAACTTTTTACTGCTGGAGTCATGTTCTGGAAAGGGAATAATAGCTGGGTGTCATCAGCATAAGATATTGGCGTGAACCCATGTTCCCTCATAATATTCGCCAGGGGGGCCACATACACATTAAATAATGTGGGGCTTAGGCATGAGCCCTGTGGAACCCCCTTTGTGAGCTCCCTAGAGATGGAATAGTGGGAGCCCAGATGAAAACTTTGTGAGCGGTTGGAAATAAAGCTTTTTAACCATGATAGGGCCGTTCCATCCACTCCTACCCCCTCCAGACGACTGATGAGGGTGTCATGAGACACTGTGTCGAAAGCAGCGGACAAATCTAATAGCACCAGAATCATGGATCCTCCTCTATCCTGTGCCATCCGGAAGGTATTGGTCACGGAGAGGAGAGCTGATTCTGTGCTATGATTTGGTCTGAACCCAGATTGAGAAGGGTCCAGGCCGTCCGCTGCCTCGATAAATTTAGAGAGATAAAAGTTGACATGTCTCTCAGTCATCTTACTCAGGTGGGGTAGGAGGGATATGGGGCGGAGGTTGTTGAGGTCAGACCATGGTAACACGGTGTTTTTGCGGACAGGGTTCACTACTGCCTTTTTCCAGTCATGAGGAATCTTTCCTTCTTTAAGGGAGAGATTGATCAATGATTCAAAGCTCGGGGCTAATAGGCTGCCTAGAGGAGCTATCATCTTAGCAGGTAGCAAGTCTGCGGGAGAGCCTGATTTGATTAGGTTAAGTAGGGTGGTAACTTCTGTAAGGCTGATCTCTGGAATCGTGGTCATAGTAAGCCTGCTATTTTCGCTCTTAATTAACTCGGGACTGGGGGAGTCAATTGTATCCCTAATGTTTGATGCCTTAGTGATTTTTTCATAGATTAAATCAATTTTATTCTCAAAGAATGCTGAAACCTCATCACATAAGGTTTGACTGAAATCATCCGGGCTTTCGCAGGCTGTGGGCTTAACAAATGATTGCAGGATTTTATAGAGTTCTCTAGTAGAATTCCCTGCCCCTGTTATTTGTAACTCAAGTCTATGTCTCCTGGCTTTTTTTATGTTTTTAAAGTAGTTAGATTGTGCCTCCAGATAGTATATTTTACTGGTAGGTGTGTGTGTTTTCCTCCACTTTTTCTCCAAACTCCTACATTTTTGTTTCTCAATCCTTAGTTCTTCTGTATACCATGTTTCTTGCTTAATTTTAGAACATTGCTTATGTAATTCTAATGGTGCAAGTAAGTCAATAGCTTCCAGGAGTGCTTTATTGAACTTGGCTAAGCCTTGTTCGATGTCATCCTCTTTAGAGAGAGTGGGTTCTTTCCATACTTTCTGTAGTTCTTCTAGAGTTATTTTGTGCCATTTCCGCTTCCATATTGCAGGAAGGGGTTTTAGGTGTGGTGGGTGAGGACCAAGTAAATTAAAAGTTAACATATAGTGGTCTGACCAACTAATGATAGTGGGAGGGCAGCATGTTATTTTAGGGCAATTGGTTAAAATTAGGTCTAGTGTGTGGCCACCCAAGTGTGTTGGGCCCTTATTCTGAATTTTAAGTCTCAAACTAGATAGATCACCAAGCAGAGACATTCTATCAGGGTGATTTGGTAGGTCTATGTGAATATTAAAATCTCCAAGGAGAATAAAATCTTCATTGGCTCTAAAATAAGGGGCTAATAGTTCCATAAGAGTTAGGGAAAAGTCAGAGCATGAACCAGGAGGAGGATATACTAATGCTCCTTTCCACTGTGATTTAGAAAAGAGGGAAAATCTAAAAATCATTATTTCCATCTGAGCGTTGCAACGTTGGTCAAGTACTGAGACTTTTAAACTCTCTTTATAAACAACAGCCACACTGCCTCCTATTTTAGTCAAGCGATCTAGATGATGAATCTTGTATCCAGCAGGGATTCCTAACATTATTGCGGGGATAGTGTGGGGTTTTAACCATGTCTCTGTAAGAAAACAGATGTCTGGCTTGTCTGTATTTATAGGATCCCATAATTGTTGGTAGTGTTTAGGTAGAGAACGTATGTTCAATAAGAAACACTTAAGTCCCGGAGATCCCTTTCCGGCAACATAGTTAACAGTGGGTGTGCTGGCTCCGCCTGGCATGGAAGGTATCTGATGGGAATGTCCTGCCGCGGCTGTAGTACCAGTGCCAGAAGAATAATCCCTTATTGGGCATGTATGATCAGCCTGGAAACGGCAGTTAGCACAGGAAAATGGACCCTCAAAGTTAGGCCAAGGTTCACGCATACAAGTGGCAGTGGAGATCGGAACCCAACTAAGAAGTTTTTCCCTTGGATAGGATATGGTAGAGCTAACCTGTGTATCAGGAATGCCAGGTGCTAGAGCCATGTCCCTTGGTCCCGTCCAGTCGCGGACGGGCGCAGACGGGCTTTTCTTCGGTGCTTCTTAGGCGCGCTCGAAGGCGCCCCCTGCGCGCAACCGCTGCGTGCTTAATGGGGAGGCGTGGCTAAATAGCCCTGAAGACGGTGACGACTAGAGCGCTGACCTCCGCTCTAGCGGAAGTGGATGTTCGTATGCCTGGCTCTTACCTGTCCGCCCTCCGCTCTACAGCAGTAATTGCCGAGTCGGACCGGGGTGGGCAGGCTACAATATCGAGCCCAGACAGTGCGGGGGAGAGTGTTAGGAAATTACAGCAATTAATGAATGTGGATTATTAAATCAATCCTAATATTAAAACAGTTTTAAAATCTGTCGCAAATGTTAAAAGATGCCAAAAGTTTCTAATTGCTTCCTAGCTCCTCGCAGCCCTCGCAGTCAGGACAGACAGACAGTCTAGGATCTCACTCTACCTTCGTGTGAACAGCGGGTCGGGGAGACACTGCCACCGCCTCCCTACCGCAGCCACTCGATGTTCAGTCTAGTCTAAATAGCCCTGAAGACGGTGACGACTAGAGCGCTGACCTCCGCTCTAGCGGAAGTGGATGTTCGTATGCCTGGCTCTTACCTGTCCGCCCTCCGCTCTACGACAGTAATTGCCGAGTCAGACCGGGGCGGGCAGGCTACAATATCGAGCCCAGACAGTGCGGGGGAGAGTGTTAGGAAATTATAGCAATTAATGAATGTGGATTATTAAATCAATCCTAATATTAAAACAGTTTTAAAATCTGTTGCACATGTTAAAAGATGCCAAAAGTTTCTAATTGCTTCCTAGCTCCTCGCAGCCCTTGCAGTCAGGATAGACAGACAGTCTTGGATCTCACTCTACCTTCGTGTGAACAGCGGGTCGGGGAGACACTGCCACCGCCTCCCTACCTATCACCATCCTGGTGTTCGGGGGAACTAGCTCAACGAATGTGGTAAGCATATCTATGGTATGGGATTCCTGGGCAAAGGACATCGGATGGGGATTGATGTTAATAAATGCAATTTTAATCCCAGTATTAAAAGTAAGGAGGGTACACTGGATATCATCCGTAAAGGTGTTCAGCTGTTCAACAGTACAGTCCAAGTGTGTGGCAACCCATGTGCCTAACCCTCCTGATGGTCTATCTCTGTCCCCCATAGTTGCTAGCATATTAAAAGTTGCAAAGCCCCTCATGAGAGAGTCCGCTCTAGCCCAGGTCTCTTGGAACATACATACATCATGATTTTGTACAAACTGTATCCAATCAGGATTTTGAAGTTTGTTTTTGATACCAGCAATGTTCCACGTCAACACCCTCAGCTGGCGACCCAAGTTCGAAGTGGCATCGCACACAATAGTACCAGAAGGGTTCGTAGTTTGTGTGATGTTTGGCTCAATCTCGGGGTCAGGTACTCCCACTTTCGCTAAGGATCTATTCCCGTCCTTAGTTGCTATTGTCAGTTTGGAGATAAGAGGGGCTTGGTTATTTAATACCTCTAGGGAATCCCGGGTGAAATTTATAATGGGGTTCGCCTAAAGCAACTTGTGTCTCACAAGCGATGTTTAGGGACTGCAACCCAGTGATTTTCAGATTAGGCTCTCTATTGGTCCTCCCGAGCCCCTGGGTAGAAGAGGAATCAGATGGGGTCAAAAGTCAATCTACCTCTTCAAGGGCCCCAAACCTGTTTGCTACTGCAACGTTATACTGAATTCTGGAGGACTGGCCAAATGTAGGACGGGGTTGTAACCAGTGTGTTGGAGCTCTAGTGCAAGGAGTCCAAGGTGTGTAGTTGGATCCCTGTGGGCGGTGCACGAAAGCTGTGGGACTGGTCAGCCAAAATTCGGACGGTCCGGGGATGACTAAAGTTAATAACTATATAGCCTCCTTTGAATGACTTAGGGTTCTTGCCAACCCAACCCAATCTCCGAACTAGTAATATCTCACCAGCCCTCTCATAGGGAAAATATCCGTGCCTGGTGAGCCAGAAAAGGCACTTGTTTCTCAATTCCAGCTATGTTTCTTCCTGTCCAATTTTTATTTCAGGTGCACCAGTAACATAAGGGAGTCAGGCTGGGGTAAATCGATTATTGGGAGGGCCGGGGGGACTGGGCCTGGTGCACGTTGTCTGCTGTGTTGGGCACTTTCCTGTCCATCATCTGATGAGAATGGAAACTTGCACTCTGCGTGCTGGGACCCCTGGTGCTAGGAACGTCCCTCCTTATTTGAGCCCGGTGTGTACCGGGTTCCTCACCAGGAGAGTGAATGTTGCCCTCTTGGGCAGCGCCGAAAGTCCCTATCTTGACAGCAATCATAGAGGCAGGGCATGATGGAATGGTGAAAGTACCACCTCTGGCTAGTGGAAGTTGCCATACTTTGTCCTTCTGTGTACTGCAATCTTTCTTCTCCACTGGAGCCGGCAAAATATTGACCAGAGGGTTACCAGGTTTGCACGGGGCGGGCATCTGACTGCTACCTCTGTTCCCAAGGTGGAGCGATAACTCTTCTTTAACAATACCTCTCATCTGTGCCTCTAGTTCCACAATCAAGTACCTCACCCATGAAGGGCAGTCGGGGTTTTTGTGAGAGTTGGAGGGGGGTTCTACCACGCTTCCCAGTCTGACTGATTCACCCTCACTGAGCCTAATTTCTGGACTGGGCTTTTTATTTGATCCTGTCCCATTGCCTGTTTTTCACCTTGTGGCTTTGGGTAATGTAGTGTTTGTTCTACCTTTGCGGGATTTTGTATTTACTTGGGAGGGATGTATGGGTGATGACAAAGTCTCACTTGGTCCAGGTAGGGATTTTAATGAGCTAAGGATAGAACCTGGACTAGATTGCACAGAGATAGTTGGCCCTAGGGATTGAGGAAAGATATCTGGGGTTAAGGATAGTTGCCTCTCAGTGAGCTCGATTTCAGTCGAGACTACCCCAATAGCTCTCTGAAGCATCCTATCAATTGAGGTTTGGGGGAGTGGGGCTGGTAATAAAACCAAAGCCTTTTTTTTTGGGTACACAACCACGCTTCCCCATATCCAAAGCAAGAGGAGAAACAATCATACAAATAATACAAAAAGGAAAACGGATAAACACAGACCCAAGGGTCGGGTTGACAAATAACCAATCAACTGGATTTCAGAGTTGGTCAGAAACCAAACGAAACCTTGACCCTAGGGACACAAGTGCAATGTGCTAATGGGTTTGGCAGCAAAAGGGCATGTAAACACAGACCATAAAGTACAAAGTACTGAGGCTAGCAAGCTCTGGCCCCAAAGGACAAAAGTGCGACATGCTTAATGTGTTGGCACCAAAAATGGGCATTTAAGCAGATTACTATCGATTAAAGTGCATATAATGTCCCGATTTTAGGTATATAACAAGTCCAATAGGGTCCATGCTGGAATAGAAGGTATGTTATTAATATTATACCCAATCAACTTGGCCGCGAAGCCTGCCTGTTCCAATTGTCTACGCGAGGGGAAGTGTCAACTGTAAATGCAAGGGCGGTTAAAGAAAAGTCTCACAATACCTGTCTGCCGTCTCTTGTGGAGGATGAAGACCTGGGCCCTTAGAAGTAGGGGTGGTGGCCCTGCCCTGCCTCTTCCTGGCAATGATGGGCAAGGACGGGCCTGACCTTGGCCCGGGGTTCGCCCGGGTGCTGCCCCGAGCTGCGGGAGTGCAGCAGCGCTTTTCATGGTGCAGCAGGCGCACCAATGACGCTCCTTCCTTGCACCAGCCAGGGATTGCTGGGAAATGTACTTCATTGCCTTCATGGCAGTCCAGGTAAGTGCTGAGCCATTCCCCTCACGGCGTTGAGATGATCAGCCCAGCCGTTCCCCTCACGGCGGGTGAAAAGTTTCAGAAAGCGCGTCCTGATGGGGCATTAAAGCACTTTACTGTGAGTCATACCCTACTCTGGAGCCCAAGGTTAGTGGTTAATCCAGTGGGTAAATGTGTGTTACGGCGATTGGTCATGTGCGATTGCATCACCGTAAAATGCTATGACCATTATTTCTGAAATTGTATTTGCGATCTTCCTCTGATTTTTTGCAATTAATGTTTAAACCCCCCACCCCTCCAATGAAATGTTCTGCTGTCTATCATTTAGCTTTTTAATATGTTTCTTAATCATATATTGATCTTTTAGCACAAACTAAGTTTCAAGCTGTTAATGTCTCTTATGACTTCAACAATTTTTGGCTTCCCTAAAGATATTTATGTTTTATGTCTTCCACTATAATTGAAATTGTTCTGTGTATTTTGTATTATTTTGTGGATACCAGTTAGGTGTCATCATTAACAGCGGCTATGTAGTTTCAGATGAATGGTTGGTGAGAGAGGCTGGGGGAGATTAGATAATGTTAGGTAGTAAGGATAGGGTTTTAAAGCAGCAGAAATATATCTACTTGGTGATGGGACAGGTTGCTTCATAAATCTACTTGTCCTGTAAAAACGTCTACTTGTCCCTTTGGTGCCATGTAGTGCGGCCACAAATTATGGCAGCAATCTCATTCCATAGGAGTTCTGATAATGGCCTATCTTATTATACCAGTGCTAATACCATAGTAGGGCTTGCATGCTAATAATTTCCCCACGTTTTTGCAAATCTACATACTGGGGCTGGAAGTAGCAGTTAGCAGTTCCAGGGTATGAATGCCCTTTTGAGTCTGTGCAAAGCTAATAACTTTCATTTTTTAAGGGTTTTCACCAGTTCTTCACTAGTCTTTTCCCATACCGAGAAAAGTTAAAAATTTACTCTTGATGAGGGTCAGGAGCAAAACATCTTTCAGGGTTGGGAGAAAGTGGTTGGAGAGAAAGTGAACTTGTCAACGCTCAACAGATTTTTGCATGAGCAAACATACACATGGATAATGCTTATGCTAAAATATAGTTTACAAATATTTTCTAGGACTACGATTTTCTGGTCTACTTATATAAATTCTTGTGAATTCATGAAATGGAACACCCCTAGAACAGGTTGAGGCTTTCACATACCTCGGAATTTTACTCCAGAGCAATATGGGATGGAAAAATCATACTGATATGGCAGTTTTGAAATTTCATCAAAATGCGGGCGCAATATTAAATAAGCACAAAGCGTCAATGACAAAACTAATTAGTCCTGCCCTGGAAATCTATAACATGAAAGCAGTTAGTGCCTCCTTGTACGGGTCTGAACTTTGGGGATTCTCAAATTTAAAGCAATAACACTGGCGGAGAACATGTTTCTACGTAGCTTAATTGGGGTTCCCCAAAGCACCCCAACCATTCCAATAGCCTACGATCTGGGGAGAAAGAAAATAGAGGACTTGGCACGGCTGCGACCGTTGTTATATTGGAGGAGGGTAATGACGACCCCTGAATTGTCCCATTATGCGACTGCCCTACGAGATGTTATTGGGGCAGATCGTTTTCATTGTATTCCCTGGCTGAAGGAAATAAGGGGTTTGTTAATTAAGTTGGAATTAGGTCATTTATGGAATAGACCCAATGATACAGGGTTCCCATCAAAGGTAACTCTGAAAAAAATATACTGGGACATGATCTGGTCGCTTGGTTATAGAAATGGTCCCATTACTGGGCTGACCGAACGTTTTCTTGATATCAAGCCTTTACCATCTTATGAGCCGTTTTGGGACATTATTGAACGGCCGCTTGATAGGAAATTGTATTTCCAATTTAGAATTGGGACCCTTCCTCTAAATATATTTACTAACAAATGGTCTCCAACTAAAGGTGACAAATGCCATCATTGCAAAACCATGCTCGAGAACATTTCCCATTTGATGTTTGTATGTCCCTTGTATGCAAATCCTCGCCGTAGGTGGTTAAAACCTGCATGTTTAAATCTGGGCACACGTAGAGGTATGGAGGCGTTAAGAATCCTTGAAACAAACTGCACACCGTGCATTGCTATTGCAGTTGCAACATTTTTGGGGTGGGCTTGGACAATACGTGCCCGCGATATTCAGTGTTCCGTTGATGCTTAATGAATTATTGATATTTGTATGGTCAAATTTAATCAAATGGTAAATTGAATTGTTTTAATTGATGTTCATGAATTGTTTTAATTTGAACAAGACAGCTTAGTTTAATAAGATTTCAATATGAGGATTTTTAAACAAAAAATGTAGTATTTATTCATTGTAGGTTGCAACGTGGTGTAATGCTTTTATGACTTGGTGTCGAATAAAGCTTTGAAATTTGAAATACGTAAATCTGCACTAATGTAAAGACATACCATGGGTGCACTTTTGTGACTTTCTTTAAGATTTGGGCCCCTAATTAGGTCTTGCGTCAACTGAGATCTTTTGTTTACATTAAAATTCTACCCCTCTCTCTCTCTCTAGCCATCTAACGACTGGCTTCATTATAAATGATCACAATCTGCTCTTTCACAAGGGGCATATCAGCACAGAAAGTATTTTTGTTCAGTGTCAGGAACTTCAATGGCAATGTGTGCTTTTTGAGACTGATAGAAATGGGGAAATCTTGTTGGCAGTGGTATGCATCCTGTCCAAATAGGGACCCCTCCTTCTAGTCAGGGTAAGGGAGTTACACACCCAAGATAACCCCTGCTCACCCACTTTGCAGCTTGGCACGAGTAGTCATGCCTATCTCTGAAGCAATGTGTAAAGGATTTGTTCATAACACACAAAATAACACAGTGAAAACACTACAAATGGACACCACACCACTTTAGAAAAATAAATCTTTATTTAAATCAAACAAGACCAAAATGATAAAAACCCAACATACAGAACTCAAAGTTGCTTTTTGGAGCCTGTCCGAAACTGGTCGGGCCTAGGACCAGAAATGGTGGCCAAATTTACATACACCAGCACCCACCTTACCCCATCCACAAACAGGTTGACACACTCAAAGCACATGTACTCTACTCATTTACTACAAAGCAACCCTAGACAAAGTTCAATATCTCAGCACCCACTACAAAACCCTAGAAACCACACCAATACACCCTTCTATCCCAGCTACACATTTGCACCATCACTTACAAACAATACACAAATCTATCTTATACCACTGACCAATCCACTCATCAGTAACAGAACCCAGTTCCACCCCAGACCTAACTATATCCCATTCAGACACACACTCCCTGCTTTAATTACTCCTAACAGACCCCTTTTTGTCACTAACAAACCTTTACTCAGCCTTCCATCTTTTCAGCCACCAACACCCTACACTTCTTTCTCCTGCAATAACACAGCCACACAACAGTTACACTCCACTGCACCAAACATATTACCTCTTTCAGTAATCAAATCTAACACAACTCTAGTTCACCCCCTCTTACACGCAAGATAGAGTATTCACAAACACATCATCACCACCTTTATCTGATAACTTCCACTGACCAATAATACTTTACATACAAATCCTTCCAAGAAAACAAATACATCAGCACTTTCGTTCAGTACTCCTAAAAACGTAACACACAATAGCACAACAAATTCTCTCACACACAACACCTCTGTCGCAAGGCAGGATCCTTCTGCATGGTTACACCCACTTTCTGCCTAGTGCTATGCTGTTTCTGACTTGTCTGACTGGGCTCCTGCTAATCAGGACACCAGTCTCTGTGCTCTCTCCTCTAAATTGGTTATGGTAATTACCTATTATGTTCCTCCCAGATTGGATACTTGTGAACACTTATAAGTCCCTAGTGTATGGTACTGAGGTACCCAGGGCATAGGTACACCAGGGATCCCCCATGGGCTGAAGCATGTATGATACTTCCCTTGGGAGACCAGTCAAAATGTAACTACAGGAATGTCATTTGAGCTTGTGTAAGCTGGTGTTAGCACCACTTACAAAATATACAGGTTTCCCTATATCTAAGGTCACTGCACGTATATCCTATAATTCACCCCTAAATTAGGCCTTTCAAACCTGAAGGCATGGTGCTCAGTTCTAAGTGTGAGGGTGCACCTGCATGAGCAGGACACCCCTACAACCTTCAGAGTCTATTCTCCCGAGTTGTAAGTGCATCAGCCATTATGATACATAGAGTGGCCATGCGTCATTACCTGATGACCATCTCTAAACTGGCTGTAACAAACCCTGTCATGTTTGGTATCAAACATGTTGGAATCATGTGTGGGAGGTATGATTCCACGCACTGTACAGCTCTTCTGGGAGGCCCCAGTACTTCCGATACCAGTCTTCAAGACCTGGACAGCATAACATGGCTGATGCTGACGACAGACACGATTCTGCCCTCCTGCTGCTGAGCCAAGCTTGAGCAGGGGAAGGCAGAATAATAGGTATCCTGTCACAGGGAGGTGTGACAACCTCCCAGACAGGGTTTAGTGTATTGGGGCAGGGTGGGAGCACTTGCCAGTGCCACTCAGTCTGCTTGAAGGGCACAGTTGGTGCCCTCCTTGCATAGTCCAGTTCAAACCAGCTCAGGAAGTCATTGGCACCTGCTCTGACGTGAAACTGGATAAAGGACATGGGAGTATCTTCCCCACTGACCAACCCCTCTCCTGGGAGGGAACCATGAATCATCCCAACCCTTTCTTTCGAGTACTTAAGGGCTTACCTGAGGGTGTGTCTATAGATTAGTCATGGAACATGATTCATTTCAATACACCACTTCTTCTTGGACCATTTGGGCAATCTGGAATTTGCTCTGGACATCAAGGCTGCAACTGGGAAGACACCTGCTGCTCCTGATCACGTTGCCCTGCCTGCTGCAACGTCCATGACTGTGCTCCATACTGGAACCTTCCAAGGCCTGTGGACATCCAAGACACCTGAAGTAATCTCCTTTGAAGTGAAGGAGTCACTTCCCTGCATCTGCAGGCACTGCAACTAAGCAGACCGGTCTGCTGATCCTGGGCTCCCACAGACTCGGAAAGGTTCAGCAACACAGGTGACATTTCTTCACATCCCGTGAGGCCTGCCCTGTTCTGTCACCAAGTTTGAGGCCAGTATCCCTTGTCGTAGCAGCAGGAACTGAATTCTTGTGCACTGCATCGACTTGCTGTTGCAAACGCTTGGTGGTTTCCTTCCATCAAGATCTTCAGGCTCAAAGTAGCCCTCCACTTCAAGCATCTCCTGTGACCAAGATCTTTATCCTCATCATCTGAGTTCCACTGTGGGCCGGCACACAGAAAAGCTATACCATAGCTATCCTCATATATCTAATACCAATCACCAGATACAAGCCCACAAAATACTGCTCACTCTTCCACAAAACAAAGTCACACTATCACCAAAGCCCATTCTCTAAACTCCGAGTGAGGGGTCAAAGGACACATCGCTTAAGACGAGCACTGTCGGGACCCCTCACTCGGAGGTCTCCGCCACACAGACAAACCCGCCTGTGCCCTCTTCCCTCATCCACTTCACCGTATCTATGGCCCATTGACTACCCGCCGACCGGGTTGGAATTATCACTGGTCCCCTGCTTTATGATTAACGCCCAGTGCAGCCCTGATGAATCACAGGTATCGCCCTGTTTGATGAAATGTATTTATTTATTTATTTATACGATTTGTAGAGCGCATACGTTTGCCCTTGGGCGTCTTGGCGCTAAGATTACTAAAAGGATCTCTGAGTAATGGCAGCGTTTTAGGCGGAAGATTCATTACTGGTTAAATAACCAAGTCTTCACCAGCTTCCTAAACTGAAGGAGAGACTGTGCCGATCTGATAGTCAGCGGAAGCGAATTCCAGAGTCTGGCTGCAGACACTGTAAAGCGCCTGTCTCCCCAAGTAACCGTTCTGGTACGGGGTACTGCTAACTGATGTAACTGCATCGATCTCAGTTGTCTTGATGGGCAGTAGATGGAAAGCTGCTCTTGCAGAAACCTTGGGCCTTGGTTGTGAGTAGCTTTGAAAGTTAGACACAGGGATTTGAATTTAATGCGGTTTTTAATTGTTAGCCAGTGATAACTCTTAATTATGTGACTAACTGATTTGAATTTAGGAGTTCTGGATAACAATCTGGCTGCCGCATTTTGGATCATTTGGAGTTTGGAGATTACCCGGGATTGTGCATTGGCAAACAAGCCATTACAGTAGTCCAAGGAGGAGAGCACAAGTGTGCTCACCACTGTTTTACCCGCGCTGTCAGAGAGAAATGGGAGAATTTTCCTTATCAATTTAAATTTGTGGTGAGCATTTGCTACTGTCTGGTTGGCGTGTGCTGCAAAATTAAGTTTCTCATCAAAAACTATGCCCAAGTTTCTGACCTTAGCTGACGGTGTTGGTAGAGTTCCCAAAGACGGAGGCCACCACTCAGGAGACCATTGTGGGGCGATCTTACCAAAGATAACTACCTCCGTCTTTTCGGAGTTCAACCTCAAGCAGTTGGCCTGCATCCAGTCTTTAATAGCCAGCATACCCTCTTGAAACAGTGCCGCTACCTGCTCCCCGTCATTATTGATAGCGAGCACCAGCTGGGTGTCATCAGCATAGGAGGTAAGGCTCATATGGTAGGTTTTAATCACTCTCGCCAAGTCCAACACATAGATATTAAACAGTGTTGGACTTAGCGATGAGCCCTGAGGAACTCCACAAGGTAAGGCAAGCTCTGGTGATTTGAAAGGACCCAGCGTGACTGCTTGAGTTCTGCTGGAAAGAAACGAGGTGAGTAGTTCTTTAGCACTGGATCGGATGCCCAAATTTCCGACACGGTCAATCAAGATGGAGTGATTGACCGTGTCGAAGGCGGCCGACAAATCCAGCATAATAAGCACTGCTGTCCCTCCATGATCTCTGATTGTTCTAATGTCGTCTGCGGCTTTAATGAGAGCCGTCTCAGTGCCATGGAGCTTTCGAAACCCGAACTGCGTATCATCCAGCAGTTTGTTTTGCTCGAGATAATCAGCCAGCTGAATGTTCATTACCTTTTCAAGCACTTTGGCAAGAAATGGGAGGCTGGCGATAGGTCTATAGTTTTTCAACAGCTCCTTATCTAAAGATGGTTTTTTTAGGAGCGGTTTTAGCAGAGTATTCTTTAGCATGTTCGGATATATCCCTGACCTGAGGATCATGTTACAAACTTGTGTGATGGTGGTGCTGATAACGTCAATCACTGGTAGGTAGACTTTAGGAGGACATGGGTCTAGAGCCGAACCTGTTTTTATGGACATCATAATGTCCCTAATCTGATCCTCCTCCAATCCTTCAAATTGGGTCAATAAGCAAGTGGGAGGGTTAATTTGAGTAGGTGGAGGAACATGAGTGTCTTTAATTGAGAACTCAGAATAGATGTCGTTAACTTTGGTGAAAAAGAAGTTAGCCAAAGAATCACAAAGGGCCTGTGAAGGAGAAGGGGCTGTATCTGTAAGCTTCCCAGCTAGTTGCTTCACTACTTCAAATAGCTGTTTGCTGGAGTTTTTAGAGGAATCAATTTGATTCTCAAAAAACTTCTTCTTAGTTTCAATGATCAGTTTTTTGTAGATAAGTTGGGTATCTTTATATCGTAGTTTACTGTTTTGATCATAAGACTTTCGCCAGAGCCTTTCATGCCTTCGACATTCTTGTTTTTGTTTTCTGAGTTCTTCTGTGAACCAAGGAGAGGATGGTGTCTTTCTATTGCTGGATATGGTCTTAAGAGGAACTAGTAGATTAGTAGCATTCCCTATCCACTCAGTGAATTGTTTGGCAGCTAGGTTGGGTTCCATAGATATAATAGGGCGGGACTTAGTCAGCAGCTCAGCAAAGGCTACATTGTCTATATCTTTCCATACTCTAAAAGGCTCCTGAGTCTTATAGGCCTGTTTCATAGGGGGAGTATCAGTGATAGGCAAGGCACACAGAATGACAAAGTGATCGGACCATGTTAAAGGTAAAATGTCCTGAACGGTGATGCCATGTATATTGGAAAAAATACAATCCAACGTGTGGCCAGCCTCATGTGTCGGGGCATTGACTAGCTGAACCAACCCCAAGCTCTCGAGGTCTCCAATTAGTGCTTGGGAGTCAGCATCCTCCTGTTTCTCTAAATGAAAATTCAGATCTCCCAATACTATAAAGGAATCCTCAGTCACCAAGGATTCGATCAGTGAGTTAAGATTGGCCAGGAAAGCGGAGCAGGAACCAGGCGGTCTGTACATAAGTACTCCTTTAAGGCTGTATGAGGGTGTCATCTTAATGGCGAATTGAAATGCTTCACAGCATTTAGACAGAATAGGGAATATTCTGACTGAGAAGCAGTGTCGTGTAATGACCGCTAATCCTCCTCCTTTCTTTCCCTGTCTATCAAGTCGATGTGTTGTATATCCCTGTGGGATAGCAACGACCAAGTCTGGGTCTGATTCGGCATCCATCCATGTTTCAGTAATGAATAGCGTATCTATATTGTTGTCTACAATCAGATCGTGTATTTCCTGCCTGTGCTTTCCCAGAGATCTTGCATTAATAAGTGCAATAACAATATTTTTTGTTTTATTATTAGAGCCTTGTTTGGTGCGAGCGTTGTTAGTAATGAACGGTAGAGGAGAGATACAACCGGGGCAAACGATAACTCCTAATTGAGAGATGTGCTCAGGGTTATATCGATGGCAGCTGTTACACGGGACTGACCTTAGATGTAACAGATCATCGCTGGAGTAAATTAAACGCTCGGCTGTCCCATCCAAACCAAGAGTCGTGGCCCTCAGCCCGGTCTTAGCGCGGACGGGCGCAGACGGGCTTGCCTTTGGCGCGCCTTCGGCGCGCCGTCGGCGCGCCCGCTGCGCCCGCCCGCTGCGCGGACGAGATGACGTCTTCCTTATATCCAGTGTGTCGGCTGGCGTTGTACAAATCTCAAGAAAAGATCTACATAAAACGATGTATTTTATCACACCACCGGTGCCGTCTTACTTTGCTGTAGACTCCTTCAGTACCAAAACTGTGTATTATACATGTGCCCAGTAACTGATAGACATTTTCCTGGTGCCAAGGTTTCTCTTCCTTGGTTTTTCAAGAGGTTTAGGGTTTTTCCTCTATACAGGTTGCACCGGCCGAAAACTATACGAATCCACCACCCCTCACCAATTCATGCACTGCTAGAGCGCCCTACTCCTGCTCGCCTCAAACCCTTAGCCGACCTGGCACATTCTCTAAACTGTCTACTAATGAATGCTTGATCGCTCTATAAAAACAAACATCACATCTACCACCTTCTCACTGACACATAACCTGACATACTCTTCATAACTGGATCATGGTTGGGAGATGATATTGCTCCAGTCTTGGATGAAGCTTTTCCTCTAGGCTATCAAACTATCACACAAAATCATATAGGCAAAAAAGGAGGTGGCGTAACGGTTGTGTACAAGCAAACATTAAATATCAGTAAAAATCATCTCAATACAAGGTTGTGAGGCCCTCTTCACCAAATGCAACCCTACACTATCTTCCTTCTGGTGCTTCCAGCTTCTTTACAGACCTCCACCTAGCAATGCAACTTTCTCCGATACACTTCTAGGCACAGTTTCAAACATGATAACACTATATTCCAACCTATGCATTCTGGGTGACCTCAACATTTGGTTTGACAAACTCAATATGCCCCATCCAAAAATGATCCTCATTGGCCTAGACGCACTGAACGTGCATCAGGTCTTCCACACACCCACACACATTACTGGGCACATCCTAAAGGTTACTTTTGACTCACATCGTCAGACCACCATTTGCTTCCTTTCCAACATAAAGCAACTCACCTATAACCACTTTACGTGCATCCACCTACCGACCGTGGAACAAACTCAATTTGGAACACTTAGAAACACAGCTAACATCCAGTACAGATCTAGCTACAACAAACTCAGTTACAAAACGATATGAGTGGCTACAGGAAGCTTTTAATATCCTAATACCACTAAAATCTAAACAACAGAACAAAAGAAAACAGGCGCCTTGGAGAAATACAGTGATAAAATAACAAATTAGAAAGCTACAACATGCCTGACTACAAACAAAAACCAATCAAGACAAACTGTGCCTACAGAAACTTAACAGATTATACAAGTCAGCTATCACAAACTGAATTCAAAATGCTATAAATAAAGAATTCTATAAAAGTCTTACTAAATTATTTCGTAAACCAAATTGCCTAGAAGGAGCTCATCCTGTTACTCAAGATTTCACAGACAAACTGTCAAATCATTATAAGGCCACAGCAGAACCATTGGACACATTTAAAACAAATAAAGCACCATCACTGACCTTTTTCTAAAACAATCAACCCAAGAATACTCTAACCCAGCCTCTCCATTTCTTCCATCAAATGTCACACGATTAATTTATCAACCTGTTCAAAACAAGTAGGCCTGCCGGTTACGCTTCTGACCCCTGTCCACCACACACCTTCAAGAGTATTCTTCTAACAACCTCTACTGCTACACCAGTAAGAAAAATCATCAACAATTCCCTATTGCCCAGATGTCTCAGTTCATTGAAGATAATGCCATACTTTCAGATTTCCAAACGGGATTCCGTCTAGGAAGAGTGTAAGAAGCTGGCTCTGTATATACTATACCAAAGTAAGATATAGTATGCACAGAGTCCAGGGAGTCCACAGAGGTATAGCAGAGGCTATCTTTAAGGTAGTGTGGGTTAGCAGTTAGGTTTATCCAGAGAGTGTGTTAAGCATTTATTGTATTCACTTAATCAAAGACTAATACACACACTCAGAGACAGATTCCAGACAAATGAGGTAAGTATAAAAAAGATATACTTATGTTTTATTTTAGAAACAAGCAGGACTTGCCACAGGTGAGTAAAATGAACCTTAAAATGCAATAGTGTTCAAGGAAATGCAATTGTACTAGAAATTGCAGTTGTTACAGGTTTGTATCACTTTTAAATGTAGTTTGTATCATACAGTTAGTACTTTCAGATTACTTTTTAGTTACTTCAGGATTACAGTGAGTAGACCTTAAGATCCCTATATACAAGGTAAGTATGACTTTTTTTTATACTTTGCAGGAATTCCTTTTCTTCATGCAACACAGTTCAACACTTAGATATTTTTAGGCCCAATACCTCTTTATTACATGGGATCCTATGTGAGAAAAGTGTTAGTGGTTTTGGAGGTAAGTACACAATCTACAAGGGTGAGTTTTTGGGGTTAGGACCAAGGCCTACATGGACACTCAATTTGCACCACTAACGGCACTGGAGCGGCCGGATGTAGAGTGCAGGGACCCAATGTTAGCCAATGAGCCTAAGGGGCCCTTCGGTTAGGGACTGCTGACACGCAGGCCATTCGGTTGTGGGAGACAATCTCTTGGGGTTAAGATCAGCACTGCAGGAGTCAATGTCCAGCACAGCTGCACCACCTGCGTTACTCGGGCGGCCGGGTGCAGGGTGCAAAATGGACATTAGGAACCCTGTGCTTTCCAATGGAGAACTTCGGTTTCTGAAAGACGCTGCAGGCTCGGGCAGGAAACTGTTTGAAGGGGACCTGGACACAATTGGTTAGGCCACCCAAGGTCATGGGGATTTGGGTGCAGGGGTGTCTTCTGGCGTCTGCTTTTCTTACCAGCTCTCGTCACGGCTGGGAGACCCTTCAGGTATCATCTAGAGTCTTGTGGGAGGTTGAGGATTGCCAGATTCCAGGTCAGGATCACTGGGGAGCCCTCCTTGGGGTGTCAGGACACTCAAACTCGGGTCATGGGCGTCCGGTGCAGAGTGGTGCAATGGAATCTAGATTCTGGAGGTGGGTCTTTCGTTGAGCAAATCCGGTGTTCATGGGAGACAGAGTCTGTGGGAAGGTTGCAGGGCAGGTCTTCTGGGCTGTGGGGGTTGTTGGCTGCTGAACTAGCCATGGTTCTTGCTTATGGCAGGTCATAGACGGGACAGGCTGGTAGGGCTGGGACCAATGCAGTTGGTGTCCTCTTCTCCTTCCTGGATCAGCAAGGATCTTTGGTCCTTCTTCTTTATTCTCAAATCTGAGGAGGCAAGGTTCAGAGTTGCCCCTAAATACGAGATTTAAGGGCATAACAGTAATGTGCAGGTCTGGACCAATAGGACCCTTCCTTGGGTGGGTACATCCCCTATCATGCCACCCTCTACTGGGAGGGGGAATGAGCCTCTTCCTACTTGGCTGAGTCTCAACATCTTCAATATGGAGGGGACTGAGATGTGTGGTTGGCATAGGTGGGCGCTTCTCTCTTCCTAGCTTGGATTTACTGCCTCTTCGCCTGCCCAAAGCGAGGCCAGAACTGGTGGAAGACAGTTGCTGGGGGCAGCAAAAGGCAGGGACAGTGTCCAAAGGTGGATGTCTTTGAAGCTTCCACTTTTGTCGATCCAGCTCATCCTGGGAGAGGAGGCATGACACAACTGCCCAGGATGGCATTTGTTTCAGTACCAGAGAGTGGAGGCTCTCTACCTAGGGGTCAAGAAACATGTCTGGTGGTGGAAAATGGTGGGTAGCCATTCAGGAACCACACATAGGCAGGTCGATTTTTGGGAGGCATCTCTAAGATGTCCTCTGTGTGCATTTTTCATTAAATCCCACACTAGCATCAGTGAATGTGCTGTTAGATTTCCCACCCAACTATCAGGTATCAAAGGAAGTAAGAAACCTCGAATGACCATGGACTTCAAGCTCTTAATGAATACCCAAGTGGACAAACTATCAATATCATGCTTTGGTAATATAAAAACTCTGCAATTGATCTTTTCCCACCTGGGATTTCCACACAAGGACCTGGCTACCATCTCTTGTTCTGTTCAAATTCGATTATGCCGATAGCCTCTACCACAGATAACCTTTTTTTTACATGTTTTTATTGAGGTTTTTTAAAACAAAAGAATAATAGCAATAATTCACATAATACTGATTTGCAAATCGACATATAGATGAGCATTGCAGATTACACGACAAGTATGGAATATAAACAAAAAACAAGCAAAGAAATAATAACAAAGAGAGCAAAATAACCAATAATCACCACAGTGCAGGTTTGTACAACAGTGGATTGTAGAATACATTACATCACAATTGGCCAGCCATCATCGCAATTGTTTGATAGTGGAAGGACACATCCATCAGTGAGTTCGGAAAGGAAGTAAGAGCGAAGCGGTTACCAGATACTTTTTGGCCTGGAGGAAGGAGGAAGCAAGAATGAGTAGACATGGCTGGTATTGTCACAGTACATCAAATCCATTAGCCAGGCCTTCACTAATGGTGGGCAAATTCCAGCCCAATCCAAAGAGACCTGTCGCTTAGCCAACAGGAGCGCAATTGCAGTAAAATTCCATAGGCAAAGCCACAGAGGAAGAGCATATCCCAGCAGCACCGGTAAAGGCGAGGGAGTTACGTTGGTCTCAACCATTAAACAGAGATGTTCAAAGACTGATTCCCAGAAATCCAAGACAGCGGGGCAATTCCATGCCAAATCAATAAAATAAGCATGATCCATCGCACACATCTGGCAATTGTCTGGTTTAGCGCGATTCATCTTGGCAACCAACATGGGAGTAACATACATTCTATGTAAATATTTAAAATGCAGACTTTTATGTTTACATTTATTTATAACATATTGGGTCTGTTCGCAACAATAGGTCCACATTTTGTCTGTCAAAGGGTGTGGCAAATCTCCCTCCCAGGCTGTCTTCGCCCACCCGCCCTTCGTCGGTCGAGAGTGTCTGCGTGAGATGGTACAATCTAGAGACCAGGTGTGCATTGTCGTGTGTTGTCATTATTTTGGTGAAGGGCATGAATTCAGGGAGTTCTGCTGCCAGGGGACGTAATACTGCAGCCAACGACATGCTTGTTCTGTGTATAAGGAAGCGGTCACATACACTCACATCTCGATCCTTCGTCAAATATGCTATGGGGAGAGCATTTGACCGTTATCAAACATATAGCCCATAGTCTGAAGACAGTTGCGGGCAATCGCCCGCTGAGTCAGTGTTTCGGTAGTAGGAGGTAGCCATGGGCTGTCCTGTAAGGGCAAATGCGGAGAGTAAAAATGTTCAGTCCCTAAATATTTACAAATACGTCCCCAAGCCCAGCTAGTGGTTTGCAAAGTGTGGATTTCAGCAGGAGTCCTAGTGAGCCTAAGCAGGAGAATGGAGGAGAGGGGAGAAGGGCGATCCTGTTTAAACTCCGGTTTAAGAAATCGCAAATGCGCATCTGGATAATACCAAAAATATGCGGTTTATTTATTTATTTATTATTTATTTATTAACAGTTTTCTATAGCGTGGACATGACCCATGGGTATCAGAGCGCTTAACATCAAATGATAACAAAAGGTATAGGTTACAAATGGATTTTACATATAGCGAAGAGCTTCAAGATGAGCTTGAGATGAATGTCAAACGATCATGACAAGTATTCAGTAGTGCAAACAGGTTATGGTAGGAATTTGCTCATAAAAAAGTTCTTAATTTCTTTCTTGAATGTAGTTGTGTTTCTAATTTTTCTAATGTTTGCAGGAAGGGAGTTCCAAATCTTGGGAGCTACGCCTGAGAAAGTCCTTTATATGTTTTTTTCTTCTTAAAGATGGGTGGTTTCAGGAGCAGATAATTTGCACTCCTGACAAGTCTGTTTTTTCCTGTGATTTCTATTTTGTGGGCGAGATATTTAGGTGTGTTATGGTGGATCGCTTTGTGGGTGATACAAGCCATTTTCATTTGAATTCTGGCCTCGTACGGTAACCAGTTTAAGGACTTCAGGTGAGGTTTGATATGGTCGAATTTCCTCCATCCTGTAATAAGTCTTGCCGCAGCATTGAGGCATGCTTTTAAAGGTGCAGTTGAGATTTTTGGTAGGCCAGCAAGAGTAGTACAGCCATATTCGATCCTAGATATGACCAGTGAATGCACCGCCAATTTCAGGTCTGTCTCTGTTAGAAAAGATTTCATCTTTCTCAAGTAATTCAAATGGAAGCGGGCACTTTTTGCCATTGAGTTAATGTGAGTTTTCATATCCAGGTTCTCATCCAGTGGGATTTCGAGGGATTTCGTCGAGTCAACTAGAGTTGGGATGCAATTTAATGCTGTAAACCTTTTGGACCATTCTTTTGTTAAGGATTGATTTTTTGGTGGTGAGATGAGAAGGAATTCGGTTTTGTTAGCGTTGAGCTTGAGATGATTGTTGGTTAACCAATTCAGCGATGTTTTGAGGGCATCATTCATTGTAGTTATGTCTTTCAGGCTGACGATCTTGATGTAAAGTTGCGTGTCGTCTGCATACATGTGATAAGAAATTTTTGAATTCCGTAGGATTTCTGTGAGAGGTTCGATGTATAAGTTAAACAGAGAAGGAGATAGTGTGGATCCTTGCGGTACTCCGAATGAGTTTGGGCATGAAGGCGATAGTGTTTGGTTTACTAGGAATCTCTGTGTTCTGTTCTTTAGAAATGATTCGAACCATTTCAAAACCGTGCCAGACATTCCCATCCTTTCTTGAAGTCTGATCAGTAATTTTTCATGGTTTACTGTGTCAAATGCTGCTGACAAGTCTAGGAGGATGAGTAGACATGATTGATTTCGATCGAGGGCTTGCAGTGCATCATCGACAATGTGAAGGATTGCTGTTTCCGTGCTATGATTAGCTCTGAATCCTGATTGGCAGTCATCAAGTAATGAGTAATTGTCGATGTGTTTACTCAGTTGATTCTGTACACATTTCTCTATGAGTTTTGCGAGAAAAGGGATGTTGGTTATTGGGCGGTAGTTGTTTGGATCTGTTGGGTCCACTGTGGGTTTTTTAATGATCGGGATTACTTGTCCCGTCTTCAGGCATTCTGGCAGGCATCCCTGTGAGAGTGAGGCGTTTACAATGTCTGTCCATATTGGAATCATATTATGGCTGATTTCTTTCAGGCATTTCGATGGTATAGGGTCATCAAAATGGTTATTGGGTTTTGTGAATGCAAGTTTTTTAGCAATTTCATTCTGGTCTAATAATTTGAAGGTGTTCCAATGTGCTTTGTTTTTGGCTGTCCTGTTCTCATAGTTTGGAACGGGAGTCGGAGTCTTTGATGTTATCTGCGGCGGTCTTAAGCTCTATTTCCAATTTATTGGACTTGTTTATGAAGAATGCAGAAAATTCATCGCAACTTATTTGTGTTTTAGTGACCTCTTGGACAGATTTTGCTAGTGTGTTGGATTGTTGTTTTATGATTTCGAATAGTTTACGTGGTCTGTTTTTGGCGTTGTCCAATTCAGTTCTGATAAATTCCTTTTTTGTGTTGATGATCTTCTTGTTATAGTAATTTCTGATTTTTCTGAGAGATTTCAGTGTAGGGGAGGATGGGTGTTGTCTCCATTTTCTTTCTGCTCGTCTCAGGGTACGTCTTTCTTCATTCAGCAATCCATTGAACCAGGGATTTTTAGTCTTTTCTGCAACTCTTTTTAATTTGAGTGGAATGGTGTCATTGACTATATTCGTTACTCTGGTATTGTAATGGTTCGTTAGGTCGATCACATTTTTCAAGTTGTCAGGTGGGTTCAGGTCTCTCTTGCAACTTTCAGATAGCAGATCCATATTAGCGTCTCTGGTATCTCGGATCCATTTTTTCATTTTGGTAGTTTGAGTCGTTTTTATTTTTTCCCGTGATAGTATTCGGAATGTTATGGCATGATGGTCTGACCAGTCGCACTGTTCATTGGAGAGAATTGAGATGTCCTTGTTCTTCGAGATAATCCAATCCAGAGTGGCTCCTTTTGAGTGCGTTGGTTGAAGACATGCTTGGGATAGTTTCAGATCATCTAAAAATTGGCGTTGACCTGTTTGTCGTTGTTGTCGTTCCAACGAAGATTGAAGTCACCTAAAAATATATTATTGATGTCTGAGTTGGCGTTAGCAGTGATGATTTCCATCATTTGGTCAATGAAAATCATATTATTTCCTGGTGGATGGTATAGGACATGTAATTTGCAGATCTGTTTGTTTGCTGATCTTAGGTTGAGCCCCAGGTATTCGCATGATTCAAGGGGGTCAGACTGAAATTGGTTAACTTCTAAATTAGACCTATAGTTACAGGCAATACCTCCTCCTGTCCTTTTCTGCCTATCTAGTCTTAATATGTTGTATTGCGGTGGTACCAGAAGGTCCATGACTGGCGATGAGGATTCAGACAGCCAGGTTTCAGTCAGGATTGTTATGTCTATTTCTTGATTGATGATGATGTCTGCTATGTCCGAAGCATGTTTCGCCGCAGATCGACAGTTGAGCAGCAGACATTTTAGAGAATTCTCGGATCTGGTTGTAGTCATGTTTGACGGATCTGAGGATATTTGGATTTGATGTAAGTCGTTGATGTTTAATTCCCTTATTTTCCTAGTGGATTTTCTGTTTATGTCTATCTCAACTCTTTCTATTTCTTGTGTTATCATGGGGTTAGGTGATTCATATTCCTGGAGTAGTAATGTAATGTCTTCTTCGGATAGATGGTTTTGGTTCCTAATTGGTCTGTTTTGTCGGTCTGTTAGTGGTAGGGATTTCTTATTATTTAACGCAATCAACGTAATGACTAACTCTTTGATAAGTTCTATTTCATTCTGGGTCTTCTTAGATATATCACATAGTTTTTTAATCATTTTCATGGTGTTTTGTAATTCTACTGCTAGATTGCTGATTTGTGTTTGGGATTCACAGATTTTTCTCATGACCTTGGGAGTCATCGTGTGATTATTCTTCCGTAGGTTCCTAGTTTCATTGTTTCTGTTCCTGATTTTCCGTATGGAGCCATGTGTCGTTGTATTCTTGCTCTTTTCCTTCAGTCGATTATTATCTCTCTCATTTTCTGAGTTAGCCAATCTATCATACTTAGTTGAACTGTTGCAATGTTTGTTGTTGTATGTAACTTGTGTACTCTCTGATTTACTCTGGCTTGATGATTTTTCTATCTCGTCTATTGCTCCCGAATGGTGGTCTTGTTCCCGTAGGTTATTTGATGTGGTATTTTTTTGTATTGTTCCTGTTGTTCTCTGGTTGGAGTAATAATTATAGGGTCGTCTTCGTCTTTGCTTAGGTTATCTGTTGGCGTCTTCTGGTGTTGTATTTGTGTAGTTTGTTCCGGTTCCAGATGGTTTCTTGTAGTTGCGTTGCTTGTATCGGGATTGACTTGTGGGGGGGTGTTTTCTTCTAAGCTGCCTTGGTGGGAGGGTGGGTTCGAGCTCTCTACATTTCTTTTTCGGGTGGAGAAGATGTAGTCAAATTTTTCCAGATCGTCGTTGGAGGCTTGGATCATCACTATACCATTCTTAAAGATAGTTATGCAAATGTCTGCTCTGAGTATAGCGGATGCTGTGGTCATGAATTTCGTTCCATGAGGGATGTTGGTATAGGATTTAATAATAAGCAGGTTTGTGATGATATTTTGCCATTTAGCCCTTCTTCCAGTGAAGAAAATCATATCTTTTAAAATGATCCCTTAGGCCAAACAGAGTGATGTGTCAGCGATCAATGTGTCAGGGTTCCTCCTCATGACGTTATGTTTAAATTTTTTGGCTGCATTTTTGGAGAGGTATGTAGGATATTGTATGTTGTAAGCGTTTATGCCTATTCGTTCTAGAGGATTGATTTCCATTTTGTGGTAAGTATTGGCGTAGTAGGCAATGAGTTCCTTCTTCCACGTGATATTGTAGGTATCTTGTGTAATTACCGGCAGTAATTATCACGGTAATATTAAGTATTATAACAATAGGATTAAGTAGTTCTATCCCATAGTATAACAATTATGCTTATCTTAGTAGTTGTGATTACTTGATATATTCTTGTTTGTCGAATTCTCTTCTCAGAAGTTACTTCTGTATTACATTGGAGTATGCTGTCTTCATAATAAATTAGATCAAATTAGATCAATGTAGTACAGTAGGTCTTTAAGGATGTCCGCCGTTTTAGTAGTGTTACTATGGGCTGAGGACTTTCTCTCTTTCTACTCTTTTTAATTGAGTCCTCTTTCTCTTTCCTTCCTCAGTTAGGGATCTGGCGTTGGGTCCTTTCTCTCTGACCATTAAGTTTCAGTTAGTCGTCAGTCCTCTTTTTATGTCCTCTGAAATGGTGCCATTTTGGTGTACTCTCTTTTAGTGCCGTGCAGAAGGAGCTACATATCTTTTCCATAGACTTATGAGGGCAAGTTGTCCTGAGCGGCCACCATTTTAGAGTCAGGCACGCCGCTTCGGAAGTTTCCTAAGGCTTCACTTTCTGCTCTTTCTGTTTCATTCATTTGTTTCAGTCCCCGCTAGTATTCCATTCAGGGGCGCCGGGTCCCTTTAAATTTATTCAGTTCAAAACCGCTCTGCCTGCGGTCGTGACTCTTATCCCGGTCACTTGCCGCTATGCCTCTCAGCGCTCTCGGCGTTGTTCCATCTCGTACCTCATTCTTACCGCCTTAGGCGCTCATCTTCTCTCAGGCAGCGTTTTTCATCCCGGATCATAGTGCAGAGTCGAGGACACCTCGGCAGAGTCGCGGATGGCACCCAGGAGCCGCCGATCAGTTACTAAAAGCGTTACACAGCCGTGTTAGCGGTGGGCACCGTGGGGATCAACACCTCGCTGCCCGGTGATGTCGGGCGAAGTCTGCTTCTCTCGTCGGTGTGCGGCGGTCTATGGGGGACCGGAGGGGTCGTTCCGTCTTGTCCTCGGTCGCCCTCAACAGCCTTAGATGGTGCCGTCGCGAAGTCCAGTGAAGGTCAGTCTTCTCCTCGGTAGGTCGAGGTATCTCTGTAATAACCTCTAGATCTCTAAATCTACTGTTGGTGCGTGCTCGGGGGGAGGGGGGGTGTTAAATCAGGGATTTAAACTTTAAAAAGTTATCCCGAACCCAAGGAGCTCTCGAAATGAACTCCTACGTTGCGGCCATCTTGCAGTGGTCTGCGCCACGAAATAGTATAAATATAAATCGGTAACTCCAAACCCACCCCGCTCAAACGGCTGAGTGAGCATCTGCCATTTCACCCGTGCCTGACTCCCTGCCCAAATCAGTCTTGTGAACATGCCACGGAGGTTGTTGAACAAAGTAACTGTGAGTGGGATCGGGATATTCATGAACAAATACAGAAAACTGGGCAGTACTGACATTTTAATGATCGCTATGCGACCAGCGATAGATAATGGAAGCCCTATCCAGCAGTCTTTTTATCCCGCCAGCCGGACTATGGCCATGCCGTAATTAACCTGGTGTGACCGTTGAAGGACTCTGAGCTGTATTTGCAGCAGACACCTAGTAGGTGTATTCATGAAGCCCTCACCCACCAACCTAGTTGGTGGCATGCTTCATCATCGGGCCCACCCAGTGACATCTAACATGTCCCGCCGGGTGTGCTTCGACGCCTGATTACAGCGGAGCAGGTATTTTACTGAGTGTGCAGTGAGGTGAGTGATAAAGTGAAAATTAAAACGGCTGCTTGGTAGTCCCAGTACCCGAGGGTAAATTAAAGTTTAATAACTGGGCCTCCAAGGGCGGGTAAAAACAAGGCAGGGGGATGTGTGGTGGCTAAGTTAAGACCACCTACATCCAGTGTAGGTCGACATGTTTCAACCAGTGCCTTTATTAATGCTGGCTTTCCTCAGGACCAAAGAGTGGTGATTAAAAATATTTTAAAGTGAGTGTTGCGCAGACTATGTGTTGCACAAACTAAGGTGCTCTAGGTGTGCGAGGGGGATTCCCTCACCACGCATACCTGAACACATAACATAAAATGACAAAACAGGACATACAAGGTAGAGAGTCATTTAGCAATTGTTTAGTGGTCACAGAAAATAATTGCCGGAAGTAAGTGCTCCGTGGGTGGGGGACTATAGCACAGCAAAAGTGTAGCTGCAATGGTGTTGCTGCTAGTGGTTTATGCGGGATATCTGGCGTGGTGAGGCTAAGAAACGAGCATCACACACACTCTATGAAGTGATGAGGACGTAAGGGTAAGTATCGCATGCTAGTGTTTTAGCTTTGTTGCCTTCCTGGAGAGATGCAGTGGGAGGATTGACCCTGGGGAGGGAGGACAGGGGATTTAAACAACCTGTGGGAGAGAAGAAGCGCTTACCCAGTAGTCGTGTCGGGTGAATCTCATACTCACGGGATTTCCAGTCAAAGCCTGCCGTGTACCTGAACTGCTGTCATCGACCTCTGGAACCCGGCTGAGGTTTGCGGTGATCTTAAATAGTGTCCCGTAAGTGCCGGCACCTGGAGAGGGGGAAATGGTAAACAGACTCCCTTGCCGGTAGCGAGTCTGGTGTGCGCATGCGCGAATTGGGTGCGCTATGGATTTTCTAGCGCATGCTCAGTGGCGGGATATTGATGTGCATCGAATGTGGTATATGGGTAAATTCCCGGATATTTGGACAATGCCTATTGCGGATAGGCGTGCCAGCAAGGTGTAACACATGGTGAACCCGGAGTGTACACGTATCTGGCAAAGCACGTACAAGTGTGGGAGCAAGGAGTGTATGCATCAGGTGATTACATAAGGCATGACACGTGGGAGTTAGGGGGTAGGCAGCGACGTGACGCAGTGGTGCACGTGCAGAAGACATGTCATCTTGTCAGAACGTAATGTAGAGCATGTGGGGAGCGTGTGGGTTGGGGGTAAGAGCAGGTGGCCCACAGTGCACCTGACCATGAATAGCAGAGCAAAAGTCATGGATGAGTCAGAAGAGATAGCAAGAGTCATGGGTTGAGGGAGTTCCATGGTATAGAGTTATTTAATCCGTGTTTGTGAAGCGAGAGGGGATAAATGCACTGTTGCTCCTTATTAAGGAGGAATTTTTCATTGTCAGTACCGCTAGTGTTGAATTGTTCTACCACAGTCCAGGATAGGTCATTGGGGGTGTGGTTGAGATTGAGGAAATGGTCCGTCAATTTGCTGATGTTCTTTTTACATCTGATGGTACTCCTGTGTTCCAACACACAGGTGCGTACATTCCTGGTGGTCATGCCGATATATCTGAGGCCACATGGGCATGTGAGGAGATAGATGACATTACTGGAGTTACAATTGGTGTGGGTTCATTGGGTCCATACTTTGCTCAGTTCAAGGTCCAGAGTTTTGGTGTGTCAGGTAAGATGGCATATGCTACAGTCGTTGCAGGGATATTGTCCCGTGATCTTGGGCAGTCCCCAGGTGTTGGTGATGATGTTGGTGTCCATTGTGGGCTGGGGTTTGTGGCGGGTGAATACGAGTTGGTCTCTCAGATTGCTAGAACTCTTGGAGGGTGACATCAGCAGGGAAGAAATACAGGCAGCCATTGCCAATCTGCCCTATCAAAAAACCCTGGGTGATGACGGCTTCCTGCTATTACAAGTTACCCGGGGAGGAAGCACTAGACACCCTACATGCGGCCCTACAGGTAGCCAACAGAACTTCTTCGTTGGGTCCTATCTCCAACAGGGCCGTTATCGCGGTCTTGCCTAAACCGGGGAGGGATCCTCTCCTTTGTGGCAGTTACCTCCCTATTTAACTTCTAAATGGAAACATTAAAATAGTGTCCTCGCTGCATGTCTAATGAAAGTCATACCTTCTCTCATCCTTTATGAGCAGGTTGGTTTTGTTCCAGGGCAATTTTCTAGAAACCATCTCTGCACACTTGCTCATACGCTATAGACAGCAAAAGATCTTTCGGAAGATGCAGCAGTCCTCTCCCTTGATGTGGGAAAGGTGTTCGACCGCATAGGTTGGAATTACCTTTTCGCCACTATGAAACGCTTTGAGCACGGTGACAAATTCATCTCCAAGGTCCATTTAATCTACGACTTCCCGAGGCCCAGGTCAAATGCGGAGAGTTTCTGTTTGTTACTTTTAGGATGCAAAGAGGCACATGTCAGGGATGCCCACTCTCTCCCTTTCTCTTTCTTCAGGCCATGGAACCCCTGGCCTCTGTCTTATGTCACACGTCAAGAGTAACAGGTATCCCCATAGCGGCTGGCCTCTCTAAAATATATCTGTACACAGATGACATACTACTCACCCTCAGAGACCTACCACGCTCCCACCCGGAACTATTGGACCTCATAAAAGACTTTCAGCCTGATTCATGAAATCCGAATTCTGCGATTTTTAAATTGCGATTTACAGCGAATCGCAATTTAGAAATCGCAGATCGGCATTCATCAAAATTACCGAGAAAATAATGCGATTCGCACGCGGCCGCAAAAATCGTTAGCGATTTACTGAAATCGCAGAATAATCGCTATTTCCGTCAACATCCGTGTAGGAATAGCGATATCACAAATAGCGATATCGCTAATTGCGAGATCGCTAAATGCGATCTCGGAAAATCGCGAGATCGGAAAAACAGGAAGTCGCATTTCGAGCACAGTGATGACATCACAACCAGGAAGCAGCCAGTTCCCACCCCCATTCAGAACAGTGAGGCTGATCTCGAGGCTGCAACTTACTGAGCTCCTACCAGGACACCAGCAAACTAGCATATCCTCGACAAATCTTACTGCAGCAATGGCAGAGGAGTCTGTACCAGGGCCCAGCAACACCGGGCGCAAGAGGAAGATCAAATTCTCCGAACAGGAGTTGGAGCACCTCATTGATGGGGTGGTTGATAACCATCCGAAACTTTTTGGGAGAGAATCCAGGAGGGTGCCTGAGCCGGAGAAACGGCGAATCTGGCTTGGGATAGAGGCCAAAGTCAACTCTGTGGGCTTGGCACACAGGTCGTGCCAAGGAGAGGGTGGCAGAGAGGCTGGGCGAGACCCTGGCCACTGGAGGGGGGGAACCTACAGTCCCTCCCAACACCCCCATGGAGGACCACGTGGAGGATACTTTAGAGCCAGAGGCATGCATTGGGGTCATCAGACTGGACTCATCCCGCCCCACCCAAGAGAGCCAAGGTAAGTGGCATGCGACTGCGACCCTGTCCCCTATCAATGGCCATGACCCTATAGCCTCCCATAATCTTACAAAGTCATGCCATCCATGCACATTAGGTAATGCCCTAAAGCATTGTGGGACATGTAGTCTGCCCACAATGTACAAGTACCCCAATGCAGCCAGACATGTCCCAAAGTACGCAATGCCACAGCCAGTCAGGGAATGTCATCCAGCATGCATGTAGCAACTGCACGTGTGACAGATACATGCAACTAATGAACGTCCACTTCCCCTCACAGGTGGTGCTGACAACAGCAGCGATAGTGACAGGCTGCTCATTGATGAGCAACCAGAGGATGCCAAGGAGGTGCCAACAGCGACACATCCTGCACCAACAGGCGCACCACCTACCCCCGCAGCCAGGGCCACAGCATCTGCGCCACCACCATCAGGCGCAGCACCTACCCCCGCAGCCAGGGCTACAGCATCTGCACCACCACCATCAGGCGCAGCACCAACCCCCGCAGCCAGTGCTACAGCATCTGCGCCAGCACCATCAGGCGTAGCACCTCTGACTACCTCAACTCCACCACCAGCTGGACCCTCAACATCTGGTGCAGCGACAGCGGTGACAGTGCGCACACCCACTGTGGCCAGCCAGCAGAGCAGGCATGGCAGGGCTCGCCAGCAGCACACTGCACGCAGCAGCAGGAGGGGGATGGATGTGCGCGTGCCAGGCTTAAGCATTGAGCGCCGGATGCTACGCATACACCAACTGCAGGCATGACGGCAAGGGGCGATCCAAATGCAGCTCCATAACATCGGCCGCAATGTGGCAAATGTGGCAGACAGGATGGACCGCATGATGGCAGCCATGGAGGCCAACACTGCTGCACTCATATCGCAGCGCAACACCGCCGCCGCCGCCACCGGCAGCTACTGGCGCGGCTGTCAGCATACACCCGCTCTAACTATGTTATAGGGAATGCGACCTCCCAGCTCTCGCGACGGTCCCTGGCGCAGCAGCAGCAGTTGATCCAATGCTGTGAGGACGTGGCCCGAGTGTTGGAGCACGTCACCACTGCCGTACTGGCACTCCATCCCACTGGGCCAGGCAATGACGGGGGGGACGATACCAGCGAGGGCACGTCCAGTGTCAGCAGCCTCTCTGCCTCACAGGTTGCCGTGTTACGCCGCAGCACCAGGCCCACTGCAGGGTCACGTGCCGTGGCAGAGCAGGAGCCGGAGAGGCGATTGGTTGCTGCGCGCCAGAGGCGCACTTGAGTTTCATGTACTTTTGCTGGGACATGCTGACAATACAAGCCTGTCCAGTGGTTTGTTCGCAGCAGTATGGGGCAATACTGCTTGCATAGAAAGGATAGAAACTTAACACTATTATTGTGAATTCAACAATAATATTTATTCTTGCATCATACATCGGCCTCCTGTCATTTCCATTTGCATGCAATTGTGAATTGTTGGGTGAGGGGAGTGGGTGCACTAGAAACTGTTCATTGTGATGTGGTTGCGGCATCTGTGGCCTTCAGCTGTGTTCTCCCCGCGTGCATGACGCACATGTGCAGGTGGCCGGTCGTCCCCTTCTGACTCACTGCCAGAGATGTCTACAGGTATCCGGCGCTTGGTAGCAATGTTGTGTAGTATTGCACACACAGCCACAATGCGGTAGCACACATCAGGACTGTAGTACATGGCCCCACCTGTCTTGTGCAGTATGCAGAATCTGCTCTTCAGTAGCCCGAAGGTCCTCTCAATGCAATTCCTTGTGCGTATGTGTGCTACATTGTAACGCCATTGCTGTGGTGTAGCAGGGTTGAGGTATGGGGTGAGGAGGTATTTACGGAGGGCGTAGCCACTGTCACCTGAATGAGAGGAGCAGAGGGTGAGTGCCTGTGCAGCACAGCTACTTCATCGCAGTGTGACATTGTGGGCAAAGTGTACTTACCAAGTAGGTGTCCTTCCCCAAAGTCTCCCCTGGCCAGTCGTGTGTGGAGGCCGCTGTGCCGGAATATGAATGAGTCATGTGTACTCCCCGGGTACTGTGCCACTATGTCCGTGATGTATGTCTTAGCATTGCAGACCATCTGGATGTTGAGGGAGTGGTAGGACTTGCGATTGCGGTACATGTACTCCGTTGCAGCTGGTGGGCAGATGTGGATGTGGGTACAGTCAATGCATCCTATCACATGTGGGAAATGGGCAACATTGTAGAATTGATGCTTGGTCTCATCCAAATCCTGTTGGCTGGTGGGAAATTTGATGTGGTGGTGTAGCTGGGTCAGCATTGCGTCAAGGAAACTCCCTAGGCAGCGGGACATGGTGGGCTGGGATATCCCCCCAGCAGCCGCAACTATCCCCTGGAAGCTCCCGGAGGCCAGGAGGAGCAGGCTACACAATACCTGGACATGTGTTGGCACGACATTGGTCCGCCTTGTTGGGTGCTGCAACAGGGGGTCAAGGTCCTGTATTAGCTTGATGATCATTGCCCCAATCAGGCGGTACTTTGCGTATAGTTGCTCTCTGGTTTGGCCCAGCAGGGTGACCAGCTGGCGGAATATCCTGTCCTGGATTCTGCGTCTCCTCCGTGCTGCTCGCTGTAGCCTTCGCCGCCTGACCACCATGTACAGTCCTGGCATTCTGACACTCCTTATGCTGATGCTGCTTCTCCTTAAGTGTGTTTGGTCAGGCCTGCACCAGTTACTGATTGGCCAACGGTTTTTTGAATTTTTTTTTTGAATGGCTTTGATGGTTACCACCTGCTTTGGGTTGTCCTTAAATTGCGCCTCGCAAACAGCGATTTTGGTTTTTTTCGCTAATTGCGATTTTTCATGAATACCGATTGCGATTGTATTGCGAAATCTATTATTTTCGCAGATTCCGTGATTTCTCGCTATTTCCGAATCGCTAATGGTCTACTGCTGGGATTCTGCAAATCTTTTTGCAATTTCGCAATTCTGTGTTTGCGATTTCGCTATATTCGTGCTTAATACCGATTTGGGAAATTGCGCCCGCGATAGCATTTTCGCAGCTATTGCGAGCGCAATTTTGCTTCATGAATCAGGCTGTTAGTAACACTGTCGGGCTGTAAGGTAAACTGAGATAAAACCGTGTCCCTCCCGCTCTCCTCAGGAACCATGAAAGCCGGAATACAGGGATACCCTTTTCGGTGGAAGTCCTCTCGGCTTACATACCCCGGAGTGCTAGTCAACAGAGGCCTGGAGGGAATGGTCGTAGATAACCTAACACCCCTAAATGCACAAATAAAAATAGACTTTGATAAATGGTCCCTACTAGGATTCTCCATGTAGGGCAGGGTACAGGCTGTGTGCATGGTGACGTTTCCATGCTTCACTTATATCCGAGTTATGCTGCCCATGGTGATACCCCTGTCAACTTTTCACACTATTGATGCAAGAATACGGTCCTTTGTCTGTGGTACTACCTGCCCCTGTCCGGCTGCACCTAAGCTCATGGCCTTCTGCTCTTATGGTAGCCTGGGCTTTCCATCAGTAGAAGGCTACAGGTTGGCCCTACATCTTCCCAAACTTGCCTACCTCCACCCAGCAACACCAGACCCCTCCAGTGGGTGATAACGGAAAGATCACTCCTCAATCATGGCAAATGAGTGGGCCTCTTATATGGGGATACCATCATGCACGAACCAGTTCCACACCTAGTGTTACAGGCCACACACAAGGCATGACACCTCGCACACCACCTCTTAGGCACCAGCCACCATCTACATGCCAAGGCACCGATCTGGGGTAATGATAGCATTAGAATTGACAAAAAGACACTCGATTGGCCTGTATGGAAAGCCCTGAACATACATTTCCTCGATCAGGTGATCCTCAACGGTGATATAAAACCCTTCACAATACTGCATTACCCCCACAGCAGGCCTGGAGATACCTGCAGTTGCAAGACTGTCTACAAAGATGCCTTGGTCACCGACCTTGGGCCCTTCCATCCTCCCCGGTGGTGGAATATCTGTCAATCTGGCACAGACACAAAAGTGTCATGTCAGGACTCTATGGTATCCTAATCAATCACTTGTTCTCGCATCCCCTCCTATACAGTCTCCACGCCAAATGGCAGGCACAGCTACAACACATAGATGCGGCAGAAGATTGACAGATATTGTTGAAGACCTAGACAAGGGAACTCAAGGAGACAGATTAAAATGTTGTCTCTTTAAAACTCTACACAACAGGTACTGGACCCCAGTGAAACTGAACAAGGCCGGCTGCTACCACATTCCAAATGCTGGCGGTGCCCATTTGTGCAAAGTGATCTCCCCATATACCATTGGAGTGTCCCTCTGGCCAATCCTTTTAGTCCTTTGTAAGGACCACACCGGGAGCGGTGATATCCCTCTGCCTACCTCTCCAACCCCCAGTTATACTCCTGCATGACATCAGCACCACCCCGGACGTCACACGACCGCAACGTTGCAATCTTCATACAGCACTGTCCACCGCTAAACTCTGCATCTTAAGGAAATGGAGATCGCCTGAACCTCCCTCCCAAGAGGAATGGATGGCGGCGATGATCCAAACGGCCTCATACAAATGTGTTATATACGGCCTCAGGACCAGACGAAGGTATATACACAGACGTGGGCCCCCATTGTCAGAGAGGCCACAGAAATAAGACTCTGCAGCCCGACCCAGCCCAATTCTATCTGTCAGTTTGATAACCACAGCTAGAAGAAGCGCCCATTAACTCGCCATAAATGCCACCTTGTCCTATAGTAACTCACTTTCATATGTCCTCTACAATACCTCTCTCCTCCTCCTCCCCTTCTCTTCCTCTCCTCTTGCTATCACTTCTGTTTTCCACACTTCTTTTCTCCATCCACCTTCCACAGCCCATCTACCCCCAGACTTCTTGCTATGGCCTCAGCTACCATCTGGACACGTAGGTGGGCACCCCTTCACACAATGCCCCCCTCCCATCTAGAGGTGATTACCACTATCCCATCACAGCATGCTGGCATGCAACCATTACATGAGGGACTGCGGACTACTCTGCCCCCTCTTGGTTTTGTACCACCACCCCGCACACCCTGAGACTCAGACACAACCTATCCCCTGCATCCCCCCTGCACAACAATACGTGCCCACCCTCTTCTCTTTCCTTCCAATGATACCATCTCATCATTGTTGCTCCCCCTACACCCGAATAAGACCAGGGGCTGCCTGACCTCATCCACTTATCACCCTCACTCCTACCTGCCTCCAGTACCTGTTCCATAAAGATCATTGACCCCTCCCAACATGAGGATCCCTTTCCGTGAGAATGACTCTGAGTCTTTTGGGCCTCATAACATCCTGCTGGTAAACCATGCAAGGTGGCAAATGCGGGCTGTGCAGTAAGACCTGAAATTCCAATGGGCACAGCTTCGAGGAAATCTGTTGTGATCTCATGCAGGTTTCCACTAACCTGTTCAGCCGGGTACAGCAGGAGCGATGAAGGTAGCTAATTCTCCTTATCCCTTCGCAATGGCACACTCAGAGAGTATATACATATGAACTCCACTAAGTGTATCACCACCAGGGAAGGGAGAAAAAGGGACAAAAAAAACAATAAAGTAGCAGCAGCTCAAATCAGCAGGTAGGTATGTTCGGATATAGATACGCTGTATAACCTCCCTGGTAACTGGTGATGAAGCCTGCAGAGGGAGAAACACGGGGTCACACATGCATTCAATTCTTCTATGATTAAGTTAAATGCCATATACGTATATGCCCTTACACTTAAAACTGCTGCCCAGGCTCATAGAAAACAGAGAAAAAGGTAAAAATAAAGCATAAAAGAAATAAGCGCCATTTCTGCATGGTGCTTAACATCCTCGAACAAAGGTTAAGTCACCTCCTAGTGCTACCAAATGTTTATAACACGTTCGGGATTCTTAAGAAAACGTAGTCTAAATGTTCAATAGCACCCCGCTATTGAATGGTAGCAAAGTAGTGGAACTGCATAAAATCTTGCTCGGTACTCGATGAAGGACAAAGTTAAATGAGTACTTGATATAGGAAATCTCCACGTGCCTCACCCGAGTATTATGGCCATACTGGAGTAAAGCAAGACCATCAAAATCATCAACGATGCGGTCGAGGCAGGGAGAACAAGGGAATCAAGTACATAGGAATTTCTAAACGGAACTGTAGAGCGGCCGCTCTATAACCAAATCCAGCGTAATGCAACACGCGACAAGGCAGCGCTCCTGCGCCTTACCTTACCGCGAATCCTTCACTCCTCCTCGAGTCTCAGACAACAAGATTATTTCGGGCCACACAAACCTCAGATCCCAGCGCGTTCAATGCACGATCGAGGTAAGGTTCCACCCGATATCCATGGACGCCTCTGACTGTGTGTAGTTCAAAAGTAAAAATGAAAAGAAAACAGAAAGGTCTAATCCAGGTTCAGTACACCAACGTCCAGGGCTTCTCAGTACAGGTACTCCTACGGTCAGGTGACAAGCACCAGACTCCATGACAGGAGGAGTTAAGTAAAGAAACGAAAAGAAAGAAAGAAAGGAAGGACAGTGCCCCTAGGCATTCTAGGCGATGTAGTGTAACATTCACGCTCAATCTTTCTTCGCGAACCTAGGTAAACTGGGGCGAAATGTGACAAAATCTCACCGACATGGTTCAGATTTCGGAGGGCACTGTGAAAGAGCTGCAGAGGTGACTAACAGACCATGATTGGATTGAGGGCAGACCCCTCTCCCGTCCCCAACCAGGCCTTACAGTAGTGATGGATGTGTCCCTTCTGGGATGGTGAGGCCATCTGGGAGAGGTGGAGATCAGAGGACTCTGGTCACCATCAGAAGCAAAGCTCCATATCGATCTGTTGGAGATTCGGGCTATGATTCTGGAACTGAAAGCCTTTTTACGGTCTATAAGGGGAAGGCTGAAATGACAACACTACCGCCATGTGGTACTTCAGCAAACAGGGCGGCATGGGGTCATGGATGCTTTGTCAAGAGGCCCTGCGTCTTTGGACTTGGCTAAATAAACAGGGCATTTCCCTGGGGGTTCAGCACCTGGCTGGTTCTCTGAACATTCGGGCCAACAAGCTCAGCTGAAAGTGCCTTGTGGATCACGAGTGGCGTCTCCATCCGGATGTGGTACAGGGTCTCTTTCAGCAACTTGGGGGAGCCTTGGTTAGATCTGTTTACCTCTGAAGAGAACGCGCATTGTCAGCAGTTTTGCACGTTGGAATTTCTAAGGTGGTTCTCGCTCGGCGATGCTTTTCACTGTGAGTGGAGTTCAGGCCTCCTGTACGTCTTTCCGCCCATGCCACTTCTGCCCAGAGTGCTCAAGAAGATTAGGAATGACCAATCACAAGTAATTATTGTGGCTCTGGACTGGGCCCAGGAAGTTTGGTATCCCGAGGCTCTAGACATGAGAATTGATCCTCCGATCAGGCTGTCCCTTCGGGAGGATCTTCTGTCACAGAAGGGGAAGATCCTTTACCAGAACCTATCTACTCTCTGCCTCCTTGTGTGGAGACTGAGCAGCGAAAGCTGACAGCTTTTGACCTCCCTTCCGAAGTCTGTGAGGTTACGGTGGCACCCAGACGTCCCTCCATGAAATTGGTATATGCCTGCCAATTGAACACATTTTGCAAATCTATACTACTATTATAAAGAGAGAACTTGCACCTTTTGGCCAGGTAAACTCGGGAACCACAGCGCCAATCTACACACCCGATACATCTATGAAAATGTCAGGGTGTGTAGATGGACATAGGCGACATTAATTAAAAAAAATTGTAAATTAAAAAAATTAAATTTGTAAACAAAGTAGTCCCCTAAAACAAGCGCCGGCCGCGACGTAGCGCTGATCGCAACCGACACGTAACGTAATGACGATATGCGGGGAGGAGCGGTGACTTGCGGCGAGGAGTGGACTTGCGGCGAGGAGTGGACTTGCGGCGAGGAGTGACGGTAAGGCAAATGCAGGTGGGAGGTGGGCGGGAGGCTCAAGGCGCAAGGCGCGAGGCAGGAGGCGGGAGGCGGTAGGCGGTAGGCGGTATGGCCAATGTCGGGGCGGGGGCGGGCGGGAGGCTCAAGGCTGAAGGCTCAAGGCGGGAGGCGGGAGGCGGCATGGCCAATGTCGGGCGGGAGGCGGGAGGGATGCGGTCTGGGCAATGTCGGGGGGGGGTGCACAGAGGCTTAAAATGCTGCCCCCAGCCCCATTCTGCCCCGGGCAAAGCCGGGGCGGGCTACTAGTATTGTATAAAAAGGTACATTGGCCCCTTGTCTTTCTCTCTGGCAGATATCATTTTTTTGTACTTTCCTTGGTCCAGCAGGGTCCTGCCTTGGGCACTCTGAAAGGCTATCTTTTGGCCCTCTCAGCTTTTCTTCGGCTACCAGATCAGCCTTCGCTTTTCAAGTCCCTTCTGCTGCAGAGATTTTTGAAGGGGTTAACCTTTTATTATGCCACAATGGGACCTTAATTTATTTCTCTCATTCTTGATGTGCGCACCGTTGAGCCAATGCACAATTGTCCTCTATGGTTGCTCACCATAATTACAGCTTTCTTGGTGACAATTACCTCTGCCTGGAGGGTGAGCTAACTGCAAGCACTGTCATCACATTCTCTTTACCTGACAGTTTTTCCTGAAAAAGTGGTACTGAGAACTAGGGCATCCTTTTTGCCCAAGGTTGTAACTCCCTTTCTTCTTGGACAGTCAGTTACCCTGCCTACTTTCTATGCACCTCTGCATCCTTCCAAAGAAGAAGAGCGTCTCCAACTTCTGGCCTCAAAAAGGGCATTATCATTATATCTCGATCGCACTAAAAAATTGTGGTAATAAGACCAGCTCTTTGTAGGATACGTGGGGCAAAGAAGGGGCATGCAGATCAAAAGAGGACCATCTCATGTTGGGTCATCCTCTGTATACAAATCTGTTACGCCTTGGCTAAGAAGTAACCTCCTGAGGACCTTAGAGCTCATTACACCACAGCAAAGGCAGCCACCACAGAGCTTCAGAGCGGAGGTCCAATCGATGATATCTGTCAAGCTGTCATGGGGACGTCTCTGCAAACGTTTGCCTGACAGTACTGCCTAGATGCTCAGGTTCACAGAGAAAGCTTGTTTGGGTACTCTGTCTTGTAGGATTTACTTGTATAAAACCTTTCCTCAGTCCCTCCTTTGGGGAAGGTCTTTTTTGGGTATATGTTTAAAGGTAAAGCATCTGCAGCTAGATGTCTCTATCAGATGGAAAAGTTACTTACGTTTGGTAACACCTTATCTGGTAGAGACATGATCTAGCTGCAGATTCCTTACCGATCCACTCATCTTCCCCCCTCTGCGGAACTGTTTTTATTGTCAGGTCTTATCCCCTTCAGGGCCTTTGCTTCTTTTTAAAAACACCATGATCAGTCACTTCATGGCTTCGTGCTACTGGCGTGGAAAGTTGTGAAAAGTAGTGACGTCAGCGCATCAGAGTGGCTGTTAGATTTATGACAGATATGTGACGACGAACACAATGCTGACAACGTCACACAGAGTTTACTGACCCCACCTACCGACGAGCAGGGGTACTGCTGAGAAAATCTTCCGGATCCAGCCTGATGCCTGGAAGTCCAAGGTTAAGGAATCTGCAGCTAGATCCTATCTCTACCAGATAAGGTGTTACCAAAGATAAGTAACTTGTCTGTCAATAGCTAAAAGATAACCCATGAAAAGCTGGGGATGCGTAATATAACAGCCTTGCGTAAACCATTATATTTGGTATATCCTTAATAAGAGATGTTGGAAAACTCGAGGAAGGGTTCCAGTTGGCAGAAAAATACTGTGCTCATAAAGCCAACTTCAGACCATGTCCAATTGAATACTGGTAAGTTGTAACATTAGAAACCTAGGGGATACCACAAAGTATAGTTCGTAAGGCCACTATATTTGATATCTCCCAGAGGAACTGGATGTGAAAGATTGTGGAATGCAATCCAAACTGAGAAAAGAAACTGCAATCTGGTTTCAAATGAAAGGCAACTCCAGTAAGTCAATGTCTAAACTGTAACCCTTGAAAAGTAGGGGACAAAAGATATTACAGCTATGTGTGAGCCATGATATATGGTATTCCCATAGTAAAAAGTGTTGGAAAACTCAAGAAAGGTTGTCAGTTGGCAGAACAATAGTGTGCTCACCCATTCAACATTAGACTATGTCAAATTAAATATACCAAATATTATGGGCGGTAGAGGACATTATATTTGGTATCGCCTAAGGCAACCGGATGTAAAATCTTGTGGAATGATGTAACAAATGTGAAAATATACTGTAGTCTGCTATATAATAAATGACAACTTCAAGTGGCCAATGGGTAAAGGGTAACCCATGTAACATAGGGGATACAAGATATTACAGCAATGCCTGAGCCATAATATTTGGTATCCTGATAGTAAACAATATTTTAAAGCAAAGGGAAGGCCTCTATGTGGCACAGAAGTACTGTGCTCACCCATCCAACATAAGACTATGTCAAATTGAATCCTGGTAAGTTCTAACCCAAGAAACACAATGGATACAAAGCATTATAGATGGTATAAACCATTATATATGGTATCCCCTAAGGTAACAGGACTTACAATCTAATGGAATGATGAAACAATTTGAAAGGTTACTGTAGTCTGCTATCAAGTAAAATGCAATTTCAAGAGGTCAATGGCTAAAGGGTAACCCATGAAACGTAGGGGATACGAGATGTTACAGCAATGCGTTAGCCATAATATTTGGTATCCCCATAGTAAACGATGATAGAAAGTAAAAGGAAGGGTTAAATTCAGCATAGAAACAATGTTCTCACCCATCCAACATGCGACCATGTCAAATTGAATCCCGGTGACTTCTAACCCAAGAAACAAAGGCAATATCAAATATCATAGGCGGTTTAGGCAATTAAATATGGTATCCCCTAAGGGAACCGGACGTGCAATCTTGTGGGATGATGTAAAAAATGTGAAAAGATACTGTAGTCTGCTATCAAATAAAAGACAACTTCAAGTGGCCAATGGCTAAAGGGTAACCCATGTAACATAGGGGATACAAGGTATTACAGCAATGCATGAGCCATATTATTTGGTACCCCCATAGTAAACGAAATTGGAAAACAAAAGGAAGACCGCTACTTGGCATACAAGTACTGTGCTCATCCATCCAACATAAGACTATGTCAAATTGAATCCTGGTAAGTTCTAACCCCAGAAACACAAGGGCTACGAGATATTATAGCTGGTATGGGCCATTACGTATGGTATCCCCTAAGGGAAACGGACATAGAAGCTTGTGGAATAATCTAAAACATTTGAAAAGGTAATGTAGTCTGCTATCAAGTAAAAGGCAACTTCTAGTGGTCAATGGCTACAGGGTAACCCATAAAAAGTAGAGGATAAAAGATATTATAGCAATGCATGAACCATAATATTTAGTATCCCCTAAGGGAACCGGATGTACAATCTTGTGGAATGATGTACAAAATGTGAAAAGATACTGTAGTCTGCTATCAAATAAAAGACAACTTCAAGTGGCCAATGGCTAAAGGGTAACCCATGAAACGTGGGGGATACGCAATATTACAGCATTGCATGAGCCATAATATTTGTTATTCACATAGTAAACAATGTTGGAAAGTAAAAGGAACACTACTCTTTGGCACAGAAGTACTGTGCTGACCAATCCAACATAAGACTATGTCAAATTGAATCCTGGTAAATTCTAACCCAAGAAACACAGGGGACCCCAAATATTATAGGTGGTATGGGCCATTATATTTGGTATCCCTTAAGGGAACCGGATGGAAAATCTGGTGGAATGATGTAAAAAATGTGAACGGTTACTGTAGTCTGCTATCAAAAAAAAGGCAACTTCAAGTGGTCAATGGCTAAAGGGTAACCCATGAAACATAGGGGATACCAGATATCACAGCATTGGGTGAGCCATAATATTTAGTATTTCCTAAGGGAACTGGATGTAAAATCTTGTTGAATGGTGTAAAAAATCTGAAAAGATACTGTAGTTTGCTATCAATTAAAAGACAACTTCAATGGCTGAAGCGCAACTCATGAAACCTAAGGGATAAGAGATATTACAGCAATGTGTGAGCCATAATAGTTAGTATCCCCATAGTAAACGATGTTGGAAAGCAAAAGGAAGGGTCTTATTTGGCATAGAAATACTTTGCTCACCCATCTAAAACAAGACCATGCCAAATCGAATTTCAACACAAGAAACACAGGGCATGAAAGGAGGAGCTTCGCGGGCAAGCAAGATGGCCGCGTAAGCTCGGAGCGCCGCAGACCCTCCGGCCCTCCGCAATAATCCTGCTCGAAATCCTGTTCCAGGTAGGTGGATTCCGAATGCTGACGGGTCACTGATGCGGGACCTGCCTCCCGCGTTCGGATCGGAGATTCCTACGCTGAGCTACGTCGTGTGATGCCCCTTGCCAAGGAAGCGCCATTGTCTCCTCGGTCTCCGCCACTCCGCAAGCTTGGGATGCGTAGTGCTTGGTGGTGATCCCCACTTGCGGAATTTCCTATACCACTGTGCCATCTACCACTGGACTTTGCTACACCTCTGCTCTACAACCTCGGCTCGGCGCACCTTGGGCTCGGAGCTGTGTGTGGTGGCCCCACGGTCTCATCGGACCCAACATGGCGGGCAAGGGCGACCCGGACAAGACAGCGAACAAAGGAGTTCGAGGCATGTCCCAAGTGCAGCAGAACAGGATTGATAGATATGCTCAACTCCGCATATCGCCTGCACCGGGAGCCTCTACTAAGGACATCTCCGCATCGGGCTCGCCGGATGGGTCCGAGCCCACCCTCAGTGATGTTATGGGGGCCATCTCGGGCATCCGAGCAGAAATGCAGAAACAGCATGAGGTCCTGACCCACAAGGTGGACACACTGGCGGTGGATCTCACCCTCATCAGAGCTGACCTGGGTAAAACCAACGATCGGGTGAAATCGCTGGACTTGAAAGCCTCGAGCCTTACCACCGACGTCTCGGACCTGCAAACCGAGGTCCGGACCCTACGACTCGCCTCTGACCAAGTCTTCAGGAGACTGGACGACTATGAAGGTCGTGCCAGGCGACAGAATGTCCGCATCATTGGCGTTCCGGAAGGGTCGGAGGATGCATCGGCGGACCTGTTCGTTGAGGACCTGATTCAGAACCATCTTACTCCCCCCGGGTTGAGCAAATTCTTCTCGGTGGAGCGAGCACATCGGGTGCCAGGTGGCCCGCCAAAGACGGGCGCGGCGCCTCGACCCATCATTGCTAGGTTCCTCAACTTCAGGGACCGGGACGCAATTCTACAGGCGTCCAGGAGGCATGGACCGCTACAGTACCAGAACTCAGAGGTGCATTTCTACCCTGACTTTACCAGAGCGGTACAGAGACAGCGCCAGAGCTACGGGGGAGTGAAACGGCGACTGAGGGACATGGGACTCAAGTACTCGATGATGTTCCCGGCCAAGTTGCGGGTCGAGCACGACGGCCGTGCAATGTTTTTTGACTTTCCGGACAACGTAAGCGAATGGCTCGACACCCTACCACAGCGAAGCGATGACCGGGAGAACGGCGAAGGGGGCGCGGCTGGTGGCGCAGATTTGTGAGAACTGGCTCTACCAAGTGGACACTGGCGGTTGGTGGTCCTGCTATATGTGACATTCGTCCCCTTTTTCAGTGTAATAGCAATTTGAGCTCCTGTCGATTCATGGGGGGCGGCGGGGGGGTGTCCGCGGGGAATCCTTACTCCTCTTGGGGCTTTCTGTAGACTAGTTAATGGGGCGACAGGCACACTGCTGGTTGGGGGGGCTTTTTAGTCTGCTGCAGGGGTGCAGGGTGGGGGGTGTTTTGGGACAAGTTCGAATGTCTCTTAGAGTGATTTTGTTTTCTTTCTTTCGGCAATGGGTGATGTATATTGTTGTACTTTTGATTCTGCAAGGGTCCCTCGGGCCGGGTAGGGGAGGGTGCCACGATGATGGGGGGTAAGAAATTAAAAGTTATCAGTTGGAATGTCAACGGGTTGGGTGACCGAATCAAACGGGGAATTGTGCTTCAAATGCTCAAGCGTCACATGCCTGATGTGGTTTTTCTGCACGAAACTCATTTGATTGGGAACTCATGTAAGGCGCTCAATCGCAAGGGGTACAAGATGGTGGCACACTCGGGGTTCACTTCAGGCTCTCGGGGGGCGGGCGTTCTTGTCCGGGCTTCCCTGCCGCTGGAGATTGACGTCACTACGATAGATGATAGAGGACGCTACGCAGCGGTGGCTGGGCGGTGGGAGGGGAGGACCCTCATCCTACTTTCAGTTTACGTCCCGCCTGGTCTACAGACCAGCACGTTCCAGGACCTTGGTGGCGCCATTTTAGCTCTGCCTGACGGCTTACTTGTTGTTGGGGGTGACTTCAATTCCGTCTGTTCTGGCACTCTGGACCGACAACCATCTAGAGATCTTCGCCACTCACAATTGTGGCTGCCCTCATTTATAGACTCAATGGGCCTTGTGGATAGTTGGAGACTCTTACACCCTACGCTTCGTCAGTACTCCTTCCTGTCCAGCGCACATGGTAGCTTGTCTCGTATAGACTATATCCTTACCTTGGCAGCTCACGCTACGGCCGTGTCTGAGGCTCGTTTTCTGGCGCGTGGAGTTTCTGATCACTCGCCGCTCCTGGTCTCCTTTGACTTCGATGTTGCTTTGTCGGTGCGACCGGCAATGGTCAACCCCTGGTACTTTCGTAACCCAAAGACCCGTGCCCTACTAGCCAAGGCTATAGACCTATACTTCTCCGAGAACGAGGGTTCGGTCGGGTCGGCCGCGACCCTGTGGGAGGCGTTCAAGACCGTCCTGAGAGGCGATGCATTTGCTTTAATAGCGGAGGCCCGTCGGAACAGAGACGCCGATCTCCTCTGTATCGAGGAAGAGATCTTGGACCTCGATGCCCAACTGGACCCTGACCCTAACCCAGACCTCCTCCATGCGCTTTCCCTAAAGCAACTGGAGTACCGTGATCTCGCTACGAATGCCGCCCAGACCCTGGCTAGGGAACAGCAGGGCCGTATCTACGACGTGGGGGACAAGGCTGGCAAATAAGCATGGGCGGAAAATCCGTTTCGCTCGCGGATTTTGCGAATTTTCGGTAAATTCGCAATCCGCGAGATTCGCGAATCTCCCGCAAAATCCGCAAATCCGCGAGCAGCGGATTTTGCTCGCACTGTTCGCGTGAGTTCGCGGCTTCCCAGTACAACTTCGCGCCCCGCGAATAAGTGCAAAATTGCAGAAATACGAGCAAAACTGAAACTACTTACCAGGTTCAAAAGTTCAGGCTCATCATTAGTAGCCATTTCCTGTAGTGCTTCCCGAGGGGCCCCTCCAGAGTTCAGTTGCCAGTTGCAACTATTATGTGACCCTGCTCTGAACCTCAGAATAGTTACACATATGCCACAAAGGTCCTGAATTACAGCTAAGGGAGACAAGCAGGAGCCAGGCTGGAAGTTCAAATCCATTAATCAGCCCCTAATTCATTATTGTCAGTTGGGGCAGGGCAGGTGTTGTAACTAATTTTGCAACAATGAAAGCACTTAGCAAGTGCAAAAGATCACTAATCAGGAAGCACTAAGGAAGCAGGTGCCAGCTAAAAAAATATTCTGTGACACATTAATCAGCCCCAAATTAATTCAGGTCACTTGAGGCAGGGAAGGTGTGCTTGTGTTGCCACAATAATGTACACTGACTGGACAACCAGAGGGTGCTGTGATGAAACAGAGGGTGGCATGGGTGGGCCAGAGGGTGGCATGAGTAGTCAGAGAGTGGCAGTGGTGACAGAGAGTGGCAGTGATGAAGAAGAGTGTCCCAAACAGGCTGGACACGTAGAAACAACAAGTTCGCGAAACTTGCGACCCGACAGGTAAGTTCGCAATTTGCGACATTGTACAAAACCCTCGCGAACTGGCAGAAACCCGCGCAAACACAAAAAAAAATCCGCAAATTCGCGAGAATTCGCGGATTTTGCGGATTGCGAGTTCGCAAATCCGCAAAATTCGCGAACGCGAGATTCGCAAAATTCGCCCATGCTTACTGGCAAACTGTTGGCCTGGTTGGACAGGAAGGAGCTGGCCAGTCGGGTTGTACCTGAGATCCTGGGGGCGGATGGCACCCCTGTCACCGACCCCTCCGCCATTGCCGAGTCGTTTGCCGATTATTTCAGGGGTGTTTACACCTCCTCCTCTGACTGCACAGAGGCCGACTCGGCAGAACTTCTCTCGACCGTGGATCTTCCCTGCCTCACGGAGGAGGACCGCGATGATTTGGACAGGGACATCACTTCTGACGAGATTGCCCTTGCGATCCGCTCCTTGAGATCTGGCAAGGCGCCGGGTCCCAATGGAATCCCGGCTGAGCTCTATAAGATACGGCCCGATGTGGTCTCCCCGTGTCTCCGTGCTATGTTCCTAGAGGCGAGGGACGCCGGCGTTCTCCCCCTTGATCAGAGGGTGGCCACTATCGTGGTCATCCACAAGGACGGTAAACCAAGGGATGTGTGTCGTTCATATCGGCCTATTTCCCTTCTGAATACCGAACCAAAGGTCCTCGCCAAATTGCTGGCTAACCGACTGGTTGGGGTTATTGGCGACCTGGTGCATCCGGACCAGTCGGGCTTTATTCCGCACCGCAACACTGCCCTCAATTTGAGACGGCTTCACGGCGCCCTGGCTAGGACGCATACTCTTACGGAGCCAGCTGTGCTGGCATCTCTCAATGCCACCATGGCGTTTGACTCCATCGAGTGGAATTACCTCTGGGCGGTGTTAGCTAAGTTCGGTTTTGGCCCGGTCTTCCTCAGCTGGGTGAAACTTCTTTATGCCAGCCCAATGGCTAATGTATCTGTGAATGGTCGCCTGTCGACGTCCTTTGTCCTTCACAGGGGTACCAGGCAGGGCTGTCCCCTGTCGCCTCTACTATTTGCCCTGGCTCTCGAGCCCTTGGCGGCCACGCTGCGCTTCCACCCCGACCTCCATGGTATCACCTGGGCACCGGACTTCGAGGACCGTATCTCCCTCTACGCGGACGACATCCTCCTATATCTGACGTCCCCGTAACAGTCTCTCATTGTTGCCTGCGACGTGCTTAAACACTTTGGGAGATACTCTGGCCTGATTATTAATTGGGCCAAGTCCTCCCTATACGTATTGAAAGGGGACACGCCGCGCCTCCCTAGAGGCTGCAACATCCAGGTGGCCACACAGGGCTTCAAGTACCTAGGGATCTACATCTCTGGGAACCCGAAGGTTCGATACGACCAGAACTTGCTCCCCCCACTGCAGCGCCTTCGACGCGACGTGGAGGGTTGGCGTAAGCTCCCGCTCTCCCTGCTTGGCCGAGCGGCCCTGTTTAAAATGATGTCCTTACCCAGATTCCTGTATGTCCTACAAAACACAACAACAATTGATACCTGGGGGTCTGAAAACATATAAGTGAGTCAGACAAATTGGATCACAAAACCAGGACTACGCAAAATAACACCAGTGAGAAAAAGTTAGTAACTGCAGGCCTAGTCAAGGCTCAAGAGCACATGGAGAAAAATAGTTCCCATCAGAAGCCACACTGTACCGCCCTCTTTGTCATCATTTGGGTTCTCCTTACCCAGGAGACGAAACGGCCGGTCAGTTGTTACCGTGACCGATAAATGTGATAAGTGGGAAGTACAGAAAAAAATGCAAGTGGCTAATGAAAAAGCAGTGTACAGTGATTAGAGTGAAAAGTGAGGGGTAATAGTAAAATTAGGTGAACTGGGTAGAAAAAGAAATTTATTAATATCTCCCAATCCCTAAGATTAAAAGGCAGGTGTGAGTGCGGGTTTGAAATAATAACCACACTTTATAATGGTCAACATGTTTCTGCATTACATAGAACAGAGTTTCTAATGCATTCTTCAGGACCTTGTTGGAAGTACACTACTGCTTTGTGAATAATAATGAAAAAATAATGAAAAAATGTCACCTGGGCATCCCAGGCGTGCTCAACCGTATACTGTTAATGCATAGTGGCATTGGATCCAAAACGAAAGACAAACAAGCAAATAAACAAAGAAACAAATGAGCATGAATGATTACTCAAGTAGTTCCTACTTCAAAACATACTGTGATTGCAATATGTTCACTCATACTAGGACACAAGCTCTAGTATACACACTCACCCATGTATGTTGGTTGAGAGGCTTCACCCCACCTGGCTGCAGCGCAGGTAAAAGGAGCACCGCTCTAAAGATAATCATAAATCATTTTTAGCGCAGTTTCATTAAGAGAAAGGAAATAGAGTTTACATGGAGACAGGAGGTGATGGAAACCCCCATTGCATCGTGAGATGGTTTTATTGTAGGTGCCCCGCCGTAACACAGCAATCTTAGAGGAGGCTAGTACCAGATGTTAGCGCAAATGTAGGTCCGTAAATTATATAATGACCAATGCGTTAGGTTAAACAAGAGATGCGTGGCTTAGCGATGAAACTCGGAATCGAGTTAGCACTGTGATAAAATGCTAGTTGGTGAGTATTGTCTCTGCTACTGCGAGGTAACATGCAAAAAATTTTTATCGGAAAAACGGAGAGAGCCCTTTCAAAGCGGCAGCATTCTCCGTGTGAGTTTTAGCAGGCTGTCAGCATGCGCGCCGAGGAGCGCAATGTCACGCTTACCTTTCCGTCGGTGTCTCCGGGCAGTCTTCAGTACTGCTTGGGGGGCACCGGCGATAGATCACAAAGCCTCTTTGTAAGCTCGTATTTTGCTCCTAGGGCGTCACGTGACTGGGTGCGGTCACATGGTACCTGGAGTTATGGGACTTGTAGTTCGAGGCGCAATGGCGCTTGATGATAGGTTGAAAAAATACGTTGCGCATGAAGGTACGCTACCGTACTCAGGCAATAGGTGTTGATGAGACTAGAAACAAGCCCCTACCTTAAGTGTTGTTAATACACATTGGTGTTAAGGCGGTGGCTAAGAAGTAGACTGTCTTCTAATTCATTAGGCAGCTAGCATACAACCCAACTCGTTTAGGTGTTTTTGAGTAATAAGAAATTAGAGATGTGACACTATTCAGAGCACCAATCAAAGGGACATCCAGGGTATTGGCTCGTTGAGGCCCTCCTTATCGCTATTCAGGCGATACACCCATTTCTGTTCAATTTTAAACAGGAAACGACTGACATCAGCACATGAATCAGGAATATGCGGTTGTTCTAGGACAGTCCAGCAGAAGTCCTCTGGGCCATGTCCCTTCTCCAAGAAATGTGCAGTTAGGCGAGTAGCCTGTTTCCGACATCGCACTGTACTTTTGTGTTCCTGGATTCGCGTCCGTATTCTCCTGGTCGTCATACCCACGTATCGTAATGAGCATGGACACGTTATCAAGTAAATAAGATTACTGCTGTTGCAGTTCGTGAATTTGTTTTGTGTCCATGGGCGGTTGGTGCCTATGTCGACCTCGGTGGACTTGCAGGTCTGGGGACAGACAGTGCATGTCCCACAAGGATGGTGTCCGACCACAGGTGGTAAGTCCCATAGGGTACCCACTTGCCTCACTTCCTTGTTGCGTGGGCGTGTGTGGACTAGCTGGTCTTTTAGATTTGGTCCTCTCTTATAGGCAAAAATGGGCAAGGCGATGTCATCACCTTTGGTTTTCAGGATAGACCAATGTTTTTTTATGATCTTTTGCACCTGGTTTGATCGACTATTGAAAGTGTTTACAAAAGCAATGCGATCGGTCTTTTCTTTGGGTGGGAGGATTTCCAGTAGGGACTCTCTGTTGTTATTAGACGCCCTCTTCTTGGACTGGCGGATAATTTTCTTGGGATAGTTTTTCTTGGGCAGTGTTTTCGCGCCGAGCCTGGCGAACCTGTACGTCCACAACTTCGAGCAACAAGATGTCCTAATACCCACCAATCCATACTTACCATCATTACATGTATGGAAACGTTACATTGACGACATCCTGGTGGTGTGGCGTGGCACGGAAGAAGATCTAGTGTCATTTCACAGATGGTTGAATAGCAAGAACACCTACCTCAAGTTCACCATTGAATACAGCAGAACATCGTTGGCCTTTCTGGACCTTAGGCTACATGCCACTCCGACTGGTATTGAATCGGAGTTATATCGCAAGCCAATGGCTAAGAATGCACTACTGCGATATGATAGTTGCCATCCGCGAGCCCTGAGGGACAACTTACCTTTTGGTCAGTTCCTCAGGGTTCAAAGAAACTGCTCCAACAAGGAGTCTTTCGAGACCCACTCGAAGAATCTGGAGGCCCAACTGAAAGAGAAAAACTATCCCAAGAAAATTATCCGCCAGTCCAAGAAGAGGGCGTCTAATAACAACAGAGAGTCCCTACTGGAAATCCTCCCACCCAAAGAAAAGACTGATCGCATTGCTTTTGTAAACACTTTCAATAGTCGATCAAACCAGGTGCAAAAGATCATAAAAAAACATTGGTCTATCCTGAAAACCGGAGGTGATGACATCGCCTTGCCCATTTTTGCCTATAAGAGAGGACCAAATCTAAAAGACCAGCTAGTCCACACACCCCCACGCAACAAGGAAGTGAGGCAAGTGGGTACCCTATGGGACTTACCACCTGTGGTCGGACACCATCCTTGTGGGACATGCACTGTCTGTCCCCAGACCTGCAAGTCCACCGAAGTCGACATAGGCACCAACCGCCCATGGACACAAAACAAATTCACGAACTGCAACAGCAGTAATCTTATTTACTTGATAACGTGTCCATGCTCATTACGATACGTGGGTATGACGACCAGGAGAATACGGACGCGAATCCAGGAACACAAAAGTACAGTGCGATGTCGGAAACAGGCTACTCGCCTAACTGCACATTTCTTGGAGAAGGGACATGGCCCAGAGGACTTCTGCTGGACTGTCCTAGAACAACCGCATATTCCTGATTCATGTGCTGATGTCAGTCGTTTCCTGTTTAAAATTGAACAGAAATGGGTGTATCGCCTGAATAGCGATAAGGAGGGCCTCAACGAGCCAATACCCTGGATGTCCCTTTGATTGGTGCTCTGAATAGTGTCACATCTCTAATTTCTTATTACTCAAAAACACCTAAATGAGTTGGGTTGTATGCTAGCTGCCTAATGAATTAGAAGACAGTCTACTTCTTAGCCACCGCCTTAACACCAATGTGTATTAACAACACTTAAGGTAGGGGCTTGTTTCTAGTCTCATCAACACCTATTGCCTGAGTACGGTAGCGTACCTTCATGCGCAACGTATTTTTTCAACCTATCATCAAGCGCCATTGCGCCTCGAACTACAAGTCCCATAACTCCAGGTACCATGTGACCGCACCCAGTCACGTGACGCCCTAGGAGCAAAATACGAGCTTACAAAGAGGCTTTGTGATCTATCGCCGGTGCCCCCCCAAGCAGTACTGAAGACTGCCCGGAGACACCGACGGAAAGGTAAGCGTGACATTGCGCTCCTCGGCGCGCATGCTGACAGCCTGCTAAAACTCACACGGAGAATGCTGCCGCTTTGAAAGGGCTCTCTCCGTTTTTCCGATAAAACATTTTTGCATGTTACCTCGCAGTAGCAGAGACAATACTCACCAACTAGCATTTTATCACAGTGCTAACTCGATTCCGAGTTTCATCGCTAAGCCACGCATCTCTTGTTTAACCTAACGCATTGGTCATTATATAATTTACGGACCTACATTTGCGCTAACATCTGGTACTAGCCTCCTCTAAGATTGCTGTGTTACGGCGGGGCACCTACAATAAAACCATCTCACGATGCAATGGGGGTTTCCATCACCTCCTGTCTCCATGTAAACTCTATTTCCTTTCTCTTAATGAAACTGCGCTAAAAATGATTTATGATTATCTTTAGAGCGGTGCTCCTTTTACCTGCGCTGCAGCCAGGTGGGGTGAAGCCTCTCAACCAACATACATGGGTGAGTGTGTATACTAGAGCTTGTGTCCTAGTATGAGTGAACATATTGCAATCACAGTATGTTTTGAAGTAGGAACTACTTGAGTAATCATTCATGCTCATTTGTTTCTTTGTTTATTTGCTTGTTTGTCTTTCGTTTTGGATCCAATGCCACTATGCATTAACAGTATACGGTTGAGCACGCCTGGGATACCCAGGTGACATTTTTTCATTATTTTTTCATTATTATTCACAAAGCAGTAGTGTACTTCCAACAAGGTCCTGAAGAATGCATTAGAAACTCTGTTCTATGTAATGCAGAAACATGTTGACCATTATAAAGTGTGGTTATTATTTCAAACCCGCACTCACACCTGCTTTTTAATCTTAGGGATTGGGAGATATTAATAAATTTCTTTTTCTACCCAGTTCACCTAATTTTACTATTACCCCTCACTTTTCACTCTAATCACTATACACTGCTTTTTCATTAGCCACTTGCATTTTTTTCTGTACTTCCCACTTATCACATTTATCGGTCACGGTAACAACTGACCGGCCGTTTCGTCTCCTGGGTAAGGAGAACCCAAATGATGACAAAGAGGGCGGTACAGTGTGGCTTCTGATGGGAACTATTTTTCTCCATGTGCTCTTGAGCCTTGACTAGGCCTGCAGTTACTAACTTTTTCTCACTGGTGTTATTTTGCGTAGTCCTGGTTTTGTGATCCAATTTGTCTGACTCACTTATATGTTTTCAGACCCCCAGGTATCAATTGTTGTTGTATATTGTGTTCGGGGCACATACCTGGTCGGTCGGTAAACCTGCCCTTAGACCCTTCTCAATTGTTTGTTGGATGTGTCCTACAAAACACCCAAGACCCGGTACCGGCCCGATACTTCCGGGAAGTTGAGAGTCTTCAGCGGGCCCTGCTCTGGGATGGCCGCCCTCGGGTGGCGATCACGAAGCTCACGCTCCCGTGGTATGACGGGGGCATAGCACTGCCGGATGTACGTAGATACTATTGGGCCTCCCAGCTTGCGGCCCTCAATCACGGGTTTTATGGGCCGGTACATAGCCCCGGCTACGCTATTGACAGGTGGCTCATGAGTGGAGGTAATTATTACCGAGCCCTTTACTCCAGATCTCTGGATCGGCGTATGTCCGGTCCCACTAAGACGGCAGTCTCTATTTGGCGTTCGATCACCAGGGTGCAGGGATGGCAGGGCAGACTGACCGGTTTCACTCCCCTGTATGAATCCGATATGTTGGGCAGGCTATGGCACACCAAGGGCTTTGACAAATGGGACCTTATTGGCATCACCAGGGTGGAGGATGTGATTTCCAAGGGGACTATTAAGACCTTCCCCCAGCTACAGACTGAGTACCAGCTGGGTGACTCGGAGTTCTTTCGATATGCACAGCTGAGGCACGCCTTGCTCTCTGCTATGACCCCTGGGGAAGACATCCCGGAAAGCTCACCGCTGGAAGACAGAGTGCTGGACGGCCATATGCCCGACAGCACAATCTCGCTGTCCTACAAAAAACTAATTAATGTTTGCACTGACCTTCTCCTTGGGCTACGAGACCAGTGGGTGGCGGATGGCCTGGAGATCGACGAGGAGGACTGGCAGAGTGCAGTGTCCTCCCCTAAGGAGGTTGCCATCTCATCCCGGCTTCGTCTGGTCCAATTCAAAATCCTGCACAGGGTATACGTTACTGGCCCCCGCCTAATACACATGGGCTACTCGCCCGACGGCCTCTGTCGTCGAGGCTGTGGTGCCCTCGCTACCTTCTTACACATCCTGTGGGAATGTCCGGCCATAGCGTCCTACTGGAGGAGGATTCACAGGGTCATGAGCGAAGTGTCGGGTGTGGGGATTGCGGCGGAAGCCCGTAGGTGCCTCCTTAATATTTGGGAGCCGACGGATCACAACACAGCCCAAACTCAGTGGGTGACCCTAGGCAATATGGTGGCCAAGAGAGACATCGCTCAAAAGTGGGGGGCCAATACGGCACCCTTGGTGGTGCAGTGGAAGGCCAACATGGACTGGTGTATGCTCCGGGAGAAGACTGTCTATGTTGCCAGGGGTAAACCCAACAAATGGAACAGGGTGTGGGGCGCCTGGAACTCTTACCGGGGTGATGTGTGTCTACCGCCCGAGCCTGCCTCATTGGATGAGCACCTGTCACTGTGACCTATGACACCAACTGTATACGATACCTGAGTGATCCTGTTTCTCCCCTCCCCCCTCCTATCATCCTCTACTCTTCTGTACTTCTGAAATGCTGGTTTCTTTCTCCTCCTGGCCTTATATTCCTTGCTGTATTCTCCTCCCATTGCCACTCTTCAGCGCCGATTGGCGTTTCTTTATTGTTATAAAATATAAAATAAACCTGTAATTTCCTGCTGTACCTGACCTGCACTATTATGCTCTGTTTACTATGCTGCCTTGCCTCCGGGATGTCAGGCTGAATAGCTGTGTGCTCTCGTGAAATAAAGGTTTTCAAAAATTTAAAAAAAAAAAAAAGAAACACAGGGCATACCAAATATTACAGCCTACATAGTCATTATATATGGGATGTACAATCTTGTGGGATAATGTACAAATTGTGAAAAGATACTGTCGTCTGCTATCAACTAAAAGTCAACTTCAAATGGTCAATGGCTAAAGGGGAACCCATGAAATGTAGGGGATACCACATATTACAGCAATGATGTTGGAAAGCAAAAGTAAGGGTGCTATTTGGCATAGCAATACTATGCTCTTACATCTAACATAAGACCATGGCAAATCGAGTCCTGGTAAATTCTAATCCAAGAAAGACTAGGGATACCAGATATTATAGCCGGTATAGGTAATTATATATGGTATCCCCTAAGAGAACCGGACTTACAATCTTGTGGAATAATGTGAAAAAAAAAAGTTACTGTAGTCTGCATAATATTTGGTGTCCCCATTGTAAATGATGTTGGAAAGCCAAGGGAAGCACACTATTTGCCATGGGAATACTGTGCTCATCCATCCAACAAAAGACTATGTTCAATTGAATACTGTTAAGTTCTAACCCAAGAAACACAGGGGATACCAAATATTATAGCCGGTATAGACCACTATATATGGTGTCCCCTAAGGGAACTGGACATACAATCTTGTGGAATGATGTAAGAAATGTGAAAATATATTGTAACCTGCTATCAACTAAAAGTCAACTTCAAATGGTTATTGGCTAAAGGGGAACCCATGAAACGTAGGGGACACCACATATTACAGCAATGCGTGAGTCATAATATTTGCTATTCCCATTGTAAATGATGTTGGAAAGCAAAAGTAAGGGTGCTATTTGGCATAGAGATACTATGCTCACCCATCTAAGATAAGACCATGCCAAATCGAGTCCTGGTAAATTCCAAGAAAGACAAGGGATACCAGATATTATAGCCGGTATAGGTCATTATATATGGTATCCCCTAAGAGAACCGGACGTACAATCTTGTGGAATAATGTAAAAAATGTCAAAAGATACTGTAGTCTTCTATCTAATAAAAAACAACTTCAAATCGTCAATGGCTACAGGGGAACTCATGAAACAGTGGGGATACCACATATTAAAGCAATGCGTGAGCCATAATATTTGGTATCCCCATTGTAAATGATGTTGGAAAGCAAAGGTAAGGGTACTATTTGCCATGGGAATACTGTGCCCATCCATCCAACATAAGACTATGTTAAATTGAATACTGTTAAGTTCTAACCCAAGAAACACAGGGGATGCCAAATATTATAGCCGGTATAGACCACTATATATGGTGTCCCCTAAGGGAACTGGACATACAATCTTGTGGAATGATGTAAGAAATGTGAAAAGATATTGTAATCTGCTATCAAATGAAAGACAACTTCAAGCGGTCAATGGCTAAAGGCTAACCCATAAAACGAAGGAGATACACGATCTCACAGCAATGTGTGAGCCATAATATTTGGTATTCCCATAGTAAAAGATGTTGCAAAGCGAAAGGAAGGTCGCTATTTGGCATAGAAGTACTATACTCACCCATCCAACTTAAGACCATGTCTAATTGAATCCTGGTAGGTTCTCACCCAAGAAACACGGGGATACCACATATTATAGCTGGTATAGGCCATTATATTTGGTATCCCTTAACCCCTTTGGACGGGGGGGTAATTCCCCCGCTGTTCTGGGGGGGCGGGGGAGGCGCGCACAGCGCCCTGGTGTTCGTGACGAGCTCAGCTCGTCATGAGCCACGGTGGCTGTGTGCTCATGACGAGCTCAGCTCGTCACGGCCACACCCATTTTTATGGAACGCTTAGCACAGCGGCGGAATTAGCCCCACGTGCGAGCGTTGGAGCCGTTATGACGAGCTCAGCTCGTCATGAGCACACGGCAACCGTGGCTCATGATGAGCTCAGCTCGTCATGAGCATGGGAGGGGTTAAGGGAACCGGATGGAAAATCTGGTAGAATGATGTAAAAAATGTGAAAGGTTACTGTAGTCTGCTATCAAACAAAAGGCAACTTCAAGTGGTCAATGGCTAAAGGGTAACCCATGAAAGATAGGGGAAACCAGATATCACAGCAATGGGTGAGCCATAATATTTAGTATCCCCTAAGGGAACTGGATGCAAAATCTTGTGGAATTATGTAAAAAATCTGAAAAGATATTGTAGTTTGCTATCAAGTAAAAGACAACTTCAAGTGGTCAATGGCAGAAGCGCAACTCATGAAACATAAGGGATAAGAGATATTACAGCAATGTGTGAGCCATAATAGTTAGTATCTCCATAGTAAACGATGTTGGGAAGCAAAAGGAAGGGTCTTATTTGGCATAGAATTACTGTGATCACCCATCTAACACAAAACCATAGCAAATCGAATCCTGGTTACCTCCAACACAAGAAACACAGGGCATACCAAATATTATAGCCTATATAGTCATTATATATGGGATCCCCTAAGAGAATCAGATGTACAATCTTGTGGAATAATGTACAAAATGTGAAAAGATACTGTAGTCTGCTATCAACTAAAAGTCAACTTCAAATGATCATTGGCTAATGGGGAAACCAGGAAACGTAGGGGATACCACATATTACAGCACTGCATGAGTCATAATATTGGGTATCCCCATTGTAAATGATGTTGGAAAGCAAAAGTAAGGATGCTATTTGACATAGAAATACTGTGCTCAACCATCTAACATAAGACCATGCCAAATCGAGTCCTGGTAAATTCTAATCCAAGAAAGACAAGGGATACCAGAAATTATAGCCGGTATAGGTCATTATATATGGTATCCCCTAAGAGAACCGGAAGTACAATCTTGTGGAATAATGTACAAATTTGAACATATACTGTAGTCTTCTATGTAATAAAAATACAACTTCAATTGGTCAATGGCTAAAGGGGAACCCATGAAACAGTGGGGATATAACGTATTAAAGCAATGCGTGAGCCATAATATTGGTATCCCCACTGTAAACGATGTTGGAAAGCAAAAGGAATGGTGATATTTGCCATAGAAATACTGTTCTCACCCATAGCACATAAGACCATGTCAAATTGAATCTTGGCAAGTTCTAACCCCAGAAACACAAGGGGTACCAAATATTATAGACGGTAAAGGCCATTATATATGGTATCCCCATAGAGAATCTGACGTACAATCTTGTGGAATAATGTAAAAAATGTGAAAAGATACTTTAGTCTCGTATCAAAGAAGAGACAACTTTAAGTGGTCAATGGCTAAACGGAACCAATGAAACGTAGGGGATACGCGATATTACAGCAATGAGTGAGCCATAATATTTGTTATTCCCTTTGTAAACAATGTTGGAGAGCAAAAGGAATGGTGCCCTTTGCCATAGAAATACTGGGCTCATATATCCAACATAAGACCATGTCAAATTGTATACTGGTAAGTTCTAACCCCAGAAACACTAGGGAACCAGATATAATAGCCGGTACAGGCCATTATATTTGGTATCCCCTAAGCGAACTGGACGTAAAATCTTGTAGAAAGATTAAAAAAATCTCAAAAGATGCTGAAGTCTGCTTTCAAATAAAAGGCAACTTCAAGTCTCCAATGGTTAATGGGCAACACATGAAAAGTAGGGGATACGAGGTATTGCAGCAATGTGTGAGCCATAATATTTGGTATCCCCATTGCAAACAATGTTGGAAACCAAAAGGAAGGGTACTCTTTGGCATAGAAAAACTGTGCTCACCCATCTAACATAAGACCATGCTAAATTGAATCCTGGCAAGTTTTAACCCAAAAAACACAGGGGATACAAGATATTATAGCTGGCATAGGCCGTTATATATGGTATCCCCAAAGGGAACAGGATGTAAAATTTTGAGGAATGATGTTAAAAATGTGAAATGATACTATAAACAGCTATCAAAGAAAAGAAACATTCAAGTGGTCAATGGCTAAAAGGTAACCCATGTAACGTAGGAGACACAACATTTTGCAGCAATGCGTGAGCCCTAATATTTGGTATCCCCTTTGAAAAGGACATTGGAAAGCAAAAGGAATGGTGCTATTTCCCATAGAAATACTGGGCTCAGCCATCCAACATAAGATCATGTCAATTTGAATACTGCTAATCTCTAACCCCAGAAACACAGGGGATACCAGATATAATAATCGGTATAAGGCAATATATTTGGTATCCCCTAAGGTAACCGGTTGCAAAATTGTGTGGAATGATGTAAAAAAATCTGAACAGATACTGTAGTCAGCTATCAAATAAAAGGCTACTTCAAGTGGTCAATGGCTAAAGGGTAACCCATTAAACTAAGGGGATACGAGATATAACAGCAATGTGTGAGCCATATTTGGTATCCCCATTGAAAACAACATTGGAAAGCAAAAGGAAGGGTGCTATTTGGCATACATATACTGTGCTCACCCGTCTAACATAAGACCATACCAAACCTAATCCTGGTAAGATCTAACACAAGAAACACATGGGATACCCAATATTATAGCAGTTATAGGCCATTATATATGGTATTTCCATATATGGTATTTCCATTATTCCATTCCATTAACGTAAAAAAATTTGAAAAGATACTGTAGTCTCTTATCAAGGAAAAGACAACTTTAAGTGGTCAATGATTAAAGGGTAACCAATGAAACATAGGGGATACAAGATATTACAGCAATGCATGAGCCATAATATTTGGCAAACCCCTTTGTAACAATGTTGGAAAGCAAAAGGAAGGGTGCTCTTTGCCATAGAAATATTGGGCTCATACATTTAACATAAGACCATGTCAAATTGAAAACTGGTAATTTATAACGCCAGAAACACAGGGGATACCAGATATAATAGCCGGTATAAGCCATTATATTTGGTATCCCCTAAGCGAACCAGACGTAAAATCTTGAGGAAAGATTTTAAAATCTGAAAATATGCTGTAGTCTGCTTTCAAATACAAGGCATCTTCAAGTCTCCAATGGTTAATGGGTAACGCATGAAAGGTAGGGGATACGAGGTATTGTAGAAATGTGTGAGCCATAATGTTTGGTATCCCCATTGTAAACAATTTTGGAAAGCAAAAGGAAGGGTACTATTTGGCATAGAAATACTGTGCAAGAAATACCTGGCAAGTCCTAACCCAAGAAACAAAGGGGATACTAGATATTATAGCTGGTGTAGGCCATTATATATGGTATCTCCAAAGGAAACGGGATGTAAAATCTTGTGGAATGATGTAAAAAATGTGAAAAGATACCACAGTCTGCTATCATATAAAAGGCAACTTCAAGTGTAACCCTGGGTGTAGTTCGCTTAGTAGCACTACGTGTAGCTAAGCGAAGTGCACTTTGCACTATGCAAGCTACGTGAACTCCGTAGTGCACTCTGCAAAATGCTGTTCACACTGATTGCACAGTGCCGGATGCTTGTCCGCACTGTACAATCATTGCAAACGGCATCTTGCACAGTGCAATCGGTCGTTTTCTGCCGCTCGAGTAGATTTGTACTCGAGCTGCAGTTTTCTCAACGCAGACTGGTAGTTTCTCATCACGAGCGGTCGCAAGCCTAAGTGACCACTCGTAATGAGAAACCTGACCTCCCCACATTGAGAATCTCACCAATAGGTTTATTTTCCACGCTTGCGATCAGCAACTTGATGTTGCTGAACGCATTTTTGCAATGAATGAGCCATAATATTTAGTGTCTCCTTACTAAGAAATGTTAGAAAACTGAAGGAATTGTGCCAGTTTTGCAGAGAAACACTGTGCTCCCCAAGCCAACATAAGACCATGTCCAAATGAAGCCCGGAATTTTTTATCCCCCAAAACCTACGGGATACTAAATATTATAGTCTGTATTGGTGATTATATTTGGTATCCCCAAAATGAATTTGATGTGAAAGCTCGTGAAATGAATTCAAAAGTACTAAAATTCACTCTAATCTGCAATCAAATAAGAGGCCATTACAACTTGTTAATTGCTGAAAGGTAAACCTTGGAAAGTAGGAGATACCACATATTATAGCAAAACGTGAACTGTGATATTTGGTGTCCATATAGAAAGAGACTCTGAAATACACAAAAAATGCTGTGATATGGCTGAAAACACTCTGTTCACCCTGCCAACTTAAGGACGTGTCAAATGTAGTCCTAGTAAGTTTTAACTCTAATAGCATATGGAATAGCAAAGATTGCAGCCCTTATTACCCATTATATTTGATATCCCCCAAAGGAACAGAAGGTGGAAGCGTTTGTTATGCAATTACAAGTGCATGTTCCATAATGTTCAGTATCCCTGTTAAAGAGACAGTGCAAATTATAAACAAGGGTGTGATGTGTCAGAAAAGCACTTCAAGACCATGTCAAATCCTAGTACGTTTTAACCCCAAAACAGGGGATACCAAATATTATAGGCCATATGAGCCATTATATTTTGTAATCCCTAATGAAACCAGAAGTGAAAAGCTTGTGGAATGGTATCAAAAGTGCTAAAAGATACTGTAATCTGCAATCAAATAAAAAGCCATTTCAGTTCATTAATAACTAAAAGGTAAGCCTTGAAATGTAGGGAATAGAAGCAAAAGAAATAAATGGGTCACAATATTTGGTGTCCCTGTAGAAGAAGATGTTGGAAAACACAAAAAAGTGTGTGACTTGGCAGAAAAATACAGTAGTCAACAGGCCAATAAAAAACTGTTTCAAATCTTATCAAGGTAAGCGTTTACTTTTTTTTATTGATAAAGGTTGGCGATCTACAATTATACAACAGTGACACATGTGATTAGCAAATTACATACATCAGCATGCAAGTTACAGAGGTTGAAAAACCAGATATTTCAAATAGTTACGCCTCTGTCCACATTTCTACGCATTTCCAGGTACACCATGGGTGATACACAGATCTCTCCCCTGTAAATGTTCCATTTCGACCATTTTTATCCCATTTCTTCGGGCACCCCCTGGTTACAAACACCTCCTTCTTCGCAATCATGCACCTACCCAATTATTTCAGCCATACCGATACAGAAGGCGGTCCCGCGCCACCCCATCCCTTTGCCAGTTCTCTTTTAACCAACGTGTACCCAGCGTCACCAGTTGTTGTTCAATTTCAGTCAGGTCTGAGTCCGCCCATATGTTTAGCAGGCCCAGGCTGGACATCAGGTCTATCGTTTTTACCAATTCTGACTGCATATGGTTTGTGGCTCTATCCCGGAGACCGCGTATCAGCGGGCACTCCCATATCATGTTGTAGAAGGTAGCCGGCTGCTTGCTGCTCTTCAAGCATAAATCATCCTGCCTTGCCCCTATTTTTGCTTGAGTTTTTCCCTTCATATATGACCTATGGAGGATCCTGAGTTGTATCAGTCTAAATCTGAGCGTGATGGCTGCCTCCCTAGGGGACATAAGAGCCTCCCGCCAATCTTCTTCGATCAGCCCCAGGTCTCTCTCCCACTGCTCTTTGAGCTTGCCAAAACTATCTGGTAAATTATTACTATGTTTTTTGTACATCAAGTATATTGCTTTAGACTGCAGAGGGCCATCAAGTAAGCGATCCTCCAGTGGCGACGAGTCTGGTATGTCCTTGCAGTTCAGGAAGGCCGCCTGTAAGGCATGCCTTATTTGTAGGTACCTAAAGACCTCCCCCGGAGCCATCTGGTAACTCTTTCGGAGGGCTTCAAATTTGAGTATTGCCCCCTTCTTAACCAAGTCCTTCACTGCCGAGATGCCGATCATATCCCACATATCAAACCCTGGTTGATAGAATAGCATGCCTAGGTTCTGAGCGTACCACAAAGGTGTTGCCTTGGTGAGAACACCAGCCCATAGCCCATCCCAGTTGTGAGTGTGCCAAATTTGTATTGTGTGTTGTGTTGGACCAACAAATCTCTGTCTCTTGGTGCGGGAATACAGGGCGCCCAGATAGCCCGAGCAATCCATCTGGTATCTGTCCAGGGCATAAAGTCAAAAGTCAAAGTCAAAGAATTTATATAGCGCACTACATACCCATAGGGTCTCAAGGCGCTTAGGGAGGGGAGGAGGATTACTTGTCAAATATCCACGTTTTAAGTTGCTTTCTGAATGCTAGGTGGTTCTGGGTAAGGCGAAGGTAAGTGGGGAGTGAGTTCCATGTTTTAGCTGCCAGGTATGAGAAGGATCTTCCTCCCATGGTGGTCTTGTTGATGCGGGGTACAGTGGCGAGGGCTTGGCTGGAAGACCGTAGTTGGCGGGAGGGGGTGTAGAAGGACAGTCGTGAGTTGAGGCATTCTGGTCCGATGTCGTAGAGAGATTTGTGTGCGTGGGTTAGCAGTCGGAAAGTGATCCTCTTATTGACGGGTAGCCAGTGGAGGTCTTTCAGGTGGCCAGAGATGTGTTCGTTACGCGGGATGTCTAATATGATCCTGGCTGAGGCGTTTTGAATTCGTTGGAGTTTCTTCTGGATTTTAGCGGTAGTACCTGCGTAGAGGGTGTTTCCGTAGTCCAGTCGGCTCGTGACCAGAGCATGGGTGACTGTTTTTCTGGTTTCGGTGGGGATCCAGCTAAATGTTTTTTTGAGCATGCGAAGAATGTTGAAGCAGGATGAGGATACGGCGCTGACTTGTCTGTTCATTGAAAGTGAGGAATCCAGGATAACGCCTAGGTTCCGTGCGTGGTCTGTCGGGATGGGTGCTTTTCCGAGGGCTTCTGGCCACCAAGAGTCGTCCCATGCAGAGGGGGATGTACCTAAGATGAGGACTTCTGTTTTATCTGAGTTCAGTTTCAGACGGCTGTGTTTCATCCATTCGGCAACTTCTTTCATTCCTTCATGTAGGTTGGTTTTGGCGGTGCTGGGGTCATTGGTGAGAGAAAGGATCAGTTGAGTGTCATCCGCGTAGGAGATGATGTTGAGATTGTGTTGGCGAGCGATGGCCGCAAGGGGGCTCATGTATACGTTGAAGAGGGTGGGACTGAGTGAGGATCCTTGTGGTACGCCACAGATGACTTCAGTGGCCTCGGACTTGAATGGTGGAAGGCGGACTCTCTGGGTTCTTCCGGTGAGGAACGAGGTGATCCATTCAAGTGCTTTTCCTTGTATTCCGATGTTTCTGAGGCGTTGTAAAAGGGTGCTGTGGCAGACTGTGTCGAAGGCTGCAGAGAGGTCGAGGAGGATGAGGGCGACTGTGTCTCCATTGTCCAGTAGAGTTCGAATGTCGTCTGTTGCTGCGATGAGGGCGGTCTCAGTGCTGTGTTTTGCTCGGAAGCCAGATTGTGAGGAGTCGAGGGATTTGTTGGCTTCGAGGAAAGCGGCGAGTTGGTTGTTGACAGCTTTCTCGATGACTTTGGCCGGGAAAGGAAGGAGCGATATGGGGCGGTAATTTTTGAGTTCGGTGGGGTCCGCTGTGGGTTTTTTCAGCTATCCCCCCGTCGTACTGTTGTATTTCTATCTAGGACCCTAATTCGATATTCCCGATTCATGCCCTTATGTGGTTATAATAAATAGTATCCTTATAAAGGCATAAGAATCATATCCATATTTAGTAATAGCCCATGCAGTCCAAAGCACGGCAAGGCTACTCCCATAGACTCCTAGAAAGCACAACGCGTTCTTTAAACAAACCAAGCCTCCAGCAGCCCGGGAATGCCCCCTGCTTTTGTTTTGATTTGCACAAGAACTCCTGGAGTCCAGAAAGAACTGTTAGTTCTTAGTGATGTCTTATGTCCAACCTTACGTCAAACCCGGCACTTTTCAGGTATAAATATACCAACGTTGCCTTAAGCAAACACACGGTGGTGGGGAGCAGAGCGACGTTCTACTTGTCCGAGAGCCCAGCTGTTGCCAGAGCCGAAGGAAGCCGCCCCTCCCTTTTTGACGCGCTGGAGAAGCTGCCTTTTCTCGCGCCGAGAAATCCAGCTCTGGTGTTCCCAAGTCACCCTCGCGGGTTGCTGGGAGATGGAGTCCTGAGAAGCGAGATACAAGACCTCCTTCATTCTATAACCAAGGTACAGAGCTGATTTAGAGAGAATTCTTTATTCCGATAAATGGCAAAATCCTAACTTAACTTAAAACTGCAACTTACTTATTCCTTCCCACGTATTAGGCTTAGGTCAGGTACACCGGGGTAGGCGTATCTTCGAAGCATCAGTTGAGTTTGTTAGTCAATGTTTTTATGTATGTATATATTTTATCAATTTTAAAGTATCATATGGCTAAGAAACCATATCAATGCTTTTACAGTATTATTTCATAATACTACGTTTACTGTATGCACTTTACTTTATGATAAGTATTGCAATTGTGGCAATTCATTTCTCTTGCATGAGAAAGAAGACTGCTCAATAAAATAACACCTTTTATTGAAATCGCCCGTCTCTCTATTTTTCTGCACTCTGGGGAAATTAAGCATGCACGATTGACTGAGTGAAATAGCTGTCTATTGTTTTCACACGACTCTAGAGATACACTCTTTATTCTGAGGGAGCAAAGTTGTCATGTTTATGCGGTTGTCAGAAACTAATCCCTTCTTGTCTAAGGACGGTTAACCCTTTCCTGAACATTCGAGAAAGTTTCTAGTGACCTCTGAGCTAGCTGGCAAAAATTAATTAAGTCTAACATAGTCAGTAGAGACCTAGATGACCTCAGTCCTACGTCTACACTGCTGTTTATGTTATTCCAATGCGCAGAGCCTATTGGGAATATAGGAACTACACTACAGTACCATCCTTTTGTTCGATTTTGAAGCGCTATTCTAGGGGCCTTACCATCCCTTAACAGTGTGTGTACCTCTCCCTCAACTGCTACAAAGTATACATCTGGAATTCGGTGCGGGCAGTTTTGGAGGATATATAAAAATCACGGGAGTGCCAACATTTTAAAAAGGGCAGCACGGCCCACCAAAGACAGGGGCAGCGACCTCCAATGTTTAACGTCTGCTCGCAGTCTGGCCAGCGGGGTTGACAAATTATGGCTGTAAAAGAGGGCCGGATCTGATGTAACAAAGATTCCCAGGTATTTGAAACCATCCACTGTGACCACTGGCGTGCAGTCCTTGGGGAGACGTGGCATCTGCCCATGGAACACGAACAACACAGACTTACCCCAGTTAATGGCATACCCCAAGTATTTCCGAAAATTTGTGAAGATAATAAGAACAGTATGTATGGACTTGTATGGGGAAGCATAAGCGTTTACTTTTTAAACAAAATATTACAACAGCGTACAGGTATCCTCCACAAGAACTGAATGTGAGGGTTCATTAAAAATACCAAATGTAGATAGACCTGCTGATAGACCATGCCAAATAAAATAAAAAAACTAATTTCAAATGGTCAATGGCTAAAAGGTAACCATTGAATAGAAGGGGATACAAGATACTATAGCAATGTGTAATCCATAGTATTTGGTATTCCTATAAAGCAGAGTGGAAGTTACTACGAAGGGTGTGACGTGACAGATAAATACTCTGCTAAATTTGCCAACAAGGGAATAGCTTGTCATATTCTATGCCGGTAAGTGTTAACACCGGTTAGGTGCTACTAAATACAGCCAGTATGGGCCATTTTTTGGCACACTGCTAACTTAGCTTATATGGCCACGTTGTGTTATCTACTAATTTTGAATTTTTGCAAAATGTCAAATACTCAATGCTATAGTGCAAGGCAAGTGTGTGCTATAATCAGTGGCAACCAGGCTTGCCGCCATTAAATAACACGGCACCATAAGCAAACCGAATAGACAATGCATTCAACATCAAAAACCAACAAGAGATCTAGACTAATGATTTTTTTCTCATTGATTTTGTTTTTATTTTGAAATGTTTGCCTCAAATTCGTATTCACTTCTCTTGGCTCCTTAGAAAGTCATCTAGTACACCTGTGCCTGTAACAGTGCACAGGTGTGCTATTGTACCTGTAGCTATTTTGTGTTTGACTTAGGTTTGCACTGCAGGTGCCTGGAAAGTACTGATTCTCTTCAAGTTGTTGACTAATGCACTGTTGATGCCCGCAAAACATATTCAATGTCCTTCTCATTTAGCCACATTACCACTTTACTTGCTATCACTTTTCAGCTGTACTGTCAAACTTAAAAGAGAAACATTTCCAGTCCCAGAATGCAACATGGTGTAATTAAAAAGTGAAGACTGCATTCTCACATGACATACAGATACTTGATAATCGGGTTAAACTAGAAAAAAATATAAGTTGCTTACATTTGCTATTTTGGAACAGCCAAGAGCTAGTAGGTGGAAACAAATTTGTGTAAAATTGTAAGTCCACATTAGTAAAAATCATGCCTCCATTTCCTTTATTAAGTATTAAAAAAATAGACACTTTTAAATGATTTATTCACATACATGCTGTTTTAGGTTTATATGTCAAAAGAAAACATACAGAATTGTATACATTTGCTTTGGAGCTCTCGCCTAGGCAGAGCAAGCGCTGTGAATTTGAGATCTTTTGTTTTCCAAGAGTGGGCTTAGAGCCCGCTCATTGCTTACCATTCATTGGCTTTATTGTGACTCTCTTTTGTTTGCTTTTTATTGGCAAGTAGGCTTCCTTTGTTTTTGCGTGTTTGTCCTTCCACTCGGGCATAGACACACTACTTGTATCCTTCCAATGATAAAGATTTTTTATCCTTACTTTTTCTGTGTTTAAGCACTATACTAGAGTGCGTCTTGTTCAGCTGGCTCCCTCATGTACTTCTCCCACTTAGGGTTCCTCGCTCATCCATGTTGCGTACCCACACTCCCTCCTTCCAGTGTTGTCCATGTTGTTGCTTACCCTACCCATCCAACTTCCTTTTGTTTTTGCCTGTGTTTTTGCCTGTTACACCCACCTTCCTATCTGCCGTTGTTGCCCCTGTTGTAGCTTCCTCTACCCACTCTCCTTCTTTCCTTCCTTCCTTCCATTGTTGCCAGTGTTGTTGATTGCTTGCTCCCATCCTCCCTCCTTCCATTGTTGTCCGCATTATTGATTGCTTCTACCTGCCCACCCTACTTCCATTGTTGCACTTGTTGTTACGTACCCTGCACCCTCCCTCCTTCCATTGTTGTCCATGTTGCAGCTTGCAACATCCACCTCCATCCTCATTCCTGTGTTGCTTGCTTACACCCACCCATCCGTTTTCTGTTGTTGCAACAGTTATAGTTGCTTTCCCCACCAATTCTCCTTTCGTCCATTGTTGCCTGTGTAGTTGCTTTCAATACCTACCCTTCTTCAATTGTTGCCTTTGTTGTCGCTTGCCTCCACCTACACTACCTTCTTCTATTGTTCCTTGTGTTGTTGCTTGCAATCCCACCCACCCTCACTCCTTCCGTTTTTCTTGTGTTGTTGCTTCCCCCACTCCCACTCACCCTTCTCTGTTGTTGCCCATATTGTGCTTTACCTTAATCCGCCCACCCACCCACCCTCTTGTTGTCCTTGATGCTGCCAGTGTTTGCTTCTACCCACTCTCCCACCATGCGTTGTCAATTTGCCTGCTATGAGCCCCTCCCGTCTAACATCCATTGTCTGTGTTGCCCCCCTTACTCATCCACACACTCAAGGTGCCTCCATCGCTGCTTATGTGTGACATTTCAATGGTTTAAATGTACTTATGAGTGACATTCAATGACCAAATATGTGACACTTAGAGTAACACTTTCTCTTGAGTAAAACCAAGCACTGAAGTGCAAAAAAAGTGAAATGGCAGTCTTTTGAGTAATGAAAACTCTAAAACAATCTTGAAACAGCTGCTAAGTACCTCAAATGGAAGGTTACTATCACAACCGTCCTCCACTATAAAAATGTGAGAAACTCCTGGACTGGCCACTACTTACCAGGGCAGCTCTTACCCTTGCCGCACTATGGACAAATAATGGCATTACTGTCTCTGAAAAGTGCAAAATTGTTGGGCCAGGATGTAATTTAGCTATATAAATACATCTTTTATCACAACTTAGAAACTAGATTGTATATCTCCTTTTCTCATTGTTTTAGAGAACCACAATATGACATACAAACATGATCACCCCAAACGGCACAGTGACAGACAGATCGCTTTGTGTTTCTCTTAATGGTTGCCCTGCCTGAAACTTACCAACTCCCTCTGCTTGTCTTCTGCGTGCTGACTCTCAGGTTTTTTGTTTTTTTTAACACTTTATTTTGCATTTAGGTATAAGAAGAACAGTACACTGGGACAAAGTCAGTTATTTAACATGCACAGGCAGCAAAAACATACATCACAGGTTGCTCAGTCCGTGATGCATTATAATCATACATGACTTAAAGCGGATCCCCGAGAGTCCAACCTTACTCTGACCCCAACAGTCTCCAACACCGAACCATCCCGGCATGCAGTGGGCGCGCAACAACTGTAATGACAGGAGAAAGTACAGCTCTTAGTGCAAGCGTGTAACAACACAAATCTTGAGGCAATTCAGCCCACTCCAGTAGGGTCTATGCCCTGTTCCTGCTGCGTAAGGGGGTCTTGCTGCTCCGCCAGTAGATAATCACTGAAAGGGCCCCAAATATCCTTGGGCCTGGAGGTGGGGGGGAGTGTTGTTGAGTATATGTCACTGTTTGTGGTGCAGGATGCCATGCTCCTCAGCCATACTTTCACAGAGGGTGCTGTTTTATCCCCCCAATGTACGGCTACTTCCCTCTTGGCCAGGAGTAACCTAATAGCCACAAACCTACGAGTTTCCTGTGGGAACTGGTTAACATAACCCAGCAGGGCGATCTCAGGTAAGGGGGTCATTTGAACCTTGATCATGTCGCTCACCATCTTGTGTATAGCTACGCAGTATGAATGTATGTTCGGACAGGTCCAAGTGAGATGAGCGAAGTCTGCATTTGGAGCGCTGCATGTGGTACAATGGTGTGACCTAGCAGGGTCTATCCTGTGGAGTCTTGAGGGGGTCATATACATATACGGAGAAATGCTGACTCTCATGTTATAGCTGCTCCTGTGTGTGGACTCACACCGTCTGCTTTTTGATACTCACTAGTACAGAGATGCTGCTACCTAGTGTGTTGTCGTGTTCTGCTGCTCAGTGCTGATGGTGACGATGTGGAGTAAGAGTAAGTGGAGACCTTGTGCTCTCTCTCATGGGTGTAGATGGGGAAAAACTCCCTGCGCATTGACAGTCTGCCACACTTGACAGCCGCCCCAGCTTTTTGAATCATTACAGCGTGGCACATGTCCCTCCCATGATTGGACACAAACAGATTGCCATCCTGTGCCTTCCCACATGCAGATGCCTATTGAGAGCAGCATGTGTGACATGAGCGATTTGTTGTTTATCGTGTCACTAGGTTGGCCCCATGGGCCCCGTCCACTTGCAGTGATGCCTTCCTGGGGAGCGGCAGGGGGATTTTGAAAAATACATTTTGGTGCCAGTCTTCAGTGTGCTGACACACTAGCACACAAGGTAGTACAAACAAAGCACTGTTAATGAGGCTGGGGGTCTGTATCAATGCGTGGTCTGAGAGGTGCCAACAGCCCCACTCACTCTATGCCTGCTGAGGAGCACACAACATGTAGCAAAGTAAAAACATACTTGTGCCCATCAGTTGCCGAGTCACTGGCCAATCATCCAATCACCCACTTTGTGGAATTGAATTAACTGTCACTGACGGTGGCATGCAGGAAGCATCAGTTTTCAAAATACAACAGGGCAAGTTGCCACCCTCTGGATGCATCATCACTCTCATCCTCAGTCTGAGCAAGGGGCAGTGCACAGCTGATTAGTCTCAGTGTTATTACTACTCTCCAGGGAGGATGTAATTATCAGAGGTGGCTCCTCATGGAAGTGCTGCAGGGTGGTGGGTGAGGTGTGGGAGGGGAAGGGTGGGGGTAGTAAACTCCAGCTTAAGGCCGAACGTAGTTCTGTTAATAAATAAATAATTAAATCCAACGATTTTCATTGCGAGCGCTGCATTGCATCGCTGCAAAGCACTCCCACGAGGAGCCGCCACTGGTAATTGTGAGTCAGTTTAACAGACTTAGCCATGGCATTTCACGTGGCTGAGTACCGGAGGCTCTGATTCATTGTGCACTGCAGTCTGAACCTGAGACTGCATTATTCCGTGTGATGACAATTTGTGTTCATTATTGTTAATGAAGAAACTCAACCTTGAAGGCGGCACTGTATAATGCTGGCTCACTGGCAGCACAGTTTGCACAGCACTGCCAGCAGGCAGCCAGCTGCTTGCGCTTTTCGATTCGATTTGATTCAATTCGATTCGAAAAATGTTTATTTCGATCACAAGATCATAAAAGATGCATTACATTTCATACAAAATTTAAAAACGTATTAAACAACAATAGTGATCCAATGATAAAAACAGTGATAAAATAAAGTGCCGCAATTTCAGTCTATCTCTAGTCGACGAATCTTTTTATACAAGCCTTTTTACCCATCGACTTCGAGCAAACCACATAGAAGTTAAAAATGTAGACAGGGCAAAAACTACAATAGGGGATAAGTCGGGCTTTAAAACTCTATAGGCGGTTTGGAAAGATCTAAATCCCAAATTCCTTAGTAAAGGGACTAGCCAGTATTTCCTGCTCCTCTCATAGCCCTTGCAGAAAAAGACTACATGAACATCGTTCTCCTTTGGATGTGCACATACCGGACAAGTTTCAATGGAGGAGCGACATGACCAGGATGCAGTGAATGATGCTAAGGGAAGAGTTCCATATCTCCATTGGAAAAATAATTTCCTAGTTAGTACAGGTGACATGGCATCTAAAACACTTTCAAGATGATAGGAGTCTTTAGCTTTTATGAACAGGTAGGTCAAAGATCCTTCTGTGTACCATCGATGGCTCTGGTGAGCTTCAGTTCTTGATAAGCTCTCACAAGTTCCTTTTTTGGGATCTTTGAACAGGTGTTTAGAGGGTCCAACCATAGTTCCGGGAAACCAATTTCCTCCAGCATTCCCTTAATGTAGGTCATCCACGGGATTCTCCTGGCGTTGGGTAACTGCAGGAATTCCTGTAGCTCCGCTATATAGTTTGAAAGATCTGGGCTACACCATAGACGCCTCCAGAATGTCAGAGGCTTGAGACCCAGCTCCTTCGTTATTGGTCGGATGCCCAAGTCCAATCTAAGAGGAAGTAATGGGGTGCTCTGAGGGAGGGCAACAATCTGTCTCAGGAATTTATTTTCGGTTGATTGTAATTTAGACGATTGAATATGACCCCACAGCTCGCCCCCATATGTGACACCCGCCCGGGCTTGAGTTTTGTAAATATGAATAATGGGGGTAAGTGGCCGGTAGGGAGATTTGTTCGCCAGTCTCATAGTGCCACCCGCCAACTGAGCCAGTTTGATGGTCACTTTTGTCTGGTGAGTCGACCACGTTAAATGTTCATTAAGAGTGATCCCCAGATATTCAATAGTATGCACTCGTTCTAATTGGACTGTGCCTAGCCTAGGTGGAGCTCGATTATGAGGGTTAGGATTGAGAATCATGTATTTAGTTTTCTGTGGATTAATTTCAAGTCCCCGCTCTGGGCAGAACTGCAAAAATCCGTCCAGGACACGTTGAATGCCCATAGGGGATTTAGACAGCAGCAGGGTGTCATCTGCAAACATAATTGCAGGCACCCTGCTGCCGGTCAATTTTGGGGCATCAGTGTTGGCAATCCTGTTCAGGTGGGCAACGACCCCGTTCACAAAGAGGCAAAACAGGGTCGGTGCAAGCACACAGCCCTGTCTTACCCCTCTGCGAACGGGGAACCTTTCGGTTAATTTGCCACCTCTGCCACACCTCACGCGGGCATAGTTGTTACGATGTAATCTCATCAGGATTGCCAAAATGTCTCCAGGGACATTCAACTCCTCCATGACTCTCCACAATTTCGCTCTAGGTACCAAATCAAAGGCGGCACGTAAGTCTAAGAAGACAGTATACAAAGTGCCACCCTCAATTACAGCTGTTCTCCAATAAAGGAGATTCAGCCTAAAAATTTGGTCTATTGTCGATACACCCTGTCTAAAACCCGCCTGGTAGGGGGACAGAATACCCATCTCGTCTATCCAGGCCTGTAGCCGGTCCAAAATCAGTCTTCCAAAAAGCTTTTGGGATATATCAATAAGACTGATTGGACGATAGTTGGCTGGGAGCAGAGGGGACCCCTTTTTGTAAATTGGGACCACCTCTGCTCCCATCCAAGTATCCGGGACCTCCATTCCCCCCAGGATGGCGTTGAATATCAATGTGAGATATGGGGCCCATATCCCTGGTTCCTGCTTAAACAGGTCCCCAGGCACCCCATCGAGGCCAGGGGCTTTCCCTGCGGCTAGACCAGTAATGGCCTCCCTCACCTCTTTTTCAATAAAAGGAACCCCAGTTGGATCAAGAGCCATTGTACTGCCTGCTATATTGGGAAACCCTTCTTCTTCAGAATACAGCGCCTGAAAATGACTCTGCCATATCATAGGGGCTATGTTGGGCTCGATTGCTGAGGATAAGTCCTCTGTGCCATTAGAGACTATGCGCCAAAATTTGCGCGAGTCTCTGTTGGTTAGTGATCTAACAAGGTTTTCCCAATAATCTTGATCCCATTCCGACCTCGCGTTCTCCGGGAGCTTTTTGTAAGATCTTCTCCTGGCTTGAATTTCTTCCTTACTATGGCGTCCTTTTATTGCAAGTAGCAATTTGGCCTTGGATTCCCTGCAGGCGGCGTTATACCAGGTCGTCTTAACCGGGGGGCCTTTTCTTTTCCCTGACGATGAGAACAAATCCAGCTCTAAGGTACTAATTATATCTGCATGTGTTTGTGCAAGCTTTTCTCTGTTATCAGCACCTTGCACCTCCTTCCCTATCTGAAAGGCCCTCTCCAGAAGCGGAATAATCCTTGCGTATAGCTGTGGTATTCTATCTACGCTATTGGCCAATTTCTCCCACTTGACTTTTCTCCGATTGTTTTCAAGTAATAGTCCCGACTTGTTTTTGTCCGTTCCATAGGATGTGGCCTCATGCCCCAGTATGGAATAGGACAATTCCAAGGCGTTGTGGTCACTATCCAGTCTTTCGGTGACTTTAAAGTCAACTATTTGTGGCCACATAAACAATTTAACGAGGATATAATCCAGTCTCGATTCACTACCCTTTTTGTTATAGGTATAAGTGCTAGGAATGTCCGATTTACAGCGGCCATTGCAGGCCCTTAGGCCTTGGTTTAAAGTGAGGGCAGTTATCTGCAGGGCCAGGGGGGTCCAGGCCCTGGGGGGAGGGGCCACCGTCTTTGGGACAAGCCAGCATGAATCTTCCTCGAAAGAGGGGCCATCACGTAGGCCAGGTAGTGGTTCGTACTGTGAATTTAAATCGCCTCCCACCAGGCATGCAAGTTCCCATGGAATGCCTTCTAGGAACGCAGAAAGTTCATCTATGGTACTAGATTCTTTTGACATGGATACCAGCCTTGAATATATGTTAACAACTACCAACTTCGAGGAGTTTGGCCACTCTAATAGGACAGCCAATATGTCATCTGAGGCGGTCTCTAGACAGGTAGCGTGGCAGCCTAAGTCCGTTGCTACCCATGTCGCAAGTCCTCCCGATGGCCTGCCCCTTCCCCCCCACTTAGCGGGTTTGGAAAAGGCTGCGTAACCCTGGAATGATAATTCCTCACGCGCCCAGGTCTCCTGGAAAAGTAATATGCTTTGGAGCTGATGTAAGAGCCCCACTCTGTGGAGTCAATTTTATTAACTAGGCCTGCCACATTCCATGATATCAAGGTTATAGGGTGCAGTTTGGTAGTGGCTGGTCCTGTAGTGGAGGAATTGTTAACGTTATGCTCCATGGACGCCAACTGACTTATGGGGGAATGGCTCATGTCGGATATTATATTAATAGGGGTCACAATAGGATCCTCCATGCTTGATTCTGGAGCTAGATTTGGTTCCACTATATTTTTTACCCTTGTTTGTATAGCGGGTGGTGGGAGTACACTAATCTCAGTCCTAGGAGATACTGGGAATTCTCCCCCCTCTTCGTCCGATTGTCAGTCTACCATTTCCAAACTACTATATCTGTTGTAAGTAGGTAAATAGGCTGGATAATGTATTCTGTGGGGCCCCGGAATTCCTCTCATGTATCCTCCGCCACCACCCCTCACCTTGTGACAGTTTCCCAGCCAGCCTCCTCCCCATACGGTAAGAGATGGTCTGTAGGTCGTCCCCTATGGTGAGGAAGAACATTTCTCTCCCTATGACAACTTTCCCAATCCTCCAGTAGCTCTTGATGGTGCCCCCATCTCTGGTCCTCTAAGTTGTAAAGGCTTGATGGATAGAAAAATGAGAGAGGAAGTGATTGAATGTTACTGCCAAAATCATCAGAAGCCCAGGCGCAAATATATGCAGCTGTGTTCTGCTCTCTAAAGGTAACCAGAATGCAGTCTCCCCTTATAGATTTTCTGGTATAACCCACCCACGTGGCCCGCCTGACCATGGAGATATCGCTGGTTATTCCTCTCGGGAGTGGTCTATTTATAGAGAGCCAGCTAATAACTTTATTCCTAAGTGAAGTTGTTGATTCAAATGTCAAGGGTTTTAATTCCGGAACCCCCGCCAGGACTAAGGTGTAAGGGGCTACTTCTGGGGGGAGGTTGACGGATTTTTGTTTGCGGGTGGGGTTAGATTTCTCTCCCGTAGATGGTGGATCGCCCTTAGTATCGATCAGAGTCAGAGCAGTTTCTTTGGGGGGGGGAATAGTTTTTGGAGTGGCAGTTACTGTGTGCTGAATTGTAGTTGGGGCATTATTGGTGTTTGGGGGTTGCAGTGTTTTGTTTGGAATAGCTTGAGGAGTTTTGTGATTTATGGGGGGGTAGCTTGTTTTTTGTAGCTATGGGGGGTCCGTTGCCCTTATTGGACTTTGGTTCCGGTCCCCCTTTTGCTGCTTTAGCTCCACTGATGTCGAGTTTCCTCGAATCAGCGAGTTGCACAGTAGATTTCTCAATAATGACTAATCTAGCTTCAATCTTAATCAATCTAGCTTCGAGGGGGCTCAATAGGGACCTAAGAAGTGTGCCTATGTCCTCCAGTGTGATTTCATCGGAGGAGTTATCCACTAGAGCGATGTTAGTAGGCGATGGTAATGGCGTTGTATTGTGGATTCTAGGGGGAGTTGTTATTCCCGACTTCTCTAGGGTGGTTACAGTGATAGCTCCTTTCCCCCCTTTACCTCTCGGCTGTTTGGGTTTTGACGACTTTATCCTATTATCTTCTTTATTTTGGACCCCCCTCTTCTTTTTTTGCATTGCCCCTTCCCTCACCCCCCTATCTCTATCTAAGCTAGACTCTTTATCGTTAGCTGCCTCTGTATTGTTAACTAGTATTGTTTGGGGGATTACTGCTGGCGTTTGAGGGATTTGGGTATTAGGTAGGGCCATTAGGCTCATGTCCTCAAATTCACTCGGGACTTCGATAGTAAACTCAGGGTCAGTTGTTGTGATACATGGGAGTGGGCGCGGTACTAGGTCAGTCCTTTTGCTGTTTGACACTTCGGGTCTGCCTTCTGGAGTTCTGGCTTGAGCCATTGGGCCCATTGAGGATCTCCTGACCCAGTCTATTTCCTGAGAGATTCTTCTCTCCAACACCTCGATTTCCTCAATCAGAAGGGATCCAGCTTTGGCAAAATAAGTGTCAATGGGACCCTTTACTGCTCCAGCCGCAGCTAAAGAAGAAGTTTTGCTTCTAGTTTCTCTAGTGCTCATTGCTCTGGTGGTTGGAAGTCCTGAATATAGCAATGAAAGGGGGGGGCCCGGACCGGACTCTGCCGTACTCGAACGGCCTCAAACGGCCCGCTCTTTGCCCGGTCTTCGCCCGCGCCTCCGTCTGCGCGCGTCCCGCGTTCGCGTAAGGAGGCTGGGTTAAGTAGAAGGAGGGGGGGCGGGAAGAGGCACCAGGTGCGCGGAATGATGTTGCTGCAAGCGCTCCTGGTCCTCGCAGTCCCGCTCCCGGTCGCTGGCCGTAGTTCCCTTGTTTCAGAAGGTGACTGAGCACACGGGCTCCCAAGTCACAGGCAAGTCACTGTTAGGCAGGCTTCAGGGCAAGATAGGATCCTCAACAGTCCGACTGCGAGCGGCTCCCGCGAAGCGGGGCCACGAGTCGTTTTGAGCTCACAGGAAGGAGGGGGCGGGAAGAGGCACCAGGTGCGCGGAATTATGTTGCTGCAAGCGCTCCTGGTCCTCGCAGTCCCGCTCCCGGTCGCTGGACGTAGTTCCCTTGTTTCAGAAGGTGACTGAGCACACGGGCTCCCAAGTCACAGGCAAGTCACTGTTAGGCAGGCTTCAGGGCAAGAAAGGATCCTCAACAGTCCGACTGCGTTTTTTCAATAGTCTGCTCCTATTCGCAGTTTCTTATGCCTAGCAGTGCCGCTGTGTTAGGAGGTGCTATAAATGCATGATTAAGCATTTTAGTGTGGTGATGAGGACTTCCACGCTAATCTGCATTGGTCTAACCACTGATGCATGATACTTGGCAGAGCTGTACCTCCAGCCTGAAAAAATAAAAAGGTGCTTTAATTCCCAACCCCTCTACGGTCCATGTTGCCCCTGACACCCATTCATCCCTCCCTCCTTGTATCCCCAACTTTCCCTCCTACCCCGCCAACAATTTACAAAAAGGGTTATGGCTGTGGCATATCTCCTTTTTAGGTAAAGCCTAGAGTCAGCATGCATGTGCTGCCCTGCGAAGCATGATGTATCTACAATATGGGCTTTAACCAAGGCCATCGATTGCCATTTGTTCTTTTTGGTTCCTATCAAAAATGCTGCCTTTTCATTAATGCATTGCTTGTAATTGTCCCTTCTTTGGGTACTTGGTTCAAGCCCAGGCGATTTTACTAATTGTTCCTTCGGATTGGCTATCACGTTTCCTCCTGGTTGTCTATCGCAACGAGCGACTCATTTGCTCTTTCCCTCTTGATCAGCGCGGCATGCAGTGTTTTATCTATTCATCTGTGTGGTACATCAAGCTTCAACTTTAAGCATGGATGCATTTGAACTTTAAACTGCATGTTTCAAACAGACAGATACCTTGACCGCTACACGTTTCTCTGTGTATTTGGCATGATTCTGCTCAAGCGAGCATTATTGCAGTTTAGGTTTCCTTTCTTTTTCACAGACGGCGATTGTAAGTTAAGTGGGGGGGACCTGCCATTGTGGTCTTATGTTTACATCTGGAAGACCAGTGACTGGAAGCACAAAAGACAAATAGAAATGTTACTTGAGAGATTTAGACTGAGTGCCCTCTGTGCCTTGCTTGCTTGTGAGAATATACTGCATGTAGAGAAGTGATCCTGTACGTCGTTTCAGAGCTGTAACTATTAACGCACATGATGCCTTATTTCTCTAAGCTATTGTGCGGAGTTGTTGGAAAATGTAAGAAGCATTGTGTAGTTCATCTTAAAGTGCTTTGTAGTCCTCCCTCCCCTCCAAACATTCCCCAATGGAAACAGTGGGTACCAAAGAAAGCTAACCAGGGCTGGTCCATGGATTTTTGCTACCTTTGGCAAAGTGGCATTTTGCGCCACTTCACCCCCTGTAATCTTTGTTAGTTTTACAATAATGCGGATGGTCTTCGGCTCCTCTAGACTTATGGCAGCAGCCTGCTCTTGCCTTGTTCTTGAAACTGACTCTGGAAGATGAGACAGTTTTCCCGCTGAGCCCCAACTCCATAGCATGCACTCCACTGCGGCTGGGATCTGACTGCAGAAGAAGTGATGTGGCTTTTGGCTCAGTGTGTTGTCAGATTTCCTACCTCTTCGTGAATGTGCTTTCTGTTACCATTCAGACTCACCATCTGTTTTCTGCACCGCTGCCCGATAGCAATGGGAGCAAAAAAACATATCTTCTCTGTTTGATTTTGCAAATAGAAGAGGACAGATGGTATCTAAAGCAGATTACCTTGCTAGGTGTGCATGTTGGTCCTACCATGAAATTAGAACCTGATTGTTTTTACAGTGCTTTCAAGTGTTTACCATTTTTAGCGCTGTAAATAACAAGTGTGAAAAGATACAAAGAGTCTGTGGGGAAAGTACAATTGCTTCACAATTATGAGCTTGATCATCAAACATTCATTTGAGTTTGGAACATTAATATATAGCGAATAAAGCTGAAACACAAAAAAACACAAATTTGCGCTGCGAACGGAGAATTTAATTTTGGTTCAATAAAGCAGTATTGATATGTATTTTTGTTAAAAGGCTGTCAACAATTCAATGCAAGATTGTGGTGCCATATACAGTGAAAGAAACGTGCTCAGTGACAAGTTCTAAATTAACAAGCAATTGTGCAAACTACCAGAGATATTGGTGTCCTCGTTGTTCTGACCATTTTTAAACTACTCTTTCATAAAAATGTGTAAATAAGTTGGATTCACCCATGTATATATGCCACTCACTACACCATTGTCACTGAGCTCGACATCGATGGTTACCGGTGTCTTGGGGAAGCTGCCAGACGCTGCCTGGGCGGCGCGTCTTCGTGCCGCGTCAGGCTGTTCAGCCCCTCTTTGCCTTTATGGTACTGCCCCTCTTTTGCAATCAAGACCGCAAATGCAGGGTGGTTTAAAAATTCTAAAGAATAGAAATACTTTGTATGGGTCAAGCGATGGTGTGCGATGTGTGTTCAAACTCGCAGGCGCCCCCCAAATAGACTGTACATGGGTGCCATCGAATCACACATTTAAGCAAATAATTATGAAAGCCCAAGGGTTGGATTTTATGTGCAAGGCGTTGTGAACTTTCGCACATCATGGTAATCTGGGATGTAATAACAGATTCATAGTAATTGCTTAGTGCCGGTGTGGAGGAGTACGGGCAGAATGAGGTGGAAAGGTCAAAGAACCTGTAGTGTTCACGCCTCCTTCACAAATATTAACTATTTTCAAAGGTGCTATTAATGGTTTGGGTAAAGGATGGAAAGGCCGTGGCTATTTCTTTAATATAGTGATGCCCACACTGGACGCAGACAGGTAGGCTATTGTCTGTGCGCCCAGGTCTACAACAAAATTATTCTCATTGAGATTGTATTCATTTCCAATCTGGAGCCATGGTATTTCATCATTCAGTCCTGTATCCCATGTACGTAGGCGATAGCACCACTGTTGTTCTCTTGTGTGGAGGATCCTCTGGATATCAGGGCCTGTTTTTTTATGACCTCAAGTACCACACATTTCAGATCTGTGTCCTTGTGATTATGTTCCAAGAAATGCCTTGTCAACTTTGTATCTGTTTTTTTGCATCTAATAGTGCTCATGTGTTCGTTGATGCGGACCTTGATTTTTCTGGTTGTCATTCCCACATACATAAGATTGCAGGGCATGTGAGCAAACAACATTCTCGCTGTTACAGTTGCTAAAGTTTTTTAATATCCATGAAATGTTTGTTTTTATATCCACCATTTTAGTTGTGCTGGTAAATGGGCATGCCACACATCCTCTGCATGCGTAGTGTCTAACTGGTCTTTGGTTGTCCCATAGTGTGGTTTGGTTCAGGTTCTTTGGAGGTGGTGCCTTAGTAAGAACAAGTTCATCACAGATTCTCCTGTTACGTCTGAAAGCAAATAGTTGGGGGGCGGGCACTGTTTTTGTGCCCCATTAAGGATATGCCATTGTTTATGTGCAATGTTTTGTACTTTATTCGATTATGGGGTGTATGTGGTGACGCATACTACTCTTTCATTCATCTTCTTTTCTTGTTGTTCAAGTAGACCATCTCGGTTATTGTTATTAGCTCTTTTCCTTGCTCTTCCGATCATATTTCTAGGGTAGTGTTGTTCAATCAACTTCTTCTCCAGAGTCTCAGCCTGTTCCTCATAGGTTTCCATACGAGAGCAATTCCTCCGGATCCTGAGTAATTGACCTACTGGCAAATTTTGCTCCAGTGATCTGGGGTAGAAGCTCTCAAAAAGTAGTACGCTGTTTTTGTTTGTGCTCTTGTTGTGAACTTTAGTCTGGATCCATTCCGCTGTCATGCTTATAGCTAGGTCCAGAAAAACAGCTCCCACCGTGCTGACTGCATGTGTGAATTTCAGATGTTCATCTCTAGTATTGATCCATCTAACAAAGTCCTCAGCTTCATCTTGGTTGCCATGCCAAATGATAATATATCATCTCCATACTTTCAATTGTGCTGCAAACGAGTTGCCTTGATGTAAGATGTGGTTTACTTCGAATTGGTGTACGTAGAGGCATGCCATGCTCGGAGCAAAAGAGCAGCCCATGGAAGTCCCTCTGATCTGATGGTATATTGCGTCTTCATATTCGAAGAAGTTTTCCATGAGAGCCAATTCTGCCTACTCCATGATGAAATGTCTGAGCGTCATGAACTCCCAGTCTCTTTCCAGGAGAATGTGTTCTACCACCCTCAATGTGCGTCTGTGAGGTATGCTGGTGTAAAATGCCTCGATGTCCATGGTAATGAAAAGATCTTCAGCTGGGATGATCTCGAGGTCTCTAAGTAGGCACAGGACATCTTGAGTGTCTTAGGCAAGATGTAGATAACTGTACGATAGGTCTCAAACACCAATCGCAGAATTGTGAAAGAGGTTCAAGAACTGAACCTATTCCCAACACTATAGGTCTCCTTGGTGGGGGCACCCTGTTTTTTGTGGATATTGGGGACAGTATAGAATCTGAGGGTGCAGGGATTATTATTTTTTTTTTTAATTAAATTTGTACTTTATTGCGTATCCAAGAAGCACACAGCACTCTCCGCCCACAACCCGGAGGCCGGCGGGAACAGTAAATAGCATCCGGATCAGTGTTCCATAGCATCATACACAGCCTTAGTGCCAGCATCCCGGAGGCCTGGCGGCGCAAACAGATAGATTATCATGCATGGATGGCACTGCCATGTAGCAAGAATGGAATGGACAATCCTCAGTATGTAACCCAGAGCCGTGGAGCATTATGCAGTTGCCGTTCAGCCAGAGTGACTGTGCAGAACAAATCCTGAAGACAATAAGCAGTATTTACCAGGTAACAGTACAGTGAAACCCACAACTAAACAAGACCCCCACCCCCCCAACAACCAGCCTACACGAACATGTGTCTACCTACCCACCCGCATTATCTGCAACAGTCTGATTGCTAACACCGTTCCCACAGTCAGAGACCCCATAGACCCCCATGTGTGAGAGTATCTCCACTGTAATGACCACCGAGTACCAGCCCCCCTGTGTGACCCCCCCGACATTACTACCTCTCACAACTCGCCCAACAGCCCCAAGGGGCCAGGTGACTACCCCTCAAAATGCCAAAGTCAAGCGTGTAGTGTGTCTCTCTCCGACGCCTCCACCCCTTCCTCCTGTATCTCATCCAACTCCTCCCTCTCCGGGTCCGGGTCCGACTCCTCGCTATCCTTGGCACACAGATAGGCCCTATATAACCCCCAAAAATTCTTGGGGCGACTCTTCGGGGCAGCAGATCGTTATAGACCTCCGACTGCGTGCAGGAGTACAGTAAGTCCGCCTCCCACCTCTTCTTAGTCTGTATCGGCCCCCTCATCCAGCATATTGCAACCAGGCGTGTGGCAGTCAACAACGCAATATCCGCCAAGCGCCTCACCGCCACCGGCAGTGACTTGGAGTAGCCTAGCAGCGCCAGCGCCGGGCATGGCGGGATATCCACCCCCAACATCACACTAAGTTCAGAGAATACCCCTTGCCAGAATTTATAAATGTTAGGACAGGACCAAGCCATGTGCAGAAAATCTGCAGAAGGGAGGTGGCACCGCTTGCACTCCGCCGAATCCCTCAATCCATATCTGTGCAATCTTTCTGGAGTGTAATAGGCACGCTGTAAATACTTAAAATGTATCAATCTATGCCTGCTATTGAGCGAAATCTTTCTGGTATTTGTGCAGCAGTATTGCCACATCTCATCCGTGACTGTCAGCTGCAGATCGTCCTGCCAAGCCAACCTGGCCTTGGAGAGCGGGTACTGCTTGTGTCGATCCCCCAGTTTCTTTAGATTCGTGACCAACTTACTGCACGTCGGGGTTTTGAAAACGTAGGTGAGCTCCGGTACCTCCGGGGGTTCCGCCATTTCCGGGCCCAGTAACACCTGTAGCGCACCACGGACCCTATGATACTGAAAACTATGCAATAGCGTCTTCCCAGGCTGGGATTGAAGGACCTGCTGCAGCGTCTTTACAGTGCCATTCAAGAAGAGATCCCCCATCTTTTCTATGCCCAACTCCCGTAATGCCTTAAGGACCCCCTTCTCCGACAATGGGGCTAACCGCACCGCCCATTCCACTCGCATGAGGGGTGAGTACAGCAGCCCGCTGTCCCGCGAGCGGACTAGCTCATGCCAGGCGTGGTTCGTAGCCACTATGGAGTCTAAGTTCCCAACCCTGCGGTCAGCAGGGCGGCAAATTGTAGCCGGGAGCGGGGTGGGGTCCGCAAATAGGCGTTCTAGTTTCATGTGCGGAATATCGGGGTTCCCATGGACCCAAGTGTGTAGATGAGCCCCCTGCGCTATCCTGTAGTAACGCTCCAGATCAGGGGCCCCGAGTCCCCCCCGTTCATAAGGGAGCATTAATGTCTGCCATTGGACCCTAGGTTGTTTGCCCCCCCACGCTAGCCTAATAAGTGTCTGCGTGAGCTGCCGAAAAAATGCCCTAGAAAGCACCACGGGGATATTAGTAAAGAGGAAAAGAAACCTGGGGAGGACCACCATCTTCAGAATCGCTATCCTTCCCAGCAAGGACAACGGAAGCCTACACCACACCTCTATGTCATCTACAAGTTTAGAGTACGCCACCCCATAATTCTCGCGCACCAGGATCTCGGGGTCAGTGTGCAAACGTATCCCCAGATAGCGAATGGAGTCCGTGGTCCACTGAAGCGGATACTCCGAGTCAAACGGGTGGGTAACCGGGGTCAAAGGGAGCGCTACTGACTTGTCCCAGTTGACTCGTAAGCCAGACAAAGCGCCAAACCTCACCACTTCCCGCAATACAGACGCCAAGTTCTCCTCCGGTTCTCGAACATACAGCAGGGTATCGTCGGCGTACGTAGATATGCCAATCTGATAAGTAGGAAAGTTAATACCTTCAAACCCATGATATTCCCTGATAGCGCACGCCAGTGGTTCCGCCACCAAGGCATATAGAAGAGGGGAGAGGGGGCAGCCCTGTCTGGTGCCCCTGCTGATCTCAATCGGGGTAGTGACCAAGTTCCCTATTTTCAACCGGGCCGTCGGCTTGTAGTACAGGGCCCCTAACATCTGCAAGAAAGGCTCACCCAGCCCGTATTTACGCAGGACCCTGAGCATGAATGGCCACTCCACCGAATCAAAGGCTTTTTCCATGTCCAAGAAAATAGCGACAGCCTTATTCTCTTGCCGGACATGCTGAATAGTGCCCAACACCGTACGGATATTATACGTCAGATTCCTAGCGGGGACAAACCCAGCCTGTTCCGGGGCAACTAAGTCCGGGACCAGCAGAGCCAGACGCGCAGCCAGCACTTTCGCGTATAGTTTGGCGTCCACATTAATCAGGGAGAGCGGTCTATACGAACCACATTCATTGGGGGGTTTCCCCGGCTTCGGGATCGTGATGAGGAGCGCTTCCCTCATAGATTTCGGCATACTGCCCTGTTGGCAAATATCATCAAAAAGTAACATCAAGTATGGTATAAGTTTATCTTGGAAAGCCTTATAGAAGGCCACCGTAAGCCCATCAGCCCCTGGAGCACTGCCTGATCTCATTCCCTCGAGTGCCTCCAAAATCTCATCTTTCTGAATCGGCAGCATAAGAAATTCCCTCTGCCAATTGGCGAGGAAGGGCATGTTGATATAGCTCAGGTAGTCATCTATTCCCTCCTCTAGCTGACCTGACCGTGATCTGTACAGTTCAGTATAGTAAGCCTGGAATTCAGCCAGTATATCTTCTTCCTCCGTGACCACCCCACCACTAGATGTAAGTAACTCCTCAATCACCAATGGCGGCCTGCTATTACGCATAAGTTTAGCCAGTAGGGAACCAGGGCGGTCTCTCTCCCCATAGGTGCGTGCCGTGGCATATTTCCCCATGTGCTGTATTTCCCTATCCGCTTCCTCATAAAGTCTATTATTAAGGATTTGATTCTCTCATCTGTGTCAGTGTTTCCTGCAAGCCCTGATAGTCATTCCAGATCAGACAACTGCGTTTCTAAGTACTTCAATCGCTGCCTGATAGCTTTGAGCACCCCAGAGTGTTTGGCCATCGTCATGTCCCGGATGTACACCTTGAACGCATCCCAAAGAGTCTGCACACTATCAACTGATCCCACATTGGTCGCAAAGAAAGTGTCAATGTCTTCAGCCAACTCCCCTCTGAAAACCTCATCCATAAGTGAGTATGGGGGGGAACCTCCAGGTAAACGGGGGAATTCTCCTAGCCGGGGCTTCCAGCAGCAGCAGCAGTGGTGAATGGTCCGACAACGTGCGGGGCAATATTACACATCCCTTCACTGAATTAAGCAGGGAGTGGGATGCAAACCAATAATCAATTCTTGTGTGTATGTTATGATAGGCTGAGTAATGAGTGTAACCTCCCTTCCCTGGGTGTCTATGGCGCCACACATCCACCAGATCAAGCTTTACCATTTCCGTCTGCATAAGCAGTGCCGAGGCCGCCGGGCAACGGGCAGCGCCAGCCGACATATCTAGCTCTGGGCTGAGCACAAAATTGAAATCGCCCCCCCACAGCAGCCTGGAACCCCCATACTGTCTACACAGATCCGCCAGCGAGGTGTAGAAGGCAGGAGTGTCATAATTGGGGCCATAGACATTCAAAACCACCAGATCCTGACCTTTCCCAGCACAGCGCGCCATTGCATAACGACCCTCTGGGTCCACAACCAACTGCAGTAACTTCAGTTGCGCCTTGGGATTAGCCCATATAAGCACCCCCCGTGCATGTGAGGTGAACCCCGCTGCAATGCAATTGCCTCCGAGTCCTCTGGCCATCAGCATAGGGCTGGATAGAGGGAGGTGCGTCTCCTGAAGTAGCGCAAGGTCAACATTATGTCTTTGTAAATAGGCCAGCACCTTCCGGAGTTTACGATAGTCATTCAACCCCCTCACATTCCAAGTTAGCACTCTAAAAGAGTTGGGGCCACTCTTCGACCCTAAGACCTCAGCACCCGCCATTTCAGAACAATTAGTGTAGTGAGTTCACACATTTTGAATCGCAGACACAGTCCCGTAGTAGGCCTAACAAAACCCTCCCCCCCAACTGTCCCAATTTGCCATATTCAACACGTTCAAAAAAGAACAGCATCCACCCACCCACCCACAGCCGACCACCCCCAACCCTCCCCCCAACTGTCCCAATTTGCCATATTCAACACGTTCAAAAAAGAAAAGCATCCACCCACCCACCCACAGCCGACCACCCCCAACCCGGTCAGACAGGCCCCGCTACCACCCACCTCCCCCCCCCCAAACGTCAAACTGACCCTACAAACCCTATGGGGCTCTCAAAGGAGCCAAATGCCAAAAGCGCAGGGGCAGAGGTTCCCAGCTAGACAACAGTACAATTTGAGTCCGGGACCCTAAAGCTCAGCTACTCCTTCACCCTGCCCCCTACCAACATTCGGCACCCACACCAGCTCATGTCTTATAGTCAGATAATGGAACTCCACAGTGACCCGCGGCCAGTAGAGCGTGCTGCTAACAAACCCCCTAGGACAATCAAATTAGTTCAATGAGTTACCAGAAAGACCTCACCCCCAGAGCGCAGCACAGTGGGCCTGCACCCTCCTTACTAGGTCCAAAGTTCGTCAGGGCACATTCGACCCGTATAGGAGTCCGTACTCCCATTCACTCCTGGTCGTCCATGTGAGATGCAGCATCGGCGTCCTCCCGCTGACTTCTCGGACTGTTACGCCTATCCTTTGCCCATTCCTTCAGGGACTTTTTCAGTTCCGCAGGATCGGTGAAAAAATGTGAATGCCCTTGCCTATTAATACGGAGCTTGACTATGCCATGATGTACCCTGCGATGCAGGGTACATCATGGCATAGTCAAGCCCAAGTTCTCTCAGTTGCTTCTTATATGGGGCAAAGCGCTTCCTTTCCTTCTGCACTCTTGCTGTGAAGCCCGGGTATAAAGAGATGTTCATGCCCTCAAATTGCAGATCTCCTTTCTCCCTGGCCAGTCGAAGCGCTAGGTCTCTATCACGATAGTTCAACAGCTTCGCAATAATCGGCCGCGGTGGGAGTCCCGGTTGCGGCTTCGGCCCCAGAGTGCGATGAGCCCTCTCCACGATGAACATAGGGGAGAAAACGTCCTCCCCCAATAGGGCCCGCAGCAGCTTCTCCATAAATAACTCCATTTTACCAGTGTTGGTGGTCTCCGCCACTCCAGTGATGCGCACGTTGGAGCGCCGTGAGCGCGCCTCCAAGTCCTCTGTCTTGTCCCGAATGACTTGGAGGAGCCTACCGAACTGTTTGCGATCTGTATCCCATTACGTCTGAGCCTCCTCTGCCTCCGTCAGCCGCCTTTCCGCCATATCCAGCCGTTCGGCATGCTTATCGACTCTCTCGGACATGCGGTCCATCCGATATGTCAATGCATCAAGTTTAGTACCGATCGCCGCCATACTGTCCTGCAAGCCTTTTTCCATCGACACCAGCATTTCGCGTATGTCCGCACACAATGAGCTTTCGGAGGCAGTAGGCCGCGGCGAGGTGTCCGGGGCCGGCCCATCGGCCCCCTTCGCCTTTCTTTGGTCAAAGGATAATTTGGGCTGGTTTCTGTCGCCTTTCCCCATTGCGTTCCTAGTTGTCATCCAGGCGAGTTGCTCAGCCGTCAGCAATACACCTCAGGCGGATGGTAGTGGCGCCAAAAGGCAGTGTGTTGCGCAGCAAGAAATGTACCCAAAATGGCGGCCGTCCGCACGGCAGAGCGAGTAGGCCCAACCGCCAAATATGTACACCGCTATGCGCTCTCCCGTGACCACACCATTCAAAGGCCGGACAGACGGGCCACCACCGCTCCAAATCGTAGCACACCCACGATCCTGCAGCTGTCTGTGGGTAGCGGGGGGACCAGGCACAGGTCGACAGGGTGCCCTCCCAACAGGCCGGCAGCCAGCCGGTCACTTTCCCCGGTGGCTAGGATCGCTGCATACACCACCACGCTGGCCCCCTCTGACACTCCGCAGTCGAACGCCGGCTCGCCACACCGCCTCCCGGGAACTGGTCGTATCAGCACCGCTCAGGACCACTTGCTCGGCTGTAGGTTAGGTACACCGGTCCCACTCCAGTACGGCGTACCGCACGTAGCGTGACGCAACACGGGCAGCCCCTCAGGATAGTCCGTGGATGACGGCCTGGTCCGTCTCAGCTCCGTCCACCGAGCAGCAAAGCACCACCGCACCGGTTTTCGATCGGGCAAAGGGCCCCCACCGGGCCAGAGCGTAGTCAGGGAGTTCACCTCAACTTTTAGAGCTAGTTAGGTGCCAGAAGGATAAGTTTGACGGAGTTTAACGGGGCTCAGGCGAGGAGCTCAACGCTCACACGTCTTTCATGGACGCCGGCAAGCTCCGCCCCCCCCGGGTGCAGGGATTATCAGCCACCAGAAACCCTGCCTCATGTTTGGTTTTCCAATCATTCATCAGGCCCTCATCCACCAAGGTTCTGATTTTGTTCACAAGTCTTGGAGTAGGGTAAATCCGGTGGATTTCATAGCTGTTTTCATCTGATAGCAATCTGATGCATTCTTCGTGATCCATGTTTTTATCCATGATAACGATTGTGCCGCCTTTGTCAGCTGGTTTAATGACAAGTGTAGTATTCTCTTTCAGGTCCATGAGTGCCTTCCTCTCACCTTTCTTCAAGTTCTGTTAGCCTTTGATGTTCTGAGAGTCGATTGTTTGAATTTCCTTCAGTACTGCCTGTTCGAATGCCAGGACTGTCACAGTTGTTGTACTTACAGTGTTAGTTATATGTTTTGTGGGTAGGCTCCCGTTGTGCTTTTAGACATGCAGCTCCCCCAGGCAGCACTTATAATACGGCACAAACACGGGGTAGGCACCCGCATTTCTCCTGCACACAGGGGGAGATCTCCACGTCGGGGGTCCCCTCGGGGGTCACACAGCAGCGGGGTAGGCTCCTGCGGTATTTCTTAAACAAGCAGCTCTCCCTGGCAGCAAACGCTACAGGTCCCCCGCACCTTCTTCCTTAGGATAATGAAATATAGCGATCTGGCGGCGCTAGAGTCCTCCCAGGATCACATAGCACCCTGGAAGCACAGCGCTGCAGGGGGCAGGCGCTCCGCACCTCCTGGACAGCAAAGACAAAGCGCTTCCCAGGCACTAGGCAGCAGGCAGAGCACAATCCATGCTGGGGTAAAGCTGTGGCGCTCCCCGGGTGCTAGGTCCCATAAAGTAAAGTAGTGCACATGCTCCTTACCTCCAAGGCACAGTTGTAGCACTCACAAGATGCTAGGGCTGGAGCACAGGCAGGCAATGCTGGGCCAGATCAGCAGTCAGTGGGCACTCATCAGTAGAGGACAGCAGCAGGACTTGATGCACCCCCCAAATAGACTGTACATGGGTGCCATCGAATCACCCATTGAGTGTGCAAAATGATGTGATCTGTAGAAGATGTTCTCCCACTCCTTGTCCGTCAAGGTACGGCCAATCTCTATCTCCCACCGCTTCTGTCCCACAGAATGGGTCCCCTTTGACCAAGGCGAGAGAAAGGCATAGAACTCTGAAATAAGCCTGTGATCATCCTTTTTATGGAAGTGCCACTTCTCTAATGGAAGCATCGGCCTACTGACCAAGGGCTGCGCCAGGGGGCCCGATGTCCAGTGGCACATTTGGGCATGGAGGAAATCATCTGAGTCTGTTAAGTTATAGTCCTCACAGAGTACCTTAAACGGGATATGGCCATCCAAAACTGCCCTACTCGCTTACATCCTCCCTCCACTCAGCGAGAGCCTGCACCTCTGTCCATGCCCGGAGGGAAATCAGTATTCAAAAAGATGGGAGACATGGGGGAGGGGAAAGTGGTTAGATTGGCTCGTCGAGACACCTTGTCCCATGCTAACATGGCAGGGCCAGTGACTGGTGAGGAGTAAAGACCCCATGCATGCGCCGACCTAGGTCCCCAACACTCCCTCCAAACATGTCTACCAGCTACTGACTGATTCATAAATACCCAGTGTTTCTCTGTCATGGGACGGTTCCACTCCACCAGGTAACACAAAATCGAGGCTTGGCAATAATGAATGAGATTAGGAAAGGCCAACCCCTCTTCCTTCTTAGGTCATCGTAGTAAGGTTTTTTGCAGCCTGGGTGACATAGGACCCCAGATAAAGTGCTCAATCTCTGTCTGGATTCGTGTGAGCGCAGTCGACGGGGGCAGCAGGGGAAGGGCCTGAAATAAATAGAGAGCCCGGGGCAGAACATTCATTTTTATCGTAGCCAGTCTGCCGAGCCAAGACAGGAGTAGTCATTTCCTGTGCGAGAGAGTAAGGCAACGTAATTTGCTTCCGCTGTCCTAACCAAGCTAGTGTGCAGAGTCAGTCCGAGGTAGGTAATGCCCCCGGTCACCCAGTCAAAATCAAAGTGGGCCTGCAGATCCACCACTGTAGAGGGCCCCACAGTGAGATTCAGTACCTGCAATTTTTGTAAATGTATTTTAAAACCAGAGACCTGGCTGAAGACCTGCATAGCTGTCACTACGGTCGGCATTGAGGTTTGTGGGTGTGCCAGTGAAAAGATAACATCATCATCGTAGAGGCTGATAAGGTGACGATCCACACTGAATGGAATCCCCTGCGCCTGTGGATGGTCCTGAAGCTGCTGGGCAAAGGGCTCCATATATAAAACATAAAGCAATGGGAAGAGCGGACAGCCCTGTCTGGTGCCTCTCTCCACCCTAAAGCTTTTGGAAAGTACGCCATTGACCCAGACTTGCGCTGAATGGGCATTATAGATACTAGCCACCCACTTACGAAATTTCGGTCCTATGCCATAGCGCTCTAACGTGGCAAATAGGTACGACCAATACACTCGGTCGAAGGCTTATCAATTAAGTGGCAGATCCTCTTCGTGTTATCCCTGCACTGTCTCCCCAGAATGAAACCCGACTGATCTGGGTCTATTAAGCTGGACATAAGAGGGTTGAGCCTATGGGCTAAGATGCTTGAGAACAGTTTAGAGTCCAAATTTAGCAGGGAGATGGGGCGGTAGGAACTGCAAAGCACTGGGTCTGTCCCTGATTTGGGAATGACAGAGATCGTGGCCTGCAGCTTAGCGGGCGTAAGAGTACCTGTGTCCAAGAATGAGTTGAACAGTCGGGTGAGCACTGGTGCCTGTTCCGTACAAAATGTTTTATAAAACAGGGCACTAAACCCATCCGGGCCAGGTGCTTTCAGAGGTTTCAACCAAGATATGGCGGATATCACCTCTTCGATTCGAATGGGGGCCTCCAGTCCTTCCGCTTCCTGCCTTGGGAGGGGGGTTACTGCTGCACCTTATACGTACTCGAGAGGATCCAGAAGGCCTGAGGTCTTGGTGGAATATAGCCCCACATAAAATGCCCAGAAGGCTGTGGCTATAGCAATATCATCTGTCGCCTCTGACCCCGGGCTTCTCGGATCACTTTCACTGCCTGGGCCTGAAGTTGGTAATGAAGACAGTGTGTCAGCATGCGGCCGCCCCTATTAGAACAAACATAATACTTATGCTTCAGTCGTAGTACCACATATTCGGCTCTACCCAGATCCAAGCGCTTCAGCTGTCGCCGCCCCTTCTCCAACTGGCGCCAGACACAAGGGGCACCCGTGCACTTGTGAATGGCTTCATGTTCCCTCACCCGGCCTTCAAGTTCTTGACGCTTCTCACGCCTGATTTTAGTATCGTAGGCCGCCTTAGAGATAAGAGCCCCCCGCGCATCTAGCTTAAGCACCTCCCAAACGGAAGCCTGGGGAGTGGAGCCATTGTTATTGAGCTTCAGGTAATCTGTCAGGGTACTACGGAGGCTCTCCACTACTTACGGGGACCTCAGGAGAGAGTCCCATAGCCGCCAATGAGGGGAGGGCGATTGTGTGTGCGGAAGGCTTAGTGTGAGGGTGATATGAGGGTGGTCCGACAGAGATCGGGCTTCTATAGAGGAGGCCTGAATGCAGTTCCATGCAGCACGAGTGACAAGGAAATGATCCAATCGGGCATATGTCTTATGAGCCGCGGAGTAGAACGTATAGTCCTTTCATCAGGGTGCAAACACTGCAAAGCATCTCTAAGCCCGCAATCATCCAGCCAAGCCCTCTTAACCCCCGAAAGAGCGCCTGCGCCACCTGTGTGTGAGCAAGAGCGATCTACCTGTGCATCCATAACCAAATTCAGGCCCTCTCCTATCACCACCAGAGAGTCAGGTGTGAGCAGTAGATGGGCCAAAGCATTAAGCAGGAATTCCTCTTGGTGAACATTGGGAGAATAGAGGAAGGTTATTGTGATAGTGGTGGACCCTATACAGAGTCGTTCTGCAAGTAATTGCTCCAGAATTTCTGCGACTGTACCCACAACCGAGCCTCTAAAATGCGTGGAAAGCAAGATGGCCACCCCTCCTGTTTTCCGTTTCCCCGAGGACCACAATTGTACCGGGAACGCCCTGTGTTGCACGCGATGTGTGTCACTGCGGAGGAGGTGCGTTTCTTAGAGTAGGCACACATCTCCCCGCGTGTTCTCAAGTAAAGATAGCACACCTTTGAGTGGGATTATTAAAGCCCTTGACATTATAACTAACAATCTGAACTGTCATCAGTAGGGAAAGGACCGTTAGACGCTATAGTGAAGGTCCCAGAGACCCAGTAAGGAGTGGAGTACTGCAAGGACAAAGGGTATATGTGTAGGCAAGTAAAACTTATCTCAGCGTACATGACTAAAAAACTCACCATAAGAAGACCCACCCACACCCAGAACAACAAAAAGAACAAACTGCAGACCACCAAAACAGCACATGGTCCAACGTGAAGGTTGGGCAGTATTCAGAGGAGACTGCCAAGGAAGTAAGGGTCATCTGCACCAGGTGAATAAAACCTCCCGTCCGCCCCCACCAGGCCCACAAAAGTGGTAGAAACCCCCAGACACATCACCCTCAGTCTTTAGCATCCAACAAATCCCCCCCCCCCCCCCGGTGCCCGTCAGGGATCGAAGAACAGCAGAACGTTCCTTGAAGATGGTGTCTGGGTCAGCGCAAAGTCGGTCAGCGGTCCAGGCGTTCCGAGGACCGCGGTTTCGAGATCTCTGTGAACCCTGAACTGCAGCATCTGGAGGAGAGGGCAACTCATCAGGAGACAACTTCAACACTCTGCAAGCTTCAGAAATTGAAGAGACCTGTATGAGCTTCCCGTCTAGATGGAAAATGAGGCGAAAAGTATGGCCCCAGGCATAAGAAATGTTCTGTGAGCGGAGATGATTTGTTATTGCGTGAAAATCTTTCCTCTCCTGGAGTATGATCCCTGAAATGGAGAGGTTGTATGGAATGTGCCGCAGTGAGAATCTCCTCCTTCAGTATATATATTTTTTTTTTTATTTTTTTTTTTATTTCTTTATTTCGGCCAGTTTGGCCATAAAAGACACATATATATACATAATAAGACAGAGGATCATAGCAAAATACATACACCAATAATTTAAAACATTCAGTTTTTTAAAATACGGTACAAAATTAATTTTCAGCCTCCTCATTTAAACACATTTCATTTAACAGCTGGATTTTTGAGCTTATACAGAGGTCCTACTCAGAGTATCTGACCAAGTTTCCTGCGAACAATATACACAGAATAGAGAAACCTACTTATACTGAATACGATAAACTGGGCTGTATTCGTTTTTATAATCCTGTATGCTGTAGAACAGGATCTAGTTCCTAGGAGAGTGCACATGGGTTTTAACCATCTCTTTCGATCCTTCGAATACGCTTTGCATATAAACAACATGTGGATCTCATTCTCCGTATAGGAATTTAAGCACATAGAGCATATCCCACTTTTGCCATACAGACATCCCAACTTTTTCTTTGACCAGCGTTCTATATTGGAGTTCAACATAAGGATCCCATATCTGAATTTCAAAAAAAGGGACTTCGCAATAGGTGGCTCTATTTCATCCAAAAAGGATTCAAAACGGGGTTCGTCTTTAAAGGATAAAAAATCTTGAATTAAGGACCCAGTTCTACTTTCATGTACAAGCTTATTAGTCATATAGGACCAAAAGGCCCGTTTAACTATGGATTTTGCAAAAGCCGGTAGATTATCAGGATTCTCCCACAGCGAGTACAAGCCCAGAATTGAGAACCATTTTTTGATGTGCACAAGCCATTGGATAGAATTGAAAGAGTCAAGATTCAGTAGTTCTCGAAGGCCGTTTCTATATTCAAGCAATTCTGGGGTGGACCATATCCTAATCCAAAACATTAATGGTCTTATGATAACAAAGTAATTGGTTCTTTTAAAATTCAAATCAAGCTGGAGGGGAGTTAAAGGTGTACTGTTAGGGACCCTTACAATAGCTCTCATAAATTTATTGTCTAGGCCCTGGAAGCTATCCCTGGCCCAAGGTCCCCATATCTCCGCCCCGTACAAGATGGCAGATTGAATTTTAAATCTAAAAAGTTCAAGAACAGGGGTTACACTCTTGCTTGTACTAGCATTCAGTCTGCTAATGATTGGTTTGACGTTGTGAGCATATGACACCTTACTTTTCTTGATTTGGGCCTTCCAACTTAATTTTGAATTGAGTACTACTCCCAGATAGGAAAAGTTTTCCACGGTTCCTAATGTCTGGCCATTCAAAGTCAGGATCCCTCTGTCCGGTTTGCTGGGATTCAGTGCCATACATTTAGTTTTATCAACGTTTATTTCTAATCCCTTGGTCACACAGTAGCAGCTGAAGGAGTTTAAGAGTGCTTGGAGGCCCTTCTTGGTTTGGGATATTAGAATGGTATCATCCGCGAAGAGCAACGCAGGCACCCTCTCTCCATTAAGCTGTGGGGAATCATTAATACAACCATTCAAATAATCAGGAACATAATTAACAAACAAAGAAAATAAGGTGGGGGCCAAGACGCATCCTTGCCGAACCCCGCGCTCAATGGGAATGTTACGCGTCAGTTCACCATTTGGACCCCACCTGATGTTAGCGTGGTTTCTAGCATGCAACTTGATTATTTGAACCAAAAGACACCCTGGCAGACCAGCTTCGCTTAAAGACCTCCAGAGCAGGTTGCGGGGGACAAGGTCGAATGCTGCTCTCAGATCTACGAAAGCTACATACAGATGACCTTTCCTAATGTGCACGTACTTCCAAATTATACAACAGAATCTGAAGATCTGATCTATGGTACTGGTCTTGCTCCTAAAGCCTGCTTGGAATTTAGAGAGTATTGTTGATTCCTCCAGCCAATCATTGATCCGAAATAATAAGTGTTTGGCATAGAGTTTTTGCAGGGTGTCCATTAAACTAATTGGTCTGTAATTTGAAGGTACAGATCTATTCCCCTTTTTGAAAATTAAAACAACTTCTGCTGCACACCAGCTATCTGGAAATTGACAACTTTTAGACAAAACATTAAACAAGCGATTTATATAAGGAGCCCATACTTCAATGTCATGTTTATATAGATCGCCCTGTATTTTATCAGGGCCAGGAGCTTTACTGATTTTTAGTTCATTAATTGCCCTTTTTGTTTCCTCCAGTGTAAAGTCAAGGCATTCAATAGGAGGGAACCATGGTATCTCATCGACACCACCATCGTATTGTTTATAAAGAGATGTGAAGTGAGTCACCCATGTCATTTCATCTAGAAACGTGTCCTTCACAGCTCTGCCTGCATGCCCCTCATTTGCGACCAACCTTCAAAAGCCAACATTGTCATTTGATTTTGCAGCAGCTAACATTTCAGCCCAGAATCGATTCTTCCCATAGTTTCCTTGCTGTTTTTTGGGCGCGCTTGTACGCCTCCCTTGCAGATTTGACTCCTTCCTTTGATTTGCTTTTGATAGCAAGCAAAAGGTGTCTCTTGGCCAACCTACAGGATTGATCATACCATAATTTTCCATGGCATCCTACTCGTACATTTTGTTGCTTTTTCCTAGGCATTTTTGACAAACAAGTTTTTAGTTCATTGAAAAAAACATTGTGTAGTTCGATAAAGTGATCAAAATGGTCAGGTAAAAAAGGTTGTCCAGCTATAGGTCCAAACATTGTCCCAAAGAGCGAATATACCGATGCTAAGGCCTTACCATCAGACAAAATATAGGGCCATTTTAGTGCACGTCTATTGTTATTTATGTGTACCTGCTCGCACAATTTACCAGTGGCAATCTCAGTTGATGTAGTGGCTGGATTCGTAATGGGAAGGGGTCCCAGTATTTAGGAAAACATTTAACCAAAAGGATGAAACATACTCAAACAAACATAAATTCAGTCCGCATTGTTTAATTCACAATGGGATGATACATAGAATGTGTAAACTTTTCACAATGATTCAACCGTAGTTATTCGTAGTGCCCCAAAGGGAAGGACAGGGGGGTAATGTGAAATAGTGCTGGGAATAGGTGAGGGAAAGTGCAAGGATTCGTACGTGATAGTAAAATCAGTAATTCACACTTGGTTTACAGGGTTACAACATCTGTACCATAAAACATGACCACCCGGTTCATGTAACTTGTTTTTACACAGAAATCATACTCCTAATGTTCCATGAATGAAAATAGTGTGGTGTGGAGTTGACAATGAAGAACCGTAAGTTGTCGACGTTTCGACCCTCTGGCGTGCAGATATTAATGTTAATCTTGCGGTGGGGTCTTCATCAGGACCAGGGTGTAGGGGACACGTAACCTATTTAGAATGCAAATATATGTATTAAAATTACGGGCAAGTATCCCTAAACTATTTCAAAAAACGATGCATACCATCCACAAAATGGAGAGTCACGCCTCAACTGGCGGGGACAGGATAATTATCTATCTGCGCAAGTCATGGCATTTAGTTAACTCTAGTTGAAGTATAAATGTGATTTAAAGAGTGAAAAATCAAAAAGTCAAAAAGTCAAAAACATAAGGAGATGGGCCTGATCCGCACTAGTGGACAGGTCAGCATTCACTAGGAAATATTAATAAAATCACCGGAATAACCCGAATGCAAAAGTGAGGCACAGGGTACGTTCCAAAGAGGTATATACTTTAGTATACTTGATGCCGTTAATCAGGGAGAACATATCAGATTGAGACTTACCACGGGTGTGGTATACACAGGACCCGATATGATGAAGATTCAGGGTCTCTTTGAGGAGAATCTAATGAAAATACATTAAAGGACGGAATTCAGAGATGGGGCCGTGCTTGGAAACGCATCTATTAATTAAGCACATGGTGAGTAACTCACCGTAGTATAGCCGAGGTGTTACTGGTATGTTAGAAGATCGGAGGGGTTCCTGGTACCACCGGTACTGTGCTGTCTAACAAATGAGACAATTACACTCATTAGAAAGCTCATAAAAACATCAACCGGTCTAACTAATTGGTTTGAAAGGGACCGAGTCAGACAACTCACCAGCAAGCCGTCTTCAGGACACGTCCCGCGGGGATCGTATTCTAGGGAGATCGAGTGAATCTAGACATAAAGAAAGGTGCAGGGGCATTAGCGTAAAAATGCCTGCACGGGTAGTCTAAAAGATTGTAGGAGCCCTCAGGAGTCGGGGAAGCCCGCTTACCGGTTTAAGGAGTGAATCCGGTTCCCGACGCTGCTCTCAATGGAAATGACGAGGCAGTGTTCCGGGCATCGGATTGTTACCAAGGAGACAGGGTCACGTGGTAACTGACTGCAGCCGTGGACACAGTGGAAAGACTCCCAAGACTAAGTGGAGTAGTGTTAAAAATCCGTTCTCACGGTGTCGTATGGAGTCAGTTCAGGACATATCAAAGGTGTACTGCCCTCATGTAATAGGAGCAATAAACCAACAAGCTGGAGTCACTAATTATTAAGGCTTGATGGTGTACTAAAGTGAGCGGTCTATATGATATCTACATGTCAAATTAGATTAACTAATCATACCGCGTTGTGACAATCCTTCATATGGCATACATTGTTTAATGCCATATGGTTAATAAAATGTAACAATGCTATGGACCCAAGCAGTATATAATTATGACAAATGCACAGTTTTGTAAAACGCTCAAAGGGCGGCATAGCCTAACATAACAAGGTGCGGACCAACATACCTCGTCACAGTCTTCCAGGTAACCAGATGGATATCGTGTGTTACCTTTATAAAGTGGACTAATATATCAGGTTTGGGTGCCGGATTGCCGCCTACTTAATCTTTTTAGTGTGATAAGTGCTCAACATTGTGCTGGGTAATAAGACTGGTTCGTCATTACTAATGACCATACATAAAAGGTGGAGTCTTAAACACACTGTGATATTACGGATGTCATATCGTACATATAGTGGTGTACCTCTCCCATGAGGGTAAAAGACCACATAGAAGAGCCAATTGTTACTCAGTTGGGCTTGAACATTCAGCTAGATAGTGTGACTTGTTTGTCATTACTATTGACCAATACATAAAAGGTGAAGTCTTAAACATACGGTGGTGTACCTCTCACATGAGGGTAAAAGACCACATAACAGAGCCAATTGTTACTCAGTTGGGCTTGAGAATACTCAATAACACAGATCATAGAGTTGTCAGTACTACCTGTTTATGATGTACACTAACCATAACTTCATACAGATGGCGTACCTCACACATGTGGGTAAAGGACATCTGTGCTATGAAAACAAATGACTTCAAGATAAGGTAGCTAGTTGGGAGAAAGAACTGTCCTGTTCATTGAGCCCAGATTCAATTGAGTAGTGGCTGGATTGGCAGGAATGTCACTAAACATTTGCGCATTGATATAAAGTTCTAGGGGATAGTGATCACTTTCCTCCCTACTTGCCACTTTTAAGTCAACCAAGTAATGCCAAATGCTTAGTGAAACAAGTATGAAGTCTAGGTTACTATTGGATTTCGCAAAGGTTGGTTGTTTTGTCAAGTCGGATGGGAGGCGGCCATTGCATGCTCTGAGACCATGATCTGCAGTTAGCCTTAATAGTTGGACGGCCAGAGTAGAGCATTTAACGCAGTTTGAAGTCTCAAGCTGGGGGATTTTATACGCTTGATCTTCATCCTCAAAGACATCAATTATCCCAAGAACCGGTTCAAAATTGCAGTTTAAGTCGCCTCCCAAGATTACCGGAACGTCACCAACCACCTTTTTCAGAAAGAGATCTAGTGTTTCCAGAGTGGGTGAGACCTTGGAATGGCCAAGGGGTCTATTATAGACATTGACAATGTAACATTCATTCCCCTTTGAGGTTACAAGTTTTAAAGCCAGAATATCAGGGGTTTCTGTGTCTATAGTTTCGACCCTTATTGTCAGGGTAACTTTAAGCCATATGATCAATCCCCCTGACGGCCTCCCCCCTGTCGGACCGGACTGCCTCAATACCAAAGGTTTTGTATCCGATCCTGTGCGGAATATCCATTGCTCATGTTTCTTGCAATAAACAAAAGTCACTGGAGTCAACATAATCAGCCCATTCTGGGTCTTTCAGGTTTTTACCGACACCAGCAATGTTCCATGACAGAATAAGCAGCTGAGGGGTTAGTCCACCACTAGAACAGGTGCAGTCATCAATGGGCGGCACTGGTACCAACTGATGATTTACACTACCTAGCTGTAAGTCGGCGGTTTGATTCTCTGCTTCGGTGATCACAGCCCTTACTACAATGTTAATTCCCTCATCAAGACAACCCTCATCCAGGTCATGGCATAATTTGTTCGCTACTGAGAACCTTTCCTTATTCTGATTGTCCCACATTCTGCTGCTAATCTTGACTCCCACTCCCTTGCTATGTGATATCTTGCTTTTATTAGCTCTGGGATAAGTATTCCCATCGCCAAGTGGACAGTAGGTGTCATATAGCTTGGGGATACAGTTTGGCATAGTCTCAAGTCAATCAACAGCATCTAAGCAACTGAACCTGTTAAAGGTGGGAATACCATTCCACATATTTCGGTCAGCCTGTCTGGCCAGATTTGGTACATAACCTTGGTGCTGTTTGACAATATTCCAGTTGGACCCGTATTTTAAAGGCCTAGGTGGGGGATAAAAAAACGATAAGGGCCTAGCTTCAATGGGTGATGTGTCTCCATATGATTTCCATGTGCAAATCTGATCGGCACTATGGGGTTCCTCAAATGAAATAACTATACAATCACCCGCAATTGATTTAGCTATAGGTCCTACCCATGGTACCCTATGAACCATAAGGATTTTACTTTTCATATGGTTTGGAATGGGTTTATTTGAATTTAACCAATAGATCACCTTGTTTTTTAGGGATTGAAAGTTCTCTTCATATTGGTTTTCCAGTTCAGGTACCCCGGTGAGAACAATTACAAAAGGGCTAGCGTCAGGGGGCAGATCTATGTACCCTCCTTTAAAGTTGTTATAAGCGTGGCCTGATTGATAGTTAGATATGTTTGGTCTGTTGACAAAGGATCTGTCAGCCAGAGGTTTGTTAATACCAAGAGTAGTGTGAGTATTGGCAGGTAAATTGGATGAGGATTTCTGCGGAACGGGAGTATTGGGGACAGAAGAATGGGTAGTGGCAACATTTGCCAACTGTGACTTTTTGCTTTGTACAGGACCCTTCGACGAGGGTTTACTAGTGGTGTTTACAGATGACGAGTTCAAAGGTATGGGATTTTATTTTATTATGGTATTTGTTACCAATTTTGTATTTGTGTTTTTTACTGCTCCCTCTTTTTGCTGCTGTACACTAGATGGATTTGTGTTCAGGGGTACCACAGGGGCAGTAGTAGGTGCTTGCATAGAAATTGCAGGTATGTCACTACAGTTAAGACTTAAACTAGATAAGGTTATAACACTTTTCTCTACCTCAAGTAGCTGGTTCTCGATGCCAGTTAACCTGACTTCTAACGGCCTGAGCAGTTTCTTAAGCGTCTCCCATACCAGTTTTAAGAACTCTTCCCTTTCCCCTTCTTGTTCTACCATGGATATGGAAGTTTTCTCACCCTCATTAACAGAGTGGTCAACCATTAAATCCGAGTTTAGTGCCTCTATGTTATAATTACTACTTTGTACGGTTGGAAGCGTTTGATCGGACCCATTCATAGCAACAGTTGCAATAGTTGTTTGTGAGGCCCCCCCTGTAATGCATTGGCTTGAAGCTACCTTTGCCTTTTTCCTAGCGTACACAGATAGATGTTTCCGTTTTCTCTTTTGTTTGGGTATTGCCTTGACAATTCCCTGGTTTTTATTCGGATCCGCTTCCCCCAACACCTTTTCATTCTCAACAATTTTAGTATCCTCAACATTCTCTATCAGTGGATCCGAAGATGGAATACTTTCAGATACAACACTGATAGATAGCTTAGAGGGGATTAAATCATAATTGGTAGAGGGAGCTGTTTCCTTAGGGATAGAATGAACCTCTGCCAGGGTAATAATTGGTGTGGGGCCAGTAGTGCGCTCAGGAGTTTTTGAGGAGGCAATGCTACCTAAGGAAGATTTTTTTCCTTAATGCTAGTTCAGTAGAGAGCCTTCTTGCAGACTCTAGCTCCATGGACACTCTGTGCTGGAGTTTGGTAATCTCATTATCAATCGATAGGCTAGTCCTTGTAATGAAATCATCCAGGGTCCCTGTAGCCTTTTTCACAGACTTAGTGGCCTTACTCTGAGTTTCACGAACAGACATTATTTAGACGATAGGTAGGGGTTAATGAAACAAAAGTAAATCTGGGTACCATACATATACGGCCAAGAGAGATGGCCCGGTCCGGTCTTACTCGGTCTGGAACGGCCCAGTCTTTGCCCAGTCTTCGCCCGGGCTGCGTCCCGCGCTGCGGGAGTTAGAGGTTATGATATAGGGGGCGTGATGGGCAGGGGGCGGGCCAGCAGGGAGAGCGGACCGGAAGCTGGTCGTCGGTCTTGCAGGGACTTCTGGGTATTGAAGTCCCCGCACGCTCGCAGCCCCGCCGAAGCCTCACACCCGGTGCTGCCTTGCCGCCTTGATCAGTGCTCCTTTGGTGTTGAACCCCGTGACCTGTAGGACGAAGCGGCACCCGCGGAGCGGGTGCGGCGAGGGGTTGGCTGGCACGCTGATGCGCTTAAGAAAGTGCTGCTATGCCTCTGTGCTTCAAACAGGGACCTCCGTGTTGCTAACGAGTAAGTGTCCCACTCGTTGTTGGTCTGGAACGCTTTTAAAAATCCTCTGTAGGGCGGGGGGCGGGCCAGCAGGGAGAGCAGACCGGAAGCTGGTCGTCGGTCTTGCAGGGACTTCTGGGTATTGAAGTCCCCGCACGCTCGCAGCCCCGCCGAAGCCTCACACCCGGTGCTGCCTTGCCGCCTTGATCAGTGCTCCTTCGGTGTTGAACTCCGTGACCTGCAAGACGAAGCGGCACCCGCGGAGCGGGTGCGGCGAGGGGTTGGCTGGCGCGCTGATGCGCTGAAGAAAGTGCTGCTATGCCTCTGTGCTTCAAACAGGGACCTCCGTGTTGCTAACGAGTAAGTGTCCCACTCGTTGTTGGTCTGGAACGCTTTTAAAAATCCTCTGTAGGGCGGGGGGCGGGCCAGCAGGGAGAGCGGACCGGAAGCTGGTCGTCGGTCTTGCAGGGACTTCTGGGTATTGAAGTCCCCGCACGCTCGCAGCCCCGCCGAAGCCTCACACCCGGTGCTGCCTTGCCGCCTTGATCAGTGCTCCTTCGGTGTTGAACCCCGTGACCTGCAAGACGAAGCGGCACCCGCGGAGCGGGTGCGGCGAGGGGTTGGCTGGCCGCTGTTGCGCTGAAGAAAGTGCTGCTATGCCTCTGTGCTTCAAACAGGGACCTCCGTGTTGCTAACGAGTAAGTGTCACTATATAGTTATGGACTCATATCAGGATGTCCGCAGGGGGACGATTCGACTGGCGGGGGGACCAACCTGATAGCATCGATCTATCTTAATGGTGGAATCCGATGAAGAGCCCAAAATCTTGCAGAAGAGATCCTGCACATAACCCACGAGGTCCCCGGCCTCCGCCTCGTAAGGACCGCCAGGATGCGAACATTGTTTCTCTGAGATCTGTTCTCCAAATCCTCTGTGTGCATTTAGAGGTCTAGATGTTGTTCCCGCAGTCTCAGGACTTCTTGTTGAAGCATTGTGATCTCCTCATCCCTCACCGCCGTGGAGTCTTCCAAGGCGGCAACGTGCTCTCCCAACCGCACCCACATCGCGCCTGACCTCCCGGAGAGCCGCCTCCAAATCTGTCTTGACGGCCAGGATGTCCTCTCTCTGAGAGGCAAAGAGAGACTCCAGAAACTCCCGGGTGACAGCGCTGTCCGGACTGCCCTCCGCCGATGCTGAGCTAGAGCCTGATGCGTCTCCCGCAGCTTTCATTAGGAGATCCCGCACCGACCTGTCCTTTCTACCTTTAGCGGCAGCCACTGCTGGAACCGCAACCAGCGGGCAATATAGGCAACAGCGCCTGATGCCAGTAGTAGCAGCAAGAAGACCCAGCCACCCCCCTGTCACCACAGCCGCCATGGACTGCTCACACCTCCTGCGATGATATCAGCCAGCCAGCTCCTCTCCAACCCCTAGTGAAACGCTTGTGAAAGAGGATTATCAACTGGGTGGCCCAGGCTGAAATTCTATTGTGCTGCGATGCTGTCGAATAATGTCCCTCTACTGTACCACTCGGGCCCTCCACAGGCCTGTCCCCAAGAAATCAGCAGGGGGTCTGTCAAACACTCGGGGGCCAGCAGGTGACCCTCACCGCAAAAACCACGGAGACCCCCTGTGATATGCACTGTCGGCCTGTATCTGCCAAGGGAGGAGGCCTCCTCAGTGCGCAGGCTGGCCTTGTCACGCAGCAGACCACAGGTAGGCCTCACATAGGCTGCAAGCCAACTGCCAGCAGGGGGACAAAGAGGGGGGGCTCCCCCCGGCCACAGGAATACAGAGTGGGGCCTCAACGGGACACTTGCTGGCTTCACGAAGTCCCGGATGGCGCCAACTACCGCCGCAGGCCCGGGGCGGCAATCTCAGCCGGCTGGCGGTATCACGTAGAACAGCGCCGCCTCTTCTGGAATCAGGATCGGGTGCTTTCGCAGCGCTGCACTAAGCCCTGGTGCCCCGCTAGGTCCGGGGCGAGGGCACGAAATCAGCTCAAAGGTCCCCCAGCAGTACAAGGGGCAGGGTGAATCTTATGCCGTCCGCCGTCAGGGCTGTACTGCCGTTTTCCAGCTCTGATGCACCCTAGCAGGCGCAGCAGTATGGCAGACTCTTCGCCGGAGCCGTGGGCAGCTCAGGGAACTCTTGGGAAGGCTCGTCGCGGGTGGGGAACGCGACCCTGTGCTCTCCGCCTCGTCCACTGGGCAGGTCCCTGGACCTCCACTGGTAAGTCCGTGTCCAGGTGTTCAATATTCAATGCTGTGGGACCGGCGGGGCGGCGCACAGAGAGGACACGTCCACTCACTCTGCCATCTTCGCAACACCTCCCCTTTTAGGTTTTTTAATCTCTGCCATTGTTTCCCTCTGCTCTGCCAAGTACCACGCATCAGATGTTGGACTAACACATTTCAGTGTGGTTCTCTGCATCGCCGCACTGAAATTGAAAAACATGCATTTTTAGGTCCTCAGGATCAAGCCAGAGTGCTATTAGTTCTCTGTTAGAAACTGAAATCCAGGATGCAGCGCGCGGTCCGCGCTGTTCGTGCCGGCTTTGGGCGGCTGGCTCAGCTCGTGTGAAGGACTGGGTTTTTCTAAGACCCAGCGGTGCCAGGGGACAACACCTGAAACCTTCGTGGGTAACCTGTTCCGGCGTACAAATGACAGAGACACGGGACACTTCCTTCGGCGTCAAAGATTCGAGGTTTATTACTGCAAGGAACACAGAAGTCACGAGAAGTACATAACATGTAAGTTCACGGAGCCTGCTTCGAATTGCTACTGTGGGTCGCTCCTTTTATATAAGTTTCTCTCATAGATTAACATGATACACAAAGGTTTACAACTTGGTTCCCATTGTAAAGACCATAAGAGGTTGCTTTCATGTATTCAGGGCCCGGAACATAAGTACAGAAACGTTTGGTGGTTCCCAACTGTAAAAACCCATCTTCCCATCATTAGTACATTCCAATCGGCAGTAAACAGATCGAGGAAGGGACAGAAACAGGTGCAGAGGAAGACGGAAACAGTGGGGAGATCGAGAAGGGTGTAAAAGGGGTGGTATCGGGAAACACGAGCTGCAGGCATCAAAGGGACGTGCCTAATGAGATGCACGACTAAGACAATAGACCGGCACGGCAAGATGAGCCTCGAGCGGGGCCATCTACCTTACAGTGTCATCCCCCTCATCATAAAGACACTTTCAAAGGAAACGTGTCTTCCGCAAAAGTCTTGGGAATCCCAGGGTCGCGAAGCGGACAACGTCCGTTCGCTGGCTACTTGAGGGCAAGAGACAAAATGGATGCCGTATCTAAGATGGAACCCGTGGGTACAGATAGAGAAACCCACGAAACAGACGAACGGTTTAGGCTAGCACAGCGAAAACGCGTACACCCACTAAACTCGTCATTTGTGGTTCGTAGATACCAGACTCAACCATATTCGTGCGAGTCGAAAACACCACTTACGATCGTCACGGAACCTCAGACGCTCCTTTTGCCCTCATGTAGGCAAGCACTAGTCGGAATCATAATCGATCTCGATATTTATCAGATTATCTAGATGCTGCTGCAACATAACTCTATCCATCAGAGCTCCTTTGGTAACAGGCGGCTGTCTCATACACGTTGTAGCACAGAGGCCACATAAGGCAGGACCACACTGCACACCAAGGCAACACGTGAACAGGAATGCTACAACAACCCCGATGATCATCAGAATTTTCCAACCCCAAGTCGACATCAGGCCCCAAAACCACCCAAGTAACGTCCAATCCCCTACGTCCACGTGTATGGACTCGGAGATCTTGTGCAACTTTGAGATGGCTTGATAGACAGTTGGAGCGTTGTCTGGAATGAATATACAACAACTCGAATGGATCACCTTACATACTCCACCTCGATCTGCTAAAACAACGTCTAAAACCATACGGTTTTGCAACGTCATAAGCCTATCCGCCTGAAGCTCTGCCGTAATGTTGCCAAGGGCACTGGCAGTGATATTAGCAGTCGATTCCACCACTCGAGTCAACTGTCTCAGGTTCCTACTATTTACCATAGGCCCCCAAAACGGAAAGAAACCCTTGAAAAAGTCTCCTGCCTCTTGACCGGCAGTGTCCTCTTTGCTAATCACGCCCCTAGTCTTGTGATAATCTGCATCAACGGTAAACGTCGGAGGCAACAAATTTGCAATATAACATGTGCCCGCAAAGTCCAGGGGCAACCATGTATATGCACGGTCGTAACAGACAAAGTACGTACCCTTGGCAGTCAGGAGAACAGGGGAAGAGAGCATTGGTAAGACATACGTCTCAGAGCAAGCACTCTCTCCAAGGTAGGCTCTCGGGCTTCGGCCACGGCCTTTCAAGCAGAAGTTACCAAGGTGGGGTACGACCCATATCGGAGATGAACTTCTGAGCTGTCTATCGCCTACGAGCGCACTATACTCAACCTCACTCAGATCTCTATAAGCTCGCACCTCTTCCTCTGGATAAGCGAAGGCTCATAGATATCCCTATCTAAATCAGCAATCGCTATCGCCAAAAACTTATGGTACGGGCCGGGACCAAAGTGCGGAGGGCGTGGCTCTCGATTGGGGTAGGAATCTAGTGCACTTCGAAACATTGATTGCAATGCTCGAGCTGAACCCTGGGAACTGTAAGGAAGGACAAGGTATGGAATTCCCTTATCCGTGGTATGTGGCATTAACCCACACACCCAACAATTGGTAGTGTTCACCACTAACTGATGCTGATGAAGGAGCTGAACAAAGGAATTGTTCAAAAATTCCGCACGTCTAACCTGCTCGTGTTGCGGTAGGATGTGAAAGGAATGAGGGGACACAGTAGAGGTAGGTTTAGGTTCAGAAGTAGGGGTAGGCAAGGCAGAAGGTAAGAAGTACTGTATCATATAATACACCCCACCCGCTAATAACAAAGAAACAGTTAGAAACAGAAGGAACACCTGAAACATGAAGCATTTCGTACGAGCAATTTGTTGCAGTTTGAATCTTTGTGCCTGAGCTTTTTCCAAGTCCACCAGCTTCGAGAACGCCATCCTCTAAAACCGTCCGCAACGTTTCTTGACGCACTTCGTTCTGTGTAGCAGTAGTCAATTCCCAGGAGTTCCCAGGAACCGACGGTCTCCGACCTAGTGTCAAGACCTACTAACCAGAAGGAAGTACGCGCGCGGCCCTACGGTTCACCCGGATGCAAGGTATCCTAATTCACAAGTATATACAAAATCTCCTAGCTGTGGAAGCAAAAACACATATATGGGAAAAAACTCAATATTTACAAAATCACAGTTATGCGAGTGTTTAGACTGATCGTGGCAATGGGGTAACGTAGATGTCGAGGGACAAAGCAAGCTTTTTATTAGTCTTTGGTATTGGATCGCAAAAAGTATCGGCTTCTCCCAGGACGTGTCTGTTCATAAAACAATGGATCCGATGAGGGAACAGAGTTCTGTTGATCAGTCAATTGTTCAGATCTTGAGTTTTGTGATGACAAATGTTCAACAATATCGTTCTGTTGCACTGAGGATTCTCCGACAGGCTGAGCGTCGCTAAAAGGTACGAAGGTCTGCAATGTTTCTGTTTCAGACGAGGCAATGCCCTTCCTCACCCACGAGTCCGCTGATAAAGGTATAGGTTCCTTTTTGGTGTGGGTGGCATGCACCCAGTTTTTTTGGCCTTCCAAACGAACAGCAGTTCTCGTGGCAAGGAGGACTTGGTAGGGTCCAGTGAAGCGGGGTTCAAGATTGCGTTTTCTTCCAAAATTACGAGTCACCACCCAGTCTCCGGGCCGGAGCTGGTGGCCTGGACCCTCCGTCTGCGTCGGCAGTGCTTCAAAGACCTGTTGGTGAATTAACCTCAGTTTAGCAGTCAGATCATGAAGATAATCAATCAACATTGGGTACTCAAGATCAGAGAACACACTCGGTCTAGGGACCCCCCAAACATTCGCAGGACGGCCCAACACTATTTCATAGGGGCTGAGCCCTACTCGGGAGTGTACAGTCGCCCTTGTTGACAACAGAGCTAGAGGCAAAGCGTCAGGCCACGAAAGACCAGTCGTAGCCTGAATCTTCGCTAATTTTAATTTAAGGGTGCCATTATACCCTTCAACTAAACCTGCTGACTGGGGATGATTGGCGCTATGGAATTTTTGAGTAATTCCGAGGCCCTTACACACACTCTTCATCACACTCCCCACAAACTCACTTCCGTTATCAGACCATACGATCCGTGGCATTCCAAACCGAGGAAAGTATTCCTTCAGTAGGATTTTCGCAGTGGACAGAGCTGTGTTATCTTTAAGAGGGTAGGCTTCGATCCATCGGGAGAATGCGCAAACCACAACTAAAACGTATTTCAGGTTATTGCATCGCTCCATATGGATGAAGTCTAACTGAATCACCTCAAAGGGACATGAAGGGGGAGCAAAATGGCCAGGAGGTGTAGGGGTTCCCTTATCAGGATTGTACATCATACATATCATGCAATTCTTAACCAATCTCTCAGCACATTTAGTGATACCATCATTCTTCCACACAGGGGACAACAACTTGCAGATACCTTTCGCACTAATATGTGCTAAACTGTGTGCCATCGTCACGACAGCTAGCACATATGCATCCGGCAACATCCATCTCTTATGCTCCGACAAATCAATCCAGCAACCATTCGCATCCAACTTTCCCGTACTCTCTTTCCACTTCGTCTTTTCAATCTCAGTGGCCTCATTCTGTATCGCTTTCACACTCTCGATAGTATCCTCACACATACCAGTCTCTGTAGGCCACCTAACCAAACTCGTCACATTCATTCTAGTGCTAAGGTTCCGGGCAGTCTCCTTAGCAGTCTCATTCGCAAATGCATTACCTCGACCAACATCAGCCGTCACTTTACGGTGCGCACTACATTTGACAATCGCCACCTGCTTAGGCAATGTAAGTGCATCCAAAAGATCATTCACAAGCTGTCCATGCTGAATCTTAGTGCCATGCGACGTCATAAAACCTCTCTCTCTCCACAACCGTCCAAAACTATGCGCGACACCAAAAGCGTATTGGCTGTCGGTAAACACATTCACCCGTTTCCCTTTCGACAACACACACGCTCTGGTTAAAGCAATCAGCTCTGCTGCCTGGGCAGAATTCTGATTCAATCTCGCAGTTTCCACAACAGTATTCAAAGTTACCACAGCATACGCAGTCGTTACATCACCATTCGGCAGTTTAAAACACGAACCATCCACATACAAAGTTCCATCGGGATCTTCCAAGGGAGTGTTTTTAAGGTCCACGCGACCTTTTGTTTCCTCTTCTGTTCGTAAGTAGCAGTCATGAGGTGCTACTTCATCTGATTCCATACTAATTGGCAACAGAGTTGCTGGGTTCAGGACATTACAACGTTTTATCTGAATGTGACTTGCCAACAGCGTCAACTCGTACCCAGACAACCTCGCACTCGTCAAGTGTTGGGTTTTCGTACGATTCAAAAGAGTGTCAACTGCATGCGGAACCATCACCGTAAGCATATTATCCATGACCAATCCTGCAGATTGTCGGATGGACACCGCAGCTGCCGCTGTTGCTCTCAAACAACTCGGCAATGCTCTAGCTACCGGGTCCAAGGTCGAGGAAAAATATGCACATGGACGCTGCTTACCGCCAAAAGGTTGCGTCAAAACACTCAACGCACAACCTTCCCTCTCATGAACGTATAATGTGAACGGCTTACTGTAGTCAGGGGTACCTAACACAGGAGCCGAACACAACGCGTCACGCAATTCAGAAAAACTTTTCTGACATTCTTCCGTCCATGGCAAAGGAGTTGGAACATCCTTGCACGTAAGAGCCACCAATGGTTTCGCTAGCAATGAAAAATTTGGAATCCATTGCCTGCAGTATGACGTGATACCCAAAAAGGCACGCACATCTCTCTGAGTCGTTGGCACAGTCATTCGCGCAATCGCTGCAATTCTCTCTGGGGTCAACCTTCTTCCCTCCTTTGACAATAAGTGACCTAGATAGGTTACTTCTTGACAACAATATTGTAATTTAGAGGGTGACACCTTATGATGTAAGTCACAGAGATGTTGCAACAACGACACTGTAGCAGTTTTGCAAATGTCCTGAGTGTCTGCAGTCACCAATAGGTCATCGACGTATTGGATCAAGGCTGCACCAGCCGGCAACACAAATGCATCAAGTTGACCTTTCAAGGCTTGACTGTATATTGATGGACTCTCACAGTAGACCTGAGGAGCACGTTTAAACCTAAAACTGCGGCCACCAAGAGAGAAACCGAAAAGGTCTCTACTCTCTTCAGCAATCGGAATGCTGAAGAACGCATTCTTCAGATCGATCACTGAAAACCAAGATGCAGAAGCTGGAATCAGAGTCAGTAGAGCCGTAATGTCAGGCACCACAGGGAACTGAGGAATCACAATTTTATTTACCTCCCGTAAATCGATAACAAAACGATAAACAGGAGGCTTCGATGGATCAGTACGTTTCAAAATGGGCAGTACAGGACTGTTGCACACGTTTCCCCGAGTCTCCTCAATGACATCTTTCTCAATCAAGTCATAGATGATCGCTAACAATGCTCGTTCACCATCAAGGGAGATACGATACTGGGGAATACGTGGCAAACGCACATTAGATTTCAAGTGAACAACATAAGGGGAGATATCAAGTAAGCCCACGTCATTGGGACCTGTTGCCCACAAAGATGCAGGAAGAGAACTCAATTCCGGTGGAAGCTTATCGAGAGACAAGTACATTGGAGAGATAACTCTCTCACCCAAAGTAAGCTTTACTCCCGCAGGAGAACAATACAAAGTCGCATACAGACGTTTTAGCAAATCCAGGCCCAAAAGATTTTCACCACAACCAGTGGTCAAAATCAACGGAGCTTGCAGCTCACAAGGCCCAATTGTAAGAGGCAAAGGGCGCGAAACTGGATTGCTAACGGGGGCGCCAGAGAATCCAACGGAAACATTTGTTAAGCCAGACAAAGGTGCGCCAGGGAGTTTCGAATGCATGATGGAACTTTTCGCTGCACCAGTGTCCAACAGAAAAGGCTCAACGACGCCCGAGGTGGCAACTGCGACGTAAGGCCCTCTCTGATCAACCGGAACTGATACTACTCCCTCTCCTTGTCTATGGCTGTCCTAGTAATTACCGTCGTCAACATCCTGATCGACGAAATAATCATCCACATTGTACTGAGCAGATCGCCCTTGCGACGATCCGCGCTGATCGAAACAATTATTAGAGTCAGAAGTATTGTTGGAACAATCATTTTGAACACCTCGGCCTCTACCACGTGATGTCTGTTGAGGGCCGCCACGACCTCCTCTAGATGAATTACCACTATTGCGATCACGTAAAACTGGACAATCGAATTTCAGATGACCCTCACCCCTACAATAGGCACACTGATTGTACCCCAACGAAGATCTCTGCGAAGAAGAGTCATTTCACGATTGCGACCTATTTGACTGCGACTGCGATCGATTACGCTGTTGCGAATCATTCTGATTCGAACGCGGAGGATACGCTTGTTGCAACAATACTTTAGTTTTGAGCTCTTTTGTCTTTTTGTCAGCGCGATCATTCTCCTCTTTCTCCCTATTCTCATAATATTGTGCCGTAGCCAATATTTGAGCAGAAGTAGAAACAGCCCGCGCACTCTCAGAATTTCTTAATTTGTTACTTAAATCTGGCAACAGGTTAGAGACAAATTTGTCCACGAACAACCTCTGACCTCCCTCGGTACCCATATCCTGACCACTATGATCGATGAATGCCTCCTCAAATCTCGTAAAGAAATCAGAGACACTCTCGTCCTTCTTTTGTTTGCAAGCGGACAACTTGTCCCAATTCACCTTCATAGCTGGCATAAGCGTTTTCATAAGAGTTATTATTCTCTGCGGAAGATCTGTTATGAGCTGGTCAGGCTTAGCCCCGCCGACTTGTAAGTCATCTGCAGCCCTAAGTGCCGCCCAGTCACCACCTAATACTGCTGCCTGGTCTTGCTGACGAATCTTCGCCCATACCGGTTGCGGTACTACGTTACCGAACAACATATCGATATCGGCAAGATTCATTATCGTAGCATCCACGAGCTGCGACAATTCCTTATAGTACCCTGCTGGATTTTTGCGAGGGTCAGGTAGCGATTGTTTTACTTGCAATACTTCCGACCGTTTCCATGGAAGATGTATCCACACTCTCTGGAAATGTGGCAAAACCGCAGGATTACCACCAGGATTACCCGGCATCCACACTGGCGGAACTTCGCGCATGGGATACTGACCAGGCGCTCCTAGCGGTCCCTCAATGTCTTTTACGAACAATGCTCTATCTAGTGAACTATATGACCAGGGTAAGATTGCCAAAAAGTTAGCCGAACTTAGACCGAACAACCACTATCAAGACCCTCTACCGTCAAAGTGTGTAAGAGAAATCAGCCACACTCTAGTTCCGATCTGGACCCAGATAATAAATGCCTCACTTACACAAGGGACCCTCCCTGACTGCCTAAAAACGGGGCAGGTAGTGCCCATCATTAAAAAACCAACAGCGGATGCGACAGACCCAAATAACTATCGACCAGTGACCAACATACCGTTACTGGCCAAACTTATTGAGAAATGCGTACAAGGCCAATTGAGTCAACACATCGCTAAGTTCGCATTACTAGACGACTGCCAATCAGGATTTAGAACTGGACATAGTACTGAAACTGCGATCCTGCATATTGTTGATGACGCCTTACAAGCCCTTGACCAAAATAAGGCATGCCTATTGATCCTACTAGACCTGTCATCAGCTTTTGACACTGTAAATCACGAAATACTAATAACCAGGCTTCAAGACAGGATGGGTTTGTCCGGAAACGTACTGAAATGGTTCAAATCATTCCTACAGAACAGGACTCAACTATTCCTGATCAACCAAGCAACCTCCTCCCCATGCCCTAACACAATTGGGGTCCCACAAGGCTCAACTCTATCCCCAGATCTATTCAACTTATATGTGGAACCCCTTACGGAGATTCTTCGAAAATCACGGATTTCATATCACATGTATGCAGACGACACGCAAATATATATAAAGATCGCCTCCCGTGATGACGTCGACCGAATGAACGACACACTAAAGAAAGCGTTGCAATGGTTAACAACTAATCATCTGAAACTGAATGCCCACAAAACGGAATTCCTGCTAATCTCACCAACAAGGAGCCAACCTGAAGTAAAGGAATGGGTGAAATTGGTGACTGCGTTAAACTGCACTCCGACCCTAGTTAACTCAGCTAAATCACTGGGAATCAAGTTAGATGAGAACCTCGACATGAAAGCCCACATTAACTCAATGGCCAAGAGCGCCCGCTTCCATTTGAACTATTTACGAAAACTAAAACCCTTTATCTCTGAGGCGGATCTGAAACTGGCCACCCAATCGCTAGTCATCTCGAGGATTGAATATGGTTGTACCACGTTAGCTGGCCTACCCAAGACATCCATAGCACCTCTAAAAGCCTGCCTCAACGCAGCAGCAAGACTCATCACGGGAACGAAGAAATTCGATCATATATCACCCCACCTGAAAGCCCTAAACTGGCTACCGTACGAGGCCAGAATTCAAATGAGAATGGCCTGTATTACTCACAAAGCGGTTCACTACAACATGCCTAGATACCTAGCCAAGAAAATTAAACTTTCAGGAGGCAGCAGACCAAACAGAAGTGCCAAAGAGCTGCTATTGAGACTGGCCTTCTTCCGCAAGAAAAGGACCTATGATCGGGCCTTCTCCGGAGCTGCACCCAGGATTTGGAATTCACTCCCTCCAAACATTAGGAAGATTCAAAATACGGAAACATTCAAACGGGAACTAAAGAGCCACTTGATGAGTAAATACCCTACGTAGAGAAACTACAGACTAATGATAGGAACACATACGCCAAAGAGGAGGTACTCATCATGAATAATTGGAAGTTCAATATCAATCAAATGAAAGACTCCCGTCCGAGCCTCGGCTACACACTGAACTACTACCTCATATATTTATGAGCTTATATACTGTATCTTACAGCTCAAACTATATAACCTCTACCTCACTTTATTATGTTTATGACTACTATGACAAGCTAAACTTATGCAACTGTATCTCACAGCTCAAACTATATAACCTCTACCTCACTTTATTATGTTTATTATGTTTATGACTACTATGACAAGCTAAACTTATGCAACTCCTAATAGCTAACTAGATAGCCAATTGATATTGATTATGTTATATAACCTACCTCAACGAGCTTGAAGATATTACTATGACACAAGCTGAGACCAATGCACCTCGTAATGCCTTCTATCTAGTTACACTTTTACCACACCGCTTCTACCTCATAACTGTTTGTTGTTATAATTGATGTGATAATAATTGTCAAGTCTGTAATCTTTTTATGTTCAGCGCTCTGATACCCACGGGTCTTGTTCGCGCTATACAAAACACTATAAATAAATAAATAAATAAAAATGCTCGAGGCATTATAGAGGGACGAAAAGAGAGCAACTGCTCGACAGCACGTCAAACATTCGAGCCTACTAACATTCCGCTTGCAAACTGAAGCTGAAGATCAGTCAAAGCACCTAATACCTCGTCAGATGCATCAGCCGATATTAGATCACGTAATGACTGACACATTTGTTCGAAAACAAACCTCTGTGTCGGCATATTGAATTGACAGAACATATCTAACACCACACGTGGAGGATTTCTAATGGGGTATTTCATCCAGTTCATCGCCATAGTATACAATGTGTCACGTTCCCTACTACCGGGAAGCTGACTACGTCTCTGAGGACCATCCGAACCAGCGGACTCAAGTATAGGTCCAAGTGAATTGAAAAAGTTAGCAGCAACAGAGGGAGTACGACGTCGAACAGACGGAGAAGAATAACATAAGGGATTAACAAGGGAAGGGGAAGTGTCGGAAACAGAAGAGACAGCGGGAGTAAGTAGAACAGGAGCAGCAGGAGCAGGAGTATGAGGAAGTACAAGCGGAGGAGCAGTAGGGACAGAAGTAGGCAAGGGAGCAGGAACAGTCGGGAGAACGGGTACAGGTTGAGGAACAGGTTGGGGAACAGGTACAGGAACAGGTACAGGGGGAACCACAGGAGCTGCGGTACCCTGTGCGTACGGAGGTGGTGACTTCAAAAGATAGGACAGTAATGGGTCCTCAACTGATTCCTCCTTCTTATCCGTATTGCCCGTCGGTAAAGCGGGATAACATTTATCTATAGACATACGCTGCAATCTATTGAAAACTTCCTTCTCCTTTTCCTCCTTATCTCGCTGGAACTGCTCTGCGTTCTTTACCGTTGTAACAATTCCTTCTCTCTTATTACGTTTTACCTGTTTTATTTCTCTCTGTTTGGCTTCTTTGCGCCACAACCGAAAGGAATCAAACATGGCCGGCCTTGCTTTTCTTTGGAACAATTTAGCTTCAAGATTATCTAAAATCGGGGTCTCAAAACTACCATGAGGAGGCCAACTGACTACCCCATCCTTCTTAGTGTATCGAACCCAATACTCATTGAACGTAATTGGACCTAATCCATGTTTACTATATAACTCATAAGTTGGAGTTCCAACCGGAGGTATCGGACACGAGTCCTCCAGTCGGGAATCCGCACCACACTTTCTAAAGCAACTGAACAAAGTACTACGGCCAGGCATCTTGCACACCAGCCGAGTTTCACAAATTTCAAGGGTTATAGGATTTACAAAAGTCCCTGCAAAGAGCAAAAACCCTCGGTTTTTGGCGACTGCAGACGTCAAATATCACAACAAGGAACCAAATACTAAGAACCACAAATGCAATGGAACCATGCAACAACTAAGCACCCACAACTAAGGACTATGGGAGCGACCCACAAATACTTAACTCAAAGATCGATGGCGTCACCAGGAAGGCCCGTTAACCGTCTCGCTGTACCAAGGTCTACGCCAGGCGCCAAAACAGGTCTACAGTCAGGGCAGCAGTCCGTCGCAGCCGTCAGGAGGCGGGAATCTTCGCGGGAAAAGTCGTCGGGCCACTTGTTTCGACAACAGGATCGATGAAGCGGGGTGCACCTTCCCTCGGAGATTTCACACGAAGTTCCTCACGATCGTCGGGCTTGGACCGGTACCACTGATGCAGCCCCACGTGGGGCGCCAACTGAAGGACTGGGTTTTTCTAAGACCCAGCGGTGCCAGGGGACAACACCTGAAACCTGCGTGGGTAACCTGTTCCGGCGTATAAATGACAGAGACACGGGACACTTCCTTCGGCGTCAAAGATTCGAGGTTTATTACTGCAGGGAACACAGAAGTCACGAGAAGTACATAACATGTAAGTTCACGGAGCCTGCTTCGAATTGCTACTGTGGGTCGCTCCATTTTATACAAGTTTCTCTCATAGATTAACATGATACACAAAGGTTTACAACTTGGTTCCCATTGTAAAGACCATAAGGGGTTGCTTTCATGTATTCAGGGCCCGGAACATAAGTACAGAAACGTTTGGTGGTTCCCAACTGTAAAAACCCATCTTCCCATCATTAGTACATTCCAATCGGCAGTAAACAGATCGAGGAAGGGACAGAAACAGGTGCAGAGGAAGACGGAAACAGTGGGGAGATCGAGAAGGGTGTAAAAGGGGTGGTATCGGGAAACACGAGCTGCAGGCATCAAAGGGACGTGCCTAATGAGATGCACGACTAAGACAATAGACCGTCACGGCAAGATGAGCCTCGAGCGGGGCCATCTGCCTTACAGTGTCATCCCCCTCATCATAAAGACACTTTCAAAGGAAACGTGTCTTCCGCAAAAGTCTTGGGAATCCCAGGGTCGCGAAGCGGACAACGTCCGTTCGCTGGCTACTTGAGGGCAAGAGACAGAATGGATGCCGTATCTAAGATGGAACCCGTGGGTACAGATAGAGAAACCCACGAAACAGACGAACGGTTTAGGCTAGCACAGAGAAAACGCGTACACCCACTAAACTCGTCATTTGTGGTTCGTAGATACCAGACTCGACCATATTCGTGCGAGTCGAAAACACCACTTACGATCGTCACGGAACCTCACATGACTAGGCTTGCTTAGGCAGGCAAGAGCAGAGGTTACAATGTAACAAAGTTTATATACTTCCCCTCGACTCCGGTAATCCATTCAGGTTAACTGTGTGACTCACTGTGAGACCCGTCACGTGATGACACCTCACAGTCCGTGTTAAAATTATGGCCAACAGCTTCTATCAAGAGACATGCTCTCTTTATACATTGGCGGACCAGCTTGGTGCGAAGGGGCTATGCGGCAGTCCCTGACTAATGTGACAGGCTTGTGACACATGGCCGGTCCCGTCCCAGTCTAGACAGCCACGGGATTGGTGGTCTCTTACAGGCAGGACTTAGCTGCAGCCAGGCAGCCTCACCTCAGAATGCATGCCGTGGCGCAGCAGGCAAGGAGTCGTCAACTCAACTCCCAGAGGAGCACGGCTGTAGCCAACTCTGAAGACAGCAGCACCCAGGAGGGAGAGGGTGAGCCTACACCAGCAGCAGGTAATGGAACCTGTGCTCCCCCCCCTGACACTTAAACTTGCTCCACGTGGGCCAGTTCTAGCTTCCCCGGTCGGTTTGGTCTTGAATTCTCACAGAGCAGGCGAGGAGCGCAAGTACTCACGCACTCAGCAGGTAATGGGAGCCACAGGGATGAAAGGGTCTGCACTTAGCACCTAACCGCTCAAATGGCTTGATGCCCCACCAGCGCTTCATAGCAGATAAACGGCAGTGATCTGCAGCGCCACAGAACGTAAGGGACCCTATGTGAGACACCTGCCTGCAACTGGAATCTTTACCCCACGCCCTCCAAAAACACCAGAGAACCCCGTACACTCACCCCCCCCTTCACTCAGCATTCCTGCTTCCATACTTTCCTTCCACAAAGGACTGCCTGGGTACACCCCGTGCACACTAGGCTGCCGCAGGTGAGTGCGGCCTACACATAAACAAACTGGAAGGTGAGCCCTAGGAAGCAGTCACCAGGATAGATGCCGCCTCCCTAGGGCCTCAGTCTGTTGGCGCATGCCTAGCGAAGTGACCCTAGCATCGACAACTTGATACTATTGTAATCAGGGGCAGTGGTAATGATGCTGGTCCAACTTTTAGCATGGCCTGCAGCTTTGTCACTTACGAGCCTGTTGTTTTAGTAGGTCTGTGACAGCTGTAGCCTGCTGGTGTGATCTGGTGCTGCGGGGTGGGGCAGGTAGTGGTGTGCCAACCGGGGCTGACACCACTCAGCTAAACTCCTCAGTTATCATTTTTATTCGGATTAATTACAGTCTTTGAAATCAACAGCTTTCTGGCTGGCTGTAAAGGCTGCGCCTCACTGTCCTGAGCCTTGCCATTGCCCTGGTCTTTCTGGGGCAGTTTGCGAGTTCTAGGTTAGTGCTCTTCCATAACTGGTGACTTGCAGTCATTTTAGGATCTTCTTAGAGTTTCTCTTTTGTCAAATGGGTGTCATTTTTGATATTTATATGCTTCCATCATCTTTATTACTTGACTTTGCTTTCCAGAAAGTGTAACTCGTTGTTGAAATATCACTCATAATTACACTGAAATGATATGAATGTCACACATAGCAATATAAAACCTTGCAAGCTATATTCCATTCTCTGTCCTTCTCTCTCCCCATGTTTTAATTAAGTCATTCCATCGCTTTGAAAATAAAAATTCCATTCTTTCACTCCGACTACGTGTATATGTTTCATTTTCATTTATTTCAGGTTTTCTTCTCTGTACTACTTGCGATTTGCCTAAATAATAAAAAAAATGCCGTTCTTTCACTTCCAGTCCGCGTGCATTACTTTAATTGTAATTGATTTCACCTTTCCTTCTTTGTACTAGTTGGGATTTGCCAAAAAATAAATAAAGAACATTCTTTCACTCCACCTCCGTGCGTGTATTTATTTCACCTCTCCTTCTTTGTACCAGTTGCGATTTGGTTGGAAAATAACCATTTCATTGTTTCACTCCGTCTCTGCATTTATTTAAGCTCTCATTCTTTGAACCACTTTAATTTGCTTCCTTTCTCTTGTGCAGCTGAGGCTCCAGCATTAGAGAAACAAACGCCAAGTAATGTATAGCGTGTGCTCGGTCTGGTGACCCATGATATCGTGTATCCCTGCACTTAGCCCGAGCAGAGACCGACTGCTTCTGTCTGATCCTGCCCGGGCTAAGTTCATTCTCCGAAGACGGCCGAAGTGGAGGGGATACACGATCCTAAGGGGATACCTGATATTACACAACACCGGCCGAGATCTGTGCTCAGGTAGCTGATCTCAGACAGGAGCGTTATAGGGAAGGTTTTGCTGCATTGCAAGAGCTGCAGAGGGTCTTGTAGGTAGATCCGCTCAGCTTTCTAATTGGACTTTGCTGTGAGCGCAACACAGCCTCGCGCGCAGAGAACTAAACGAGCACCTGGCGCTCCTAAACGCGCCTGCTGTGCGAGGAGCCGAGGCTAGCGAGTGGACAAACGCCTCCAATTGGATGATGGTTGGACAAGCGCGGACCATCGGCCAATTGTGTGTTCTGATTGGTGGAGAGGTCGGCGGGGGAGTGCAATCAGCCGGGCTGTGTGCAGGTGCGCACGCGTCAGACGCCCGCACCTTGATGGAGAAGCGAGAGCTGAGGGGACTCGAAAGCAACGTCTGAGAAAACTTAGGGTAAATAATGCGCGTTAGTTGTCAGTTTTGGAAGTGAGGGCAGGGCGTGCGGGTTGTTGTATTTTTTGGGAGTAGGTGAGTTCAGCATTGTCGCAGTAGACACAGTGGATAAAAACTTAATTTCTCTATTTTCACCGAAAGTGGGGGCTGGAACGCTCCTCGCACGACATCTACATGGACCCCTCTTATACTCTTTGCCTCCTTGAACAGTACTTTAATTGAAAACTATTTAGAGTGCCTGTTTGTTCCCGAGAAGTGTTGGCACTGTCTCTGCCCCCCCCCCCCAGGCGCGCAACACCCATTGAACTCACCGGTCTGCAGCCCCCCCCCCCCCCTCGTGTGTGTCAGCCCGATCGTTTAACAGGTCTTTAAAAGACCATTTGAATGGTAATTAGGCCTTGCTGTTGTTTCACCCCTTGTTGGAGGCCCTGCAGCTCCACTCTGCATACTGATTAAAGGTTCAGCCCCCCCCCCCCCCCGAAATATTTTCTTAGCCCCCCCCCCGAAATTTGGCTCTAGTTGCGCCTCTGCCCACCCCACCCACCCAATTAAATGTTTCGCAGCACTGCAGTGCCCGTTGCCTTTGTCCGGCGTGACAGCACGTGTTGAAACATGAATGAACCAGTGGGTATTAAGAGCTGTTTGCCGGCGGTGTAGTTTTACTTGAAAGTACTTTAAAAAAATTTTTTTTTTTACTTTAAGTCGCGTTTTAAGCAGAGGGAGGGTCCCGGCAGCAGTGACCCTCGGCGGTCCGGCCTGTAGATACGTTCCAAAGGCTACAGTTCAAGGAGTTATACGGATACTAAAACGAGATTATTAACAAAACCTAGAGCCAAGGATAGTTCCACAAAAATCGTGGCCACCTACCTCAGCCTGTGACTTCTCGGACACTGATCCCGGCCATAGACTCGTAGCTACCAATGCTGCTGCAGTCTGTGCAGTGACACCGGGGCCCACTGAACCGTGGTCATTCTGTACTATTCAAAATATGACAGAGGATGTCTTCTCCTTGTTTGCACCAGGGCCAGTGGCCCCCTTACTACGCCAATGGCTCTAAACCTACGAATATCGGCTATCAGTAGTTTAATCTTATTTGATGAATAGAGGAACAATGGGATTACAACACCCAGAATACATTACATTGTGTCCTGTCCCAATGTCAAGGCGGAAAACTGTTCATGAGCAGTGAGATGGACAAAGCCCGAATTTCCCATGTAGCAATGTTATCTAACCCCTTTCTCCAAAAACAAAAACAAAGGGAAGTGTTAGCCCGGTGCCCTTGAAGGGCTTCGCGGGAATTGTTTGTGTCTGGGCGATATCTTGTGTGACCCCATATATGTTCATGGATAGTTAACTGGAGAAACCTCCTGTCTCCCTCATAAACTACATTTCCTGTTCCTCATTCGGGCGTTAAAAAGAGCAAGGGGGGGGGGGTGTAAGAGCGGACCCGGTGCACCCGTATTTTGGGAGCTGCGAGACCCTTGCCTGCGTTTTAATAGAAATGTCTCCTTGCTGCTGTGGGGGGGGGGGGGGGTGCTGCACTGGCGTAACTGTAAAGGTTGTCTTCACCAATGATACGCTGACTGCAGATTGTGCTTTCAATGGTATTTATTGATAATAACATGTGGTTGTTTGAGGAGCGCCGGCCGGCGCTGCCGTCTCTCTCAGTCCTCGGCACGCAATCTCAACCTGCGCGCGCATCGCCGCCAACATGGCCGCCGCACGTCATGTCTACGTGACGTGCATCAACTAGTGCGCACACTACATATCTCCCCCTTTTACCAAACTTTAATGAGTCACTTACAGTTCAGTGTCCAATTCGAAGTCTCGAAATCTGGAGGGCCTTACCACCTGCCTTCCACTCCTTGTAACCCTGACGGGGTTCTCCGGAGTCCCTTGGCTCTGCATCTCAGTGCTTTCCGCTCCTTCACTCGTAGGCCCACCCTCATTCATACTTCTACCCGGCCAGTCCATCTCGGTTCCTTGACTCCCGCTCGCTTCTTCGTCTTCTCGTACCGTCCCGGCACTTACTCCACCTTGCTGCTCACTTGCACCTTGTCTCCTCTCCATATTCGAATCGTCCATGTCTTCCCATTCCGTTCCAGGTTGCTCCCAGATCAAAACCTTGTTGCACCTGGCCATGCGGTCCTGGGACCACACATTTCCATCATTCAGCAGGGCCGCTCGATCATACACCTCCCTAACTTGCATGGGTTTGCTATATTTACTGTCTCCTTTCTTCTGCAGAGTGGCTAGTTTTACTCTTACCCACTCCCCCTTCTCCAGACCTGTTCCTTTCACATTCCTTCGTTTGTTGTAATGGTTAGTGTAGATGGTTTGCGCCCTTTCTAGGTTGGCCCGTACCACTGCGGGGGACCACTCACTGGTGATGACCTTCTCCTTCCAAATCCTGTTATCATGTGTGAAGGGTTCTCGCCCTCTCAATATCTGGAACGGGCTGTACCCCGTGCCAGTGGGGGTGATTCTGTAAGCCCACACCATATTCTCTAGTCCTTTCTCCCAGTCTTTGTTGCTGGTGATTGCGGCTTGTATGGCTCCCATCACCACCCTATTAAACCGTTCCACTAAGCCATTTCCGGCTGGATGGTAGATCGCCGTGTGTTTGATGGTGATGCCGTTCCTTTGCATAAATTTGCTCCACTTTTCCGACGTGAACTGGGGGCCGTTATCGCTCAGAATGGACTTGGGGATTCCTTCCCTTGTAAAGGTCTCTGACAGGAACTTTAAGATGTTCTCTGTGTCCATGGTCTCATCCACCCTTAACTCCGGCCACTTGGAGTATTGATCCATTAGAACACACACATACTTTTGTGTGCCTTGGTCATCTAGGACAGGTCCTAAAATGTCTATAGATAGCTCTTCCCACGGGTTCGAGGGGGGGTCGAACTTTCCTAACGCTGGTCGCAGGGGTTTTAGGGTCTTGTCCGCTCCTTGGCACTGTGGACACTCCCTGACATGCCTTTCCGCCCTTATGCCCATGCCTGGCCACCAGTAGTTTTGTTTGGCTCTTGCTTTCAGTTTTCCTATGCCTAAGTGGCCCTCATGTAGCAGGTCCAATAGCTTGGTGATGAGGTTCCTTGGGGGGATCACTTTGTCTCCTCTGTAAGTGAACACCCCTTTGTCTCCTAGCGACAGTTCTTCCCTTACTTCGTAGTATGGCTTCATACTCGCACTCACATGTCTTTTGTCTGGCCAGCCTTGTACGATGTGCATCTTCACTTCCTTCATCTTTGTGTCCTCCTTGTATGCCTCTGTCCATTCCTGATGGCTGATTAGTTTCTCCTGGTCTTCTACGAGAGCTACCAATTCCCCTTTGCCTGCAGGGTCTTCCTCCCCTGGCTCCATGGCAGCTGCTCTACTCAGGTAGTCGGCCACTCGGTTCCGGTTCCCGGGGATGTACTCCACATCATACCTGAACTCGAGTAATTTCAGAGTCATTTTGGATATCCTGGGAGTGGCACTGGCATGTCCGCTCGATGTTAGCACTTTCACCAGCGGCTTGTGATCTGTCTTGAGTAGGAATCGGGTACCCCATAGGAATTGCCAGAATCTCGTCATGGCCCATACCACCGCCAGCATCTCCTTTTCAATCACGCTGTACTTGCTCTCGGTATCCGTCAGTGCCCTGGATGCGAAGCTGATCGTCTCCATTTCTCCTCTTCCTCCTGCATGAGTACGGCACCCAGGCCCTTGTCACTGGCGTCGGTCGTGAGCACTGTGGCGCCCTGTGGGTCATATCCTTTGAGCGGCACGGCTCCCGTGACGTCCTTCTTGATTGTTTCGAACTCGGATTGAGTTTCCGGTGTCCACTGGAATGCTGTGCTCTCCCTGGTCAGCAGTCTCATGTGATGGGTCTTCGAAGCAAAGTGTACCACAAACTTGCTGTAGTACTCCGCCATCCCCAAGAACGACCTGACCTCTTCCTTGTTCTTGGGGGGCGGCGCTTCTGCGATTGCTTTGACGTTTTCCGCCTTGAGTGTGATGCCCCGCACTCCTATTTCATGGCCCAGATACGTCACCGATTCCAGGCCCAATCGGCACTTTGTCCACTCTGCTGTGAGGCCTTTGCTCTCCAACGTCTGTAGCACTCTTCCAAGCTTCTGATCGTGGTCCAGTCTGTCGCGTCCCATCACCAAAATGTCGTCCTGGAAATACTGGACGCCTTTTATGTCTCTGAACAGCTGGTGCATCATTTTCTGAAATACTGCGGCCGCCGAGGCCAGCCCAAACGGCATGCGGCAGAACTGGTAGCACCCGAACGGGGTGATGAAGGATGTAAGGCTTTTGCTGTCCGGGTGTAGTGCTATTTGGTGGTAGGCTGAGGTCAAGTCGATTGTGGAGTACCACCTAATTCCTCTGGTCCTTGCCAACATCTCCTCAATCCTTGGGAGGGGAAATTTCTCTACGACAATGTTCTTGTTCAGTTCTCTCAAGTCCACATAAAGCCTGACCTTCCCATTGGGCTTCATGACCACCACCAAGGGCGCCAGCCATTCGGCGCAGGTGATCGGTTCAATTATACCTTTTTCTCTCCAATTCTTGGAGTTCCGTCTGGACTGCCTCTCTTACCGCTATGGGGTACATTCCTCACCTTGTGGGCTACAGGGATGGCTCCTTCCTTGAGCACGATCTTGTGTTGGAATTTCTCCATCCTTCCTACTGTGCCTCCGAACACCTTTGGGTAGTTCTCCTTCCATTTATTCAAGTCGGGCCACACCTCCGGTTCCGTGAGTAATATTTGCTCCTTCCCTCCTGGGTCCAATTTGATTCCTAGATCGCCCTGGTCTAGCCACCCCAAGACGGAAGGTCCCCTCTCTGCTATGTACAGCTTGCACCATGCTGACCGGCCCCTGAAATCGAACTTCAAGCGTCGGAATCCCACCATTGGGATGCGATCACCATTGTACGTGACCGGTCGAATGTCTAGTTTCTCCAACTCTGGGCCCAACTTGGTCAGAACGTTTCATCCCACACGGCCCGCTGAACTATGGTGTAGGGAGAACCTGTGTCTGCCACAACGCTGATGGTAATTCCACCCATTGACATTTCCAGTACGGGTTTGGTTGACCTCTTCCCTTCCACGCACAATACCTGGTCGTATATGCATAGAACGGTGACCACGCCTTCCTCTGCAGCCTCTTCCTGATCTTCTTCGCCTTGGTCGACACATTTCACTACGCCCTTGGATAGCTTCTTCCGGCACACTTTCTCATAGTGGCCTATGATACCACAGTGCAGGCACTTGGCCCGGCACGCCGGACATCTTCTGTTGTGTGCTTCGTGGGACCAACTTCCGCACCTATAGCACGTTTTCTTGCTGTCATTGCTTGCTTGCTTCCCTTGTGGACCTGAATTCCCCTGCCATCTGTTGGCTCCTCTGGGTACAGGATTCTTGCCTCTCTGGTCTTTGCGGTGTTCCTCCTCCTGTATCCTGTTCACCATGGTTGGGGTTGCTATGTCTTTCTTGGTCGCGTCGGCGCACCTCCGTGCGAGTTCTGCTCTCTTGACGATGACCATTACGTCTTTGAGTGTGGTGTCACCACTTGCCCATAACTTGTCCTGTACGTTCGTGCTAGTAGTGTGCATTACTATTTGATCCTTGATAAACTCGTCTTCCCAAAGTGCATACCTGCACGTGGCCGCCAGCTTCCTCAAGGCCGCTACGTATTCTTCTATGGACTCTCCGGCCCGTTGTTTCCTCTGCTGGAAATTGAATCTGTCGACTGACACACAGATTGTGGGTCGATAACGTTCATCCAGGTCTTCAACTGCGTGGGCATACACGTCATCATCGGTACTTTCTCTCTGCTTGGGCACCAGGCTCTTGTAAATCCTGAGTCCCTCCGGTCCCAAGTTCAGTAACAGAATGCGTTTTTTCATTTGTGGAGTGAATTTTTCCTCATTCTCATCCTCCAGGACCCCTATGAAGTTATCTATATATTCTTTCCAGTCCTCCCACATCATCAGTGGATCCCCAGGTTTCGGTAGGAATTGCACTGGTGCAATTGCATATCCTGCTGGTGTACTCATTTTCACCTCCCTGGTCGCTGTTGCTTTGACGTCTTTGCTGGTGGGACTACCTGGGGTGCTGTCCTTCACTTCTGTGTTGGTGTCCTCCTGGGGACTGTCGGTGCTAGTCCCCACCTCCTCCTCTTTGGTAGCCAGCGCTGTTCCTCCCTGACACGATGTCACGGGAAATTTGCGCGCTTGGCCTAGCTGCTGTGGGGCGTCTGTGCTGCCTCTCTGAACTCTTCGCCGCCTCTGTGGGTGGCTGCGGCTCTGCCACGCTCCTCAAACTCGTCGTAACTTTGGTGTGTCCTGCCGTGTCCCCGTGAGCAGTCGGGTCAGCTGGGCTGCGCAGGGCAGATCTGTGCAAAGATCTGGGTGGGCTGGAGGGCTGCCTTCCCTGTTGCTGCCCACGTGGAGGGTCCGTTTATTTTTTTTCTTTCCTTGTGTCGTCTGGCTGGCAATCCCACCCTCCTCGCCACTGTAAAGGTTGTCTTCACCAATGATACGCTGACTGCAGATTGTGCTTTCAATGGTATTTATTGATAATAACATGTGGTTGTTTGAGGAGCGCCGGCCGGCGCTGCCGTCTCTCTCATTCCTCGGCGCGCAATCTCAACCTGCGCGCGCATCGCCGCCAACATGGCCGCCGCACGTCACGTCTACGTGACGTGCATCAACTAGTGCGCACACTACAGTAACGAAAAGTGAGGGGGCCTCCCTGCACGTTACTTAGGGGGGTCCCCTCCGGGCTCAATCAGGAGCTCTCCAGGCCAGAGTTTAGTGCCAAGGGGGCCCCTTGGAGCTAGGGGCCCCCCGCACCGCGTGGGCTGCTGCGGGGGCCTGTGTTACGCCCCTGGGGGGCTGGCATCTCTCTGTGCGCACGCACCGAGCGGCCCAGGCAGGTAGAAGTGACGTCCTAAGGCATCCTTTTAAAAGTGTCCCGTCTCCCAAGCATAGCACTCCTGACTCATCCATTGGGGACTTGTGGGTGTATGCGAACCCGCAACACACCGACGACGCCATTTACTTAACTCGTTTCCAAAGTTCTTGACTTTGTTCTTGGAGCCCCCCCCCCCTCCCCGACATTTAGAATTAGACTGCTTAAAATATTTTTTAATCGACGCACCTATTTCCACGGTATACTAGTTCGCGCCTCTTTTCTTAAGTGTACTGTTTGTAAAGCATGCATTTTCTTTATAAATAACACCGTCAATTACTATTAAATGGACATATTTTTGCTAATAACACAGTATTTGTCTATTGCTGTACTTTTTACGTCAGTGTCTTTTATTTTATGGCCTGGTTACACTTTTTTTCTGTTCAAGAAATCACACAATAGAAATGAGGAAAATACAGAGAGTCGTTGAGGTGAGAAGTTGCAGACAACACCAGCAGCACTGGCAGCACTTCGTAGCCTTCACACAACCAAAATGCGCTTGCACCCCTCGGAGTAGGTCTCGCGCCCCTCTCTCAGAGAATGATTGGCCGGACTGTCACAGGGCTGTAATATGTCAAAGTATGATAAACACGAAAAAAATAACTGTGGGTCTACAAAAAGTCTATGTGTGTCTTGATAGATCTATGTGTCCCTAAAGTATGTTACCAAGGCACACAACAGGATATTGCACGGTGTGAGAGAATATCCATCAGTTACTCTTTCTTTACCGCCCTTTCATCATGTGGACCACTTCACAGAGTGGAAGAGTCCATGTTGTGGCCACCTCAATAGATATTGAAAAGAGATGGCTAACCCTATTGATATTGGGACTCAGGGAGTTGGTGGCTGGTATGTGTAGGTAACCTACTTATTATTTGCTAAGTAGGTCCTGATGAAGCGGTAGATACCTGCATGGATCTGTAATATCCGCAGAAACATGTCGACCATAACATCTAGTCAGTAGCTATTTGTTTAACCTACTGACCATTTGCACTCTTGTGTTTTTATCCTTTTGGAAGTGGACGGCTCCAGAGTAAAATGTTGTTTGCATTCACTCTCCAATTTTAAAGAGCACTTTTCTTTTTTCACTATTTTTCTTGCCCTGCTTACAGTTACCAACACATGTTTCTTGTCTGGGATCTTTTTTTGTTTTTATTTCCTGGACCCGGTTTTTTGGAGCCTGTGCACAATAAATCTGAGCACATGCAAGCCACTGCTGGTACTTGTTTTCATAAAGCCAGAACTGATAATGGCCTTCTTGGAATGCTGTTTTGTTGTATTCTATATATAGTTTTAAGATTTAATTCACACTTAATTTAGGAGAAACGTGACCAGTATTTTGAAACACTTACTCTTATAAACATTATGGCATAATATAAATACGAGATGGCAGGATTATTTCATATAGACATGACATCCTACAACCTGACAATGTGGTCACCGTCCTATACATCTATTTTATTGTATAATTTAATAGTTAAATACTTTCTAAAATGGGTGTCTGGCGGCAAAGGGCCACTATCGTAGAAGTAAATTAAATCCAAACCTAGAATGGCCTCAGATTTGGTAGAAAAGGTGCATCATGCAATGTGACGGCCATCTTGAAATTCTGTTTCTTTGATTACATGAAAAATAGTGTATCATTTCAGGATGGCTGTTACCTTTGCTTTGAGATGCAATATGATGCCATCAGTGCTTCAGTAACTTAGGATATGTCACACATCAGGAGTTCAGAGGAGACTGAATGCGGCTGCAGGGAGATGCATTGTCGGATCTGCTTCACAGGACCACAGCTGGGCTGGCAGTGCACCGTTAGACCCACTTCCATGGGTCCAGGACTGGGGTAGCACTACTAGGGGATAGGACTCACAACAGACAGCCTAGGTGCTTGGTTCAAGGTGGGTAGAGCCTCTTCTGTCCATGTGGCTCTGTTCCGGACTGTTCCCATGAGGCACAGGGTCAGACTGATTTGCATATGGCCATGTCTGAACTGGGGTGGCTGAGTGAGCTAAAGAATGATGATGGATTAAACCCAGATCAGTTGGCTGGGGGTGAGTGCTTGCAATGTTCAACACTCCGTCCATCATCCCCTTTGGTTTTGCTTTTGTTTGCCCTAAGTTGGCAGGGTATGCCCAGCCGTGGGTCACTTGCTCACTTTGCCACTGGATTCGAGAGAGCCTGGCTGATGAGGTTTTGCTCTGTTCTGGAGACCAGCCAAATATCCCTTGGGGCAACTGGTGGTCGTGGGTTCAAGATGCAGGTCCAGTACTTTCACTTGGGCAGCAGAGCAACAGAGTAGCAGTACGTCTTGCAGAGCAGTGCAGCAGTCCTTCCACATGTTCAGAGGTGTACTGAAGAATTTGGCAGTGGGAAGTCTATTATTTATACCTAGTGCCCACTTTGAAGTAGGAGAAGGATCTGGAGGTTTCCGGCCCCTGAGGAGTCTGTAGCTTCCTCCTCCCCAGTCCTGGCTCCAGCTTGTCTGGGGACACAAAAGACTAGTTTTAAACGCTTTGTGAGTGTGCTTAGGTAGTTCCTTGGTGATGGGCAAGTGTTGTAGGTGACAGCTCCTCCCCCCTCATCAAGTCTGAAATGGCCGATCCTACCAACACCTTTTCCCCGCTTTGCCTCACTGTCTCGAAGCAATGCACAATGACCAACTGCCAGTTACACCTGGTCAGGTGATCCAGGTGCAGACACCACAGTAGTTGGGACAAGAAAATGACTACTTTTTGATAGTACTGTAGAGGGGTGACCCGCCGGTTTAGCAGGCCCAACAAAGGTTGCACAGCCGTATGTATGTTGGTATTCCAAATCGTACACTTCCACCATAGTAATCCAATTTGAATCATTTTATTTTCTTTTGGTTTCTCAAGTTCATCCATTTTTTAACCATCACGTCAAAAGATCCAACTTTTTGTTTTTTTTATATTTCGATGTATTGCCCATCCAGGCCTATATAGGAACATTTCAGCAAATTTTCAATGATTCACCAGATTCGATGTACATCATACTCTATGCGTTTTGGTTTAAAAATAACCTTCCTCAGGAGTATCTATAAATAATAAAGAATATAAACCACACCATTAATTAAAACATTCTTATCCAAATCGTTTCAATACATGCCAAACAATATATATTTATAGTGCCATGAAATCCAACACCCCTGACCCCACCTAATACTTGCAAACTTCAACCCAACAGTACAACTGATTGTGTGACCCTCGAGTCTGCCCTCTAACATAACCATTGCACACTATTGTACATTAACGTGTGCTTTCATTCTACCATCCTTAAGTGAACCGTCCCCCTAAAAAATCATCTATGCACCTCCAACCATCTGTCCTATTTAGAAACAACAAAAAAACCAAACTACACTCCTTCCCTCTGTGCGATCTTGCCACCTTTCCAAACCCCCCTGCATACCTGATGTTAAGAATCACAGCGTTTCTATCCCCTCGTCCACGCTTGTGGTTCATTTAATTTGGCCGTGCTACTCGTCCCGTATTCAAACTGATATTACCCGCCCCTCCTCTCAGGTCATAGGTGCAAGCTGTCACATGTCTATCCTCCCCCAACCAATCCCAGTGTCTCCAGTTGTGTTAAATTAAAGTGGTGCTCGTCATACTCCTAAATACCACAAACAGACCCCCCAGTTAACTCAAATATTGTGCCCATAAACAATGCGTGCTTCATATCCAATTACAACCAGTCCATATAGATGACTTCTCTATTTCTTGAACTTGGTGAATATCTTTCGACGTGAAATGCGATGTTCTCCTTTTTATCTCTTTTTTGATTGTGGCATTTTCACGATTGGCGACCCAAAATCCTATTTTAACATTGATGGTGGTTTTAAATTACAATTCTTTTGAGACCTAACTCTACATGCCGTCCTGCTCTCAATTAAGAGCTTTCCTTACTAAATTTAATGAGGGAATCAATGTCATCCTATGGGAGTGGTAGGCCCTGCAGTAGTGAAAAATAAATTTCGGAGTTTTTCACTACTACAACATGTAAAACTTAAAAGTACACGTGAAACTATTTAAATTGACTGCACCCTGCCCTATGCGCAATTTAGGGATTACCCTAGGGGTGACTTTTTTAAGTATTAAAAACTAAGGTTTAGGCCTCAGAAGAGGTTTATTTCGCCAGGTCAAAATGGCAGTCTAAAACTGCACACACTGTCTGTAATGGCAGGCTGGAGACTTGTTTAGAAAGGGCTACTTAAGTGGGCGTGTCACTCAGTACTGCAGGCCCACTAGTAGCATTTAATTTACAGACCTTTGGTACATGCAGCAAGACTTTATGAGGGTTCACTGACCATATCGATGTAAAAAATATAGATGTAAAAATTATAAAATGCAAAACATAGACTCCCTATTCTCAAACAGGTAAGTACGTAAAAAAATATTGGAACAAAATATTGATTTTAAAAACATAGTTGATCAAAATAGATTTATTTATATATATATATATATATATATATATATATATATATATATATATATATATATATATATTTACAAAAATAAAGTAGATTTAATATACATTTTAAGAAATAAACATAAAAAGTTAAACACATAGATAATATTAAATATATATGGACATATTAACTTTTAAACAATTAAACTATTTATTTTATATTTTAAAATTGTATAACAATTTACAAATGTGTGTATATTCCAAAAATATAAAATCTATAAAAAACATTCTATTTTAAATTAAAATGGTAAACTATTTAAAAAGCTTAACTTAAATTTACCACCACAATCAAAGCAACAGAAGGGAAAGTGTTGGATAGGGGAGGGGTAAAAATTACTATTCTCACTCTAGTGAGTGCAATAATAGGGAAAGTGTTGGTTAGCAGAGGGGTAAAACTTACTATTACCACTCCAATAAGTGCAGCAGTAGGGAAATATTTGGATAGCGGAGGGGTAATAATTACTACTACCACCAGCCCCTCCATCTCTGCTGCTGCTGCCTGGGGACTTCAACCCCACAACCCACCGCGCCTGGAGGTGCCAACGCCTGAGGGAAAGCACCCGGAGGCGCTTAAAAACAGCGTGGGTCTCCCGCAGTGAGGGAGCCTGCTTGTCATTACCCCCTCATGGGTCCTCCCCGTCCCAGTCCTTACCACGTGAGGCAGTCCTGCCTCCACCCAGCCAATCAAAACGCCAGAAATCCAAAGGTCGAAGGTGACATAAGCCCCTCCCACCCACCGCCATGCCTGTTTTTTTTCTGCTCCGACGGCTGTCGGAACGCTGGTGCTCCCGGTTCCTGCCTCTGTTCCTGTTTGCTTCTGGGTGTTTTGGCGGTGCCGTGAGTGTTTCGTTTGCATTTTTAGATGCTTCTGTTTATGGTCTTTTTATGTTTTTACCGGCGCGGCCGCTCCGGTCCTCCGGCCGGCCACGCTCCTGTTCTGGGGTCAGGATGCTCCCCGTTCATGTGCTGGGGCGGGGAGCCCTCCTGGTGTTCTGGCCCCAGGTCGTTCCGGCGCTGGTGCTTTAGTGCAGTGGCCGGCCCCTGTGGCCATGTTCTTAATATGTGGCTGTGGGTGGAGACTGCAGGGCTGCCCTTTTTTGTTTAATTTCTGTTCTCACATGTGAGATTACTGTTTGGGGCAGTGTTTCCTGGGGGTTGCTGGGCACTTCCTTTCAATTCCACCACCGATGTGTGTTGGGTGTTTTCCTGGTGCTCGCTTCGGCAGCACATATACTATGCTTGGAACGTTACAGAGTAGATTGGCATGGTCCCGGCACAAGGATGACATGCATATTCGTGAAGCGTTCCATATATGGGGTTTACTCCTTTACTCGCCATGTTTGAGGGGACTTCCTCTCCGGTGCATCCTCGGAGCTGTTGCTCTTTGGTATGTCATATGCCTCTGGTGTCACGGGCTATCATGTGCTGAGGGTTCAAGTCCTGCCTATGCTGTCAATGTGACTTGGGATGTTCATTTTCATGCTGTGCTTTGGAAATTTGCATTCTCTTTGTCCACGTAGCATTTTTTGCAGTTTTTCTTGGACTGTTTTGCGCTGTCTGCGCTGCTGGTGCATGCGGCTATGCCATCATCTCTTGTTGGTGGGATCGTGGACGTTTTTCCCTGTTGGGGTATACATTCGGGGATGGTCCATGAGATTTCTGGCGTTTTGTTGCTGGGTCTTTCTCCCTGATTCATTTGCTCCGGCGGGGTTTATTCCCATTTTTTACCGGCCATTTCATGCTGTCCTGTTGGCTGTACTGGCTGCGGTGTGGCTTGGCATTGCCATGCGGGGTGTTCCTCTCTTTCTGGGGACACGATTTCGCCTGGCGGTCTTTGTCACCTGGTATCCTCCATTTTTCTTCTTTTTTGCACCTTCTCCCTCGGTCTTCGGAGGCTTCTTCCCTGGAGGTCCGGGTTGGGCGGTTGGTGGATTCCGCTCTCAAGAGTTCGTATGCTGCTTCTCCTTTTTGGGGTGTGTGCTTGCTCTTTTTCGGTCTGTGCTTTCTTGGGGTCCCTCCTTCCGGTCCCGGATGGTTGGGCCTTGTCCTCGGCTACCGGGGCGGCGGGGGCTTGTGAGATTTCTCACTGGCCTGCGTTTTGGTGCTTTGCCATTCCCCTAGTACCTTGGTCCTATGCCTGCATTTTTTGCACTACGTTTGGTTCCCTGCCTCTGCGGCGCCTGCTGCTGCCCCTGAATGTCAGTCCGATATGTTGTGCCCGGGTGGAGGCTCTGTGGCCTGGTGGTTGCATCTCTTCCTCTTCAGGTTATGTGTTCCACTCCTGGTGTTGCCCTGCTTGTGGGTCGCCTATCTCCTTTGGTGTCATTGGTCCGGTCTGCTTTGAGAATGGTGATTCCTGTTGGTCGTCATTCTTGGTTGCCGGTTTCCATTCCGGGCTGTCCCCCTTTTAGGCCATTCTTCTTTGGCGTCGGCCAATTTTTTGTCGCTACGCTCTGTGGTGCTGGTTTCGGTGATGGAGTGGGGCCGGGGGTCCTCTTTCTCTCTGTTCCAGGTCCTGGCTCCCGTTGGTCTTTCTGTTCGGTTCTGCCTCCCGGGGCTTTGGTCGGGTTGGTGCGGCTGTGTCCCTTTCGGTTGAGCCCCTTGCAGCCTGGTTTTCCCCTCTTCTTGGTGGGTTATTTTGGCTTCCCTAGGTGTGGGAGTCGCCTGTTTTTCTCGTTCCCCTCCATCCGGCTGCTCAGAGGTTTGCGGTGGTTGAGTTCCGTTTCCTGTTTTCAGGTGTTTCCTTTCGGTCTCTCTCATGCTCCTCTGGTTTTTTCCACGGTGCTGGCTCCTGCTGTGGGGGTTTGCTGGCCTGGTTCCGGTTTCTGGGGTCGTTTTGGCTCTGGCCGTTCCTCGTCTGGTTCCTGTTCGGGGGCTTCAGTTCCTCGGGACCGGTTTGACGCTTTGCTGGGGGCTGTTTCTCAGTGCTCGCTTCAGCGGCTCGTATGCTTTCTGCTGAGCGTTGCTGGAGGGGGTTGACATGGCCCCTGCGCTGGGATGACACGCTTTTCGTGAGGCGTTCCATATATCCGGATCTGTTCTCTGTCCTGTTGGATCTTCTGCGGGTCCTACTGGGTCTCCCTCCTGCCCCGGCTCGGGGTTGGTTTTGTGTCCGGCAGATGGTGGTTGCCTCCTCGGCTGTGGTTCATTGGGCTCTTGTGCACCTCGTGTCCTTGGTGTTTCTTCTGATGTCTTGTTGGGTCCTTTGTCTTGCTGATTGCGAGGCTCTGGTTCCTCTCTCCCCTGGTCTGGTGGCTTTGCTCTCCTGACCTGGTGTGGGGGGTGCATTTCTGCTTTCCTCTCTCCTCTTGTTGTCCTTGGATGCCTGTCCTTGGGTTGGGGGCCCCGTTGGGGTCCTTGGTGGCCGGCTTGTCTGTTGTTCGGGCTGGCGCTCTGGGGGCTCGTTGTTGTTTGGGCCTTCTTGGGGGGGTCCCGGTACGTGTCTCTGTTCCTGCGGGCTTCCCTGTCTTGTTTCTGGGCGGCGACTTCTCTGTTGTCTTTCAGAGGGTCTTGAGAGGCATCCCTGTTACGGCGGTTGGTTTCTTTACTGGAATGGTACTCTGGTTGTGCCTTCTTTTGGTGGCTTAGGCCCCTTCCTGCCGTCCTCTGTTTGGTGCTGTCTGGTGCTTGTTTCGACGGGACATGTCCTTTTGTTGGGACATTGCGTGGGTGCTTGGGACTGTGCGCTGGTGCTTGGAATGGCCCTGCGCTTGGTTGTCTTGCTACTTCGTGTAGCATTCCCTCTGTCTGTTCCTCTGTTCCAGGTCCTTTTGTCTTTGGTTTGGGTCTCTTGGTTTGGTCATTCTTGCTTCCCCTCCGGTTGCTCTTCTCCCCCGGTTTTTGTTCCGGGGTGGTCTGTCCTCGGGGGTTGCTCTCTCGTTTCCTTGGCCTTCGGGTTTTCTGTATACCTTCCCTCCCGTTTTTCTCCTCCCGGGCGCTCTGCGGAGGTTTGGGGGGTGTCGGTGTTGTTGGGTTGGCCTTGCTGTTTTTGGTTTCCGCTCCTGCTGTTGCTGTTGGGAGTCGGATTTGGCCAGCCTCCCTTGCCTCCGGCTCTGCTTCTGGGTCCGCAGCTGTCTTTGCCCTGTCTTTGGCGCTTGCTTCTGACTGCCTGTCTCTTGAGCGGCTGTCTTTGGCGTCTTTGGGCTGTTCTTCTGTGGTGGCCTGTGGCATGTGTTGGTCGCGTTGGCCTTCCGCTCTTTGGAGCTGTGATGCACTTTGGGGCTCTTTTGTTTCCTGGTGCTCTTCTCTTGGTCGGAATCCATGGTGGGGTTCCTGTTTCTGTGCTGGTTTCTCCAGCTTGGGTTTGTTGTTGGGATTTTTCCCCTTCCGCTTTGTCTGCTCGTTGACGGCGGTTTGTGCTTGTCGGGGCCTTGGGGCTTCCTCGGTGGTTGTTGCCCTTTGATGGGTCGGCTTCTTCGGAGCTTTTGCTTCATTGTCCGGCTCTCCTGTTCTGATTTCTTCTTTGGGCCTTGCCTGCTGTTTTGCATGGTCTGCGGTTGCCCCTTTCATGTCCTTGTTAGTGGTGGACGTGTTGTGGTTGTCCACTGCGGTGTTTTTTTTTGCTGGCCTTCTCTTCCGCTTGTCGGTTGGGTGCCTTACTCGTTTTGTTTCCTTCTTTGCAGTTTCTGCAGGTTTGAGTAGTTTTGCGGCTTAGATCGGGCTTTTCTGCCTGTTTCTTCGTGTTTCCTTTTGCGGCTGGAGGTGTTGCTTCCTGTTTTGCCTGCTGTGGGGGTTTCTCCTTTTCCCCTTCTTTGGGTGTTCGCGGGGCTCTTCTGTTTTGCCTCCGATGTTAACTACAGTCTCGGGTTTCTCCTAACCTGTTTGTCTCCTGTGGGTTCTGTGTCTGCTTCCTGTGCTGATGGGGCGGGGTCTTTATCCTAGTGCTTTGTGGGGCGGCCTTTTGGCGGTCCCGTCACGCTTTTGTGCGACATTCTCGGCTTGATGTTTTTCTTGCCTTTTCTGACGATTTCTGTTGGCGTCTTGTACGCTGCTGTTCGTCGATGCTTTATTGTTTGAAGTTTTGTACTTTTGCATGGATCCCTGGTGTCCTGCATTTTTTTCTTCCTGGTTTTCTGCTTGTGAGTTCCTCACGTGGTAAGGACTGGGACGGGGAGGACCCATGAGGGGGTAATGTCTTATTACTTACCGGTAATCTTCATTACCCCGATTAGGGTCCTCCCCGTCCCAGTCCTCTTCCCTCCCTCCCTCCCGCTGTGTTTGTGTCTGAGTCTTGTTGATAACAGGCATGGCGGTGGGTGGGAGGGGCTTATGTCACCTTCGACCTTTGGATTTCTGGCGTTTTGATTGGCTGGGTGGAGGCAGGACTGCCTCACGTGGTAAGGACTGGGACGGGGAGGACCCTAATCGGGGTAATGAAGATTACCGGTAAGTAATAAGACATTTCCATCTCTGCTGCTGCTGCTTAGGGACTTCACCCCCCACAACACACCGCACCTGTAGGTGCCAATGCCTGAGGGAAAGCGCCCGGAGGTGCTTAAAAACAGCACGGGTCTCCCGTTTGTGCCCGGGTGAGTCTGGGCTGAGCCTATTCTCTTGGTCCTGCTGTTCCATGTTTGGTTCCTGTGGGAGTTTCCTGGCAATATAAGTTACTCCGGATAAGCTTTATTTGAGGTTTGGCTGGGTCTCTCCTCTGTTTGTCGTTGACCTACCCGGGGTGGTGATCTCTGTCCCGAAAAGTAGATTCCTGTGCACAAATTGCCCAAAGGGAAGCAACTGGGGGCCAGACTTGACTGCTTTTTAACTAAGGTTGCCTCTGCAATTGACAAAGAAATTCTGTCAGTCAAACAATGGTTATCCCTAGGGGGAGTTCTCTTGCTACCATGAACCAAGTCTTAGTATGGAGCGGGGTCCTTGAGTCTAATGAGCTTGGAGTCCTGGAAAGTTTACACACTCCAGCTACATCTCGAATAGAGTCATCATTATTCCCCAAGAAATCACTCCCCACCCCCCTCAACCAGTCTCCCTGACTCCTGGTCTTCCTACCAAAAGGAAGTTGAAACATTTGGAACCCCAGTTGGAGCTAAGACTAGGTCCTAGAAAAAGCTGCAGGACCTATTGCAAGGGACCAACACCTGCACCCATCCAGAACCAGTTACTGTGCAAGAACTCCAACAAGCTACAACACCTGCTCAATGCATTAGACCAACCCTCTCCTAAATCGTCTGGAAGAACTTTTGATTAAAAATCTGATACCAATTTTTCCAGACTTGACAAGCTTCAGTATAATATTGATCTTTTAACAAAATCTTTTACATGTGCTCTGGAAGGGGTGGGTAAAGATGTAGCATTATGTCCAAGTAGTTCAAGCATGGGGGGCTCAGAAGGCCCTATAGGTACCCATAATAGGTTGGGGCTCATAAGAACCTTCATACTCCAGTAGCATCGGCGGGGGTGGTAGGGACTACTTTGGGGGAAGCTAATACGAAAAACAGGGTTTTAGAGCACATCAGTCATTCAGAAGACAGTGATGTTGCTGGTGGCAGGCTTAGGTCTAAAATCCAGAGTCCAAAAAGTTACGAACGGAGAAAAGGCCCCTTGAGGCAGCTACCCCACCAGAAAAATGCTTTTGCCCATTCTGATCGATCACATGAGGCCACCCTGGATCTACCTCCTGAATGCTGTTTCTATGTTCTCATACTCTCCAATGTTCCTCTACTTTAGGTTAACTTCCAAGAATCCACAGGCTAGCTTAAAAATAAGGTTTGTCACTGGCTATCTCATTCCTTGGAGTATGAAAACTCGAGTTATGACATCCTGATGGTCAGAAGAGTAGGATGGGTTGGACCTCTATGCAAATCCTCAGATGGTGACTGTGTTGTGATAAACCGTCGAAGTCCAGAACTTGCAGAGTCTATAATCAGGAGTGGGAGTAACATTTCCAGAATGGGCATAGCCCAGGGATAACCTTAATGCCCCTGGGATTTTTCTATGGACACCTCAAATCTGGCGGCTCGACTTATCCACAAAATCCCGGCCACTACAACACAAGCAGATGAGAAAGGTACAACCCCCCATTGTAACTAGTAACAGAGACGAGGCTCTATCAGTCATGGATACATTAAATTGACTAGAGCCTAGTAAAGTCTGCCCCATGACACCCCAGGACACGTTCCTGGTCGGCTCTTTAGCAGACGTGCAGCTACATTCCCATCCTAATGACTCTAATATCTACACCTCATTTAGAACATTTGACAATGAGGCAGTCCCTATAGCCACAAAATGTGCTAGCCTTGATGTAAGAAAGATAGTGAAGGAACACCTATTGACCAACAGTTATATATTCTCTCATGGAATTTTGCAGGGATATGTTCCAAACTTAACAAACCTGAGTGATGGACACTAGTGGACAACTGCCACGTGTGTTTTTCAAGAAACCTGGGCCACTGAATCGATCCATAGGGTGGGCTCCTCTTTATTCAGCATAGAAGCAAAACATTCACCATCTGGCAGACCAGTGGGAGGAATATTGATTTGGGTTAAAACCACACTAGCTTGAAAAATTAAGCACCTCGACATTGTCTCCCAGGAGATTCTGGGTATCGACTTGGCCTTGCTTAAAGGGGATACCCATGTTAGGGGTTTTAACATATATAACCAGTTTAAAAGTTCCCATAAACCCTCAGACACGGTCAATGTTAACAAATTTCCTCTAAACTGATAATAATGATTGCCCATTCATTATAGCCGGAGATTTCAATACAACGTATGAGCCTGTGGACTATGTGCAGGAAATAGTCCTGGAGGAGGAAGAAGCTAGAGGCATCACAAGACTCCAAATTCCAAAGCTCAAAAGATGCACCTGTGTAACACAGCAAGTTTGATCATATACTCTTGCTCACGGGGTCCGGGCATGTAATGGGAGGGGATTTCAGACCACAGTGCAGATCACACATTCAAGAGGGGGAACACCAGAAGCAGAATAGATATCTCGATCTTTGGCCACAAGTAAGCGATATGGCCATTCTTAATCGAGACGATAGCGACCACAATGTCCTGCTTCTAAGTTTTTCCAGGTTCCAGACTCTTAAACCCCAGCAAAACCTAAGACCAAGGTAGTAACATCTAACAATAATAGGAGAATCAAGTGGGCTAATGTAGTCGCTAATGGTGAGCTTCTCCCTGAAGTTTATAAAAAGGTGGCACAGTTTTTTGAGAACGTCGATTGCCATTTTAAATGATGACGCTATTTTAGCCAGTTATGAAGATCTGTCGAATAGCATCTCGCCTAATTTTAAGAGACATGGAGGGCCCTATCCGCTTAAACATAATAATGCTGCTTTGTACAACATGGATTGCAAGAAAGCAAGAGTAGAACTTAGGGTTGCAGTAAAGGAGGGGATGAGGCCCAAGATCATCAACAAAAGTAAGTTTTATAAGAGCACCCAAAGGGAAGCTAAACGTAACTCTGAGATAGTTGGCCCAACCTCGCTGAAGCATCCTGGCTGACTGATATTTAGGACTCAATCTTTCTGTAGTTTGACATTTCCAACTCAATATTCTGTCTGCACGCTCTTTAACAGGTAACTTACATGTAAATTAAATATGCCTTTTGGGTGTAAGCCAATTCCACTATGTTCTAGGGAGCCAGCACACACACTTTACTACTGGTTAGCTGTGTTAATGTGCACAGAATTCATTCTATAAGCCAACAAAATAGGTTCAGAAAGCAGGAGTGTGAAGGCAAAATGTCTAGGGATGACACTGCAGAAAGGGCTTAGTCCAACAGGTAAGAAGCAAAAAACATGGCATGGGGTAGGAGTTCTTCATCTTTTTGTACGGTCTAGTATAGCAGTTTTGTGTGCAGCGATGGCACACTAAAAGAAATGGAAATGCATAACCCCATTGGTTTTCATGTGATGAACTGGGAACATTTTGTGCGCGTGTTGGTACATTACTTTTTAGTTGAACATGTTGCAGCTCCATTTAGGTTTAGCTTTCTATATTGTACAGAGCAGTTCTGTAGTGTTTTATAACCCAGTTAATAACAAATTATTTTAGGACATTGGAGGTACATTTTTACCCATTGTCTGCAATGTCTATACATGGTATTCAGCTAAAGGTTAGAGCAGTGCCCCTGTTTCTGCATAGGCCAGCTAGATCAGGTTTAGAAAAGACCAGAAATCCTGACCCTTTTTTTTTTTTTTTTTTTTAAACCTGATTTGTCCCTTTTTGCCGGTCATTATTTCCCCCCACAAATTGTTATTGTATATAAAACGCTTTATAAATCTTGCATTTGTGTGATACCTACGCAAAAGTAAGGCTGTCATGTGAAGCTTTCAGCCATTATAAACCAAGGGGGGGGGGGGGTGGGGCATATTCAAGCAGACTGCAGTATGTGGACTTAACTTTTTATTTTCCTGAAAGGATTACTTCCCGTCAGTATAGGACTACTTTCTATGCTTCAACCAGGAATGTGCTAGGATTGTAACGTGGCAACTCCTTTTTCATAATTCCACGTGCCTTTCTCGGAATTGTTTGTGCAGCTTTGACAAAGGTGACGACCTGTGGATAGAATCTGGATTTGTGTCATCTGGTCATCTACAGTGTTATTGTAGGTGGGACATGCCCAATGAGATCTGTTACACTGATCAAACTGGTGATATTGAGTTTATAGAGGCCTCAGTGAAAGCTAAACATGGGATTAAAGCTAAACATAGAATAGAGGACTCCATGCATGTCACTCGTTGGGTGTGAGTGATTTGTTGGAGTTGTACAGGAGCAGAGGATGGATATTGATCAGTGGGCTGTAAGCTCTCCTCACTCACTTGTATGTGGGTTGGAACTTTAAATAAGGCCTTTTCCATTTTACTGAGCCCTGGCACATGGAGATCGATTGGGGTGGGGACACAAACGGTACCTGTACTCTTACGGCCGGGCTCAGCTCCGCCGCAGCACCACCAGCAAAGGGCCGGGCCTTGCTCCGCCTGTTTCCCGGCCGGGCTTGGCTCCGCCGGGGCTCCTCCCACCCCAGTGACACCCTCACCAGCGCCAGGAGGCGCATAAAGGCAGCGCCAGGACCAAGACTCGTTGGGGGACACAAACGGTACCTGTACTCTTACGGCCGGGCTCAGCTCCGCCGCAGCACCACCAGCAAAGGGCCGGGCCTTGCTCCGCCTGTTTCCCGGCCGGGCTTGGCTCCGTCAGAGCTCCTCCCACCCCAGTGACGACCTCACCAGCGCCCGGAGGCGCATAAAGGCAGCGCCAGTCCCCCGTACTGCGGGACGCGCGCGGGCACGCGCCGGGAGAAGCCCGGGACAGTCTGCGACAGTCCGAGGCCGGGCTGGGCCACGGACTTTGCTTCTCCGTTTTTCATCTAACCCTTTGAACTGTGAGTGACTATTTTATAGCCTAATAATGTCTAGATTACGCTCCTCCAAACCGTCTACATCTGTAGGATCGATTGAGAACTATATGGTCAAGGTTGTTGAAAAAATAAATTCTGAACGGCGTAAGTCTATAGGTCAAGTTAGTCCACTTCCCTTACCTACAAGCAATTGCACTCCACCTGAGATAGTTGATGCAGTGTCAGGGGTTGTCCAACCTGTTCAATTGGGAGGCGACACTGATAGAATTGCACAACCCATACAGGAGGTGCTGGATAATCCTATCCCCTCTATATCGCAAGATCCACCACAAATAATACCCCCAGTATCCCCACAAACGTCCTCACCCACGCGTAGAACTGTGAGGGCCTGTAGAAGGACACAGAACAAACGGGTAGTGTATCATAGAGCTAAGAAGTTGGCCTTGACTGTTGATAAATCAAGGCCCATTCCTGATGCTCATATGGAGGATGACTTAACCAGCCTGAAGTCAAACCAACTTGATTCCCTGGTAAACATGTTCGCGCTTAAACTTGAGGACATGATCAGACCATTGGCTGAGAAAGTAGAACAGGTCATTAAAGAAGTATCTAGACTGGGCACACTATTGACATCTCATAAGGCTGCACCACAAAACCCCAGTGTGCTTAGTAAGGGTTCTGGTGCCACAAGTAAAGGGGAGGCTGCTAAACTGGATCAGGTTGCCAAGGAGGTGTCTAAATTAGGGGTTCTTTTATCTACTCATTTGACTTCAGCAAAATCAGTTAGGCACATTAGTACAGGAGATGTGGTAAACGAGGTGTCAGCAAGCGTAAGTAGTGGGGGGGCATTACTCAATTACCAGCTGCTCAGCCTCCCATTCAGCCATGCCTTCCACCACCCACACTGCAGGTTAACACACAACCTAACATCGCAGGAGTCCCTTTAGAGCGGAGGCTAGGAAAGCAAAAACCAATTGTTAATCTACCCCCAGATTGTGCCCCATACATAGTAGTGTTGACTAACGTCCCTGGTGTAGATTCACACATGAACGATGCAAAAGGGGAAACCTGTGATTCTCTAAATCATAAAGTGTTAGCCTGGTTGAGCAAATATTGTGGCTTCCCTGTTGCTTTTTCTAACGACATCATATCAACACGAAGAGTGGAGTGGTTGGGTAATTCAAGAAAGTCTACCAAGGGGGATTGTGTGATCATAAACTTTAAGCACCCACAGCATGTAGCGACTGTTTTGCTAAGGGCTGCTTCTTGGTTTCTTTTATAATCACTTGAATGACATAATTAAACCGCAAGTAGCCCAACATTATCCACCAATTTCTCCTTTCATGCAGGGTATTGTGCCACATGTTTTTTCTGGTCATCATAACCCAATGCCCCAAGATTCTTATTGTTATAACTTGTGTCGACCAAACATTCCAGCTGACCAAATCCTGCCTTTATTCAACCGTTTTGCACCCTTAACCTCTCTGGAGGACAATGATTGACTGGTAAATCAATCACGGACTATCACACAAGTCTGTAGAATTATGACTTGGAATATTGCTGGAATAAGGGGCAAAGTGGGCAACGAAACTTGGATTGACTTTTTGAAAACTTTTGACATTGTGGCTTTACAGGAGACCTGGGACCTCTCGAACAGTTTTTTCCTTGATGGATATAGACATTTCCTCATTCCTGCTACAGCCAGTTTGGCTGGAAGACCGAAAGGAGGGTTATTAACTTTGTTTAAGTTAGAGCTAAAATAAGAACTGTCACAGCTTGATTCAGGTTGTGAAAATTGTTTAATTATTGAAATGAATTCCCCCGATTCATCCAATATTTTATTTATAAATTTTTACAATGCTAAAGCTACAGAGAGCACCAGACATAATCTGGAACAGATAGATACATTTTTGTCAGTCTATAGAACAAAAGTAAATTGCTTTGAGATAATTCTACTTGGAGATTTTAATATTCATCCGTGTGATTACCCCTGTGTCAACTTAGTAGATGATGGCCCACCCGGTTCCACAGTTTCACATTTTGAACATTCAAAAAGGGGGGAGGCCCTTGGAAGAATTTTTGGCTGTGTGGAACCTATATGAATCAGGATGCAGGGAGGGTGATTTAATTGTCCCAACTTTTAAAGGCATAGGTGATACAACAATTATTGATTTTATTTTCATGTCCTTTAAAATTTTAGGTAAAGTGTTAAGATATAGAACTGAGGTTTCGGTTTTTAGCGACCATAACCCAGTCCTGATGGAGGTTTTGTCTAGGGGTTTGTTACCTTTTAAAACAGTACTTCATAAGGGAGGTCAGCGAGTGATTCCGATAGACCAAGGACGTAGATAAAAATGGGAGAATATAGAACCAGAGGCCATCTTACAGAATGTTTTGAATAGGGTAGAGGATGATGTAGCTACGTGTTTAGACCCACAGGCTGCTAGCGAGCAAGTAGTTAGTGCATTTGACAGTATTTGTAAACAGATCAACCAATCTCTAATGGTGGTAAAGGGACCCCTTAAAAACTCAGGGAAAAGATGGTTTGATCGCTCTTGTTCAAAGGCACACGCTGATTTGTTAAAAGCCCTGAAGTCAAACAGAAAAGATCGCGTACTAATAGCCAAGCTGAGAGCAAACTACAAAAAGGTTATACAGACCAGGAAGAACGCTGTGAAAGATAATGCTTGGTCACAGCTACTTGACCCAGAGGTGTTAAAAAATAGTAGCCAATTCTGGAAAGTGGTAAGTCACCCCTTATTCTCACCGGTAGAGAACTGCCCTCTTGAGTCTAACATTGCTGATGAGGCTTGGATTATGCATTTTAGTAACATATACTCTAGTACTGCTCCTCAAGAGTCATTAAATATGACAGTTGAGAGAGACAAGGGTATTTGTATTTCTTTCGAAGTCTCAGATGTGGAAAGGGCAATAGATCAGACCTTGAGAAATAAGGCTCCTGGCCCTGACGGGGTTCCCGCTGATATTTTTAAATGTGATCCAAAATTATGGTCGGAGATACTGTGTAAGGTCTTTAATAAACTAAATCATAATTACATCCCAGCATCCTGGAAAGAGTCCATTATTGTCCCAGTTTTTAAGAAGGGTGATCGGTCAGATCCAGCCTGTTATCGACCGATCTCCCTAATAGATTTGTCAGTTAAAATTCTGGGACGGGTCATCCTTTTTAAATTACAGGATTGGCTTGAAGAGAAAGGGATTCTGTCAAATGTTCAATACGGTTTCAGATCCAAAAGAAGCACTGTGGATCAGTGTCTTAACTTACAATTGTTAGTGGACAAATATACCGTTGCTAAGGATGGGATACTATACCTGGGGTTTATGGACCTTTCGTCGGCTTTCGACCTTGTGAACCGATCAAAATTATGGAAGATTTTAATTGGATTGGGTCTTGATCCAGTCTTGGTAAATTTCTTGGCAGACTTACACACTGGCCTGCGAGCCTCTGTCAGAGTAAACTCAGCGGGACGCTGTTCCAGCCATTTCCACCCAGAAAGGGGGGTTAGACAGGGGTGCATTATGGCCCCCCTCTTGTTTACAGTTTACATAAATGCTCTTAAACCTGTACTCAGGGGTGCCATGGCAGACATACCACATGTAGGAGACCTGGGTATACCGGTTCTCCTGTATGCGGATGACGCTGTGCTTCTGTCACGAACCGGGTGGGGCTTCAATGATTGCTGGACTCATTCGGTTGTTTTATGAATTCCTTAGACCTTAAAATAAATGTAAAAAAATCACAAATAATGATAGCTGGGAGATGTTCTCGAAAGAAAAATATAAAAACTTTTTTCTGTTGTAATGAGGAACTGAGCAGGGTCCCCACCTTTCCGTATTTGGGTATTATCTTCGAGGAGAGGGGGAAATGGGGCCCACAGATTAAAGCAAGAAATATTGCTTTTGCTAGAACCTCTATGGCAGTCATGTCCTTTAGCAAAAAAACTTGGGGCTAGGCCCATATCAGCTCTATTAAACATCTACAAAGCAAAGTGTTTGGCAGTTGCCACGTATGGCTGTTCACTATGGGGATACAGTACTACGGACTGCTTGCAAATCACCGAAAATAAATTTATGAGATCAATCTTGTCGGTGCCGCAGTCAACCCCTTCATTTTCAGTGCATTCAGAGTTGGGTGTTGGTTTTATCACAGATATGTTGAAGGTAGCCCCATTAATAACTTGGCTGAAGACGTGGTTGAACGATGAACTTTCCCTGAATCATGCCATTCTTAAGGATGGTCTTAGTTTAGACAACCAAAATAAAATTAAGTGGTTGTCCTACGTCAAACAGGGTTTTCAGAAAATTGGAAGACCTGAGATTTTTCACTCCCCGGAAAGTATAATTCGTAGGGACATAGCATTTACGAAGGAGACCATTTTACAGATGCTGTCTCTGGAAAGGGAGGAAAGGGAGCTCAGAAAAAGCACTGTTAGATCTTTTATTATGGTTGCTAATCCCCCTGGCCCTGAACTTTACTTGGTTTTAGTGAATCGACCCTATCATAGGTTTCTTTTAACGAGTTTTCGTTTAAATTTAATTTATTTAACATTGGGTCAACTCACGGAATGGAATACTCCTGATCAGGCACCGCCGTGTTCCTGCGATAATTTTTCAAAGCAGGACACTATGCATTTTGCAATGTTCTGTGGCCATTATTTAGCCGCAAGGAGGAAGTTTCTTGTGCCTATCCTTAGGAAGGCAGGCTTCATTCAAGTGAGGCCCGCATTCCTATACCTGCAACTACTAGACAGCCCAAGGGTTATTTCTCATGTCGCTAGTTTTTTGGTAGGGGCAGCGAGGGAGAGAAATAAGATAATGAAACTGCGTGCTTAAAGGTACTCCTATAAAAATGCACTTTTTTGTATATATTGTCTTTTTAAATAAGTGACCTATCATAACAGTTACCACTCTGTGAACTGATCGTTTTTAATGCTTTTGAATTTTTAACGTTTTTTAAATTTGGCTGGACTTTTTAATATATTTAAAATGTGTGAGTGTAATTGATTGTATTTTGTTCATCTTTGTCTTTTTATGATATTGAATTATCGAATAAAGTATTTTGACTGACTGATTGATTGGGGTGGGTGATTAAGGGAACTATTAAGTATTTACCCAGAGCACCATCTACTCATTCCTACCACGATGACAAGACTTCAACTATTACACCACCATTAACCTTTACAATGATATCCATCACTTTTCAATGCCTGGGACCTGACTACCCAAATATTGAACCATAATGTAAACCACTATATTTGTGTAAACTTGCTGGTTTTAAAAATTTGTAACCGAATAAAGCTTGCTTTGAATCAAAGTGTAAACAAAAATGCCCTAGATGAAAAAAATCAAAACTTTTTTGAGGATGAAATTACATTTAAAAAAAAAAAATGTTACTTTATGAAGTGGTAGGATGTCTTTTACTCTCGAGTGCTAACCTGAGTTCAGTGCAAGTGTTCTGTGGAGAAAGGCCCTCTGCAGAGTAAAAAATTAGATAGATTAATTGGGTTATGGGGGAAAACAGAATATAAATGGCCAAGAAAAAGGTTGATGGGTGTATGGTTGGTGATAAATCTAGCACACTTTAAAACAAAAATGATCGAGGTTCTCCAACTTCAGTTCCACTCTACTCCAAAACAGTGAATGATTACTGGAGGTCAAATCTGTGTAAAAAAAAAAAAAAAAAAGCAACTTTAAAAGTAAGGTTACATGCTTTTTCCAGGTATTGTCAGTGTGTGTGTGTTGGCTGGGTGTTCGGGCATGACACTAATGAAGTAAGTAGGCACAATGAGGTGTTGAAGGGATCAATACATATGGGGAAAGGAAAGGCGATGGAGCTAAGGTGATATACGTGTGTGTATACACACTACATAACCTACTGGTGGTTGCCATTGGGTTATTGATATTTAAGTATTTAAGACCTAGTTTCCGTAGGAGGAACGTTTTTTTTTTGTTTTGCCAATATTTTTGGCACAGTTTCACCAATCTTAAAGAAACTTTCGAAATTAATAACACTTTAGCTGTTGTCTGGAAAGCTTGGGGTGATCTGTGAAACGGGGGCAAAGAAGGGGGGTCTCCAACACCTTTTCCGCTATGTTGATTCCCATAGGTATTTTAAATATGACTTAAGCCAAACCACTGAATGGAATAACCAGATTTGGCAGAGATCTTGGTCTAGAGAGGTGACTTTTTTAGTAATTTTGTGTAAATCTATTCAGTAGTTTTAGAGATATTAACCGAAACCCAAATTTGTGTATCTAGATGTGTGGATGGTCCATCCATGGATCCACCTGCAGAGGATCGGCAGTTCCCCACAGCAGGGACCTGATTGGCTGGTTGCAACGTGAAAGAAGTTGCTGCCGCCATTTTAACTCTAGGGGAAACAGTCATCGGGACTGAAATGTTGCTTGAATAGTAATTGACGGGGTCACATGAGATGCTCCCTGATCCCTTGTGTATGTTTAAGATGAAAGGTACACATGTGTTTTTTAGTGGAAAATAATTAGGAACATTTCCCCTCCCCCACTTGTGAGATTGTGACTAGCTGAAACCTGAGAGGAAAGTTGTGGCCGCCATTTTGTGCATCGGAACTCTATTCCTGTGGGGGGCCAGGGAAAACATTTAAGTGATGGAAGGGGTCAGGGTATCTCTTGTGGTGGGGTCTGTGTGGGACCCTCTCATAGGCACAAAATCGTGCCAAAACATTTTTGGAGCACGTAAGGATCCAGACACCAGTAAAAAACAAAAAAACTCATACACTCACAGGCCCATGCACCTACTTATATAACCGCTTTCAGACCCATTACACACCCATAAAGCCACTCCTGCACAGGCAGTGATAGACTTAAAGAAATTACAACAGCATATGTTTGTACTAATTATTTTGTTTTAATCTTGAATGTGTGCAATATAAGCAGGACCCTTGTTTGTCAGAGGATTAGCAATGGATTTGCAGATCCGTAAAATGAATTTAAAAAAAAAAAAACACCTTGGTGCATTGTATTTATAGAAATGCCACAGAAGTAACCATGATATAATTTGTTGGTTTTAAAATTAATAAGAGCGAATGTGTGAACACTTCCTATAGATGGGAAGTTGCCACTTGCAGCTTCATTTTGCAGGTCCCACCGGGGCTATAGATAGATTTCCATTAGGAATTTCTAAAGAATTCTTAATTTAGGGGGCTGCCTAGGGCCGGACTTCATTCCCCAGGGGTACATGTGGTAGCATGGAGGAAGAAAATCTAGCGGTCGCGTTGAAAACCGCTGAGGGTTCCCAGAGCACGGGACATGCTTTTGTTTGTCTCTCTCACAGTTAGGGGGCTGCCTTGGGCTGGACTTCATAGTGCCCACACAGTCATCCTCTCCCACCCAACATCATGCACATTTTTTGCCCATATAATGGTACACTGGACACGTTATTTATGGGTATGAACTGCTGCAGGTTTATTTTCATACAACAAGCGTATGACGTTTGGTGGGTCATCTTACGGGCTATTCAAGGCAGCCAGCCCCTTGCTATCCCGCCTGCCTAACAAGCCAGCCAGCATGGTGAGTCGAGACTCAGACAGTGCAGCACCTTGTAGATCCTATCTTATACCCCTCCCCCCTTTTCAGGGCGGAGCGGTATGGCACACCCCGGTCGGTTCAGGCCCCCAACCACCCAAAGGACTAACTGGGCGCTGTCGCGGTTTACCGGAACACCCCCATAGGTAAGCCCTCCCCTGGCTGCGTGTCATACCGACCCGAGGAGGGGCAGGGAGCCTGTAAGCCCCTGCCTGTAAGCCCCCGCTCCGCGCCCCGGATACAGGGCGGGGAGCTCCAACTGATGCCCTGCCAATGTCCCCCCTGCGTGGGACGCGGGCAGCGGCATAGTGCCCACAGTCATCTGCTCCCACCCAACATCATGCACATTTTTTGCCCATATAATGATACACTGGACTCATTTATGGGTAAGAAATGCTGCAGGTTTATTTTCATACAACAAGCGTATGTCGTTTGGTGGGTCATCTTACGGGCGATCCAAGGCAGGCAGCCCCTCGCTGTCCCACCTGCCTAACGAGCCAGCCAGCACAGTGAGTCGACACTCGGACAGTGCAGCACCTTGTAGATCCTATCTTATACTCCCGCCCCCCTTTTCAGGGCGGAGCGGTATGGCACACCCCCGGTCGGTTCAGGCCCCCCGACCGCCCGAAGGACTAACGGGGCACCTTCACGGTTTCCCAGAACCTCCTGCAGCTCCAGGTCCTTGGCTCAGGCACCCTTACTGTGCCAGGCAGAGGTACCCTTACTGTACCAGTCTGCCGCAGAGGTACCCTTACTGTACCAGTCTGCCTCCAGATCGCCCTGTAACTCCGCCACAGCTCTGGAGGAGGCTACAGTCGATGACAGAGCTCCCCATCCCTGTTAGTTACTGACATCCTGCAGCTGAAAGTGCCTCTAGCACATCCAATAGGAACATTTCCATTCCCAATTTTGACAAGTGCACCCCGTCTTTTTCATAATACCCTTCCGTTTTTTCTTGTATTAATGCGTGCCTGATGAATCCAAAGCCTCTCCGGTCCATAAACTTCTGCATAGACCTATTGACCCTCCTGCGTGAATGTTCTACTGCTACAGAGGATCTCGCCCCCCTCCACTCTCTGCGCGGAACAATCTCAGACCACCATAGTTCACACGCTCCCAGCCTGTTGCTTATTGCCACAATGTCCTTCTGCATGGCCTGAATCATTGCCCTCCTCCCCTTGGTGACCAAGTCATTCCCCCCAAGTGGATAAGAAGGACCTTGGATAGAGGTCCCCCTAATGAGAGGCGCTGCTCTAGACTGAGCCTCGGGTTGCTCCATTTCATTCCTTCGGAGCCCAACCATACAAACTGTGTCTGCGCGAAACCCTAGGTCCAATTCCTGTGTTCTGCCCACTGTTCCAATCTTGTAAAATATAAACGTGCCTGGTCTCGAGTTTAATGCTGTTTTTATTTTATTTAACCAGCAACTCGGAGCTTCCAATTGTTCAGATAGCTCCTGTGACTTTTCACATTTGCGTTAAACTTCGATTCAAACAGTGAGGTTTAAACATAACCTGACCGAATTATACACATTTCATTATTAACAATTACAAACATATATTTACAAAATTATACACGTTTTGGACAAAAACAACTCAAATTTGATCAAAATTCTGAACACATTCAATCTCAAATATGCAATATTTTACTCATGTTGCATAATGTACACCAGAAACAATCAAATGTTCAATTTCAGTCCTGTCTCCTTATTGAATTTCGGACTGAATATCACCAAGGGTATTTTGTTTTAAGAAATAGTCAATTGCTCTTTTTACGCCGTTGGTGATACTGAATAAATCACTTTTGGAAATGCCGACGCGTTTCCAAACCCGGTCCTATGATTCTGGTCTGGTTTTTCCTCAGGGCAACCTGGGTACCTTAATGCTCCAGCGCTGCATGTGTCATCGTGCTTCCACACAATTAAGGGGTTTGGGTGCTTATGTTAATGGCTCAAATGCGCAGACCGGTTCATCTTATTCAAACTGTTTGTATTGAACTTTTTGTTTGTGAGTGAAGGGTTCCTATCTCCGTTATGCAGTGTTACGTCTCCATTGTTTTCGTTGTGCGATATTGCGTGTCCATTATTTTTTGTGGCCGCGGTCGCTTTGTTCAGCTTTTTCGTTTGTCTCTACTTCCAAAACGCTCGCTCCTAGACACAAACTAGGAAATTGCTCCCACTTTTTGCTTTCTACCTCACCCTGTGCTTTGCAAGTTGTCCTTCTTTTCACTGTTGGTCCTGCACATGTGCTTGATCCAGAGTTGTATCTCCTTCTGGTCCCACCCTAACTCTGGTCATATGGCCATTCTCTTGTGAAAATCTTGATCGTAATAGAACCAACCCACCCCCCCCGAATGTCTTGCTTCATTTTGGATGGTGCTTGCGTATTTCATCAAGGCCTCACTTTGGTCAGGGTCTTTCTGTTCTACTACTGCAGCTAAGATGTTGAATGCCTCTGTCCAATTCTCGAACGATTTCTCAGGCCACCGCTGATACCTGGTCTTTTTCTCATCGTACTTCCCCCCCCCCCCCCCCCATCTTTCTAGTATCAGCACCTGCCGTTCCATGCATCAATAATGTCAACATATCAATGTATTCACGTCTCCATATCCCTTCTTTTGCTGCCTGCGGTAGCTGCCATGCTAATGAACCGCCTGAAGCCAAGGGTGCTTGCGTGACTGCTGGTCGCGGTACCCCTCCTGCGGCCACCTTTACTATCTCACCCTGAAAAGGAGTGGCCCCGGACGGGCTGGGCTGCACCACCTCCACTGTAACATTTGTGTTTGCTGCGCTGGCGCTGTGCGATGCCATGGCACTGGGCTGGGTGGGCACCACCCCAGTTGCCACAGTTTTCTGCGCTGGCGCTGGGTGATGCTGTGCCACTGGGCTGGACAGGCAGCCCCACCGTTGAGGTCGTGGCCGGAGTCGAGGATACTGTGGCTGGCATACTAGTTGCTGTGGACCCTGCCCCAGACGTTGCGACAGCCGGCACCCCTTGGTGAGCCCACACCTGCAGCACTGATGCCGGGGCCCCTGCTGCGGGGGGAGGTGGCAATACCTGTGGTATCGCCGCCATATCATCTAAACGTTTTTGAAAAACTGACATTGGCACCAGCATTTGGTCCATCGCCTTACCCATTTGGGCCAAGTCGGTTAGGCCTGTGGCCGAGTCCTGCACCACCACTGGTGCCCTCGGGGGGGGGGGCCTGCGTGACTGGGGGCGGTCACATCGGTTTCGTCTTCGCTCGCGGTGCCTTGGACGGGAAGTCTTTGCAGGTTTGCTTCCGGTTCGTTTGGACCTTCACAACTCTTGGGTCGAAGGTCCCGCCGCGTCATCCGGTGAGGAGGCAACTACAACGCCCGAGTCCTCTTGCCCACGCGCCTTGATAAATCCTTGCGCCCACACCGGTCCTTTCGCCTTGGCTATGGCCAAGAATTCAGCCCACAACCCCTCCTGTGGCGTGGCTGGGTCGTCTACACCAGGCCCTTGGGTGAAAAGCGGAAAGGGGGTCCTGAGTCCGTCCATCTTGGTTGGCTCTGCCCTTGTGGGTCCCTACGGGTGAGAAAGTACGTGAGTCGTGCGCAACGCTGATTTGACTGCAGCATGACTGCACCCAGAAATCCCGAACCAGGCCCCTCCCACCCCTAACCCGCGGTGTCCCCTAGTCACTATACCACGCCTTATACCTGGTTCTCTCCTGTGGTTGCTGACTGTCGGACCGACCGTTCTTTTCCAACCTTCTGTGAAGACCGACCTGAAATGACAGGGTAAAATTAACGATGCCCCACTCCCATCCTTATGCCCGAACCTGATGCTCACGGCCAGCCCCCCTGGAGGCGTGCACCAATCACCAACTGCGTGACCTGGCCCGGGAACCTTAAACATATGTTCCGGGTGGGATAGGATGTTTTAAATGCTTGCGCTTAAACTATATACTTTGCAGTGAAGTTACGTGCCTACCCAGGTGAGTCATGTGAGTGCCCAAGGTGGGGTATCATTCCCTTTGACGCCACTTCCGTGATGTCACTCCAGGGGGCCATTGGGTCCAGCAGTTGCAATTGCGCTTAAGCTAAAGCTAACCAGCTGGCACGGGTGGATAAAGACCTTTGCATGTCTGCTGTTCCTACACTGCATATGCGCTGCTAATTTGCTACACTGCCTAAATTCCTAATGCAATCCCTTGCTCTAACATCTTGGACATATGCAATATCTTCCGTTTGTCTCTCTTATGAACGCATGTTATTTTCAACCCATCTGTTCCCTACTGGTTCACATGGTACATCCTGGTCCAAGGGGGGGGGGGGAGGGGTGCTCAGCTGCGTAGCAAACGAAACACGCGGCCGGGACGGGTCGCACCCACGGCCCGCCAAAACCCAGCTCGCCCGCAAGCAATTGCGAGGGAGCGGTCTCCCAGGGAAACATTACTGAACTCATAACGTGCCGGTATACAGTAATGCGCATGCACCCGACCTTGAGTGAACAGTGAAAGCGCTGATTACGCCACTGAGGGAGTTCTGGGAGGCGCTCGTAATGTTCCGACGAGGAAATGCGAGGCTGGGAACTAGTCTCACTCCGTTCGAGCTCACCCTTCCTCGCTCCGAGCACTGCAGTCGCTACATTATTAAAATGCCGGGGGTTGAACCCGGGGCCTCATGGACACGAAGCGAGCGCTAGACTACGAGCTACATCCCTCTGGATGCAGGGCAGTCTGATGTAGGTTAGAGGGGGAGGGGGGCCTATCCTGTGACACCGTGTTTGTGGTCTTTCCCTGATCCCAGTCCGCAGGAAACAGGGTTGGTCCCAAGGCGCAGCGAGACTGCAGCTTTGACCGGGCAAAACGAAGCTCCAAAGACGGACCCCTGGTTTCCATGGCAAAAGCACCGATAATTGCCCGCATTCGGGAGTGCCACTACGCCGCCCAGGCGGCAGCCGTGCTCGTACCCTGCACGAACGAGCCCACCCTCGAACAGCCGAGCACCGAGCCTGGCGGGGACCGGGGGGGGGGGCCTGATATATCCCCCCCCCCCCCCCAACTACCAGCTGTCTTATCGCTGTGACTGCGGTATACATAAACCAAAGTATGTTTGCGCGCCCCTTTATCAGTGGCCCAGGAAAGAAGGAATTTCTCAGTGTTTGAGGCTGTCATTGAGGTAAACCATGGAGGCAACCCGAGAACACTGATGAGGCACCTATCAGAGAGACTCACTCCAGCGCCTCAGAGGGTGTTTAAGGGGCCACTGATGGGCACACCCCCCCATCCACGTGGCTGGGACGGCCGGCACAGGGACCGATCCTGGTACACGGGGGGGGGGTACAAAACATGTGGCCGGGACGGCTGGTACAGGGTCCCATCCATGGCCCGCCAAAAAAACCCGCCCGCCAGCACGCAACATTCAGCCGTCTTCCCCCAATCCCCCCCGTGGTGGCCCCCGTGGTGGCCTACCACAAGGCCCCTGTACAACCTGGACTTAGCCCAGGGACAGGGGCGGGGGTAGAGGCAAGAGCGTAACAAAACACGCGTCCGGGACGGCCATTACCGAGACCCATAGCACCCACAGCCCGCCAAAGCCCTGCCCGCCCGCACGGAATATTCAGCCACCTAGCCACGTCTCCCCCCCCCCCCCCCCCGTGCTACCACAGGGCCCTGTACGACCTGGACTTAGACCAGGGACGGGGCCGGGGGGAGAGGCAAGAGCGTGGCACATACCTAAACTCAACGACGACGGCAGCGCTCGGGCGGGCGGAAAGCCAGAACAGAGGCAGACCAGGGCAAACCGAAACAGAGGCAGAGCCAGGGGTAGCCGGGGGTTAAGTAACAGGCACGCCCCCATAGGTAAGCCCTCCTCTGGCCGCGTGTCATGTCGACCCGGGGAGGGGCAGGGAGCCTGTAAGTCCCCCTCCACGCCCCGGATACAGGGCGGGGAGCTCAGACTGATGGCCACTAGGGAGCTGCCCTGCCAATGTCCCCCTGCGTGGGACGCGGGCAGCGGCATACCCCAGGGGCCTGTGCGGCAACGAGGAGGGCAATCCACCGGTCGCACTGAAAGTCGCTGAGTTTCCAGCAGCGTTGGACGTGCCCGGGAGCCTGACCGGGCCAAAAACGGGCCTGTCTGCAGCAGTCAGTAGCTGGCAGAGGCCGTGCTGGGCCCATTTTCATGGTGCATTACTTTTAGAGATCCTGCTAGAAAAAGGAAGGTACTGAGGTTATCGTATTATATGTGGCTTTCCGTCCTGACGACTCTGGGTTATATATTTTCTTGACATTTTTAGGTCTGACTGGCTTTGATCAAGTAGACACAATATATTATCAACAATGGGCAAGCAAAAAAATAGTATTGTGTCGGGTACTCTCTATTTCCTGCAATGAGCGGTAGGCACAATTGATAAAGAAATAGAACTTGCAGAAATGTTTTTTTCATCTTCCCCACTTTCGGTGCTAGAAAACAGAAGTTGCGCCCAGCCATGAGAGATCTTCATATGAGAATGTAAAGACAGCTCCACTCTCATACACTGTGAAAACCAGGCAAAATCTTTGGATTTTGTTTATCAAGTGTCAGCCCAAAATGGGGAGGTTGAATTAGCTTCTGACCCAGGAATAGGGAAATGAGGGGAGGGCCGGAGAAGGACTGAAGCCGAAAAGGTTGCACCATTGCAAAAAATGCCCACAGAGTTCCTCCTTGCACAGTTCTGATGGATCAATAGAGGGGGGCGGGTCCTTATAATCTAAAGAAAGTTCATGAGCATTTGGGCCTATTTATTTCCGATGCATTAAACCCCGATTCCTTGGTGAAGACTGAGGATAGGATGCTGGTGTTACAGGCTTTTATCAAAGAAATACACAACGTAACTCATATTCTGGATGTTATTGCTCCTCTAAAGGTTGAGGTAGGCACAAATAATGTAACTCGCCCTTCATCTCTGGCTAGAGGGAGTTCTACTGACCCTAGCACTTGCACTTTTGATATTTACAGAAGATCCCCGTCTTTAAATGTATTGTCACAAGGGTTGGCTAGGCTAGCAAAGTCAACACTAGAACATCCTCAATCTATTCATTCCGATAAGCAGCTATTTGATATGAGGAGATCTCTGCCCCGTCAACAGCCCAGCCGCATTTCTCAATACAGCCAAACCTCTCATCAGTTACACATGCCTTCACAAAGTACTCCATGTACCATAATCCTAACAGTTCTCCCATTGCAAGATAGAACTAGGGAGGAGTGCCACAGCCTTATTAATATAACTGTGCTGTGGTGTATGAAGAATCTTAGGTCCCCCGAGGCCCATTTATGATGACATTCTGTGGCAAGGAGAGTTGGGTGGGTTGGACCCACTGAAAAATCAGGAGGGAGATTGTGTGCTGATTAAGTTTAGGACCCCTGATATTGTGATACTTATGCTGAGATGTTTCATAATTCAAATTTGAATCAAGGTAACATTCAGGTCAGGTCCTTGGGTTTCTTTTATCCTCCTATCCCTGATGTTATTGCAGGGAATAGGTATAATGGTAGCTGGGACTTTATTCCCAAACAAGTACACCTGGATTCTGTAGTCCTCCAGAACAGATTTGAGCCACTAAAGTCAAAAGCTGATATTGACAAGACCGGAGGGCTACATTAGAAGCCAAATCTGAAGAGATGGTGCATGTAAACTCTAGGTCTGATGGTCTCCAAATAGGTTCAGAAGTAGTATGGAATGAGGAGAACCCTTCGATTGAAGTCACAAGTTCCCCTGTAGGTTAAGTATTCTTAGAAGAAACCCCTAAGGCTCCTTCCAAAACTGATTGTTACTTCTCCATTTTATCATGAAATACAGCAGGTATCAATTCAAAGTCGATGAATGATGACTGTGTAGCTTTTGTATCAAGACCTGATTTAATTGGTTTCCAAGAGTCCTGGTCAATAACAGATTTTCATATAGAACGGTTTTGTTCCTTTTGTACACCAGCAATCGCAGCAACCTCCGGAAGAGCGAAGGGAGATTTAGCAATGTTAGTCTTGGTTAAACACACAAGGGTTCACATGAAATTAATTTGTTCTCCTTGGTATCAGTTACTTGCTGTGAGTAAATTACCCCAGGAAGATTTTTATTATATATGATCAGCGCAATTCCCATGTAGTAGACCGCTTGCAAGCTGAGATCAGTAAAATAACTATGTATAATGTGGTGATTTCAACTGTACCCTGTGTAAATTCAATGGGTCATGAGTTTGTGGGCTGAAAAAAATTGCAGGGGATTCACTAACTCGTTTAACAGTGATGTGTTGAATGGTATTGTAGTTTTAAATTATTTAACATTTTTAATGATTTATCTAGAGAAAGTAGTGAACACTGACTTGCATAAGGAAGACTGGGGTCACACGTGTATTATTGATTTTGTTACGTTCCAGAAACTGTTTAAATCAATTAGATTGTCAGTTATTACACATTGTGATGGTGACCATAATCTGCAAATGGCCTCCCTTAAATTAGATTTTGAGAGAGATCGGTTGCCCGATATCCCAATCAAATATGAGCCAAACTAGGGAATCTGAAATAAATTGGATTGGGTGAATCCGAGGGCTCTTGAGAATAAACTCATTGCTGAGATCTTGGACTTAATATTAGGATGTTTAAATCTTGAGTCCTCTATGGAGGTCATTATTCAGGATTTTCAGAGCTTATGTAATGTCATCTCAAATAATTAATGATCATGAGAAGGGCTCAATCACAGAAGCCAGTAGCACGTTGGTTCAATAAAACATGTTCTAAAGCCCATACAGATTCAAAAGGTGCCCTGCAGGCTGTGCTCATGGACAAAAACTTAGTGATGGGCCTACAAAAGGAATATTAAGAAGTGTTCTAGAAGAGCAAGACTGAACTGAAGACTGGAGCATGGCAAGATCTAGAGGCAGTTAGTGTCACAAAGGATTCTAAAATGTTCTGGAACGTTATCAATAGTTCTATATTTCTACATGCTCCCTCTTAAAAAAACATGATTCTCCAGTATTAGGGGTGTCTTTCATAGATTCACATGCTTGAATATTCCCCGTCGTCGAAGTGGGAGTCCCACGGTACATAAAATAGCAGTTATATATGCATATATTTCTACGCTCCCAAACGCCACCTCCGATCAGCCAACCACGCCCTCGCCGCCGTCCCCCGCATCCGAAGAGCGACTACAGGAGGAAGGTCCTTCTCCTACCTAGCCGCCAAGACCTGGAACTCCCTCCCTCCCTCCCGACCTGCGCCTGACCCAAGACCACCTCTCCTTCAGGAAGAAGCTGAAGACCTGGCTGTTCGAGCAGTAGCGGCACCCCCCCCCCCCCCCACCCCAGCGCCTTGAGACCCTACGGGTATGTAGCGCGCTTTATAAGTGTCAATGATTGATTATATAAATAAAATTACCATAATTATATAAATATATATACATACATAAAATACAGTAAAGTATCCAAAAAACTCAAAAGTACCATAGAACAGAATAGGCCCATAGAAAGCCTAAGGGAGAAACTCAACTTAGTAACATATCAGTGTCATTATGTTTTGGTCCACATTCCAGCCAATCAGGCTGTAGCTCCCTCTAGAACCTTCTCCTCAGAAGCCCAAGTCCTCAGATTTTCTACCGCACGTCGTGTGAAGGGAGTCTCCCTGAGCTCTGCTCAGTTTTTCAACTTACTTAGCTGTTTATTCTACTCAAAATGTCTTCTTCAAGGAAATCTATGTTCAAATCATGCTCATCCTGTGGAAAACTACGTCTCTTTAATGAAGATCCACAAAGTAAATGTATATACTGTCTCTACCCGGACCATGAAGTGAAGACCTGTAAGTACTGTCGTACTTTTCCACCTAAAACTTTAAGGGACAGAGAGGCCCGTCTCCTTCTGAGGCTTCAGAAGTTGAAGACCACGGACACTGTGGTCTCGGAGGATGAGTGTCTCTTCTTTTCAGTCAAAGACCTCTGAAAAGCGTGGGTCGGAGTCAGAGATGCCTTCTCCTTTTCTTAAGAAAAAGAGACTTGTTGAAATCTCTAAAGTTGTCTCCCCACAGGATTTACCTCCAATTGCGCCTACGAGACCTGATTCTCTGGCGTCATTGTCCAAATCCATGCCTTCTTCCTCAGAAACGGGTACTGGCTCGTCAACGCGTCCGTCGCCAACATCGACGACGACTAAATCCGTGGATGCTGTCTCCACGTCGACGACGACCTGCTCTATGTCTTCGAGAACTACGTCGACGACGTCCACCTCGTTGACGACATCACACGAGGTGAGGCCCATTACCTCTGTCTTGAAGATCTCGTCGACGGCTGCTAAATCCACCTCGTCGACTAACAAACATCAGTCAACACGCCTTTCGTCGACGCACTCCTCGTCGTCGACCAAGATTACAGCATCGTCGATGGGTCGTTGCCCGTCGACAGGACCTTCCTCGTCGACGACTACTTCGTCGACGTCTACCTTACCGTCGACGACGGCTTCATCGACGGCTACTACCTAGTCGACGGTCCACCCTTCGTCGACGGGACCATCTTCGTCGACGAGCAAGTCTATCCCCTCGTCGATGACTCCGTCGATGGCGAAAAAATCTTCGTCGACGAAGACTAAGTCACATCCGTCAATGGATTCCTTGCCTGTGGACACAGTGCAGACGCCTCAACAGGCTATTGACTCTTCCATCGCCTCGTCGACGGGCTCGTCGACGCCGCACTATTCTTTGGCCACAGCTACCACCTTCACAGTGGTCACTGCTTCCATGCTCAAACGAATACCTCTAATACAATTGAGTCCTATTAAGAGTGGTTCTACTCTTCCTGACAAATTATTTCAGTCTGAATCATCATTGGAGTCGTCCTCCGCAGAGCTGGATAATACCTTTGGACAAGCGACTAGTCCATCCGAGCTGCACATCAAGTTCCAGGATTATGATGAGGAGGAGGTAGAATACGTCGAAGATGGGACAGATCTTTTTCCAGTAGATAGGTCTGAAGCACCTATGTCAGACCAAACGATACAGATACCACTGTCTTTGGTAAGGAATCTGCAGCACATGCTCGACGATTATAACTGCAGATTTCCTCCATCTAGGCCTGTTTCTCCAGTGCCGCAACCTCCTCCGCAACCACAAGCCTCTGCACCAGTTCCGTCAAGGTCACCGGTGCGTACCCAGCCTGATACGGACAATGACGATCCTGACCCTCAAAATACGGATCCGAATGATGACGACAATGCCCTTCAAGAGTGGGATGATTACAGGGCTCACACACCTTCAACCTCACCAACGTCGCCATTAGCTTCGCCTCCTGTGGACATTGGCAGCTTCCACAACTTGATGGTCCGCGCTGCTAAGAGATTTCATCTCATTTTAGACGTCCAACAGACTGACTGTTTTCTCTACGATTTTAAAGACTTACCTCAAAGGCAAGCCCACACTATTCCAATAATTGACCACACTTGGAATGAAGGTCTTAAATTGATGGAGCGACCAAATTTGATCCCGGCTGTCCTGCCAAGACTCGATTAAAAAATATAAAGCACCAGCAGATTCTCCAACATGTTTGGTGTCTCAACCAAAGGCGGATTCCGTCATTACTCAGGCGGCCCAAAAGAGGTCTCGCAATCCTTCAACACCCCTTACTTCTCCTCCAGATCAGGAAGGCCGAAAGCTGGATACCATAGGGAAAAAGTTTACCACCATGGCAGCCACCACTGTAAGGGCAGCTAATTCCTTGGCTATTCTTGGGCGGTATGACCGCCAAATGTGGTCCGAGATTGCAGCTTTGCTCCCACAACTTCCGGATGCTATCCGCGCAGAAGCACAAGCCATCATTCAGGAGGGTGAAAAGATCTCCTCAGAGATCATTGACTGCGCCATTGATATCTCCTCTACGGGGTTTAGACAGTTGGCGGGAGCTGCTGTTTTAAGGCGTCAAGGCAGGTTAAAATCAACAGCATTTCGCCCTGAAGTCCAAGCTAAAGTCCTCGATCTACCCTATGATGGTGAATCGCTTTTCGGGAAACATGTTGATGAGGTCCTCGAATCGATCAAAAAAGACAGATACGGCCAAGGCGTTGGATCTCTCCAATATAAAAAAAACAGCCTTTTCGAGGAGCATGTGGTAGAGGTGGCAACTTTTCCACTTTTCGTGGATCAAACCAATATCGCTCCTACAATGACAACCGGCAAAGACAAACTTACCAATCCCAGAATCGTCAGACCTCCTCCAGACCATACCAAAGAAAAACTACCTACAGAGGTGGTTCAAATGCAAAGAAACAGTGACAGTCCCAGCGTCAATTTTCCACCGACTGGAAGAATTGGAGGTCGAATCTTAAATTACATCTCGAATTGGTCCAACATTACTTCCGATCAGTGGGTCCTAGATCTGATTTCAAAAGGACATACCTTGGAATTCACAAAATTTGCTCCAAATCGCCCTCCTACTGGCCCGCCTCCTCCCCATTTCAAAGAACTTTTGACTCCAGTCAAATTAATGATCAGGAAAGGTGCTATTGAGGTAGTACCACAAGGCCAGCAGGGCAAAGGGTTTTACTCCCGCTTTTTTCTAGTCAAGAAAAAATCGGGGGAATGGCGCCCAATTTTGGATCTACGGGCTTTGAACAAATTCATCACGTCAAACTTTTCAAATGTTGACCCTACTACAGATTCTACATTACCTCAATCCCGGAGAGTTCTTCTCCACGATCGACCTCCAGGACGCATATTTTCATGTGCCGATTCACCCCAGGCACAGAAAATATCTTTGTTTTACAGTCAGACACCTACACTTCCAATTCAAAGTCCTGCTGTTCGGCCTCCGTTCAGCACCGAGGGTCTTTACCAAGATCATGGCCCCGGTAGCTGCTTTTCTGCGCCTACAAGGTATCCAGTTTTATCCATACCTGGACGATTGTCTCATAAAGGCTCCGAACCCCCAACTGCCAATCCAGCATACTCAGTCTTGCATCTCCCTGTTTCGGGACTTGGGCCTTTACATCAACTGCCAGAAGTCACACTTTCGCCCGTCTCAGCGGCAAGATTTTCTAGGAGCCTCACTAGATTCTCAGCTGGCAAAGGTTTTTGTTTCCCAGGAGAGACGACCGCATGCTCAAGATGGTACGATCCCTGCAATCAAAACTGTACATTTCAGTCCGGATGTTGAAATCATTCCTAGGCATGGCTTCCTCCGCCATACAGTTGATTACCCACTGCAGGCTACATATGAGGGTCGTCCAAGAGGAGTTAGACAATCAGTGGAAACAGATCTCAGGATCTTTCAACGACAGGATCTTTCTCACGCCCCGCATTCTGGAGGCTCTGGAGTGGAGGGCTCACCCTCTGAACATATCCATAGGTCGGTCTTTTCAAGACGCTACTCCGACTCTGACGCTTACAACCGATGCGTCCCTGGAAGGCTGGGGAGCGCATCTCGAAGGACTGTCGGTACAAGGAAAGTGGACTGCAATCCAACGCACTTGGCATATAAACCGCCTAGAGCTTCTTGCGATCTTCTTTGCCCTGAAATCTTTTCAACGGATAGTTCAAGGCCAATCTCTGCTGGTGCGGACAGACAACACCACCAGCATGCATTACCTGAACAAAAGGGGCGACACAAGGTCCCTTCTGCTTTCCCAACAAGCCCAGGAGATATGGAAATGGGCGATTTGTCATCAAATTCATCTTACAGCCATCCATGTGCCGGGTGTTTCCAATGTTTTGGCGGATTCACTCAGCAGGTCTCTCTCGGGCAACCACGAGTGGGAACTCAACCAACCAACTCTCGAGTTCATTTTCCGCCAGTGGGGCCAGCCGCAGATGGATCTCTTCGCGACTGCCATCAACAGGAAATGCCAACGCTTTGCAAGTCTTCATCCCCACAAAGAGTCGAGCGGAAATGCGTTTTCGATCAGCTGGTTGAACGAATTCAGCTACGCGTTCCCTCCGCTTCCTCTGACTCCGCGCCTGTTGCACAGGATGAGGCTTCAACCCTGCCATATCATCCTGATCGCACCCAAGTGGCCGCAGCGCCCATGGTTCTCGGACCTGCTCTTGTTCTCCCAGAACGAGCCAATATCGCTTCATCCTCTGCCTCACCTCCTCACGATGCAGCAGGGGCAAATTTGCCATCCAGATCCGGCACACCTCCAGCTCCATGCCAGGAACATGAACACCATGAATTTGCGCGTCTAACCATCGACGCTGGTTGCAGAGAGGTGTTAGCGCACGCTCGAGCTTCTTCCACCATTAAAACCTATCAGTTGAAGTGGAAGCGTTTCTCTGTCTGGTGCCACACCAAAGCCTTGGATCCGATGACCGCCAAACCAGAACAAATCCTGCCTTTCTTCCTATCCCTTGCAAAGTCAGGACTTTCCCACTCCACTCTGAAGGTATTTTTTGCAGCTCTCTTCCGCTTCAGTCATGATGGTTCTACCTCGCTGTATTCATCTAGAATCATCCAACAGTTTTTCAAAGGCCTCTTCCGCATGTTTCCACCCATTCGTCGTCCTCCGCCTGCTTGGTGCCTAAACCTGATTTTGTCTCAGCTCCTCCTACCTCCTTTTGAACCCATCCACTCAGCAAGCTTAAAATTCCTCACGTGGAAAGTTGTCCTATTGCTCGCCTTGACGTCATCTAGGCGTGTTAGTGACATTCAGGGATTCACAATTCAGCCTCCTTTTCTCCAATTCTCCAAGGAGGCTGTTACGCTACGTACTAATCCTAAATTTATTACGAAAGTCCCCAGTGATTTCCATCTCAATGAACCGGTCATTTTAAAGATTTTCTTTCCTGATCCTCAGACTCCTGCGAAACGTTCATTACATTCCCTGGATTTGAAGCGTTGTCTCAAGTTTTACATTCAGCGCACTGCCTCCTTCAGGAAATCGGATCAACTGTTTGTGGCTTATGGCCCGATCTGCAAAGGACAACCTGTTACCAAACAAACTATTACTAGGTGGATTTCTTCTACCATTACTTTTTGTCATCAACTGGCTGGCAAGCCTCTTCCAGCTCCAGTACGTGCTCATTCAACTATAGCTGTGTCAGCTTCTACTGCCCTCTTTGCGGGGGTACCTCTGCTGCACATTTGCAGAGCTGCTACGTGGTCTAGCAGCCATACTTTTACAAAGCACTACTTTCTGCAGTCAACAGACGCCGCAGATGCAGCAGTAGGACAAGCGGTGCTGCGGAATCTTTTCCATTAAAGGTGAGCCTCTGTTGCTACCCGCCTTCAGTCATAAAGGTTGTTCTCTTGAATAATGATAAATTTCATATTTATGATATGTTCTTATATGCTTGAAATTTACTGTTACCTTTAGGACTTATATGATGGTTTAATGCTTTCTACTCTTATTCAAGCATGTGAATCTATGAAAGAAAGCCCTAATACTGGAGAAGAACTTAAGTTACTTACCTGTAAACTGTGGTTCTCCAGTATTGGTGTCTTTCATAGATTCACATGCGACCCTCCCTCCCTCCCCCCCCCCCCCCCCCCCCCCCCCCTCTCAGAGGCTCTCTTCTCCTCAGGCACTTTTGGTTACTTTGTGCTACGAAAATCTGAGGACTTGGGCTTCTGAGTAGAAGGTTCTAGAGGGAGCTACAGCCTGATTGGCTGGAATGTGGACCAAAACATAATGACACTGATATGTTACTAAGTTGAGTTTCTCCCTTAGGCTTTCTATGGGCCTATTCTGTTCTATGGTACTTTTGAGTTTTTGGATACTTTACTGTATTTTATGTATGTATATATATTTATATAATTATGGTAATTTATTTATATATGCATATATTACTGCTATTTTATGTACCATGGGACTCCCACTTCGACGACGGGGAATATTCAAGCATGTGAATCTATGAAAGACACCAATACTGGAGAACCACAGTTTACAGGTAAGTAACTTATGTTCTTCTTTTATCCTAGGGGTTACATGCGTCAAGTATTTTAATTGTTTTTAATTCTTTAAAAAAAATGAGGGCCCAGGCAAAGATACACTTGGTATTTTGGCTGAAGCAAGTGCCTTCAGTAGATCAATTGCTGGTCAAGAGGTAGACCCTGCCATTGTTCTGGGCTCTTGCCTTAAAACCCCCTGTCCAGATGGGATACCAGTTGACCTTATTATAGAAAATATTCCTTTGTGGGCCCCTCTCATAGCAAATCTGATTAGAGCTGCTATTGTTGGTCCCCTCCCAGAGTTATGAAAAGAGGCAATAGAGTTTCCAGGTTTTAAAATAGGGGTTCGAATGATCCATGGTGCTATAGGCCCATATCTTTAATATATTCAGCGGCCAATATATTGGGGAGGGTGCTTTTTAGATCATTTAAAAGATTGGGCCAAACAGAAGCACATATTGTAAAAAAACCTCGATATGGCTTTAGATTAGGGATGAGCACAGTGGAATAGTGCTGAAATTTGTCATGGATTGTCAGCAAGTACACTAGTCCAGGAAGTGCTCTGTACATCTTGCTTTCATGGACTTATCTTATACATTTGATTCTGTCAATCATGACAAATTGTGGACTATGCTGGTGGAAATGGGCGTAGAGCCACCTTTTGGTTCTCTTATTACGTAGGCTACATCTGGAAACTATAGTTAAGATTGGACATGGATCTCAAGGGGAGAAGACCAGGTCTTCTTTTTTTTTTTTAGCTTAGTAAGTGGTCTGTCAAGGATGAATTCTTGCCCCATTCTTATTGCTTGTTTACAGTAATGGGTTGGAGGCTTATTTGCTAGGGAAAAATCTTGATTTCTCCAAGAGTGGGAAAATGTTATTTCTTCTCTGTTATAATAGATGACACAATCCTTATTTCCTTGAACGGAGAATAGCCTTAAAAAATCTCTGGATGCCTTTGTAGAATTTATGGCCATTTTGGACTTAAAAGTTAATTATAAAAAGTCATTTGTAATAGTCTGTGGGCAGAAAAGAACAAAAGAATACTAAAACAAAGTAGTTAAGGTACAGGATAACGAGATAGCGAAGGTTAAAAAAAAAATCTTATCTGAGAAATATTTTTAATGCCCAGTTATCCTGGGATTCACTACTCACTTTAAGAGCTTTATAAATGGCTAGATTGGTGGAGGCCCTTTTTAGATTTGCTGTTCAACTTGGTCAGAAACCCGCTATAGAGAGACTGACTCTTTATAGGCCAAGTGTCTCTCAATTGAAACTTATGGTGCTGGAGTCTGGGATATGCCAATTGTTCAAAGCTACAGAAAATTGAGAATGATTTTACTAAAGACTCCTGATGGTCCCAAAAAGTGCCTCTTCTCTCTATTGCCATCTTGAATTGGGTTTCGAGCGAATATCGGACTGAGTAGGTCTTGCCCCTTTATTGCCTTGGGTTAAGATCTGGAAACACCTGAGTTGGTTTTTACTAGTTCTATAGTAATTGATTGTTGAGCTTATGAAAATGTCCAAAATATCCCCTGGGTTAATTATCGTAAGAAATCGTTTGAGAAACTGAGTTTGGGGGAATGTTTTAACAATCCCATAAATATGACTCGATAAGCTAAACTATAGTAAAAAATACTTACAAAAGTCGAGTGAATTCCCTTCATGGTTGGGCAGAGGAGCAGTTAAAATCAGTGAGTAGTTTAGATTTAACTATTTCGTTTCATCTCCTTGCTCCATTTGAAGAATTATCATCTTAGGTTTTATTTGACTAGTTTTCACCTTTCTTCGAGTCATTTTTGTGGTGGCTTATCCCCAGCAATGCGCTCGGTCCGATACCTTATGCCTGTGTCCTTGTGATAATTTTACTACACAGAGCACCTGTCACTTTATCCTCTTGTGCCTGCTGTACAAGTCTCCCAGAGCTAGATACTGCTCCCAATTAAAAAAAATATACATCTTTGTTCTCGCTTGGGATAAAGGTTTTTACTGTCTTTGGAATCTGTTACGGGGACCGTTTCGCTGGGGGGAGGAGATTTGGGCAGGAGACTTGTTCAAGTTAAAGAGGGTTTTATTACAGCATATAGGAAGTCTGTACAGGTCTTGCGAGGAGGTACGACCCGCCTTGGGGATCTGCTGCGGCTCCTCCTTCTAGGTCTAGATGCTTCGGTCCTCCTTAGTCCCTCCGAGCTTCTCCTCACAGGGGTTGGATCCACGTCCGTGGTGCCTCTCCGATGTAACCCAGAAAAAGAAAGAATGGGTCAGGACGGTGTCCGGAATATGAGCTAGTGAAGGGAAAGGGAGTGAGGAGATCTCCAAAGTGCAACACACACAGAACAGCCTTTCTGTAAGGGGTTAAGTGCAAGGGGTAAGGGTACACCGGGACGGGGGGACACCCAATTCACTCGGTTGGGCTACCCTTTCTCCCAACCCTCGCTGCCACTTTTCTCCGTACCTGTGATAGCCACACACCTCCCCCGGGCGTGTGGCTGGGCGACGCGTGGGGACGTTGGCCTCCTGGCGTTCTCTCCGTTGCAGGTACGGGTTCTCCTCTTCTCTCTTCCGCCTCCGATCTTTCCTTCAGTTCGTCTCTTCGTTCCTCCTTCTCCTCCGCTCTCCTACTCTCTCCTCTGACTCCACTCTCTGGGTGAACAAGCACACCCTAGAGCTTCCGGCTTCCGCTTTTGTCTCTGCTATGTCCGGCGGTAGCCCTGCCCACTCCTCCTGCAAGGTCCAGTTAAAGGGCCAGTGATCCTCTGGTTCCTTGGCTGTTCTGGATCCGATGGCGGAGGGGAGGTCGTTCTGAAACTGGGAACAAAGAGGTGGGTGATGACAAGAGCTCCTTGTGTCCACGTCCTGGGCAGAGGGCTGACCCACCCAGTTACACACCTCCCCCCCTGGACGCTCCCAATCTGGGAGAGGATGGTGTGAGAGGTAATCAGCCCCAACGTTCTCGGACCCCTTTTTATGCAGCACCTTAAACTTGTATGGCTGAAGGGCCAGGAACCATCGCATTACCCGGGCATTGTTGGATTTAGCACGGGCCATCCACAACAAGGGGGTGTGATCCGTGTAAAGTGTAAATGGGTGCCCCTCCAGGTAATAAGCCAGTTTCTCCACCGCCCATTTGATTGCCAGACACTCCTTTTCTATGGTCGGATACTTTAATTCCCTAGGGAACAGTTTGCGGCTGATGTATAGGATAGGGTGGTCCAACCCGTCTTCCATAACCTATGATAGGACCGCCCCTATCCCATAGTCCGAAGCATCGGTCTGTAGCGAAAATGGTCTGGTGAAGTCTGGCAAGGACAAGACAGGGGTGGATGTGATTATGTGTTTTAGGGTGTGGAAAGCGTTCTGCATTGTTTCTGTGGGGTTGATGGGTGTTGAAGATTTCCCTGCGCTACGAAGAGAGTCCGTGAGGGGGGCAGCCAGATGAGCGAATTGGGGTATAAATCGCCTGTAGTACCCCACAAGGCCGAGAAATGCTCTCATTTCTCGTCTAGTTCTAGGGAAGGGGATGTCTGCGATAGCCCGGATTTTCTCGATTTGTGGCTCTATAAGTCCATGCCCCAACACGTAACCGAGGTATTTTTACCTTTTGGTAGGCCATACGAGTTTCTTGGAATTGATCCTTAGGCCGGCCTTTTCCAGGGCCGAAAATACTGCTTTTAGGTGAGTTAGGTGAGAACTCCAGTCAGGGCTGTATATGACGATGTCATCTAGGTAGGCGGAGGCAAACGCGGTCAGGTCCTTTAGCACGGTGTTCATCAACCGCTGAAATGTGGCAGGTGCCCCGTGAAGGCAAAAAGGGAGGACGGTAAATTCGTAATGACCATCGTCGGTGGAAAAGGCGGTCTTCTTCCTGTCTTCCTCCCTTAGGGGCACCTGCCAATAGCCTTTCGTCAAATCCAGGGTGGTTATATATTTGGCTTTCCTCATTTTCTCAATGAGCTCATCCACGCGTGGTATGGGATAGGCATCAAATGAGGATATCTCATTTAATGCCCGAAAGTCCATACAGAATCGTCGAGTCCCATCTGGTTTAGGGATCATCACTATGAGACTAGACCAGTTGCTCCGGGAGGGGCGTATGACTCCGAGGTCTAACATGTCCTGTACTTCGGTTCGTATGTCTTTTCTTCGTACTTCTGGCACGCGGTAGGGTCTTATTTCGATGATCTGGCCGGGCGGTGTTTGGATACAAGTTCGGCCATGGAGGTTCTGCCTGGTATATTTGAAAACAAAGTCTTGCACTGTTCGAGAGTTGTCTGTAACTCTTGCTTCTTTATGTCTTCGAGTTAGTCGTTGATCACCAGTTGGTCTAGGGTGGAATGGATGTTCGTAGTCTGGGGCCGCGACGCCAGATTCACTCCTGAATGAGGGGGGCCCAGCCACTTCTTTAACAGATTGATATGATATATCTGTCTTACTTGAGCTGATCCGTAGCCTGTAACTGGTCCGACCGATAGAGGCGAGTACCTGGTAGGGTCCTACCCATTCTGCTCTAAATTTCTGGGTAGATGAAGGGAGTAGTACTAGGGCCCAGTCGCCTTCTTTCAGTTGACTCCATTTTTTTCCTCTGTCGTAGGCGTTTTTCTGTTGGGCTTGGCTGTTTTCTAGGTTGGTGAATGCTAGGTCCCGCAGCTTTCCCAGTTTCGTCTTTAGGTTTTGGGCATATTCCAGTGTTTTCGCTGTTTCTTCCGGTATCTCTCTCTCCCGGTATCTCTCTCTCCCAGGAGTCTCGTGTCATCTCCAAGAGGGAACGAGGCTGTCGTCCATACAGTAGCTCGAAAGAAGAGAGGCCCAAGCTGCTCTGCGTCTGTCCCCTTATTACATAAAGGGCTAGGGGCAATAATTGATCCCAATCTGATCCACTGACCACCAACATCTTTCTAAGGGTGGTTTTCAACGTTCTATTGTAACGTTCCACCAGGCCATCGGTTTGGGGATGAAATACCGATGTACGGATCTGTTGGATCCCCAGGTTGTTACAAACTTCCTTCATAAGGCGCAACACGAATGGTGCACCTTGATCCATCAGGATCTCTTTTGGGAATCCAACCCGGCTGAACAGCTCAATCATTTTGTCAGCGACTTGCTTTGACGTGGTCGTTCTTAGAAGGAAAGCCTCCGGGAACCTGGTAGCGTAGTCCACCAAGACCAGGACATGCTGGTACCCCTTTATCGTCTTAGATAAGGGCCCAATAAGGTCCATTCCGACCCTTTCTAAAGGTTTCCCTATGATCGGTAATGGTTGCAGGGGACCGCTGGGGGTTTCGTCATGTTCTTACGTTGACAAATTTTGCACTCCCGACAATATACTGAAGCGTCTTTATAAATCCCGCGCCAATAGAATTGTCTTAAAATATTCTGTATGATCTTCTCTGTACCCATATGGCCAGCCATCAGGTGGCTATGTGAGAAGAACAGCACTTGCTTCAGGAAAGACACTGGCACTAGGAGTTGGGAGAGGTCCTCTTTCTGGCCTTGTCTATACAACAGATCGTTCTGTATGAATAACCTGGGATAGGCAGCTGGGGGGTTTCCATGATTCCGATGGGCTTGTTCCCAGGCATTGAAGATTGTGGGGTCATTAGCCTGGGAAAACCGAAAGCTCCTATCTAACACCCACGGTTCTGGGGAGACCAATGCAGGGAGAGTCTCGCAGGGAGGGGTTGAACGGGAAGGGGAAACGGGTTCTTGGTCTAGGCTTTTTGGAAACCGGTGCAAAAAGTCAGGGTTATCTGTGCCTATTATCAAGTCCTCGGGGAGAGAGGACAGGACTCCTACTCTGACTACATGGGGCTCCCCCTGGGCTGGGTGTATTGGAACCCTCGCTACGAGATATGGTCTAACGTCTCCGTGTACGCAGCGTATATTCACAATCTCATGAGACACAAACTGTGAGGGGACTACATGCTGGGATTATATTACTGACTGCCGACAACCAGAGTCGAGGAGGGCCCGGATAGAGGACCTGTTTACCTTCACATTCACACAAAATGTATTCCCCATCTCAACCGAATGGAGTACTGCCTGGGGTAGATACCCCACCTCCATGGGTTCTTCTTGTGTTTTTCGGCAGGGGCAGAGCCTAGCGATGTGGCCCCACTGGCCACAGTCAAAACATTGGGGTCCTGAGGGGCCTAGGGCTTCTGGTTTCCAGTTACGAGGCCGAGGAGGTTCTGGTACCCTCAGAGGCCGTTTCTCGGGTTTAGGAACTGGCCTAGAAAACCTATCAGTGTCCCAGGCTGATGCTTTGGGTTGAGCCCGGGAGAAAGAAGAGGCCATCTCAATAGCCTAGGCAGTAGTCAGATTGTGGTGTTGTTGGAGCCACCGCTGTGTGGCGTAGGGAAGGGCTTCTAAGTACTGCTCCAGGTAGATGCGGTCCATTATTTGTTCTTTGATGCTCGTACTAGGGGTAAGCCATTTATCAGCGGGCATTTTTAACCTTACAAACAGGGTTTTAGGATTTTCTCTGGGCACGCCTCTTTCTTTGAGGAATTTCAAGCGGTGTGCCTTTGCATCCAGTCCTAGATGGTCCAAAATCACCCGCTTCACTTCAGAATAAGGCGTATCACCAGTCGGGTTGGCAACCTGGTAGGCTGCCTGGGCTTCGCCGAACAGGAGGGGGGCTAGAAAGAACAGCCATTTGCCGACAGGCCAGCCGCAGGCCCGGGCCGCCCTCTCGAAATTAAGGATAAAAGAATCCGGATCTTCCCCTGGTTGATATTTTTGCAAAGAGACCCCCCCTGATCCATGAGGGATGATTTGCTCCTCACAGCTGCCTCGCCCCGGGGCTTCTGTCCATGATTTTGGAGGGTCGGTATCCCGGGCTGTCAGGGCTTGCTTTAATATTTCTCAGTCTGCCTGTGCCGAGTTGAGCTGCTGCTCGGCGACCCACTCCAACCGTTCCTGTCCTTTAATCAGTTGCTGCACCAAGTTCTCCGTCTCTTCTATATAGATGGGCGCTGTACCCGCATTCTCCACTACTGTTACGGGGACCGCTTCGCAGGGGGGAGGAGAGATGAGCAGGAGACGTGTTCGGGTTAAAGAGGGTTTTATTGCAGCATATAGGAAGTCTGTACAGGTCTTGCGAGGGGGTACGACCCGCCTTGGGGATCTGCTGCGGCTCCTACTTCTAGGTCTAGGCGCTTCGGTCCTCCTTAGTCCCTCCGAGCTTCTCCTCACAGGGGGTGGATCCACGTCCGTAGTGCCTCTCCAATGTAACCCAGAAAAAAGAAAGAAAGGGTCAGGACGGTGTCCGGAATATGAGCTAGTGAAGGGAAAGGGAGTGAGGAGATCTCCAAAGTGCAACACACACAGAACAGCCTTTCTGTGCGGGGTTAAGTGCAAGGGGTAAGGGTACACCGGGACGGGGGGACTCCCAATTCACTCGGTTGGGCTACCCTTTCTCCCAACCCACACTGCCACTTTTCTCCGTACCTGGGATAGCCACACAGCTCTTCCGGGCGTGTCGCTGGGCGACGCGTGGGGACGTTGGCCTCCTGGTGTTCTCTCTGTTGCAGGTACGGGTTCTCCTCTTCTCTCTTCTGCCTCCGGTCTTTCCTTCAGTTAGTCTCTTGGTTCCTCCTTCTCCTCCGCTCTCCACTCTCCTACTCTCTCCTCCAACTCCACTCTCCGGGTGAACAAGCCCACCCTAGCGCTTCCGGCTTCCGCTTTTGTCTCTGCTACATCCGGCGGTAGCCCCGCCAACTCCTCCTGCAAGGTCCAGTTAAAGGGTCAGTGATCCTCTGGTTCCTTGGCTGTTCTGGATCCGATGTCGGCCGAGGGGAGGTCGTTCTGAAACTGGGAACAAAGAAGTGGGTGATGAGAGTTCCTTGTGTCCATGTCCTGGGCAGAGGGCTGACCCACCCGGTTACAGAATCAATGGGTACCTACTGTGCAGTATTAACCCCTCCCATGCGTGCGTCGGCCAACGGCAGTCGTGAGCACTACCTCCGAAGTGCTACACATGTGCGTTGGCTGATACTGCCCTGCCCGTGCAATAAAACATCCGCACCCGGCAGAATTTGTGCCGCAGTTAAGGGGTTAAACTTTATAAAAGGATCAGTTTGTAATCAGAAAGAGATATGGGTGAGGGTGGGCCTGCATGTAAATGCAATGAATTGGCTTGTGGAACCGAATTAATGGGGGGGGAGGGTTCTGTAATGTTTATTTATAAGAGTATCTTTTTATTTTAATGTTTTCTTAGATTTTGTGTGATGTGATTATGTATTCTGTGCTTTATGATTTTATATACATCGAATAAAGCCTTTTGGAATGTATGAATAAATGTATTTATAAATGTTTGAAAATGTATATTAGTTAATTGAACTTATGGTTTAAGTTATAGAACTATTTAATATTAAAACTGTGAAATTCCCTAAAAAGCCTAAGATTAAAAGGGACACTATAGTTGGGAAATACCATTAATAAAACCATAGAAATTCACTGATAAAGTAAAGGTTGCAGGGATGTAATAGTTGAAGTTGCATTTTGAAGGTTTTTATTTTTAATTATGTGTAAAATCTGAACCCATATAAAAAGTCCTTGTGACCTTTGCTTATTTCAAACAAAACCACAGAAATTCAGCAGTTACCTAAGCTAACTAACTTTCACCCACCCTGAATTCCACTGCTTATGACCTCCCATATTACATCACTCATGACATGGTCGGTGACCTCACTGATGGTGTCTCAAATGCCATGATCCAGTGAGCATATTGTATTATTATTATTATTATTATTATTATAGGAGTTTATAAAGCGCCTGGTGACGCCTCCCGGCGTGTCCCCGCGCTGAGGAGAGAGTATTGCTTGGGTGGAGGGGCATCAGATAGTGATTAGATAGTGAAAAGATACGTTTTTAGATGTTTCCTAAAGGATGTTTCGTTCTTTTCCTGTCTGATATTCATGGGGAGGGTGTTCCACTCCTTGGCTGCAAGAGTGCGAAAGGACCTGCCTCCAAGTCTGACTTTTTTAGGGCGCGTTGTTTTAAGCAGACCTGTTCCCTTAGAACGTAGGGTTCATAGAGTGAGGCTAAGTCAGACAAATAGGAGGGGGCTCTTTGATGAATGATCCTATGACACCAGAGGAGTGCCTTGAATACTATCCTCTTTCTGATGGGCAACCAATGCAGAGTATCCAAAGAAGGTTTAGAGGGAGCTCTGCGCGGGAGTCTTAGCACGAGACGTGCCGCTGAATTTTGCAGGACTTGCAGTTTTCTAATGTTTTTTTTCGGAGGTGCCCAGCAGTAGCACATTCCCATAGTCAATACGGGAAGTGATAAGAGCCTGGGTCATGGTACGCCTGGAGCTCAGTGGAAGTAGATCCATGGTGCGGCTAAGCGTCTTCATAACTCCAAAGCACTTTCCCACTGTTTTTTTGACATGACTGTCATAGGAGAGTTTGTTGTCTATCCAGACACCCAGATTCTTGGCCTCCTGACTAGGGGTAGGTACTGGTCCCAAACATGTGGGCCACCAATCTTTGGTCCATTTGGTGTTGTTCCCCCCCTATAATGAGCACCTCTGTTTTTGTTCCGTTTAATTTGAGGCAGTGCTCATTCATCCATCTAGCCAGCTTGCACATACAGGATTTAAAATTATCGGCCTCAGAGGAGGGGGATTGGGACAGGGAGATCAGGAGTTTGGTATCGTCGGCGTAGGAGACAATCTCTACGCCGAACGATTGGACCACCTCTGCCAAAGGTGTCATATATAGATTGAACAGGGTGGGGCTCAGGGCAGAGCCCTGAGGTACCCCCTGTTCTAAGATCAAGCTGTCCGAGAGATAGGTCCCTCTTTGGACCTGAAAGCTTCTGTTGGTAAGAAAAGCTTTCAGCCAACCTAGAGCCTCTTTTGTGACTCCCGCTCTGTTTAGACACTGTAGCAGTATGGAATGAGCTACAGTGTCAAACGCGGCACTGAGGTCCAACATGATCAAGGCCATGGTTTTGCCTTTGTCGGCTCCCTCCCGCAGAGTTTCAGTAGCTCTTAGGAGTGCTGTCTCTGTGGAGAAGCCCGATCTGAAGCCCGATTGTGAGGGGTGAAAGGTTTCTTGGGTTTCAAGATGTGTCATAAGTTGGGCATTAGCCACCTTCTCAGCTAATTTAGCGAGGTAGGGGAGTAGAGAAATTGGACGTAGATTCTCCAATATATCCTGGCTCAGGTTAGGTTTTTTCTTGATGGGGAACACTATAGCTTTTTTCCAGTCCGCGGGGAGAGTAGCTGTGGAGAAAGATGTTTGCAACATGTGTCTAAAGTGCGGCTCCAGGACCGGAAGGCTAGCAGTTAGAATTTTGGGAGGTGCGGGATCGCGTGGCGAACCAGATTTGATACTCTTACAGATTTTTATCAGCGTTTCAGCTGGAGGTACCGAGAAGGCACATAGGTGGACTAGAGTGCTTATATGAACTTCATTCTCTGTGAAGTCATTGCCAGATTTTATGTTGCTGGAAAAATTTGCATAGATGTTGGTAATTTTATCAGAGAAATACTTGGCAATTTTATTGCAAGTATCCACTGAATCAATCTGGGAGGTGGGATTGGACTCAACTATAGAGATCTCCTTATAAATCTGAAAAAGCTCTTTAGAGGAGTTCTCAGCTTCCAGAATTCGCTTGTTGTAATAGGAAGCTTTTGATGTGCGTACCATTTTATAATAATCTTTTTGTGCTGTTTTATATCTGGTTTTTATTTCAGGGCAGAAACTAACGCGCCAGTCTCTTTCGAGCTTTTTACATGCCGTTTTAGCGGTCTGGAGCTCCTGACTAAACCACGGGGCAGTTTTTTAAATTCTTGTGGCATTAGTTGTAGTGCGAATGGGAGCGGTAGCGTCCAGCGCTTTTGCGATGTTGTCCTGTAGGTGAGCATATGCTGTCTCGCTATCGGATCCTTTTGGGGGGCCAGCATCCTGAATGATATTAGAAAAGGAATCAATGGAGAAATTTTTCCATCTTCTACGCTTGAATCGTTGTGAGCTTTGTTTGTACTGCTCAGTCCTTTCTAGTTGGATGGATATAGGGACTATATAGTGATCAGACCGAGGAATTGGCTGAAGGTCTGAATTCCCTTCCAGTTTCCAAATACAGGATCTAATAAATGTCTGTGTTGGTGTGTCGGATCATTATTTTTTAACTCTAGTTCTAAAGAGAGTAGCTCTGATTTGATGTCAGCCGCCTCTTTGTTGAGCGGGTCGTCAAAATGGACGTTCAAGTCACCAAGCACTAAAATGCGAGTTTTTTTGAGCGCAAGATGAGTTATGGCTTCCACCAGAGTAGGGGTGAAGTCATAGAGTTGCCCAGGGGGGCGGTACACCAGAATACCAGAAAGGGAGTGATTAGGACCGGTAGTAATAGTAAAGGTGGCCGCTTCACTATGGTCAATCACGGTAGAAGAGAGGGTGCATTCTAATGGGGTTTTAGTGGCTATAGCAATGCCCCCCCCTCTGCCATCTTTCCTGTCCAACCTGGAGAGGACAAAACCAGGTGGAAGAGTCTGTATAATATCAGGCTCTGAATGTTCGTCCAGCCATGTTTCTGTGAGAAACAAAATTTGGATAGTGTCGTCTTCGAGTAAATGGAAAATTTCTAAGCTATGTTTTCGAAGGGATCTGCAGTTTAGCAGAGCTGCCTTTAGTGTATTAGTGTTACTGGCCGAGTTCAGACTGTTGACAGAGGCAAAAGTGCATGAGGTACAATTTACTAGCGATAGGGCGTGCATCGAATGTTTGCCACATATGGGGATATTGGGACGAATATCCAGCAACTCTTGTCTGCCATACCTTATGGTGGTCGATATAGGCGAGCCAGGGTTTGTGGCCCCGCGCCCCGTCCGGCCGCGGACGGGCGCAGACGGGCTTGACTTTGGCTCGACTTTGGCGCGCCCGCTGCACGCGTCCGCTGCGCGGTCGCTGGCCAACACACATTTATAGGCAGTAGGGGCCACTAGAACGCTGACCTGGCCGCCCGAGCCCGGAAGTGCTAGGCTCCTCCTCACCCTCCGCAACAAACGCCCAGAAATGGACGCGGCGGACCGGGGCGGGAGTCGGCAATCAGGTAAATAACAAAAGTGAGATTATGCACACCGATATATTTTAAAATTAGCTTTTGCTTTCCAAAGTAAAATTAGCGCTCTAGATCAGCACTAAACAGTATTACACATTTAAAAACACCCAGCGCGAGCGGATGGAGCCTGCCACTGCCACCGGCAAGACTCTTCTCCACAGCGCGAGT